>NC_091000.1:1742500-2367500 GCF_041146395.1 Eulemur rufifrons | reverse complement strand
CAGTGGTCTCCAGTGTTTTTGGTACTAGAGACCAGTTTTATGGAAGACGATTTCTTCATGAATGTTGGCCCGGGTGGCAGGGTGGCGACCGCAGGAATGGATGATCTTGCAGATGTGATAGTTCCTAGGCCTGTGTTCTCACACAGTTGGGAAGGACATACTTGACATCCCATTCCCATACAGCACGTCTGAGAACATTCACAATTCTGAATGTGATTCTCTGGAGTGTCTGGGTTAGGCTACATTTCTGATTTAATTTATTTTACTAAGAAGAGAATACAGCACCCTCTGGTCCTCAGAGTGAATGTGTGAATAGAGCGAGAAGGAAGGGCCGCTGGCAGGTGGAACCTTCCCCCGGCTGGCGCTGGGAATGCTAATCGGTGCCTGAGACAGCTGAGGGTTTTGAAAAGTATTTTGTTTGTTTATGTTAGAGTTTAAAAAGCTGAAAAATAAAAGTGTCTGAATGTGTTGGGTTTAAGCCTTTTTGTTGTTTTTGTTAAAATTTATAAAGTTGAAGAAATATGAGTTTGTTTCATGTACACACTAATCTGATGTAAATTAATTTTTTTTTTTGCTATTTCATAGGATATATGAGGTACTTTTACTGAATATTATTTACTTACGTAGGCAACAACCAAAGGCTGAATTAACTAAATAAACAAAGAGCAAATGGGTGGGGGAGTCCCAAGAACCCAGGTCCTTGCCAGGCCAGACGCCCTTGTTGACCGTGTTCGTCTGCATACTAAACGGTCATCCCTTTCTTTCCACGCTTTTGCTTTGAAGACCAGCGCAGATGTCGCTGGTGACAGGCAATTCACTAGAGTAGTTAAAATTCCTCCGGTTGTAGCAATGTGTTAAGCCGGAGTGTTGTTATTGTAACTGACTAATTATGTAATGTCAACAGTCCGGCAAGGTGCAGGATCGGTATTTATACAAGCGGCACTTGGAACACGAGCCCTCAGACTCTCTGGTTTGGGCGCATTTTTCTGGGCAAGTTTTCAGTTTAATTCTTCTTTTTCTTTTCTAGACTAGTTTATTCTTCATGGGTAATCCCTTTTCAAATTGAGACACGTCATATTAGAAACTGGAAAGGAAAGAGTCAGTGAAAGCTTGGGTTGCATTTTGCTGCATGTGCTTCTTTCGCCTTTGCCATGGTGCAGATGGTCTGGCGTTGGTTGTTCAGCACCAGAACCACAAGTTTTCCCTGTTATTTCTGCTTGCCCCTCCATGCAATGGATGTGGCCAAGCTCTGTGTAGGTTTCTTTAGCATTACATTTAAGGCCTTTGATATATCCACACTTTCCTCTAAGCAGCTCATTGCAGAATGGAAATCTAAGGGATTTGTGTTCACACCATCATCTACCGTGATTACCAAGGCTTCTGGTATGACTTAGTGGGTGGAATATGTCTTAGGGAAAAAATGCATAATTCTGACAAGATGCTTTTTGAAAAGTCCAACCAGCTGTTTCAAGTAGAACTGCAAAATTTATTCCAAGTAAATTCTGTTTCACTTGGAAGCAAATGTAGTTCTTAAGAATGAGGTAAACAGTGACATTTAACTTACTCAAAGCCTGTGCGATGCTGTCTTTGTATAGGGCTTTCAGGAGAGCCTCCTTTTCTGTTGTCAAACTGTGCACCATTCTCCTGAAGTTATCCTCATATAACCCGAGGGGGTGGGAAGTTCTTGAAAGAGAAGCGTGGTATGTGGCTATGTCTCTTCCATGTGGTATTAGGCCTCAGACTGGCCAAGGGATAAGAATTTTGGATACTGGTTCACATGGTGTATTAGCTTTCTCTTGCTGTTGTAACAGATTACAACAAATTTAGTGACTTAAAGCAACATGTATTTACTAACTTATGGTTTTATAGGTCAGAAGTCTGACACAGGTCTTACTGGGCCATAATCGAGGTGTAGGCAGGACTGTGTTACTTTCTGGTGCGGTGGTTCCCAACCTTTTTGGCACCAGGGATGGGTTTCATGGAAGATAATTTTTCCACGGTCAGGGGTGTTGGAGAATGTTTTTGGGATGATTCAAGCGCATTACATTTATTGTGCAGTCAAACCTCTCTGCTAATGATAATCTGTATTTGCAGCTGCTCCCCAGTGCTAGCATCACCGCCTCGGCTCCACGTCAGATCATCAGGCATTAGAGTCTCAGAAAGAGCACAAGCTAGATCCCTCCGTGCACAGTTTACAGTAGGGTCCATGCTCCTACGAGAATTTTATGCTGCAGCTGATCTGACAGGAGGTGGGACTTATGCAGTGATGTCAGCCATGGGGAGCGGCTGTGCCTACAGATGCAGCTTCCCTCACTCGCCAGCCCACTGCTCACCTCCTGCTGTGCAGCCCGGTCCCTAACCGGCCACAGACTGGTGTCAGGGACTGGTCAATTTTTATATTGATTGTGCATCTAATGGATTGTGTAATTAAGAATGGGGAAAGTCTGAGACATTAGGGAATAGCAAGGAAACACAAGTTTATTAAACACACACACACACACACACACAATCTAGGCCTGATTCGACTGATTTCCCTAGACATTCAAGGGAAAAAGGCCTAAACCATGTAAATTTTGTTGCCACAAATTTCAGTTTACACCCCATCTACCCTCCTGCAGGGCAGTGCGTTTGTGTTCTCACAGCCTTCATGGTCCCCTGCCTGCAGTGTGTGAAAACCAACGTACCTGTGTTCTAGAACCTCTTCCCCAGGTCAGGCCTTCCGTCTTGGCTTTGCTGCTAACCAGCTGTGTGACTTGGGGCATTCAAGTGACTTCCCTGTCCTGGTGTGAGGAAGCTGGGCTGAGTAATTCTTCCGCCCCAAGTTCCTGTGATTCTGTGCCTCAAAACCGTCTGGGTCCATACTTTCTAAATTTTGTTTTAAACTCTCAAGAATCTTGCCTAAGAGGACCAAGGCCTTAAGCACCTTTATTTATCAGCGTTCTGAGTGTGTGTGTGTGTGTGTGTGTGTGCGCACTCACATTATGCACACGTGTATGCAGTGTTTTCATTCACATGTGCAGGGACTTGTATCTGTTCACTACATACAGAATCTTTCCTCTATCTTTTAACTCCTAAACTCTGTGGAAACTTATTTACATAAAAGTAAGCAGTTTGAAAACACAGGGATATTTTTAAATGCTTAAATAAATATTTAGTTTATTTTTAAAATAGTAGATCACACCATTAACGCACAGTTAAAATGTGCCTACTTTTAAAACTAACATATAAAATAGCTTTTATTAAACCAATCCTTTCAATGATATGGACAGAATTGATCACCAGTGTTTCTTTATTTAATATACTTTTATTGCATTTCAAATGTGTGTGCTCCTTAAAATCAGTGTGGGGATATTTCAGTACTTAATTTTATAACATCTCTTTGTATCTGTTCTTGGCAGTATTGGCCTTTGCTTAGCTTGTCTTCTTTCATTAGAGAGTGAAAAATGTCTCCTTTGATACAAGTGGGTATTTCTAAAGTTCTACTGTACAAGCTGAAGAAATCTTTAGGAAATGACCTATTTATTCTCAGAGAATTTAAAATTGGAGGACACAGAGATAAGCAAAACTGCAATTACGAGCGTGCTTGTGCCCGCCAGGCGCGCGCGTGTGCAGCGTTGACGTAGGATGGCGTGGCAGCCCTTATTTCTTTAAAATAACTGAGTTCCATACATGTGCTGCACTGAAAGATGGCTTAGCATGCTGTCAAAGGCAGCTAACCAGCAGGGCTTTAAAGAGCTGTAAAAGTTACCACCCAGTATTCCTTGCTCTGGGTTTGAGGTAGGTGTTTAGACAGAACAGGACACCCGTGCTTTTGGGGAGTGTTGCTGAGAGGAGGAAGGAAGCCCAGACCCAGATCTGCACTTGCCGTGAATATTTGCCGCTGACCAGGAGCTCATCGCTGGAATCATTCTTCCTTACGTTGGAAGTGAGCTTGGCCCTTTCTTCTGCTGTTTTAATTTTAGGCCCTGGAGCTATAAAGAATAAGTTTTATATGGTTCCATTATGTCTGCCCTTGATGTTTGTAAAGACGACTTCCCGATGGTGAGTGTGAGCTCTGGAATCACAGCACCACTGACAGCTGTGTGACCTTGAGCCAATTGCACAGCCTCCCTGTGCCCTGGTTTGTGACCTTGAGCAGGTCACACAGCCTCCCTGCACCCTGGTTTCTGCGCCTGTTAAATGAGAGTAATGATGATAATAATACCTACCTCATACACATACTGTGTGTCTGAATATATGTGTGGCGCATTGAAAATGCTCTACAAGTGCTCAATTTGTTATAATTTTCAGTTTTTTTTCAAAATTTCAGTCTTTTAAGTCCTTCAGGCATTTGTTCTTTAACATAGTTTCTAGACCATTCACTAGACCATTCACCCTTCCATATTTAGAGATCATTTTATCAATATTCCTTTTAAATTAAGATACACAGACTGGGTAAGATGCTGCCGATGTCATCAATCAGTCAGTTCATGGAAGGACCATCTCTTTCCCTGGTTGTCACCAGCATTCATTCATGTCACCCAATGTCCCCCTTAATTCCCACAGCAGCTGTGTTACTTGTGGCTCATGCTGAACTTGTAGACAGCAAAAGCCCTTGAGTCTTTTCCTTCAACCTGTTAAGGCAGGTCTACGGTTGTGTTCTGTACCTGTGCAAGTGATTTTAAATAATTTAAACAAGTTTATGTTCATCCCGGTAAATATTTGCTTTCTTTGGTTCAAATTGGTCACCTGTGAAAATATTCTAAAATCATACTTCTGTTGAACGTATAAGCTGTCTAGTGCTTCCTTCTAGGTTTGTGTCACTCGCAAATTAAATGTGCTCTGATACACCTTCACGGAAATTATTGATGAAGATACTGGATATTGCAAAGGGTGGACAGTTACAGCACTGTGGGGCACATCACGGAGCCCCTATCCAGGTTTACTCTCCACGGCCTTGTTTATGCATTTCACCAGTGACTTAGGCAGCTTGAGCTGCTGTAACAAAATGCCATAGTCTCGGTGGCTGAAACAGCAGACATTTATTTCTCACAGTTCTGGGCGCTGGAAGTCTCAGATCAAAGTGCTGGCAGATTCAGTTCTTGGTGAGGCTTCTCTTGCTGTCCTGCCACTGTCTCGCCGGGTGCCCCGCGGCCTTGCCTGGGTGTGTGCGTGTGGAGAGAGGAAGGGGAAGGAGGCTCTCTGGTGTCTCTTCTTCTAAGGGCACCAATCCCATCACGGGGGCTCCACCCCCATGACCTCACCCTCCAGGGCTCCGCCCTCATAATCCTATGCAAACCTAATTACCTCCCAGGAGCCCTGCCTTCAAATACCATCACGCTGGGGGTCAGGGCTTCAGTATATGAATTGGGAGGGGCCTGCAAGCATTCAGTGAGGAAGCCTTGAGCGCCTGCAGCTTGCCAGGTGTGGGTGTAGGCTGTGATCCCGTGCTGAACAAGCAAACTCGCTGTTTTTAGAGCTTGTGGTCTCGTGTTCTTGGGAGGCTAGTATAACTTCAGGTAGTGACAAATGCCACGAAGAAAAGGAGCAGGGTAGGAAGTTCAGCGTGAGGAGTTGTGGTGGATGCTGGGTATGTGCGGCTGTTCCAGAATTATCAGGGAAGGCTTCGCTGAGATGACATTAGAGCAGAGACCTGAACAATGTGTAGGAATAGGTCTGTAAAGAATATTCTATTAATAAGTAGAATGGAAAACAAGAGAAGGATCCTCAGGCAGGAAAGAACTCGGAGTGGTCAAGAAGCAGCAAGGCCAGTGTGGCCCGAGCTGGAGGTTAAAGGGTGGGGGAAGAGGCTGGAGAGAGCCAGGAAGGTCCGCAGGGGCAGGGGGTGGACTTGGAGCCATGGGAGGGAGTTTGCGTCTTATCGTCAGTGGGCGGGAAGGCTGTGGGGAGGTTAGCAGGCAAGAGTGTGGAGGATGGACTCCAGCGGGTGCAGAGTGGCCATGCGGGGACAGCGTCCGCCTGGCTCAGGCTGGCAGCAGTGCGAGTGGCAAGAAGTGGACTGACTGAGAGCATCTGAAGCTAGAGCCAGCAGGCTTGCTGCTGAGCTGGAGTGGGTGTGCGAGAAGGGGAGTAGAGGCACCACGTGGACCCCAGTCCTTTGCTCCAAGCAGCTGGTGAATGGGGAGGCTGTTTACTGAGACAGGGAAACGGGGGGAGGGGGAGACTTTGATGGGGGTGGGCGGACATCAAGAGGTCTGTTTTGGACATGTCATCTTGTAGACACCTGTTAGACATCCAAGACAGGATATGGATAGGCACGTGGAGCTCAGGGGAGAGGTCGTAGCTGAGGTCGGATCTGGGAGACATCATTTGTGTAGATCAACATTTCTTAGCCCTTTATATGAGCCATGTTGAAGAGCTTTTAAAAACCCATATGCTCCCGACCCAACCCCAGAGATTTTTATTTAATTGGTTTGGGGTGCGGCCTTAAAAAACTTAAAAAGAAGAAATAACTCCCTCGTTGATCCTCACATGGAACCAGGGTTGAGAGTGGCTTGTATAAATGGTTTTCAAAGAGGGAAATAGATGAGATCATCTTGGAAGTGAATTTAGATAGAAAAGAGAAATTGTCAGAAGATTGAGCCCTGGGGCAACTGAGAAAGAAAGGACATTGGGAAGGAGATTGGCCCTTGATTCCCACTGCTGCTCAAAGTGTGGTTCTGGTGGCAGTGTGGCATCCCTGGAGCTGTTCCCAGCCTTGGGCCCCACCCAGACCTGCTGTGTCAGAATGTGCACTTAACGGGAACCCCCAGTGGCTTATATCCTCACGCATCCTCATTAGAGTTTGAAAAACCCTGGTTTTTTATTGTGTTATCAGGATAGGGCTGCTTCAGCCGTGAATCTAGTCACTATTTTTCCCTTTCTCCCCCTCCCTGTCTCTCCCACTCCCTCCTCCCCCTTTTCCTCCCTCCTCCCCGCTTTCCTCCCTCCCCCACCCTCTCCCCCCTTGCCCTCTTGACCTCTCTCTTCCTCTCTTCCTTTCTCCCTCTCTCCCTCTCCTTCTGTCTAGATAGATATAGATCTC
The DNA here is from genome assembly GCF_041146395.1 of Eulemur rufifrons. NCBI lineage: Eukaryota > Metazoa > Chordata > Mammalia > Primates > Lemuridae > Eulemur > Eulemur rufifrons. The sequence continues at coordinate 2,360,476 of NC_091000.1, read as the reverse complement.
TCTCTCTGTCTAGATAGATAGATGGATGTAGATATAGATCTCTCTCTCTGTCTAGATAGATAGATGGATGTAGATACAGATCTCTCTCCCCCCATCTAGATATATAGAGAGAGATAGATATCTCTCTGTATCTAGATACAGATCTCTCTGTGTCTAGATAGATAATCTCTCTCTCTCCCTCTCTCTGGGGGGGGGGCTGTATTGACTGAAGGGAAATTAAAGTTGAAGTATAATGCTATAGCCTTAAAGCTAGATCTTTGGTGGTGGTGTGGGGGGTGGTGAGCTTACTTTTCTAAAACACTTTGCAAGAAAAAGGAAAATGGCTTTATTTTCTTTTAAACATTTTGAAATGTCTCTGATTAATGAAGTTTTTGTGACTGAAATTCTAAGAATTCATACATTGTCAACTTGGTCTGCCACCTCTTTAAAAGTAGCTTGTAAATGATTAGATAGATGATAGTTCAGATTGCACTTTGATTTCTTAAGTTTGTTAAAAAGTAGGTATTTTTGAAAGTACATGTCAAGTGGCTGCCTTATTTTTCACAAGTGCAAGTAAACTAAGCCCTCTTGAATCAAGGGAAGGTATTTCGGCTTGTATTATTTTCTTGAAAGTTAACATGCTTAACCCTCCAGGCTTCATGGCGTAGATAGAGCACCTCAGGGTCACCAGCTCCTGGACATAAGCTCTTCAGGTGAAACCAGGCTAATTGAATCACAGGGCCTTGCAGAAGCAGGGAGCATGATTGCAAGTCATGCCTTGTTTTTCTTTTTTGACCCTTTGACTTGCTGTGTTCATTTGCTACACTTTTGTACCCGTAAGGAAACAGCACAGCAAACTGAAAAGTCTATTTATTATAAGATAGAGTCGGAATATCAGGGACATAGTGGGAGTTTTACTGATGTTGTACTGATACTGTGTTAAAGTGCCAGAGTCAATTATTTCGTGCAACTGAATATCCTAACCAGGAATAGTTGGGAGCAAGTGGGAGTGGGACTAGCGGGGTGAGTATCAAACAGTCAGGGTCTACCTAGCTTTTCTTCTTTTGTTTTAAAAGTTAATCTACTATCTGGTTGGTGATGAAAAATATAGGCGGCTTCAATTGCATTTAAAATGCTTTATTTCTTAAATCAGATTATGGGTATAATGGGTTATCTTTTATATTATTGCTCATCTTCTTTGTAGGTCTGAATAATGTAATAAGCAAAGATAATCTATTAACATTTATAGCAAGCACATTAGAATTTTACACACTCTACTCCTTTTTTTGTTATGCATTTTAGTTTTAGAGCAATACCTGTTAGGGATAGAAAATACATAACCGCACAAAAGACTCTAAAATAGAAAGCGGGAGTATCCCTCCTCTTTCATACCCTAATCCTGCTTTCCAGGGATAAATGCTTGTGCTGTTTTCTGTTCTTAAATTCTGGTTACCATTGCAGCCTCAAATAATATGTTTCCATTTCTGGCTTTCTTCAGGCTTACACAGTATCAATTTAAGATGCCAAGTGGTCAAGTGTAGATGACTTCTACCTCCTACCTCCCCTTCAGCCTGGCTCCTGATTTTTGTTCAGTGTATTGTTATTTTGATATTGTTAGAGTTTATAAGGTTCTATTCTGTAGCTATAATTAATTACTCTGTGCTGTGTGTAGAGATTGATTCTAAAAATGGAAGTACCATAAAAACAGCATTTGCAGTATTATGACTATACAAACAAGATTCACTGCAGTGTAGTTGCATCTATGAAGAAGCAAATAGCCTATATCACCTGCCATACTTTTAGGTTCAGTGGATTCTTTTTAAATTTCTTTTCCATTTTCTTCATGTCTTCTAGATCATATTCAGCCATGCATGTTTCTTACATGACATATAATCTTCTAGAAGTCTCCTGTGGTTTTTTGTGAAAGGGTCGGGGGGGTTGTATAGCCTGGGAGACGCTTTCTTGAGTAATTTAGTTTTTTCGTTTGAAGTGCATTATGGGGTATCTGAGAAAATAGTTTGGGGTCATACTGTGGGGAACTTAAGTACCAAGAAGAAAGGTTTGAATTGAGTTTGATAGAGAAGGAATTAGAAAAGGGTTGAATAGACACCTGATTTGATAAAAGCTGTATTGTAAGAAAGTGAATCTGACAGACATATATAGGATGGAGGGACGTAAGAGGCAGCAGGGACGCGGTCCCCTGACAGTTGACTCTGCTGTGTGCTGGCTCTGAGGACACGGCGATGGTGGGCCCCAGCCCTGCCCTCGAGTAGTCACAGCCTGTGGAATAGGAAAAGCTGGCTGAGCTGCTTTGCCTAAAAAAAGATTCAGTTAAACAATTTTTTTAACACATTGACTATCACACGAGAAAAAAGAATTTTCCCCTGGGGCCACAGTGTTTTATTACGAAAATAGAATTAAAACTTCAAACACAAAACGATCCTGTCTAATTTAATGAAAAATGTGTTATTTTTTATTGTTTTCTGTGCACGAGTTATAGGCAACTTGAAAAATAGTTCTTGTGGCTCTCAGGGTGAAGAGACGTGTGAATTATGCATGCTTCACCGGGCCCTGGGCTCAAAACTAGCATTTGAGTTAAATACAACTCACATGGCAGTTAGTGTTAAAACATGCAGATGTAATGTATTGGGGAGATGTTCAAAAACTGTAATCTGTTGCCATGGCCAAAAATATTCTGGTTATCAGTTTTCTCGTTATCTTAAATTTTCCATTATTGTGAATGCAGTTAGCATGATCTGTTATCTTCTTAGGCAGTATCTATTAAATGCTTAATAAAAGTAGCCTCAGATGCACACGTGGATGGTTGCTTGGTTTTATATTCTTTGCTATATATTTAATCACCTGGAAATATAAAAAATAACATGATTTTTGTATCATAGTTCATTTTGGTTGAAAACACATGTTCATATTGTTAAATTATTTAAAGGAAAATAAAAGGTTGGATTTGGGCTTGTTGGAAATGACTTAGTAAACCATTTCCCCTTAAGTTGCACTTATTTCTTACTTTTGGTGATCAGTATACTTGAATTGGAATGCTTTGGTGGGGTGGGGAGGAGAGCTTCAGTAAAACTACTTGATGTAAAATAATAATTTACCTATTGGTAAAATTGTTCATTGCAAATGGATATTTCTTTTACTTTCCAGTAGCATTTCTTGCACAGTCATGAGATGGAGAAATTAGAGAGAAAAGGCAATTAGGATCTTCTAGTAACACTCATTTTAGTACCACGGGATATTTACAAGGTATTTTTAAAGCATCGTCTCCAACAGACTTGATCAATGGTGAAAGAGCTTAGCTGAAAGAAGAAGGTACAGCTTAGCTACGTTCAGTTTTCTGTTACTACCTTTTGAAAACCAAACTTCCAAAGCATATGCACGTGTAGGGTGGCTTTTCTTTTTTAAATGAAAAGACTTATGTTTTAAAGACCTTGATTCTACCCTATGGATTTCACGGGGTTGGTTTTATATCCTAGTAATAAGTTTATTTCAAAGTCAAATGACATTCTCCTGAAGTAATTATTCAGCCTTTTCTCTGTAAACTGCATATTTAATTGACTAGCAGAACACTTTGAAGAATAATAATGGGAATACACGTATTACGTATGACCTCTCCGGCACAGCAAAACCAGGGAGATAGAAGCCAGCTTGGTTTGCCTGACCACTACTGTTCCTAATGACGTGGTAGCAGGTCGTGGTAGACCTGGGAGTACTGAGGCTGGCTTGGTTTGATTTCTGTAGGTTAATTCATGTTCTCATTTTGTTTTGTTTCCAAATGTCTACTCCCCGCTCTCTCCCATGCCTCATCACTACCCTTATGCTTGAGATTCCGCCCCCAAAAGGACAGAATCATCAAGAATAAATTTTTTCTTTTGAAAGGTTCAATTGCCAAAGAAATCACAGTATTACTAGAGATTATAAATCATAGTCTATTCCTTCGCCTTTGGGCAGAACCAAACTTGTGAGACTGTCCTATTTTTTAAAGTCTCCAGTGAAAGAGGTATCATAATCCATTGCAATATTTAACAGCCCTCTGTCAGGAATCTCTTTTATCCAACTTAAATAATGCATGCATCAGTTTAAGCCTATATTTTTTCTTCAGTGAATACGAAGTGGACTTACTCTGTGTGTAAGACCTTTTTTGCTATTTGAAGACTTACGCCAACACCGGGCCACTGATACATCTCAGTTCTTCAGCTTGTCTGACAGTGTTTTCCAATACTTTTATCATCTTTCTCTCTCTCCTCACCAAATGCACCACAGTTCTCCCTTCCTTTTGTTTGTGGTATTCAGAACGTGTCCTGGACATCGAGCGAGAGGCCACCTGGTGCTGGTCTAGGGCCAGATTGTTGCAGAGACGGTATTAATGCATCACATGCTCTTGTTTCTGCTCAGTGATGGATGTCCTTTTGGAAAAGTAGCCCTCTATACACATGTATCTCTATACCTCTGGACTTTAGATTTCTTGTTTTTCCAGTCCTACCATTCTCTTGGTAGCTTATTACTCGTTGTGATACTTTTGTACCTCCATTTCTGTGTGCATGCGTAGTCACCTGTCTGGCATTGGTAGTCATTTCTAATCTTTTTTTCCTAAGTACTGCTACTGGTTATTTTTTTAATATTTTTATATTGAGGTAAAATTTACATGTATGAGTTATATTTCTTAAGTGTATAGTAGAATAAGTTTTGATACATTTCTACACTGGATAACCAGCATCCCACTCAAGATACACAATAAACTCAGTCTCAGAAATTTTCCTTATGCCACTGTTTGACTTATTCCCCACCATCCATGTGTAACTGCTGTTCTCATTTCTATCACAATAGGTTTGTCTTACCTATTCCTGACTGTCATAAATGTATTCATATGGTATTTGTTCTGATTCTTTTTACTCACACGTGTCAATAATTCATTTTTTAAAAAAAGCTGAGTGGGATTCCACTGTTGGTCTGTTCTCCTGTTGATGGACATTTGGGTTATTCTCAGCGTTTGGTATTATGAATAGTGCTGTCATGAGCATTTGTGTACAAGTCCGTGTGTGGACATACATTTTCATTTCTCTTGGGTTAATACCTAGGAGTGGAATTGTTGGATCAAGGAGTAGCCTGTATGAATAACTTTATGAGAATTTGTCAAACAGTATTAGACTCCCACTAGCAATGTATGTGAGTTCTAGTGGCCCCAAATTTTTGCCAATATTTTCTGTTGTCTGTCTTTAAATTTTAGTCATTCTAATGGATGTGACATACTGTCTCATCATGGTTTTATTTTGCATTTGTCGATGACTGATGATGTTGGGTACTCTGTCATGGCCATATATGTATGTGTGTATATATGTCTCTTCCTTTTTGAAGTGTGTATTTAAATCCTTTGTTTTTAAAGTGAATTGTTTGTTGATTAGTAGTTCTTTTATTTCTGGATTTGAGTCCTTTGTCACATATCTATATCATATATATATATATATATATATATGTGCGATATTTTTCCGAGTCTTTGGTTTACATTTTAGTTTTTTCATTTGTCTTTTGATTAACATAATTTTTCAATTTTGATGAAGTCCAATATATCAGTTTTTATGGTTAGTTAGGCTTTTTTTTTTTTTTTTTGCCTACACCATCACTAAGATATTTTTCTATGTTTTCTCCCAGAAAACTTATAGTTTTAGCTTTTACATGCTAAATTAATTTTTGTATATGGTGTGAGGTAGGCGTCAAGATTCATTTCCCCCCCATGGACTTCTAATTGTTTCAGAATTATCTTTTGAAAAGACTTTATTTTCCCCAATTGAATTGCCTTGACACGTTTGTCTAATTGTTCATATATGTGTGTGTCTATTCTGATGTTCTTCTAGTTTTGAAACTATGACCTGTCTTTCATCTTTAATCTTATATGAACATTCTCCCTCCAGGGTATTAAAGTAACACTGGATAAAAAACTAAAACTAGGCAATTGAATTTGATTGAGGCCTTACCTGACCTCTGTATTTAATACTAAAACCTGTTCCCGCACAGACCTCTCCCTCTGTATTTCTGAACCTCCGTACCTTCCTGGGTTTCTGAAAAGATTACATAAGCTGCAGGCAGAGTTCCTGGAACCTGGCCGTTCCTCCTGACCTAGCCCCATGTCCCCAGGGTCGGGGGGAGGCCCAGAGTGGGGTAGTGGCTGGAGAAGGGAAGATTCTTTGACAGGAATCTGTTTTCCAAGTAGGTAGAAACTTGACCTTTTACCAGGAAATATTTCCCATCTTGCCATGAGTCCTCAAGATGGTAACTCAAGTTACTATAGGGAATTTTCCCAGTGAGTTTTCCTGTTCTCTACAAAATAATCATAATTATCAAACATGATGAAACAGAAAACAAATATTCAGAGCAACAAATGACATGAATTTCCTGCATTTTACTTTAGTGGCTGTATTCTCAATAGCTGTCTTCCCTTAAAGAAATTCATAAGATTTGTTTTCTTTCACGATTTATCTGTCAATTGAGCGCTCCCCTTTTAAAGCCATCCAAGAAAAACACTATATGTCAACTACATGACTGTTTCCTCATAACTACCAAATAAGTTTGTAAGGAAATGTTTGTTTGCTGTGGTTTGCTGCATGATTTGTTTCACATTTTTCAAATGCCAGCTATTTGCTTAGTACAGGACACTCAACTGCCCCTTCCCAGAATGGGCTGTGTTTTTAGTTCTGTGTCTAGAGTGCACTGATGTGGACACCGGTTAGCGGTACTTGCTCTCTTCACCGCAGCTGTGCCCTGGGTTTCCCAGCAGCCTTAGGAAGTAGAGTGAAATCCCTCCGTGGGTGCTCCTGCACCTCCCACGGCTCAGAATCCAGTGCCACCACCCACTGTGTTCTTAGGAGGGCGCTAGATAGATTAGCAGTGTATCATTAATGAAGGGTACCCAAGATGCAAAAATACATGTTCGCATATAATGCGCTATGTATTCAAGGCTGGCAAGCATGACTGTCCACAGAATTGTCTTTTTAGTTCCTTCTCCTTTGGATGTGGTCTTCTTCCCTTACCCTCCACACCTCAGCACTCAACCCACTGTAGATAACGTATGCTTTTTTTTTTTTTTTCTATTTATTCATCCAGCAAGAATTTATTCACAGACACTGAGGTGGGTGTTCATGATACAAAGATGAATGAAACATAGTTCCAGATCCCTAGGTGGTTATGATCTATCGGGGGAAACAAGTTATAAACAAAGTGAGATAAAGGCCATGATGACGAAGTGTGTAAGACACTCTGGGCGTGCACGGGAGTGGCACCTTCTCCAGCCTTTGGTAGGGAAGGCTGGGAGAGTCTTCCCCACGGAGGCAGTGCCTGAGCTGGGTTCTGGAGGACAGGCGGCCATCATGTCTGGGAAGCAGGGACCTACACAAGGACCAGACCTTTGATCTTGGCCTCATTGACACCTGATTCCAAACAACAGAAGCAGCCATCCTGACAGACATAAAAATGCAGGTGAAAGAAATGCAGCATGATTCTCAACTGCAGAGATACAATGATTTTTATACAAGTGCTAGAGACTCTTCAGGCAGGGAGGTAGAGGGAGTGGCGGGCTGTCCTTGATGAGTTTTGGTGGAGGAGGAATGGCATGTATGAGGCTAGAGGTGATGACAGCAGACTGATTTGCTTGCTGGGGGTGGAAAATATGAGGTGGAACGGTCAGGCCGAAGGGAGGGCCATAAAACTCATGATTGAGAACATTAATTTGATTTAAGAAGTAATTGGAAACTGTCTCCAGATTGTAAAGTCATAGATGATGTGGACACAGCCATGTTTCAGGAATTACTCTTGCTGCTCTGGTTATGTTTTACTGGTTCTCTTCCTATCTTTCTAGGTCCTAGTTTTTTCTGTCTCCTGAATATAGGTATTTCTTAAACAATGCCCCTCAGTCTTCCTCTTGCCCTACAACATTGCCTATCAAACCATGCCCTGGGTGCCCCCTCAGGCCCTCCGGGCCTGGTAGGAGAGGGAAATCAGGGTGGCAGAGCCTGACCCCACACCCCGCAGACATATTTCAATTTGTTTTCTATATTGTAGTTCCTAGAAAAAAAAAATTAGCCAAGAATGTTAAGAGCAGTTTTCCATTTTGAAGTTTGGAAAACTGTTCTTCATTTTCTCTCTGGGGATTTGAACATACTCTTTCGGCCTCACCTTTGCTATGTAGGTGACCGCAGCCCAGGGAGTTTGGTAAGAAAGCTGCTGCTTTGTCTCCTCTCCCTCTGCCCCTTCCCGAAACCAGTCCTACCACCACAGCAGCAAGGCCGAGATGGTAACTGGCTGATTGCTGTTTGGTCAAGAGTTGGGTCAGGAACTGCATGAGTTGGGGGAATGGACCGAGGAGCTGGGCAGGGAGAGGATGGAGTGTGCGCAGGGGCGGCGTGTGTGCAGGGGCGTGGACAGAGCACACGGAGAGTGCCGACTCCAGGTCTGGAGTTGGGAGGAAGGCTGGCTGCTGGACAGAGTCCGCTTCAGGAGAAAGCCGAAGAGAATGAGTATGCAAGACAAGGGGACACTGGGATAGCAGAATAAGGGCACAAAAGAATAAATGTGAATGAAGAAACATGTTTTTTCTTAATTTCTGTCTACTTACAACTTCCATCTTCAAAGTGCTTGATAGATTTGATTAAAGTTAGTATGATTAGAAAATTTTATGTGGCAGATCAGGGTGAGCGGGAGATGGAAGTTTAAGGAAATGATCAGATGAAAATTCCCCAGCACAGTGCTCTCCACAAATCACTGGTAAAGGAAAGAGCAAATGAAAGAGGGACTATTGCGGGATTATGGGATTCTCAGTCCCCCTTGTTATATTCGTCTTGGATGTTGGTTATATTGAAGTGGAAACATTTCAGGTGATGGCCAAATCATATTTGAGTGATTATCTGATCCAGACATCTTGAGAACAACACTTAAGACTTAAAGAATCAGTATTTTCCTGAAATACTGTTATTGTATCTTGATAGATATTTTACTTTGTAGGGGAATGCCAACACGTATTTTGTTGTACAAAGGACATTTAAAAGAAATTCTCTCCTCAACCCATTTTGCTACTTGTTACTCTGTGTGGAACTTTCTATTACTGTGATTTCTTTGTGCCTCAGTCCTTTCTGGAAAGTTTCTGAAAGTCAAGTTGGAATCAGCCAGAGTTTGTGCCAATTTAGATATAACTAAATTATTAAATTATACACATTTTATAGCTGTTCCCACTGTAAGAGTATCTTCTATATAGATTTTCTTTTTAGTAGGTCATTGAATCTTTTTTACTTTATGGAGCAGTAAGAAATGCATGAAGGAATTTGAATTTAGAGAGGCTGTCTTGCATGTATATCTGGGCATTGGCATTTAGAGTCTATAAAATAAATTGGCAGTGAATGTTTTATTTACCTGTTAGAATCTCAGCTAGATCATCAAGTAGCGTTTTGCCCAATATATTGGAATACACTTGATGGTACAGAAATGGAGGTATAAAGCATTTAATAAAAAATATTTGTATGCAGATCACATGAGGATTTTAATGTCTTACAAGGCAACCTGGATATGTGATTTAGAAACAAAAGTTATTTGAAATGTAAAACTGGTCTACTGTCATACTTATTTTTACATGAGCAAAGTAGTCGCTGTTTACTGAAATGCATTTTAGATGCAAAATTGTCATAATACTTGGCCTGTCTAAATTGTCAGCTTTCTGATGAAGCTGGCAGTATGAATGACAGCCACAAACCCAAGGTTAGACTGCAGAGTCGGCTTCTCTCTGGCTCTCTCTCCCTTTAAGCCTCCCTTTCATGTGTAGCCAAGTGAAAGTCTCCAAGTGAAATGTAAGCCCTGCAGATCCTCAGGGGCCTTGGCCTGATGAGAGGGTGCGGAAGAAAGGAGCAGTTTGGAAAGCCTGCCCAGGGCGTGTGGAGGGCAGAGGGCCCGCTGATGACCCGGCCCCGAGACCTTTCTGAAGAGATGAATGAGAAGGCAGTGCCTCCGCGCACTCTGGGCGTAGGCCCGGGCTTCAAACCAATTGTTTTGGCTTATCCTTCAGATGTTGCAAAAGGAAAATGTGTTCTTTTATTGCTCTTCTAAGTCACTTTACCGTTCATCCTTAATCATCTGCAGTCTGTGTGGGAATAAGTCTTTTCAAAGATCGCTGAACTTTGCTTGATTTGAAATCAGAGTAGAATTCATTTTATTTAATGTGGGAAACCTTCTTTTGGGAAACTTGACACGGACTGGCTTTCTAGCCTTTTAGAATTTAATTGAAAAAGAACACAGAAAAACACGATGAGATGCACAAATGTTTGCTCGTGGGTTAAATTGTCATAAGCTTTATGATTGTTTCTCTGTGGTTGTAGGTCATGGAAATAACCTTAGCAGTCAAGATTTAGCAAGTCTGTGTGAATTAATGGATTTGCAATTGCATCACGAGAGTGTAGCCCTAAGCTAACCATAATGTATATCACTGTTATTGTAATAAGCATTCTCCTTGCCACTCGTTCTATTAGAATTCTTAATGATTTGGGGAACATGTAGATTTGCTTTGTGGAGAAGTTAGTAAGTCCATTAGGGCACTGGTGTGTGGAAGTGATCTGTAAAGAAATGAATTCCTCCAGTTCCCACATCAGCATGTCACAAAAGAACCATATTGTGAACAGTTTGGAATTTCACAGATCTCTTCAAGGAGCAGTTCAGAATGGTTTCTAAGAGTGTTGGATCTGTGTCTTGGTGCATGGATTTGGCTGGCATGGAGTTGCACAGAGTGGGCCAAACAGAGCTAATTGAGGTGGGGGAAAAACAGGCCATAATGGTGAATAGAGTTATTTGTCACCGGGTTTGTAATAGGATTTTCAATTAATTCATGCAGGCTTCCAATGCCTTACATTAGCCCTGTCAAGATGAACTACAGCCACATCTAAAATGCCATCCCCTATTAAACGGTGCATGTCAGTGAATTTGTAATTTCTTCTGTTCAACCAGAAGATGAATGGATTCTACTCAGAAAACAAATGTGTGCCTCAGAAATGCACATTTCAAAATCCTGAACACTTCCTAGGAGGAACATTCTTTGCATTGTTATACGGTGAATATGTATTAAAAATGTAATTGCTATGTGAATTCACCCACAAGGGAAAGCATCCAGCTGCACAGGGACAAATACATTGTCAGGTGCCTCATGTCACTGGTGAGCTGGCGTTTGCACTGGGCAGTGATGATGATGGCTCACACATGCAGCACTTACTGCCTGCCGGGCCATTCGAGGTGTGGTTTACATCTATGAATTCACTAAATCCTCACAGCAACCCGAATGAAGAAAGAGGCACAGAGGGGTTAACCTGCCCAGGATCACACAGCCAGTACGTGGGCTTCAGTGCCAGGCAGGTTGGCTGTGGAGTCTGTGCTTCCAGCCAGCACCCTGTACTGCCTGGTTAAAGTCTCATTAGCTGTTACAGGAGTGGAGTTTAGTGCAGTGCTTGTCAGTACTTTGTCATGCTGGTGTTCACTGCTGTTTTATTTGCTGTTACCATTATTTCCTCAAACCTACCTTGGGAAATATCGTTAAGCTGTGATAACCAGGCTTCAAGAAATACAGTTTAGTAGAGAATGCAGTGGGGCATCTGTGAGGGCAGAGAAAAATTAGAATTCTTCCTTCTACATGGTTGGACACTGAATGTACTATGAGCAGAGTACACAGGATTGTGAAGGACCAGAGTTCCTGGTGGGCATTTCCTGTCTGGGCACAAAGGACACAGCAGAATTGCTTTCAAGATTAGTCAAGACAGAAATAACAGGAGTCATGCCATTAGAGCCCAGATCTTAAGACAGGGTCCAAAAGTTAGAGAGCATGTGAGGCTGTCAGTCCTTCTGGAAGGCTCAACTCCCGTCTTCCCAGGACTTGGCCTCTCAGAGCAGCTCCAATTAACCAACTGTATCACGTGGCCCAAGCCAAGGCAAGGTGACTGCCAGGAGCATTTTGAGAGCAAGAATTAACTATTCTTAAACAAAAATATTTAGCAAAACAGTTTGGTTTATAGGTAGGCCAGACTCTAAATCTCCAACTAGAGTCCACACTAATTGTCGAATACTGTATTATGAAGTTCTGTTGCCATCAAGTGTATAAAACTTTGATCCACTTTGTTTTTTGGGGTGTTTTTTTTTTGGTGGGGGGAGTGATATGAGTCATGCTAACTATTGCTCTACTTTATTGGAAAGATTAAAGTTGTGAAAAATAAAAATTCAACTAGTTTAGGCCTGTGCCTGGCACGTGGCTGGCTGCCTGCCTGCCCCCTTCGCGGCCATTCTCCACACATGGGTCTTACGGCGCCCATTTATGCTTCAGACCCGTGAGCGAATTGCTGTTTCCTGAAGCACACAGCACTTTAAGCTCTTTCATTTCAAGACCCTCCATAAACTGGCCTCTGTCTCTCTCCTGTTCTTCATGTTCCGTGACTCCTGTGCAGGAGCGCTGCGGTCTGTACACTCCCCGGCCCTCTGCACGACGTGCGACTCCTCACGCAGGCGCTGTCCCCTCTGCGTGGAATGCCCGCACTTGTATTCCTCCACCCCAGCTTTGCCTGGCTGACTCCTGACTCCTGCAAGACTCGGCTCACGTGTCACCTCCTCCAGGAAGTGTTTCATTTCCCCACTCTCCAAACCCCAGAGACCTCTGTTCTTTGCCCCTATGAATAGTGCACGTATCTCTATCATTACATTTATATATTGTATTATAATTATTTCTAATGTCTTATGCCTTAAGGAACATGTGTTCCTTGTTCCTCCTTTAAATCCTTAGCACTGGCATGTTGCCTGGTAAAAAGTAAAAGCTCTATAAATGTTTTCTGGATAATAAATAAGTGAATAAGGACACAAAGAGCAGGTATTCTGTAATCTCCTTTAGTGGATTATTGAAGACATGTTTGATTTCCCATTTATTCTCTGAATCAATGAAAGCAGCATTGCCCAGAGAGTCCAGAGATATTAAAGTGACAACTAGTGCTCAAGAATGGGTACCCTAATACAGTTAGGAAGTATCATATTTAATCCATTTGATTAAATTGCCTTAGGGGTGCACCCACAATTTTAAACTTGTCATTTAAAACAACAGTGCAGTGTAGTGACGTGAAATACCTCATCTCTTAGCTTTTCAGCCTAAGAGTACTCTCTAACCAGGAAAGAACGAAGTTAAATGCTCTGAGACTGTAAAAGACCGTATGTCTATACACTTAGAGATTATAAACTCTGAGAGGGCAGGGGCTATGGCGTCTCACTCGCTGCTGTGTTCCAGACTCTTGCACAGAGCAGACCGTCATTAAATACTTGGTGAGTTCATGAGAGAATATGATCTACTGCCCACATTAAAAACAGTATCAGGAAAAGGTTTGTCTAAAAGTCAAACTCTGATTTTTATCAGTCAAGCTTAAGTGCAGGTAGTAAATCAATGCAGTGTACTTCTGTTTAAATTTTTCTCTTTAGTGTTTATAACTTATCCTGATGAACAAAGTAGTTGATGTAGGAAATTAAGTTTGTTTTCTGTGAGTTCTTGGATTTCATGCCAGGGAAGCAAACTTAGCAGTCATGCTTTCATGTATAATACTAATAACCTCAAACAAGCAAGGCCAAAAGCCCCCACTAAGTCAAACTTAGGACTGGAAGGCAACGTCGTGGTAGTGTGTGGACATTCCACCGTTCTCATCTCACTGTGGACATTGTGTTGTATCTGCTCATTGGTAGTGCACATGTGTAGTTTTTTATGTGAGATTTTCTTCAAGGGGCGCAAAGTATAGATTTCGCCTTGACTGAAACACAAAGACAATACAGTTATATTTTCAGAGACATTTTTGGACTATTCTTTGACTAAAATTTATCTCTTTCTTTTAGGGTATACCTCAGTTACCATGTGCCAAAGCATTATACAACTACGAAGGAAAAGAGCCTGGAGACCTTAAATTTAGCAAAGGTGACATCATCATTTTGCGACGACAAGTGGATGAAAATTGGTACCACGGGGAAGTCAACGGGATCCATGGCTTTTTCCCCACCAACTTTGTGCAGATCATTAAACCATTACCTCAGCCCCCACCTCAGTGCAAAGCACTTTATGACTTTGAAGTGAAAGACAAGGAAGCAGACAAGGATTGCCTTCCCTTCGCAAAGGTGAGGGTGGAATGCCATGGCTTCAGTTTGCCAGCTCTTCCTCTACCTGGGGACATGGGAGTACGGCTTGTGTTTCCTTTTGCAAAAAGATATGGTGGTTTTGCAGGAACTCACTGTGCTGCTAAAAATACCTGGAAGCAGTCTTTAAGTCACAAGGAATGCAATTTTGTGCACATTCTTCTTACATGAGAGATAGTTTTGGTTGATGCTGTATGTGGTATCATTTTCATATTTAGAGCCTCAATTGATTTTTAAGCTACCTTTAAGGGTGTGTGTGCCACTCAGGGATTTTAAAGTACTGAATTATGGATAACAAAATAAAACATCATTACTTCCTTATTTTATATGTAAATTCCTTTGCTTTAAAGCACACAGGAGTATATCTACTGAATTGATAAAATGGTTTGGAATTTTAAGGACAATATTGTGTTTTTTGTAAAGAACAGCAGTAGGATATGCATTTTAATGGGCATTTGGAGTATTATCAGAGAGAAAGTAAGAGAGAATTGATCTAAAACAAATTCCGGAGGCGGGGATGGGTGGCATCTGAGATTGCAGTTTGTCGATCTGGACATAATCTAGATCTATATGAACTGTGTATGTCCACTACCAAAATAAGCAGCCAGCCTGTGTAGGAGTTCATGGCGTTGCCGCTGTCTGAAAGGACACCAGGTTGGCTGTTGCCATTTAGTTCATGAAAACATAGAATTCATGTACTAAAGATACATCGAATTTTTATTCATATACTCCTAAAACTTGAGTCTCTTTATTAAAAAGAAAAATGAAGTGATAAGCATAGTGGGATCAGGTGGACTGATGATTTGCCGTTTCTGCAGGATGATGTTCTGACTGTGATCCGCAGAGTGGATGAGAACTGGGCTGAAGGAATGCTGGCAGACAAAATAGGAATATTTCCCATTTCATACGTTGAGGTGAGTTAGTCTGTAGAAACTTGAATCATGTCGGTCTTCAGCTTAGTCAATAAATCTTAATTATGCAATCTGAGTATTAAGAAGTCCTTTACAACACAAAGTACCAGGAGTGCCCTGTTCCGGATCACTGAGGGATTAGAAGCACTCCTCCATCTTATCCTACAATTATGGAAGATTATGAAATGTTTGAAACGCTTTACTTCGTCTCCCTGCTAAAAGCATTCCTGTGTCTTGGTAAGTGTTACTGTGTGCCTACTGCCAGTCACCCATGGTGTTCTAGTCCATTTGCCAGCTCTGGGAGCAGAAAGTCGATGAAGTTCCAAAGTAGGATGGGAGATTAGTGTATTTGTTCATTTGTTTACTGATTTCTTTTGCTGTCTGCCACATCATCAGAGCCAGAATAGTGATTCTCAGAGTAGCCTTCACTAAACATTTAATAAGTAAGTGAACGAATCTCCCTCCACCCCATCCCAACAAATACTTAGCCCCTCCTCTCTTTATAATCAGCTTCATTCAGAAAGCTCCTGGCCAATCCTGACACAGTGAAGTCTTTTCAGAGAATATGTATAAAGCAACATCATTACATTATTTTTAAAAATAACACTAATTAAAAATGAACTAAGGAGTTACAATTTATAATAGACCTTCGTTACATCATGTATCGTAAACTAAACGTCCTTTAAGAGTGTCTTGCTGAAAATAAAATTGAAGGCATTTTCAAAGAAGGAAGCACAGCCCCCAAAATGATACAAGGTTACCTGAGGTCACAGGCAGCTTCTGGGAAGAAGCGAGGTCGTAGTGCGTATCTATCTGTGTGGTAGATAAACAGGGGTTACCAAGACAAATGGAAAAGGTGCATTTTATGGCAGAAGGAACATCCAGACAGGGGAGACCAGCATGTGCAAAAGCCAGAAGTAAGAGGGAGCGCAGATTATTTGGGGAATTGAAAGTAATTCTGTTGTTTAAAATATCAAGGCATGTATCTTAAGCATGGAAAAATGAAAAACTACCATCATTATTTTGCCATCTTTTTATCTGAGGCATTTGTTTTGGCATGATTCCGAAAACTAAAATGACAAATTGTGTCATTGTAGCCAGCACTCAATTTCCTCTGTACACGGTGAGATTGCCAAAGTTTTCATAAAAAATCAATTTGACTACCGTATATCCATGGGAAAGTAATTCAAACCATGTATGAGTCTTGAATTTTGTCCATACCCTTCAGATGTTCCTGTTTATTGAAATAATTTTTTCCTCCTTTGAAAGTAAACAACAGAAAAAAAAAAAACATCCTTAACTCTCCAGCAATCCTTCCTGTCCATCATGTATGTATGCTAACTGTGGGTCATGGAAGACTACAAGCATTTCCAAGTATTTGAATGGCTGCTCGCAAGAGCATGGGTGAGCGCAAGAT
Organism: Eulemur rufifrons; assembly: GCF_041146395.1. Taxonomy (NCBI): domain Eukaryota; kingdom Metazoa; phylum Chordata; class Mammalia; order Primates; family Lemuridae; genus Eulemur; species Eulemur rufifrons. The sequence goes on along the minus strand of NC_091000.1, from coordinate 2,343,985 downwards.
TAGTAATGCAAGCCTGTCGTTACTTGTTAGGTGTTATCAATGCTGCGTGCTGAGACTTGGTCTGCTGCACGCGCAGGATTGCTGTGTTTTGTTTTGGGCTGGCGCAGCATTGCACAGACGGGCATAGAGGATCCACCCACGGCAAGTCCAGAGTCACTCGAGTCATTACGATTATTTACTCTGACTTAAGTTGAAAAGATTAACTTCTGCCCAAGTGGAAAGTCTTTTTATTCTTCTGCCTCTTTTCTTTCAAGCATCAAATGAGCATTTTCCTCATTTACACCAGAATTACATACATCATGTACAGGAAGGATTGCCTGAGAGTTAAGAATATTTTTTTCTGTTGTTACCACTTGAGATACGGTAAACAAATTCTCTAGGAGCCTGCGAACATTTCCCTGACGTCAGGCCAGCAGGATGAAGTTCCTGGTAGGGAGCAGAGTATCTGGGCATTCCTGATGCCTGGTTTAGCCCTTGGGGAATGAAGTAGAGGCAGATTTCAATGGCGACCTATCAAAATTCAACTATTTCAATAATGTAAACTGGCTTACAGGGCAGTCTCAGATGTGGTAACGCAAACTGTAGGAATCAAAAACTGAGGCTTTTTCCTGAATAATGGTCTTTCTCTTGCTCTGTAGACTGATTCGTATTTGGCCCGTGTTAGGGCCCAGTCTCCAATATAAAGACAGCCTGTATTACAAAAATTCATTTGTAAATAACTTTTCTTATATCTTGTAAACAAACATTGAAATCTCCATCAGTGTTAGGTGCTTTTGCTTTTTTTCCCCACTGTGCTGCCAAAAACTGTTACCTGCCAGAAGTTTTGAGAAGATGGAGTGAGATGATATGTCTCAAAGGGTCTGGCACCGCCATGTCTTACGCATAGTGGTGTGGAACTCAGGTTAGACCATAACCCAGAGGAGAGGAGAGGAGAGGAGAGGAGAGTAGTGATCAAACAAAGGAACCTCACCCCCGTGCATAATGAGGGAGGCTGAAGCTCCTGCTTCACTCCTGCTGCGTGGCTTTGGCAATGCCAATGCCCAAGGAACATGATTGTGACAGAAACTCTAAACAGGGTGGGCCTGGGGTAGGATTGTGGACCTGGAGTAGAATCTCTGGGTCAGAGGCTCAAACACGGAGCTGTGGAGTTAGGCGGGTACCGTGACTTGAAAGGAGCTAAGCGCTGGGAGGGGGTCGAGAGAGGACTGAGTGGAGGACCGCGGTGGTGAGAAACGCCGCTGGGGTTTGCCCGCCCCCTGTCCTCCCTGGACACCCTGTGACTGGACTGCAGGCCCCACATGCGCTGCAGTCAGGCGATCAACAGCGGTGGTGCCGTGGGGACTTGCAGACAAGCCTCTGAGTAAAGCAGAGCACTTTGCGTATTACAGGAGAGCACAGAATTCTCTGAGGCTTGCATGGAGGAGAATCTGGTTGGGGGAAGTGAGTAGGGGAAAGAGTGGCTATATAAATGGCCCTGAATTCTGTCCCTTGGAGTCCTTGTCCAGCTCTTAAGATGAGGGCTGTCTTGCTGTGATCACATGCGCCCTTCTCTGGAGACTCTCTCCTCAGACCCCTCTCTGGTCAAGCCTTCGAGGAGACCGGCTCTTCCTTCACTCAAGCAAACTGGCAAGTGGTAAAGGTTAAGAGTTTTGTCGGGAAGCCGAGGGAATTCTTGAAGACACCATGGCAGGATATGTATAAAAGGGAGTTTTTGTTAAGGACTGAATGCAGTTAAAAAAAGAAATTAGTAGCCTGCTTCTTTCTTTGTTCAAGAACACCAGTTTTTTATAAAATACAATGGAAGATTTTAACCCCATTAGTTTGGAGCTGACTCATGCAAGTTTAACAGTCATCTGGACAAGGATGACATGATTCCTAGCAAGCAAAAAGTCTGAATGAAGTAAGTGCTAAATATGGGATTTGGGATGTTTTTCAGACATTATTGTATATTGTAGGCTTATGGTGAACTATAAATTTTCATTAAGTTTCTCATTTTATTTTGATTCTTAGTCATTTATTTGAAATATCACTCACTCAATTTTTCCAGCAACAAAAAAGTTATTTAGCAACTTGCTCGTCTGCTATAGATAATATAATGTGCAGATGGCACGAAGTAGGAGTGGCCTCACAGACAGCTGTTCCTACTCCTTAGTCACTGCCAGAAAGCACGGCTGCACGTCCCGTTCCTCAGTCTCACCCCAGATGTCACTGCTGACAGACTTCCCTCTTGCCGTATCTGCCGTAATGCCTCCTGCCACTTGCTTTGCTGCAAGCACGTGGGGCTGTGATGGTGGCAAACAGGGGGCAGCATTCGCGTCTTGGCTCTCCCACTGCTTATCTGGGTGACTTTGGGCCTGGTTTCCGCACTTGTGAAGTAACGGGACTTGTTCACAGGGTGAATGAATTCCAGTGACACTGAAGAGTAGCGCCCGGCACCTCCCAAGAGCTGTGTAAATGATGGCTGTGCTTGTTCTTGTTGCTCCTCTCAGCACTCTTTCCTATCTGTTTTAACTATTTTAAGTTACTTGCTGATGTGGTTTGCGGCTCCCACCCTCCCTGCCCCCGTCAGAATGTGGGCTGGGGCCAGGACCCGGTCTTGCCGGTTTACTTCGTTGCCTGAGGTCCGGGCACGGTGCCTGCCCCTCGTAGGCTCTCAGTAAATGCTGCTTCAATGAATGAATCAGCGACCTGTGAACTCTTAGAACAAAAAGGTTCTAAACCAAAAACAAACTGTAAATTTTGCCAACTTTTAAAATTTTCAGCTAATACTCCCATCATTCACTACCTAGGTGTATATTTTACACTGGAAAGTCACGTTCCTCAAAGCTGGCGGGGCTGTGTGATCTTAGTGAGATTTTTTATTAACTAGATTAGTTATTTGGATGTGCCTAGTTTAGAATTTCCCCAGACTAACTCCACGGGTGCTCCAATCCCTTGCATAAGGTGGTAGCGCAGTCTGCCCTCTCTGACCGGAGGTAGGACCGGGGCATGCGCAGGGCTGGCTGCCTAGAGAATCCCTGGGGGTGGGGGTGGGGAGGCGTTGGTCGAAGGAAGCAAAATTTTAGTTACACAGGGGGAATAAATTCAAAACAACATGGTGACGGTATTTAATAATAATATATTGTATTCTTGAAAAATGTGGAGCGTAAGTTTTAATGTTCTCACCACAAAAATGATAACTGTGTGAGGTAATATGTATGTTAACTAGCTCAATTTCCCATTCCACAATATATATATTTTAAAACATCATGTTGTACATGATAAATATATACAGTTTTATCAACTAAAAAAATAAAATGTTAAGAAAAGAAAGATTCCTTGTTACTTTCTGAGATGAATTTTCACCTGTTTAAGATTATTCCTTCGGGTTACTTAGAGTGGAGGTCGATAGCCTTATTGTCCAGGATCCCCATTTTAAAAATAATCTTACTGAGTTACAAGCTACATACAATAAACTTCACATAGTTACAGTGTACAGTTTGATGAGGTCTGCTTTGTTGTTTTCAGCTTTTAGAATCAACCCATGGGTAAACCTTAGGAGACATTTCTGTGGCTATAAAATAGAGAATGTTATCAGGCTCGACAATGGGAAATCAAATGTGTGGGACTCAGGGTGCACCCTGGCCTTAAGGCTGGGATGCTGGCTCCTTCCTCTGTGGAGTGAGGACTTGGAAGAGATTCCCTGTGTTCCAAAGAATAAGAAGTGGAGCTTTAGGTACGTAGTTTGAAGTTGCCAAGGTGACCCTTGGAGGAGCTAAGAATAGTGGTGTTAACTTTATTTTTTAACTTAAAGCCTTTCTTTCCTTTAGAGAATAGTGATAGCAGAAGGACAAAATAATGGTCTTTGATCTGACAATCAAAGAGTTGATTGAACTATATAAAAAGATATTGTGTCATTTATATTTCTGGATGTATTCCTTTCCTTTAAAATTAAAATATTAAATCAATGTTTATAAAAGACATTTAGGAAAATTGTAGGGAAGTTGGAACAAGATAATTACTATATTGTTTAGCATCCAAATTTCCACTTCAAACCTGAAGTAAATTACTTTTTGTAAGTGGCATTTAGAGATATTGTCGAGAAATCAGGGAGCATTGCTCTGTTGCCTAGCACCATACTTTCATCCTTAATTCTGACTAAAGACATGGGGTCTGCTTTTGAGTAGTTTTTTTGTTTTTAAAGCACTGGGGCCTGTGTCCCATGGTGCAGGTTTTTGTATCTTCCAAATGTTACCAGCTTGATGCAAGTAATTGTTGCTTTTGCTTCTGCCACGATGACAGAGGAAGGTGAGCGCTGCCTCCTGACGTTCGAGAGCAAAGGCTGCTCCGAGCTGCAGGGGCAGCTGCTTAATCCATGTGGCCGAGACTCAGTCTGGAAAGGAGCTGTTTAGATAGGTCAGGAACTTTATTGGGGTCAATTTATAGTGCATCTACTATTCAGCAGCCTCTTTCTAATTTAAGAGTTTCCTTTTCTTTTCTATCAGGAAAACATTCTGGGAGCTGAGATTGTAAAGATCAGTTAATGTTTATTGAGTTCTCACTGCATGAACGGGCAGTTTCCGGTATTCTAGGTAGTTTCATAGAACATAAAAATGCAGATCTCCTGCATGGCCTTAGCCAGAGGCCTACGATAACGACCAAATGGTGTCTAACATCCACAATGACTCCCCGCAGGGTTCCCAAATTCTTTAACCTGGCCACATTTTCCTACACGTACCCAGGGCCCTGGCTAAGTTTACAGGTCATTCCCGGAAAACATACCTTGGGACTGCTGCCTTTACAGCCCTTCAGGGATATTTCTCTGTGCACATAGAAAGCTCACCCTTTCTTCAAGGTCCAAATAAATACTATCATTTCTCATGAAGCCTTTCTTTCCTAATTTTCCTATGCAGCAAAACAAATTCTATGAAACAAGCAAACACACAAGAAACCCTCCTCCTTGCTTTGAACTTGTACAGTACCGTTTGTACCATTCTTATAGCCCTCGCATGTGCTAAGAGTGCAGTCATGTTTGTAGATGATTTATTGTTTTCTTGTATTCCTCGGGAGCCATAGCTTATATAAAGAATATTTTTAATCATTTTATTTCTATAATCATATTCCAGGAAGTTTGGAAAGGAAACAAAATATTCCTAAATCTCATCACATGTAATTCTGGTGAATGTGCTTCCGTTTTTTTCCTTATCCTTTAATGATATTACATGATTTTGCCTTTCTCCACAAGTTGTAGTACCATCCGTTTTTATGACTACGTAATAAACACTCTGGTAGCTAAACCATAATTTAGTTAATTATTTTTACTGTTTTTTAGACAAGAGTCTTGTTTAAGGGGAGGCACAGCCAGGATTTGAGAAGCGAATCGCGGCCTCTTTCCTGCCGTCCCAGGCTGCCCGGCACCCCCCGCTGCGCTGGCCTCAGAGCACAGGGGCTGGTACCCCTGAGGGTGGTACAGAGTCGCTGTCACTATCCAGCTGTGCTTCAGAAGCGGATAGGACATTTTCACTTTTCATAAAAAATTATGAAGACTTCCAAGTTCTAACACATAAGGGATTAATTTTCAGAAATGATTCATACTCCACAATTTAAAATATCTGATGTTGCCTTTTTAAAGAGAAAAATCTCAAATTACTCAAAACCATAATATTTTCATGTCCTTTAAGTTTTATTCTTTAAACATTATATTGTTAAATACATTCTAAATTTTGCTCGTAACTAAGGTTTTAATCAGCAGTGTTGTTTCAGTTTAATAAACCAAGTGGTAAGTCATTTCTTTTGTCCTGTGAGGAAGACAGAATGAATATTCTGTACTGCTCTGGACATGTGTGTGCATACCTGGCATCTAAATGGCTTGAACAGAAGCATCTTAATTATTAAATCAACGGGGAACAAGCTTCTCTATAATGAAAAAGGAATGCGTTTTAGGATAATTTTTCCTAAGTGTTGCTTTTTAGGATAAAGTTTAATGGCATTGTTTCTCTTACGATTCATATATGCATGTGGAGCAAAAATTTCTCTGCATGCTGAGAAGATGGAAGATCTTAAACGAAGTCATGAAGGTCAATATCCCCAGTTCAATATTCTGTGCCAGGTTCCTTCTTGGTGGTCGCCCTGTTACAGCCCCCGTACACGCCCAGACACCCTTTAGGTATCCGGGGCAGGGGCATGGGTGTTCACTGATTTATTAACTGATTACACGTTACTGTGGAATTGCTGTCAGTGTATCATTTCACGTTGACAAATTTTTACCTAGAATTTAATGACAATTCCATATTCTTATTTAATCCCTGGAGATACATGTGTATTTCTTCCATAGTATTCCTACATCTGGTAATCAGGTTCTGGAAAATAAAATGTGTCGTTGGAATATATACTTTTAGTTAATGGGCGTTTCTGATTTATGATGTGCATTTAGTGCACAAATATGAAATAGGAAGAAACATGCATATAAAACCTCACGTATTGTCAGATCCAGTAAGCACGATAAAGTGAACGGAGGCCGATTTTAAAATATCCATCGGTCTCTCTCCCTAGCACCGTAATTATTTAATAGATTGTACATCTGTTGCTCCAGAAGTAACAGGTTTAGTACCTCTTTAGCCTTAGCTTTCAGGGTTGAACTTTTCTCTTTTACATTTTTCTGCACATTCGTGGTTCACTTTGACGAAGGGTTTCTCCTCCTTTGCAGTTGCTGTTAATATCTTCTCTTCCCAGGCCTTCCATCCTCCGGGAACTTGGTCACCTCATTTATGTCTTTTCTGTTTTAAGTGTCAGTGATTCCCTTTCCCCTGGCTCCCCCTTAATATAGGAAAGTGACCCACCTTTTGCTTCCCTCATAAATGCATCCCTTGACCGCACTGCCCTCAAGTTACGGTTCTCCCTCTTTTCTTCCTTTCCCTGACAAAACTCTTCAGAGAATCCTTTACCCCACCCGCTGCCCCTGCCTTCTTGCTCCCTGCAGTTAACCTCTGGCCCCTCCAGTCCCTGAAACTGCCCTCCTGTGTGCCACTAACTGCCTTTTCTTAGTTTTTTGTCATTTTGTCTTCCTAATAACATCTACCACTATTCTTACTCTCTCTGAATCTCTTTGCTTTTTTTTTTTCCCCCTTGGGGCATTGGCTGGATGGTTGGCCTGGGAAGCTTTGCAAGGTCTCTTTGTAGACTCTGAGTGCCTTTTGCTTTTCTTCTTACCCTGCTATTTTCTTCTCTATTTTTTCCTACCTAAATCAGAGATTGCCAACCAGTGTGACTCCAGATGACTTTTATGCTTAGCTTGCAGAGTGATTTTGTTTTAATTAGTTGTTAAGATATAAAATCAGGACATTTTACGTCAGCCTAATTTCTAGCTTTCCTTAAAAAGAAAAAAAAATCAGCAGACACTGCCAAGCGGTTGCCCCTTGAGAGAGGGCAGACGCTCCCAGGTCACCAGAGTGTGCCCACCACTCACTGTGGGTCGCATCCGGCCTTCCTCATTCATTGACCTCCCCTGCCCGAGCTCTGCAGACGCGTGAATTTGCATCTCCTACCCTTAGTCTTAGAAATCCATCGTGCTATGTCCTAGGTCCTCTTTTCTCAGTCAGAGAGCACGTGTCTCTGTTTCCCTCTTTCCCCAATCCGGTACTGTGCCTGGCTCTTAATAGTCACTCAGAAAACATTTGGATGAGAAAGAGGTTCCCGTAGGTTTGAGTCTTCGTCACCAAGGACCTGAGGGCTCTATACCTGACACAGAGGTCTCTGCCTGTTAAGTATTTTGAATGGGATATTTTTGTATGGGGTTGAGAAAAGGTATTTGTACTTTACCAAGGCATAAAACTTTGCAGATCGTTAAATCCAACTTCATGTTGCATATGAGAAACCGGCACACACAAGATCAAGTGACTTGCCCCAGGCAACGGAGCAAGTACTGACGAGCTGGGACTCCTCTGAGTGGTGAGAATAACTCAGGTTCCTGTAGCACTTCGGAGGGTGCAAAGCACTTTAACCCACGCGTATTTCTACTGAGGCATGCAGAATTGACGCTGCCATCCCAATTCATACAGCTAGGGAAACTGCCGTGGTGGGATCTGCGTGGTTCAGCCGAGATTACTCAACCAGCAAGGGCAGAGACCCGACTCCAACCCAGAGCTTTCCACGTGAAGTGCAGGGCTTTTCCTGTGGTTTTCTCTGACAGTTCTTTGTTCAGCTTCCTAAGCTAAAACTCTTTTTAGGCTCTCAATGACATGTACCCTCCCTTTGTGCCTTCCGTTTCAAAATCAGAAACCTGAAAAGAAAAGTTCTAGCTTATTTATTTATTTTTTAACAGCTGGGGCGGACAGAGGTGAAGATAGTGCAAATAAACAAGGAGCTCAGTAAGTGATGTTTCACCTTCCTAACCTAGCGCGGTGAGACGGCTGCTTTGAAAGTCCTTTTCCCCAGGTGGGCTGCAGTGAGGTTGGTACTGGGAGTCTGTGTTCCTCACTGTCCTGCTGCTTCAGTGAGTGACGCTGGTGCTGCTCCCAGTGAACTATTGACGGCCTGGGAGGCTTCAGAAAGGTGGGCCCAGGGGGTCCGGGGAGTAGCTTCAGTTGCCTTTTCTCTGGTCAGCAAATTTTTCATGCTTCATGAGCCTCTGGCGGACAGCCACCTTGTGGGACAGCCTCCTTCCGCTCCCGAGCCATGGAGGGCCCAGAGCTGTGACATCCAGCACACATGTCATCACTGAGCAACGTGAAATGTGGCTCGTCCAGACCGAGTTAGGGTGTTACGTGCACAATGCACACTGCCTTTGAAACACTTAGTATGAAAAAAGAATGTGACTATCTCAGTGATTTCTTATATTGAGTACATGTTGACGTAATAACATGTTGGATATATTGGGCTAAATAAAATGTATTACTAATTAATTTTACCTATTCCTTTTTATCTGTTTAAATGTGGCTACTAGAAACTTTAAGATGGCACATGTGGCTCGTGTTGTATTTCAGTTGCACAGTGCTGGTCCACAGGCAGCACTTTCTTCCCTCAGTATTTCTAAGAGACAAACATTTTTATTTACTTAACAAATATTTGCAGAGACCTAAATGGAGCTGCTGCCTGAAGAAGGCTTTCATATCAATTTTAAAAGATTCTTGAGTAAACTCTTCAATCTCTCTAGTTACTCCTTTTCTGTGGGTAAGTGTTGTATTATAAATGAAGACTGGGCTTGCTTTTATATTCAGGTCATCCCGAAACAAAAACCTTGTTACCTAAATTGCAGGGAAGAATACAAGACTAGTGGGAATACCAAATCCTCATTGCCATTATATATATATAAAAAGCATTTTGCAAAGGACTAGAACATGAGGGAAAATATTCTCATTTCTGCTAAGAGGATATAAACGGGCATGCATTTCTGTCACGTAGCTTTTCTTCAAAGTGTCTGGCTTACCTGGGGAAAGAACCTTGGACCTAGGGTTGCAGTAGAATGTTGAAGTGCTACATTTAAAACACAGCTTTATAAAGGAGGAGAAGATGGACTGTTATTTAAATGGTGATAGGACAACTGCTGAGTCATGAGGAAAAACAAAGTGCTAAGTGCTGGATCTACCTTACTCTTCACACAAAACCAGATGGTCATATGGTCCACAGACTGAGATGGAAAAAGAAAGGGCAGGAAGAAGATACCATCAAAATAGTAGGGAAAAAATAGTTAATTATGGAATAAGAGAATTTTTAAAGTATGATGTTAAATTAAGATGCTGTAATGGAAAAGATCGATACATTGATGCATAAAATAAATATTTATAACAAACGTACATTAAATTAAAAAACAAATTGGGACAATATTTTTGACTCGATAGACATAAATATATGTATATACATATTATATAAAGAGCACTTTGTGTAATATAAAAGGAGTATTTATATCAATCTATAAGAAAAATACCAACAACCCAATGGAAATATGGATACAGTGTAAGAATAAGTAAATCCTAGAAAAAAGAACATAGATGCTTAATCTCATTAATACAAAGAGAAATACAAATTAAAACATAATATAGTTTTTTCTCCAACTAATAGAGACTTAAAAATTATTGATACTACCTAAAACAGTTAACAGCTTGGGAAGACAGGAACTTTTATAGACTGTTGGGGATGATGAAAATCAGTACCTTTTGGGAGGGCAATTTGGCAATATTCTTCAAAAAAGATATTTTCAAGCTTACATTTTGATTTTACAATTTCACTGTTAGGAGTTTCCCCTATGGATGTGCTTGCACAAGCATGCCGGGATGTCTGTAGTAAGTGACTGAGATGGAATACCGTGCTGTCAGCCTGTCCCTACCGACATGGAAGGATGCTTATGAAATATTGTTAAGGGAGAGAATAGTATGCATTGCTTGGCTTCATTTGTGTTAAAAATTAAGTAAATACATGTATAACAGCATCTACAGAGGAAATACATGGAAGGGTCTGTTCTAAACTGTGCATCTGGGATTACAGATTACATCTGGAGAAACGGGTTTGGAGAGACGGAAGTGGGGACCTGGCTGAAACCTTTTACTTTGTACTTCATGATGTTCTACACTATTTATTTGTTTCCATTTTAAAAATAATCAACATACATCACTTTTAAAATATGTTTTTAAAGTATTTGCTTTTTATAAAAAAACGATTAGTTCAGAGATACTCTAGAGGCTTGTGAGTCAAAATAGTTTCCTCTCAAACCTATGATTTGTTTTCTTTAGTGTTCAAAAGCTAGAGACTGATTTATCTGTAAAGCTTCATGTTCAACTTAGTTCTCATTAAGAAATTTTTTTCTCTTTAAAAAAGTGTAAGCTCTGTCTTTTAAAAAGGCCACATTCTCTTCAGCAAAGAGGGCAACCACACACAAAATGTTTTAATATTTGTTAAGCTGCCTTGTTTATTATTTTGACAGTATTTCCTCTCATTTTTTTGTAATACTTTTGATAACTCTCAAAAACAAATTCTTTCTAAATTTTAGGCTTTTCCTCAAAAGGGCACATAAGAATTTTAAGAATAAATCCCTTTAGTCCCTGCTTTTAGCTCCAGTATACTGAATTTTACCCTGTATCCAACTGGAATCTTATCAGAGTTCCTTACCAAATGCTTGAAAGAAGGTATTTTAGGATACAAATTTATTTTGCAGTTGATGAGTGCAGTGCTAACATTAAAGGTCATGGTTAGGTAAATGTCAGAGAAAGCCCACACTACTGAGCCCAAACAAACATTCATAAGTGAATTTTATCAAAATTCCATTAAAAGCTGTCAGATCTTTGCTTTCCTGTTGTAACCAAAGGTTAAGTTACACGTAAACCCTCTTTAAGTTTCTTCCAGACTTACTTAATGCCTGTACCAACTAGTCTTAACTTTATGATTTTCTCTGGAACTTATAAAGGAAGCAAGGAGCAGTAGTTTTTAATACTAACCTATCCTGCTTCAGAAGAAATCTAAAATAATTTTAAAATATGATAACATCTTTACAAATATTACTGTCCATGCGTAAAAACGAAATGCAGAAAAAATATATGAGGCCATGTAGAGGACTAGAAATAGAAAAATGAACCATGTCCGTTTAAAGTGAGATTACGCGTTATACATGTGGAGAGCTAAAAAACCATAAAATCATGGGCTCCAACCTACCTATTGTATAGATGAGGAAGCTATGAGCAATAGAGGTAAAGTGACTCCTTAAGGTCACAAAGGTAGTTAATGGCTGTGCTAAAACTAGAACTGGGGTCTTCTGTCTGCCAGCTTGCAGTTCTGCCACACCAAGATCTATCTGCTTGCACACACGTGCTTCTGCATGTGACTGCATTTTTCTAAGCATGCCAGCTCTGTGGCCCAGCAATTCCACTCCGGGACATACTCTAGTATTCAGATGAATGCTTCTGGCCACCAGAAGGCATTTTATTCCCAGCAGCACTTTCTCAGTGACCAAAACCTATAGGAAGGGAGGAAGGGAGGGAGGGAGGAAGGGAGGGAGGGAGGAAAACCCACGGTCAATCAGCAGTAGACAGATAAATAAATTATAGTATATTCACACTGTAGAATATTACACAGCAATTAAGAAGAACTACCGACTCATGGAGCAATGTGGCTAAATCTTAAAAAACATATTATTGAGCAAAAGTAGCCAGATGTAAGAAATTATGGAAAATGCTGTTATTTTTATGTCCATTTATAAGCTACTTAAGGGCAGAGACCATTTCTCTGCCTCTAGATCTCCAGCGCCTAGCACATAATAGGTGCTCCATGTGTATTTATTTTAATGGAAAGTATATGATATGGAAAAAGACACAAAGGAAGCATCAGTATTTTTCTAGTAAGTAAAACAGCAGAAAATATAGGGAATAATTCTTTAATTCTCAGATGTTTCTACCAGAGCACAGCATAAAGAACCCTGAAATACCAACACAATATTAACTATAACTGAAGCTTGGCTAGGTATGACCATGACGAGACTGTGGTAATAGTTCAGAATCTTTCAAGACAGGCACCGCTGATGGAGCCTATTGTTTGACCCCAGAATTAATCTAAACACGATATCAAGTAGATGTGATAGTTTCCTCTATTTATATTTTTGGCCTCCATGAGGAGGAAGTCTTCTCAACTCTGCTTACTCCACAGAACAGGTGTGCAGAGTTGATGGTCAGATTCCAGCACACTGATTAGGTTCATGCTTGTGAGGATTTGTCCCTAGGGGTCTAGATAAGCTCACAGTGGAGGAGCCGTTCTTTGGCTCCTTTTCTCTGGCCTTGCGGGGCGCACTGGCCCTTCCTTTCATGAGAGTGTTGGGTTTGGGCCGGGGAAGTGCAGTCTCTTCAGTGCGCAGACTCCTTACGCCCAGCCCGTGCGGGAAAGAGACTCTTCCCGAATGCGGCTCACTGCAGGTCAGGGCCACTCCCACCACGGCTCATTACTTTTCTGCTTTGGGGCATTGGATTCTCCTAGACTGAGGTAGGATTTGTAACTTCTGGATCTCCTGGCCAAACACCGTTATAGTGCTCTAATAGAGCCAGCCTTTAATACCAGTAACTGACACAATGATACAACAACAACATACTAAGAGTTTCCACCAACTTTTTTATGAAGTTGCCCCAACATATATAGAGGGTGGCAGGTGGCTAGTGTACATGGAAGTGCCTGTTGAATGGTTTCATTCTTTGTCTTCTTGCTCATTTCTTGATCCCCAAACACATACCACAAGGAGTCTGCATCATCCTCTTTCTCTGACCTCAGGCATTGATGGGTGTTATCTGGCATTACTGCCTGTTATTTTTGAAAGTTTATCCCATGGAAAACTCCTTGAAGTCTGAAGAGGAGATATGTTCATTTTTGGAAAAGATTTATCCTACTAATTATAGGTCATACAAGCCACCTGAATTCGAGTCCCCAGGGAGCCACGGAAGCAAACTGTCAGTCAATTTGTAATCATCTGCAGAAGCACTGGCTGCTGAGCTGCAGTCGACACAGCTTCGGAGGAGCTGGCTGTGCCCAGGCAGGTTCATTTCATAAAACATCGACCGACAGGATTTCTACGCTCCTAGTAGGGTGGTCTCATCAAGACGGTGAGAAGACATGGTCCAAGCAATTTAGGTAGATAGAAAAAAACACAGGATGGTGTTATTTTTATATAAAGGCATTTGTGAAGTGCTGAGTGTATAATACTGAAATGGGAAAAAAAAAAATCTCTATTTTTCCTTAGTATTACCTAAATTACCTTTGAAAAGTTTATTATTTTTCATCTCAATTTTTTATGAGAAGTTAAGCTATGTGCTCAATGTTTTCTCATTATTGTAATATCTAGGTAAGTTTCATGCAGCTTGTTATCATTGAAGCTTGCCGGAAATGTTTTATTTTACCTTGGGGAAAACAAAAGGCTTGTGTTCTTTCCTTTCTTGCTGATATTATCAGCGCAGTGCACAGATTTTGACCCCTTGTCCTCTACGCTGGGACTTTTCAAAGAAACGGAGCTAGCTTGCCAACAGGACTTGAATTTCACGTCTTACCTTGTTATGATTTAAAGTTTGAACGCATGTGAAGATAACTGATGCAATGATATGACAAAAACAGATTCAGAATTTCTACCAACTATTTTATGAGGTTCCCCAAAATGCTTACAGAGAGGCAGGTGGTTAATTTACATGGAAGTGCATGTGGAGTGGTTTCATACTTTGTCTTCCTGCTCATTTTTACCAAACCCAAAAGTTGCCCCTTCGATGTTCAGTCGTGCTCTGAGCAAATACACAGCCATTATTGGGTACCAGGATTTTCAGGCAAATACACCCTTTCGACTGCTCTTCTCTGAATTTCATCAGTGAGCTAAAATCTTCATTTGTCACTGGCAAGTTTTCAAATTAGACATTCTGAACATTCTCATTAATTTTTTTCCTTTTATCTTTTTAGTCTTGCATTGGAATTATTCTTGGTTTAATACCTATCTGTGGCCGGGCGCGGTGGCTCACGCCTGTAATCCTAGCACTCTGGGAGGCCGAGGTGGGTGGATCGTTTGAGCTCAGGAGTTCGAGACCAGCCTGAGCAAGAGCGAGACCCCATCTCTACTAAAAATAGAAAGAAATTATATGGACAGCTAAAAATATATATAGAAAAAATTAGCCGGGCATGATGGTGCATGCCTGTAGTCCCAGCTACTCGGGAGGCTGAGACAGGAGGATCCCTTGAGCTCAGGAGTTTGAGGTTGCTGTGAGCTAGGCTGACGCCACGGCACTCACTCTAGCCTGGGCAACAGAGTGAGACTCTGTCTCCAAAAAAAAAAAAAAAAATACCTATCTGTGAGATAGATACAGTGAAACCCCAATATGGAGGGAAAAGACATCTCACATGTAATAAACAGATATTTGCACAGGCAAACTTTAAAGTTTGGATAAAATCATGTTGAAAATAAACCTCAGTGAATCCTTGAGAATTGTCTAACTTTCCTGTGTCGGTTTGTCGTTGCTTTTGCAGTTTAACTCGGCGGCCAAGCAGCTGATCGAGTGGGACAAGCCTCCTGTGCCAGGTGTTGACGCTGGGGACGGTCCCTCGGCAGCAGCCCAGAGCAGCACAGCCCCAAAGCACTCCGATACCAAGAAGAACACCAAAAAGCGGCATTCCTTCACGTCTCTCACCATGGCCAACAAGTCCTCCCAGGCGTCCCAGAACCGCCACTCCATGGAGATCAGTCCCCCGGTCCTCATCAGCTCCAGCAACCCCACGGCCGCCGCGCGCATCAGTGAGCTGTCTGGGCTGTCCTGCAGTGCCCCCTCTCAGGTAGGTGCTCACACAGGGACAACAGCTCGGCCACAAAAGGGCCACCTCACCAACTGGTTTCACCAAGCCCCTCGCTCCGTCTTACGGAACAACTCACAGTGCTGGTTTGGGGGACCTCGCCAGCTAGACTCGGCCAAGAAGCTGTGACCCGGACTCACGGTGTTCGCAGCTGCTTGCACGTGTGCAGCTGACCTTGGCAGTTAGGCCTCCCGGTCAGAGTTACGGAGAAAGGAGGGAAAGAAACATTTAATTTAAATTAGAAATTGGCCTTGCATTTTTTTTCTAAGCTCATGAGTTCATCAGGACTTTGGACTGTCTTAAAATATAGCCACACATTGTTCTTTTGTTATTAACAGCACACGGGTGACTTGGAACAGTCGTTCATTCTCTGGCACACGTTGATCGAGCGCCTTGCTGTTAGAGCCTTCCAGGCAGTGTGTAGCCAAGATGTGTAAGATACAGGACCTCTCTGTGTTAGGCTTTAATTCTGGGCTAAAAACAAGCCTGATTGTAGCCTTGCCCGAGTCACAGGACTCCTGTCATTATCCACTTTGGTGACGGCTGTATTTTCCTCACTCAAAGGTCAGCCTCGTTCAGAGCAGCCTGCTGTAAGAAGAAATTTCTTTCCAATCTCACGTTTCATTTTTAAAATTCATTCAGATTTTACGTTGTACTTCACCATATAGCTATGGGGTTTTTCCCTTTAAATATAAAAATGAAGTTATTTCCCCTTCAAAGAAAAAGAGGCAGACAGATATGGCCCTGGTCCTCAGAAAGTTTATGGTTTAACAAGTGCCTGTTTTGGACCACAGAATAAAAATTTACTATATAGTTTTTGATATTCCTTGACAATTTTATTAAAGATTATTTTTTTCTGAGCCTCATTTATTGGACCCTGCTCCTTGAGATTCAGACTGCATGTTTCAGGTTACACGCATTCTCTGTCAGAGTGGCATTGTGGTCTCATGGTGCCTTCTTGGTGGAGGCGCCATGAAACTTTTGATCTCATTGAGGAAGATGGGACACACATGCACACGCACACGCGCACACACGCGCGCACACGGGACTGGAGCATGAGTGTGAGGAAGGCAGGAGTCTTTGTTCTGTTCACTGAGAATATTCCAAATGGCAGACATACAGCAAGCGCTCAGTAAGCACTTGTTAAATGAATGAGTCACTTGAAAAATGGGTAGAAAGGGGAGCCATGTTATTCTACACGTAAGTAATCCTGCTCGTGTGAGAAATAGATGTGGGCTGTAGATCTGAGTTAGAAGTTAGAAACTGAAGGTTTTGTACGAGGTGCTGGAGGAGGGAGCGGTTAATCAAGACGGCCGTTCATGGACGGAAAACACAGTCGTTTAACTGTGCACGTTTCATCGGGTGACCTAGCAACATTTTGCACAACGATGTTTTCTTGAAATAAAAGACAAGCTTCAGCTAAGAATAGTGACAATTCAGAATGGGAATAGCTTTAAAAGAATGAACAGTGATTTTTTGGCAGTAGAGAAAATTAAAAGAGAGAGGAGGATAAACTGAGGGCGTCCGTGTCTCGCAGGGAGCTCGGCAGTCAGGTGTGAGCACGCCCGACGCGGCCACCCCACGCTGGGAACGCAGCCGGAAAGCAGAGCTGTTTGGGTTTGGGTTTGAGCAGCTTGGAGACAAGGCCTTTCTGTGTCCCATCAGGACGGTTTCCCCTCCAGCCATCCCACCCTCCTCCCCCGTTCCGGTTCACTCTGTGTTCAGTGCTGGGGTTTTGCCTCAGGGGGAAGTTATTTCTAGAAGAGGATGGGAGCTGTTTGAAGTGCTGCCTGGTTTCCCCAGCCTGCGTTTACAGAAAACACCACTTACAGAGGGCGCTGTGTGCGGTGAAGGGAACCTCAGTCCACAGTAAAGCGTTGAGCATGTGTAGCGTACGCCACGTGCACACACTCTCCCAGCCGTGGAGATCGTGTGTTTGGGAAAATGGCTCCTGTGAGACCGTTGAAAACAGGGCTCTCCTCTTCCCCTCGCCAGCAACGGCCCTGCCTGTAGATTTAACGGGGGCCGCGCGGAACCGTCCCCTGCAATCTGCCGCTTTGCTGTTTTCCTTTCCTTACTCATGCTGGCCTTTACCTTCAATTTTTTTTCCCATTTTTTTTTCCTCTTCATGTATTAGTTAGGATTAGGTTTGGTTGCATTTATTAGAAAATCAAAAGTAAGGGGCCTCAGGAAGTTATTCATTTTTCTCTCGTCCCAGTGGAATCCAGCTGGAGGGAGTTGAGTGCTGATGGGAGGGTGCCACAGAGTTCTCAGGGACGAAGGAGCCTTCCACTCCCCTCTGCGCCACATGGAGAGGTTCTCATGCTCACGTTTCTGTGTGGCAGTTAGCGATCTCTGTCACATCCAAACTCCAGGCAGCAGGTTGGTGACGAGACAGAGGAAGGGAGCACAGGGCCTGCTGGGATAGTTAGTGGTTATCGGGTGGTGGCTGAACTCTCAAACGCACAAAGCGGAAGATGAGTTCTAGCCCGTCCTCTCCAGGGGGTCACCAGATCAGAGTCTCACACAGGTGCCTGTGATTGACATCTGTAAGTGCACATGATAGTACAGGTAACCAAGGCGTCTCGTGTGCTCCTCTGACCACACCTGCAGTATTTTTTGGCCTCTGCCAGCTGGAGGAGTGATTCATAAGGTTACGTGTTTCTGCGGCGTCTTTGCGTCGCCTCGGGAAGCAAGCAGGCCCACCTAGCCTCTCCCGTTCGCTCTCCCAGCTCTTTCCCCTCTTCTCGCAGCCCTTCTTGTAGAGCAGACTGAACTGATTTTCACAGTTCCATGAGAAAAGGGTGAGCCCAACCGAAACTTAAATTGTCCCCATCCAGGGCGTTTATGCAGGACCTGCTTAGCCTTGGTCGGTTTACTCCTGCTTCTTGTGCTTCTGCTTTCAGTCATTCTTTGGTGACGTCGTCTCTTCCTTTGCTGCGGTGCTAGGGACAGCCACGTTAGGTGGCACTGGCAGGATTGCCCGGGCTCAGTGCTTCACTCCCGTGTCGCGATGGCAGTGACTGGGGAGCCTCTGGCCCAGCTGCTCGGGGGTCTAGAGACGCATCATTCTGACTCCCACCCTGGGGCTTTTGGAGAAACGTCAGTCAGTTACGAAATCTCGCTCAGATATTTGTAGGGTCAGGCCCAGGAAGCTGTATTTTGGTGCGTTTTTTCTGCCCCAAAGTTTCCTTGAGGGGGATGTCCGCTTTGAGGGGAGCTTCATTGTGTCTTGTGAGAAAGGCTTCCTCTTTTGTGTGGTGCCAACTTACGGTTGTCCTTGGCGTGTGTGTATAGTTGGAGTCACTGGTAAAATAGCTAAAGGCCAGAATGAAAAACCCGAGTGTTTCCCATTAGAAATTAGATTGGAAATGGACTTTGTTCACAGGAGAGGCAGAAGGTGAGGGTTTGGGGAGAAGCTCTAGTTAGTGGCACCCCCTGGATCCACCAGGGTTCAAGTCTTAGGTTCACTCAATACATAGACTAATAGATACAGCCGTGTTGTAGAAGGTGGTGGATTCAATGCATAACACGGAGTTATTTGTGAAAATAATTTATACGCTGTAATGCTGATTACCTGGCCTTGGTAGGGCTTGTCCCACGGGGACACTGAAAGCTTCCTTCAGGCCATCTGGGAACTAATCTCTGAGTTTTTTTTGTCCTTTTCTTAATTTATGGGAATTGAGGCCACTGTTTAGGATTAGATTTTTATTATTAAAAACCTACATTTTTTTTGGTGTGTCATCATTTCCTTGGGGAAACAAGGTACTGGCCAACCACAGTGCTTCCCTTCCCAGCGGGGGAGGAGCCGTTCGTGCAGGAGCCCTGCCCTGCTCTGCGGCACCGAGTGACACGGCGCGTCCTGCGGCCGGGCCTGCTTTGCACCCTGAGCGAAACTGATCGAACAGCTGAACACAGGCTATGAAATGACCCGAATAACTCAATTTCTTTCAAGTTAATTGAACTTGGGTGGTATCCTGGACAAGACACCTTTGAAAACAACTAATTTGGCTTGACATTGTTCCTGTAAAGGTTTGGTGAGCACCTGGCTGCTGTAGGCGTGTCTAGGCAGCTGCGTTTTAACCGTGCGTTCCCACTGGACAGTGGCAGTCCTGAAAATGATCCTGACGACAGCCAAACACCATGAGGCTTTCCCATAGATTTAACATATTGACAGACAGGTGAGCGTTCAGCCAAACCTACCTTCACAGGGTCTTCAGGGACACGGTTAGGACGCTAGTGAGCACCGGGCTGAGCGTCTGAGAGGTCAGTTTGACTCGTGTGCCGTACAAAGGAGGCAGTGTGTCACTGTGAAGGCGAGCAGCGGTCGCCCTCTGTGTGTGGAGCCTCGCAGGGACCGGTATTCATCGTATGACTCTTCAGCGCCTAGTAAAATTGCCTGGTACTAATTAGGTAACCAGTAAATTTGGATGAAATAAACTGAAAGGGATTCTGCTCTCCCAAATTAACAGAAACTTTAGAGTTTCGTTTTTAATGTGACTTGCCTTGCCAAGGGTTAGCCAGTGTAATCTGTTCCATTAAATACAGTCTTCGTTTAGTAACTTTTTTCTTCTTGCAGGTTCATATAAGCACCACCGGGCTAATTGTGACCCCGCCCCCGAGCAGCCCCGTGACGACTGGCCCCTCCTTTACTTTCCCGTCAGATGCTCCCTACCAGGCTGCCCTTGGCGTGAGTATAGCTTCTCCCGTCTGTGTTTCCCTCTGGGGTGTTTGGTCATGTTAGTCTGGCACATTCCACCTCCTGACACCTGCGTTTACCTTGGCACTTGCTGAGGGAGGTGGATCTCTGTCTTTCATCTGTTATCTCTGTTAATTTTAGCAAACAGCCCCTTCAGCCTGCAGAGTTTTTGACAGTGAAGATCAGTGGCCTGAAGCTATTAGAAGAACTCTGAGAAATACATTGTTTTCATTAAAGTGCAATCTGATTTTCTGAAGGCTTACCCTTTATTTCTTTTGAGTTTCTGGATCCTGCTTATTTCTTATAAAGACACCTTTACAGAAGTACTGAGAAAATGGGTCCTAAAGGCCAATGGTTTGCTTTGAGTCACACGATAAATTGATACCAGATCTCTACATTGAGGTTTCATCCCTTAATTTCTTCTATTGGCATAGCCTGTGGCTGTGACTACCTAAAGGTCCCTGCTGCCTGGGAAGGCTCCCTTACGTTACGTTGATTTTCCTTCTGAAAACATAACATCCTACAGATAGAGTCTAAACACCAATTGCTTTAAAACATCCAAACAGGGGAAAATAATATGGAGGATTAGGATAGCCAAGAGAGATATATACAAAGAAGAGGACCACTGTGCAGAGAAAATTAAAAGGGAAGAAATAAGCAAGTGCAAGTTTAGGTAGTAGAGAAACACAATGGTTTCAGTCATCGCTTCCTAAAATTGTAGGCAAGGAACTAGCAGTTGTGAGACTTCACTCATCCAGGCCAGCGCCTTGGCTTATATTTTCAGACTATTTGTTTCAGCACTGAGTCGAATGAAGACAGAAAAGATCATAATTTAGGCCTCACTTGCAGCACCCCCCCCCCCACCAAATAAAGTTGTTCAATCAGATGGCCCCGGTCCCTGGACCATTGCATCATCCTGCCCACCATGCCTGAGTGCCGGTGCTCACAGAGAAACCGTGTGTCCCGGTGAGAGGGAGCAGCAGACCGGAGTGGGAAGCCCAGTTCAGCCACTTACGTGTTGTGTGACCGTGGAAAAGGCGCTCAGCCTCTGTGAGCCTCAGCATCCCGCCTATAAAGTGAGATTTACAGTACCTGTTCAGAGTTAGGGCACAGAAAGGGGTGACCATCATTGATCATCATGGGCCTTCTATGGAGGGCTGCTGCGAGCCGGGCCTGTAACGGGCGATGCCTTGGAGGTCCGGGTTACTTTGTTATGGTTTTCTCTGCTGTCTGTACCAGGAATAGTGATGCTTCCCAGCAGCTGGTTTGTTTTTAGGTTGTGGATTTTATCCGTGTTGTAAAGATTTTATTTCCCTCTGCCAGAATGCTCACAGTGGATTTGTAGCCCCTCCAGCAAGGAGCTCACAACGTAATTAGTCAAAACATTGGCTCCGTCTAGTTTTACTGTCCTCATTTTCCATTTCCCTCTTTTTTCTTATTTCTTACTTATTTTGTCTTGATACATTTTATAAATAATTGAAAACTGTTTTTGAAAAAAGGTGGGATATAAGTAAATGCAGAATTATTGCCTAGCTTAACCTAGATGTTTGAAAACCTTTAGAGTTAAGCATGTTCTTGTATTTAAATGGAAGTGTTGTAGTTAGAGGTCAAAGTTATTTTTTTTTTAGATGTTCCCTGAACGATTACAGCTTCCTTGATAGTACAAGTGGTTGGTGAAGGAGAGGTTGCCTTGATTCATCTGGGGAAAAGATGAATTTCAGTTAACTTTTATTGCAATTTGATTTCCACGAGATTCTGTTTGCCCCAAGTGTTTGACCCTGAGCCAAGACCCACTACCATCCTGTCCTCTGGTCTCCAGGGGAAGCTCTCTCCTCTCCTTCCCACCCCCAGTTGATACACACAACCAGTTGCTATTTCCGTTTCCAGATGATTACCTTGCATAGAAAAGTTCTACTTGATTTCTTAAGGGGAAAAAAAAGACTGACTTTTCTGATAATAGAAAAATTAATTATAAGCTGAGCATCCCAAATCTAAAAAATGAAATGCCCTAAAATCCAAAACTTTTTAAGCACCAACATGACATTCAAATGACATGTTCATTGAAGTATTTCAGATTTTGGATTTTCAGATTTGAGATGCTCAACCAGTAATGCAAATTTTTTAAAATCAGGAAAAAAAAATCCAAAATACTTCTGGTCTCAAGCATTTTGGATAAGGAATATTCAACTTGTGGTGGAGAAGATATAAGACTGGCTGAATTTCAGCCCTTATAGGCTGAAAATCATTTTACAGTATAGTAAATGGCCAATTGCTTTTAGCTGAGGGCTCACTGCAGGGCAGATCAATGGGACAGGTCCCAAGAGAGCATGGGTATTCAAAAATTAACTTACATTTAACCTTTGTAGCTAGGATTATATAAGAAAGCTTGCATGTAAAGCAAGAGGAAGGTTTATTAAACAGTATGTCTACTGTGCCAATTCCATTTAATGAAAAACTAATTATAAACAGAGCTATCTGTCATCCCAGGAGATGTCTAGAACTTAAAGTCCCTGGTAGGTAGGTAGAAATGTTTTGGATTTAATATGTTAGATTTAAGTGGAAAAATCTCAGTAGTATGTGCCCTCTGCTTCTTATGTTAATTGTGGCAAGTATTCTATTTAAAATTTGAAATGTTTCTAAAGACTTTGAGTACTATCCCAGCAATAGAAGGCAGCTTAGAAAAGAAACCAGGCTTTTCATAGTGCAGATTTATAGGTAATAAATGCCACCACTAGAATAGAAAATGATAATTATTTCTAGTGCTTTTTTTATGAATTGAGACTTTTTAATCTTTTATGCAGAATGAAGTTATGGGCATATTTACCCATACATTTCACATGTAACAGTTAAAATTTTAAATATCTAACATTATGAGCAAAACTGATATTATATATATCTAACTCAAGACTATGAATTTTTTTCAAGTAGTGAATTTTTTTTTTTACTCATTTTGTTGGTGAGGATGATGAAGATCTTAGTCTTACATCTTCTGTACAATGGCAGAAGAACTTTTAAAATAAGTGATTAATAATTCCAGATCCTCCATATCAGCCAAGAGGTGTTTAGCTGGAAGATGTTATAAGGTAGCCAGGTCAATAGAGTCCAGATGCCACCCATGGCCAGCTTATAAACAAATTGCATTCCACAAATGTCTAACCCTGATTTAAAAATTTTATACACACACACACACACACACACACACAAACTTTTGAGTTTATTTAAAGAAACAAAGTTTAATGATGTGAGGTTCTCAGAATAACCAATATGTAGTGAGTGCACCGTAGCCCATGGTGGGAGCTAAGCAGAATCTAATGCTGGCAGCAGGTTCAGGGACAGGCTCTGGAAGTGGGGGCTGGGACCGTCAACCTTGGTAGTTTGAGAGGTAGAAGTGGAGCCTTTGGAACTGGCAGGAGATCTGAAAATCAGAACAAGGATTAGGATATGGTCAAAACTTTCATAATAACAACAGAAAAGGACTCTAGCATCTCAGGAACTGAGCGTCTTGTTCTGTATCATATTGTTCTAATGGGGGTGTAGAATCACAGAGAGTTTTCTTATGGATGAAACACTCATTGAGGATCTGTCGCCTTCTGGCTGCAATGCAAGGTGCCAGCCATACGAAAACGAGACGACAGTCTCTGCCCTCCCGGTCTCAGGAAGCATGACAGCAGCCTCCATTACTGAGCTGCAGCCGTGTTCCCGGGTGCTGGGAAAGACAGCCGCAGGAACTATTTCTGATTATTAACGTTAAGTCCATCTCTCAGACTGGGATAGCGAGGCATAGAGACTGTACAGAATTTACACAATGAACTAGTAGAGATGCCTCTCTCCTTACAGATCGAATGTGGCAGGGGAAATCTACAGTTTGTGCACATGGGTGGTCGTGCTGCTGAAAGTGCTGGCGCTGCTGACTTGGGAGGGCATCTCCATGCAGTGGTGGAAACATTTCCTCATCCCCAGTGTACGTGCACCTGAGTTCAGTGCAAAGAGAGACCGTTGAGAGATGCTGATGTTGAGGGTTGAAAGTGAGTTGATTGGAAAACATGTTTAGAAGGAAATGATGAGGGGGCTGAGGAATATTAAATGAAATCTGCCCAAGGGACCCGCAAATGCTCAGTCTGTCCTGCCAGTCGCTTTTCTGCCCTGGGAGGTGGACACGTTAGGACAGTTGGGAAGGAAACAAACCCTTTATTGTCAGTTGAACTTGTGCCCAAAACTCCAATGCAAAGCACTTTGCTGGTAAACTGGCCGGTAGCCCTTGGCCCAGGCTTGAGGCATACTGGATTATTTCCCTATTCTCAGCCAAATCCAGATCTAACCACTATCTGGGCTGGTTGCAAGAAAGGACAAGAGGAGGAGAGAGTTGCCAGAAAGGAGGGGTTTCGTACCCACGAACTTGAACTTTTCACTGGGTCCACTGGCCAGTGCAGCCTGTCAGTGTCCTGAGACGCTGCTGCCCAGAGAGAAGAGGCTCCCGCCCTGCGCTCTCGCTCTAGCAAAGGAGGGAAGCCAGGGCTGCCTGGGAGGCTGGGTCAGGGTTGCAGTCTGTGCTTTTCTGACCCCAAAGCCCATGCTGAGTCTACAGCACAGCACTGCCTCACCTTTCAGGATCAGTGGTCAGGAGACAAAACCTGGACATGGTAGAATATGACCAATTCCCTTTAGCAGGCCATTTCTAAGTTCTGGTTTTATTGAACAAAACACTGTTAACAAAATGTGACAATAGCGGGTCCACTGATGTTTCTTGCTAGTGGAGGGTGCATCTTGGCCTCTGGGGCTGGGCTGGCCTGGGCTGCGCCATAACAGGCAGGCATCCAGGCCACCTCGGGGCGAGTGGAAGGCCGTGCGGTTCGCTCTGTAGAAATTTCAGGTCTTGCAGGGTCGCAGACTGCCAGAGGCACGATATCCAGTGGATCGCCTTTTGAACTTCCTCATCACCAGACTATTTGGGTTTAGGCTGTTTATAAAGCAACCGCAGGACTTCCTACTCTGTCACAGCCCTGGACTCACCAGGGCCCTATCATTTTACCTGCCCCGCAGGACCAAGCAACAGCTAGGAATCTGATTTTAGTCAGACTTTCTCTCTTATCTTTGTGTGCTCACACACACGCTAATACACGTGCAAAGACATACGCACATTTACCCAGCATTGGGAAAAAATCTGCCCGGTTTTATTAAGACCATCTATGTTTCAACGTCAAAAAGAGAGAACTGTAGAGAACTGTTTTCTCTCAGGCCCAGGATCTCCCAGGATCTCTCAGAGTATCCTCTTTGACGCAGTATCTCAATGTCTCACTCACTCCGCAAAAGTAATGTACATGAAACATTGGCTTCGTGTATTTTGTAATGATAAGTGATCTTTCTTTAGATTTTATTAACAAAATATGAAATGTGTTTTTATCAGGTCCATAGATACTGTCTGCTTTTTTCTTGGGCCAATTTTTACAGCCTCTGTTTTAACGATATTAGGCTACAATGGACAACTTTAATTTTCTTTTTGAACATGTGCCATTTGTCTTTTGCCTTCCCGCAGCCACACTGTTTTGAGGCTGGGCTTAGAACGATTTAAATGGAAATCACTTAAGTGGTAATTTTACAGTTTCTCTGTGTACTACTCCATGTACAGTGCGAACTTGTTATCTCACCTGTCAAGCCACGGATGCGTTATTGTCCGTGAACTGCCGGGTCACATTTGCGAGTATTTTACTGGGATTATCTTTATCTCCGCTTTGTCACTGGAAGGAGGTCTGATGGGATGAATGCTTGACCTTCTCCTGTTTAGGGGTTTGGGAGGCTCTAAGCCCCGGTACATGCAAATTCCAGAGCTGTAACAAATCCTGATGCTGCCACGATGTGTATGGAGAGTGTGAGTGATGCTTTCATGACATTCTAACTTTGAACCGACCTCTTCCTCGTCCAGGTTAGCGCTCTCTAAGCAGCTTGGCACCTCCTTTATTTCTGCAACAACTTCAGCTGCAGTGTGGGAAAAAATCCTTATTGAAAGTCACTTTAGCAATAAATTAAATACAATATGTGAAACAGTTGGAATATATGTCTAGAAATTTGAAATTTTTTCCTACTCAGTTTACTATGTTTCTGGAGCTATGTATATTAACAGATGAAGGAAATGTTGATGAGATTCAAATTTTTATTACAGAAAATAGAAATAAAATGGCTATAATGAGCTATGTTTCGAAATCATTGGATTTTTTTATTAATATTCTGATGCGTAGAAGCCATTTATATACTTTCCTAGGTGCATTCTTTAGTCTCCTTATTTCTCCTTTGAGTTTGTTTTTACATCTAGTGGTTCAAAGAGTTGGGGAAGGCGAGGTGGGGATTCAGGCGGTCTTTGTGCGCCTGTTTTCCCAGGAGTTTCAGTATACAGACCCTGAAGAATTGTCTGGGGTTTATAGATCAGAAGGTAACAATTGCTCCATTGATTTTCAAAAGGCATGGAATCCTGTAGGCAGAACCCCATTAGGCTGTGCCCATAAAGGAACCAGCAGCTTTTCACTGGTATACTTGTTAAAGATTACCAGCCTTGATAGTACCAAATTTCAAAAGCTGGCAAAGTTAAGAAAAGAATAAGCAAAAAGTAGCAACAATAGCCCAGTGACTGTGGCTTGCTATTGTTTGGGCTTTTTGGAGGCATCAAAGCAAATTTTCTTTAGAAGGGATGATTTGAGATACAGTGCAGCAAGATTGTTTTGTGTCGTGTTTAAGTTTCGGGTTACAGAAACAATCACAGATTAATTCCTAGCAAGCAGCGAGACATTACAGCTGCCCCCTCAAAAGGATTCTTGTCCACGTCCATACTTAAAAAGTGCTATTAATCTTAAAATTACATTCAGTCATTTCATTTTTCCTTGCCTCCTCCCAAGGGTGAGTACTTACCTGTTTACTGAAAAGGTTGCTGTGGCTTTAAGATCTTAAAGGAGAACGAGAGATGGATTTTTAAAGGGGGACTTTCATGCAAGGTAGCCTGCTGATTCTGCTCTGTGTGCATTCCAGGAAAGCCTTGCTCTATGGATTTCTGATTCCCTTTCCCTCCCACCTTCCATCGAAGATGTAAATCAGTGTTTTCTTCCCTTTTTCCCCCGTTTATTTTTTGCTGTCTCAGACTCTGAATCCTCCTCTTCCCCCACCGCCTCTCCTGGCGGCCACCGTCCTCACCTCCACCCCGCCAGGCGCTGCTGCTGCTGGAATGGGACCGCGGCCCGGGGCAGGATCCGCTGACCAGATCCCACATTTACGGCCTCAGACTCGCCCCAGTGTGTAAGTGGGGGTCTCGATTATCACTGCTTAAGTCTTCATTTAAAACTGAGTCCTAACAGCAGAGACAGAGAAAGACCTTTCTCATATGAGCTGGTGACAGGCTTAAGGCTCACCAAAGCTTCTGCCTGGTCGTGCATATAATTAGGACACAGCTGAAACCCAATGGGCCTAATACCTGAGCTTGCCAGCTAGCAATCCTGCTGAGTGAAGGCCTTCCATAGTTTAGGGAAACACACTGTTTGCTTCTGTATGATAGTATATGTTTATGGAACTGCGCTTTTTGAACAACTCCTGTTCGAGCTTTTTATCTTCATTTTCATTTCTTGAATTAGGATAGTGATGAACAGAGAGTATTCCACACAAATCGGGTCTAGATCTGGCTGGCAGGTGACTGTAAAAAGCTGTAAGTCCCCAGCAGTCAGTATCCAGAAAAGTCTAATTATCCTGTTGAGAGTTTATTGATGGCGGAATACAACTAGATTCTTGTGGACCCTGCATTGTGTGAGTTTATACACAGCTTAGAGCACTGGTAAGAACTGTAGGTTAGTGCTGCCTGCCTGGTTTCCATGTGTTCATGGGTACAATCGCCTTGCATTGTGGAGTTGTTTTGTACTCTCTGTGATCTAGACCTTCTTTTCCTTTGACTTCTTCCAATTCGGTCTCCTTCCTGGCTGAGCACACAAAGCAGGTGCAGCGCAAGCCTCTAGGTGCAGCTTGTGTGTGGAAGGCAGCGTGTTGTGCCTCCCGGGGGGGGGGGGTTCCTGCCATATGTCCTCACTGGGGTTACTTCCCAAGTCTAACAAGTGCCATTTGAAGAGCTTAATTTTCCCAGTAGGTGCATAATCCCTAGCAGCAAGTCAGGCACTGCTGGAAGCTGCATCCCTTCTTCACACTGCGCAAATACCGTTTGGTGGGACACTCACTTCCACGCCGGGAGGGGTGGGTTCAGCAGTTATTAACCAGGAAGGCCTTTTCCTGCATTTAAAATGTAGACAGCAAAACCTCTTTCGGTGGAGAATTGCCAGTGCTGCTTCCAGGTTAAAGGATTATACTCTCTGTTTGCTTTTGTCCAAAATGTTCAAGACTTTGTACCAGGAAAGAGTTTTGAGCATCTTGGGGTTTATCTGTTACTCAGCCCGAAATCAAATATTCTTTTCTGTTCTAGGTATGTTGCTATATATCCATACACTCCCCGGAAAGAGGATGAACTAGAGCTGAGAAAGGGGGAGATGTTTTTGGTGTTTGAGCGTTGCCAGGACGGCTGGTTCAAAGGAACATCAATGCACACCAGCAAGATAGGGGTTTTCCCCGGCAATTACGTGGCACCAGTCACAAGGTACGGCCCAGAACAGATGGTTTCCTGGGTTCCAAGCAGAAAGCTTTGTTCTTTCCCATGGTTTTCAGCCTATGCAGACTCCTTCTCACATTATGATTGCCTGTTATGTAGCCAGAGTTTTTTTAAATCCTTATCTCTATCTGCTAAAATCCCTTCTAACTCTAAAATTCTTAGCTTACTGTTCACATGGATATATGTGATATTATAGATTTCTACCAATAAATATACTGGGTTTTAAGTTATTTGCTTGAATTTATCTGTAAGAAGACTCAACTATACCATTTTCAATATTTTTCTACTAGAAACTAAAAAGCATGGTATTTAACATAAGCAGCAAATTATACTCACATGTCTACGTGATGCTCACTGCACGCCGGGCAGGCAGACCTCTGAATGCGTCACCATGACTAACTGCAACTCCTTCCGCGGTTCACTGCTGCCGCCGCTGTCACAGCCCCCTGAATAGAGAGGAAATCGAGGCACGCAGAGATGAAATAACTTGTCTGAGATCACACAGTGAAGAAGTGCTCAATCTCCAGGTGGTCTAGATCCATATTTTATTCCATTAATGCGGTGATTACTCTGAATTCTGGCAAGTAATTCTATAATAGGTCAAAAATAAAATTTTTAAAGATGGTATAGATCCTTCTCTACTGAGGGCGATTTTCCTCCCCACGGGCCGTATCTGGACGTGTTGGTGATTGTCACTCTGGAGGTGGGGGTGCTGCTGGCATGTGTGGGTAGAAGCCAGGGACGCTGCTACACCTCCTACAATACAGAGGGCAGCCGCCCACAAAAGAGAATAATCTGGCCCAAAATGTCCCCAAAGTTGAGAGATCCTGTTACAGGGTGATTAGAGCTCTAGATATGTAACATTTTCTTTACTTTATTTCAAGATAACCCACCTGCTGGTCCCTGAGGAAAGTAGCTTTGCAAACAGAGTGAAATGACCTGTGATGAACTCAACACTGAGGGTGCCCTGGTTTTTGACCACTGACCATTAATAAATGGTCCAGGTTTAACTGTTAAATCATTCCTCAAACCCCCTGATTTTAAACAAACAGCTTAATGAACTGACATGTTTGTCAGCTGTTGGCCTTGATTTGTAGGTTGGCCAGCAGCCTAATCAAATGAAAATCACTGTTGCTGCAGATGGGGACAGAATGTTAGCTTTCATTTGACTTGCAAATTTTTAATCAATATAAACCTTCTTTTCTGTATACGCTGAAATCTACATTCAGGATCCAGCCCATCCAGAAAACAGCAGATAGACCCTCCTTGGTGCAAAATAACAATAATAAATAAGGGAAGTACAACAAACAACAGCAACAAAAAATGAATATAATGGAGGAAAACATTTTTATAAGACTCAAAAACAAATTATTGGAAGTCTGTTCTTGTTTAACTCTGGAGCGATGCTTGCTCACAGTAAACTCTGTTATGCATCATGGTATATACTAAGGACATTCAAATTAATGAGGTATCTGACTTAGTAGAAAGTCACTGTATACAGAATTGTTGCCATATAAGTGAACTTAGAATATAAAAAAATACATTACACCAAACTACGTTGAACCTAATTTAATTAAATTCAACCAGGAAATAGCTCTTCAGGGCTGGCTCTACCCCTGTAAGTAGCAAATACAGGAAGGACAGGAAAGAGCCGTTGCACACTGACCCTGCCTTCAAGGAGTATTTACCGAGTCAGCAGTATTTAATAAGGAATTTATTAAAAAATAATACACCACATTTATGATCAAGAGCCAAAGCATAAACAACTGTGATATAAACAGAAACAGAACAAAGGACAAAATCCACATGAAACAGTATAATCATAAGGTCTTAAAGCTGAACCGTAGGCAAAGCTTCTTGAACGACAGGATTTGTGCCGGATCTTGAAACATAAAGGAAATTAAGACAGGTCACTGAAAGCCAGAAAGGACATTCCAGTAGCGTGTGTGTGCACACGTGTGCACGTACCCAGGAGCTGTGTGGGGTGGGGTGGAAGCAAGTAGGAAGACGGTGGGAAACGGCAGCAAAGCCATGGGACTCTGGGTGTCGTGAGGGACACGCCTGGCTTGTCCCGCAGCAGAAGGAGCAGAACCAGGCCCGGACAGTCGGTGGAGACAGTTGGCCTCGGTGTGGAAAGTTGAACTTGAGCAGAGCACGGTGTGTGGTTTCTGGTGACTCAGAAGGCATTTCAAGACCTTTCTCTGCCTCGGGGCCATCACTACTTTGGATTTTCTATTCTTCAGCTTTGTAAAAATAATTCCATTCATTTTTTAAGACGTTCTGTCTTTAAAGCTCTGAGTCATTTTTCTTGCATTAATTGTTCTGTCTCCCGCTTTGCTGATGGATGGGGCTTCCCGTCTCCGTTTCTGTCTTGGCAGGGCGGTGACAAACGCTTCCCAAGCTAAAGTCCCTATGTCTACTGCGGGCCAGACAGGGCGTGGGGTGACCATGGTCAGTCCTTCCGCCGCAGGAGGGCCTGCCCAGAAGCTCCAGGGAAACGGTGTGGCCGGGAGTCCCAGTGTGGTCCCCGCCGCCGCGGTGTCGGCAGCTCACATCCAGACGAGCCCTCCGGCCAAGGTCTTGCTGCACATGACGGGGCAGATGACCGTCAGCCAGGCCCGCAGCGCAGTGAGGACAGGTAAGGAGGAAGCCAGACAGGAACGTGCTGGGAAAAGGGGTTACCGACCTAACACAGACCGTTTGTGACAGATGTTGAGGAAAGCAGATGTGATATTAAAACAATGAGCAACACTGCGAAGTAGAAACGGGCACAGTCTAGTCGGTGGCACTTTGCTTATTTGGGCTAAGCCCGCCCTGCGCGTTAATTCAAGCTTGATCTGTAGATCTCACGACTGAAAGAAACTGGGCTGATGCTATGCGTGTCAACAGTACTGGAGAGTGACTGCTGTGGTCAGTCCCACTGCTGCTAGCTGTGTGACCATGGCGTGACACTCTGCTAACCAGCGTGCTGATTATTTCTGATGGACTTAATCACGTGTCTGCTTTAGACCCAGTGGGATCTCAGACAGCTTTCTTAGTTCTAAAGGCTTGTGAGTTCTACCAGAAAAACAAAAAAAGGGGGAGGAAATAGTTAATAAGAAAAGGGAATGAAAGAAAAGGGGAAGGACAGGAGGGCCACACGTGGCGTCTAGTACCGTCAGGAAGTGGCTCAGCGTCTGCACGCTGTGGAAGGCCGTCTCCCCCCAGAGGGCCCTGAGGTCAGCGCGGAGCTTCCAGGCCCTCAACAGACCAGAGGGCTGACCTGGCAGGAAAGTGGTACCTGGGAACCCAGCTAAGACTAAGTGCTTTAGACCTCCACACGTCCGTTCTTTATCGTGCTAAACGCAATCGCAGCCTTTCATTGGGGTCTGATGCAGTGAAATGACTCGTGCTTTGGTGAGTAGCATTTATTAGAAAGTTGAATCTTGCCGTGTTCCCTCCTGTCGTCTACCAGTGGCGGCACACAACCAGGAGCGCCCTACGGCAGCAGTGACGCCCATCCAGGTGCAGAACGCCGCCTGCCTCGGCCCTGCGGCCGCGGGGCTGCCCCATCACTCGCTGGCCTCCCCGCAACCCCCACCCCCCACGGCGGGCTCTGCCCCCCACGCCGCTGCCGCGGGCATCAATCGAGCCAGCGCCTCCCTGGCCTGCATGGCGGCTGGGTCTCTGACCTCCTCAAGCATCACTGCCGCCTCTCTGGAGAACGAGCCCGGTGGCCGGACGGTGACCATCCTCCCCGGACTTCCCACGTCTCCTGACAGTGCTTCGTCGGCTTGCGGGAGCAGTTCCGCGTGCAGAGCGGACAAGGACAGTAAAGTAAGATGAATCCCTGTCTCCCTGCCCTTCTAGCTGTGAAAGGACTCCTTGTCCAGTCCTTCAGGTGCTCACCACGCGTGAGTCACTGCCAGGTGTGAGGAGCCGTGGGGAGCAAACGTGGCACCACCCTGTCCCCTGACCGTGGTCCGTGTTCCTCTGCATTCAAGCGTTCCCCGGTCGCCAGGCCTGGGGTTGGGTGTTAGGGAGCACGGAGAACGAGGCGTCACTCCTCGCGCAGCTGCCAGTTGCACGGAGGAGTTTCCCTCCCCCTGTGGTCACTCGTTCCTCCATCATCCTGCTGCCGTCAGTTCTTCCTGCTCAGTCAGTCTTGCTTGTTAACGGTTCTGGAAAACAAAACAAAACCTTTGGTAAATGAAGAGGTTGAGGCTGTTAATGCTGAGTGTTATTTGTGGGTTTATTTTATTTACAGTACGTCAGGCCATAATCAGCATGGTTCCTTGAGAGATAAGACTTAAAATTTAGGGAAAAGTTATTTTCTAATTCCATGATTTTTTTGAAAATCTCTCATTTGGAGCTAAATTTTAAAGAAAATATAAATAGAAAGCTATGTTTAGAAGACTGACCTGTGGTTGGGGTGGAGACAGATATTGGAGGCAAGAGAAATTACTGGTGATTAAATGTGAGCAGAAAGAGAAGAGATGATAGATAATAGGTCTGGGTGATTTTATTGTAATCATGACTTCCTCAAT
The DNA here is from genome assembly GCF_041146395.1 of Eulemur rufifrons. Taxonomy (NCBI): domain Eukaryota; kingdom Metazoa; phylum Chordata; class Mammalia; order Primates; family Lemuridae; genus Eulemur; species Eulemur rufifrons. Next base: position 2,310,867 of record NC_091000.1, on the reverse strand, counting down.
ATTTCATGCATTTCCCCTAAAGCTCTAGACCAGAACTGGGAAGTCTTAGGGTAATCGTGAACTCTCAGCCACCTGGTTCAGTGGTAATGTGTGTTGCTCTGTGTAAATGGTTGGGCAAGCCTGTAAACAGGAGTTTATAAGGAAATAAACTTTACAGCCTACCAAAAAGTTAATATTTAATTGTTGGGTTAACATGCGACTTTTTGAAAAAGATTAATATCTTTTCAGTGTTCATAATTAACTACGTTGAACTTGTACTCAAGCTGACATGTCCCACTTTATTAATATCTTTTAAAGAATTATTTTTATAGTTTAGATTTTAAGGCTTTGGGACAATGTGCCTCGGAGCCCGTTTCACTGGTGAGGACAGGACTCTCGGACCCAGCCCTCCCTGTCCGGAATCCACTGCATCTCTGAGGCTGGAAAGGTCCCCGTGGGAGGCAGGATGTTGGCTTCCCAAGATGCCACCTCCCGATCCCTGGAAACTTCAAATATGCTTCATTACCTGGCAGGGGGACCTTGGAGATGGGATTAGATTAAGAGCCCAAGACAAGGGGTTGTTCTGGATTAGCCGGGTGGGCCCAGTGTAATCTCAAAGAGCTTCATCAAAGGCAAGAGGGTCGGGCCAGGGAGGGGCCACAGGGGGGAACGATGGGAGAAAGGGGCTGCGAGCCGACGAGTGCAGGAATCTGGAAACGGCAAGGAAGCAGATTCTCCCCAGCGGCCTCCACGAGGAAGGTGACCCTGCCAACTCCGTGGTTCTGGGACCTGACTCTCACCACGTGTTGGAGGTAGTTTGTTACAGCAGCAGCTAACGTGGGCCCTTGCAGGTAGTCCCGGTGAGCACCCACCCCAACTGCTGGCCTCTGCCTGGGCGCCCCACTGACCCCGCGAGTGCCCCCGCCCCAGAGCCTCCTCCAGATGCCCCAGACGACTGCCTCTCAGCTCAGCCTTCCAACCCTTGTTCTTTATTTTGAGGGGCCACGTAGAAAGCATTGATCTCCTTTCTGTGTGATGCCATGAGGTATTTGCGGGGTTGTCCTCTTGTGTCTTCTTTGTTCTAGGCTATTTTTTGTTTGTTTGTTTTTAGACAGGTTCTCACTCTGTTGCTTGGGCCAGAGTACAGTGGTGTCAGCCTAGCTCACAGCAACCTCACACTCCTGGGCTCAAGCTATCCTCCTGCCTCAGCCTCCCCAGTGGCTGGGACTACAGGCATGCCACCATGCCCGGCTAATTTTTTGTTTTCCCTATCCAGCTAATTTTTTCTATTTTTAGTAGAGATAGGATCTCGATCTTGCTCAGTCTGGTTTCTAACCCCTGAGCTCAAGCGATCCTCCCGCCTTGGCCTCCCAGAGTGCTAGGCTATATTCTTGAAGTTTCTTTCACCTGTTCTTCATGTCACAGACTTCAGATTTTCCCTTCTTAAATCCATTACCTCATTTAATATTCAAGTCCACTAAAGAGACTTATTCTGGTTGATATAAATTCCATAATTCCATGATTATTGTCACTTCAAGCATCTTGAATCCTCATGACTAGAGTGTTATTTAGCCTCCATTTCTGCATCGCACCTGCAAAGACATCAGGGGAGAACTTGCCAAATGCCACGTGGACATCTACACGTCCTTCGTGACCTCCCATGCACACAGTTACTTACCGTCAGCAAGCGTCTCCCGGGAGAGTCAGGGTGTCATTGCCTTCTCTTGAGTGCTCACAAGCCTTTCATTTTATACTGTTCTAGGATTTCCAAGATGGTCTGCAAAGTGCTTTGTTGGCATCTTTTTGAACACTGGGACCACGTGGGCCCTCCTTTGCCTGTGGAGTTGACCCAGATCCCGGATTTGCCAGGATCTCTCCAGACTAACGGTTGCATGTTGGCTGTTAATTTTCTCCGTACGCTGGGGTGCATTCAGCCTGCTAGGAGTAGTCCTTTGATCTTGCAATCCCACTCTCACCCCACAGCCGGTCTGAAGACTGTCCCTCCCTTTCTTCTGGCCATCTGAGAACCACCATCCTTCACAGCAGGTCTGCGTTTCTTGTTCTTGTTTCAAACATAACTTTAAAACAGCTCTTTAAAAAAATTTTTTTTTTGTCTTTAGCATTTTTGCAAGTTTAACCTCATTCTGATCTTTAGCTTCCTTGGATTGCTGTGGGCCATGTTACATTCTTTGTTAGCGACTCTTTCTTGATCTTTTGTACATGTGCTTTAAAAATTTGAGCCATTAGGCTGCCCCCCGGGGGATCCCATCAGTACCTTTAGATGCCTCAACGTTTTTTTTCATCTGCAGGGATAATTTGCAATTGTGTGGTTAGAATTTCATTTTTGAGAGCCCTCCCATTCCTCTTGAAGCATCTTCGCTTTTGCGTTTCAGGTCATGCATATATTTTCTTTGAACATTTAAAATCAGCTCTTTTAAACCTCAGAGTTCAAACCTGACTATCGCCAGCTTCTCTTTCAGTGCTTTCTTCCATGTTCTCGATATTTCTGCTTCACCAGCCGAATGTCGCCACCCCCTGCCGAGCTCTGCCTTCCCCCTGGTTGATCAGAATGAGATCCAAAGTGGCAGCCTCTCAACTTTCCGAGAGATTAAACCATCAGCAAGTCAAGGAAAAATGCGTCAGATTCTAAGTTTAGTTGAGAGTTCCAGCAGATATCTTGGTATTTGACAATGCCCTCATTATTCCTGTCTTCCCTCATCATTGTGTAATCGTCACCCATGTACTCAAACCCACCAGCAGTGCCCGGACTATCCCCCGGATGATGGCGTGTCTGCTGCCCCAGACGCTCTGCTGTGGACCACGGCCGGGGTTCCACGGCCAGTATTCCCTGCCGGTATTCCATGCCCGGTGTTCCACGGCCAGTGTTCCCTGCCGGCATTCCACAGCCAGTATTCCACGGCCGGTGTTCCACGGCTGGTATTCCATGGCCGGTGTTCCACAGCCGGTGTTCCCTGCCGGTATTCCACGGCCGGTATTCCATGGCTGGTGTTCCACGGCCGGTGTTCCACGGCCAGTATTCCCTACTGGTATTCCACGGCCGGTGTTCCATGGCCAGTGTTCCCTGCCGGCATTCCACAGCCAGTATTCCACGGCCGGTGTTCCACGGCTGGTATTCCATGGCCGGTGTTCCACAGCCGGTGTTCCCTGCCGGTATTCCACGGCCAGTATTCCATGGCCGGTGTTCCACGGCCAGTATTCCCTACTGGTATTCCACGGCCGGTGTTCCACGGCCGGTGTTCCCTGCCGGCATTCCACGGCCGGTGTTCCACAGCCGGTATTCCCGGCCGGTATTCCACGGCCGGTGTTCCACGGCCAGTGTTCCCTGCCGGTATTCCACGGCCGGTGTTCCCTGCCGGTGTTCCACGGCCGGTGTTCCACGGCCGGTGTTCCACGGCCGGTGTTCCCTGCCGGTATTCTACAGACATGTCAGCTTTTCCATGTACATATCGGGCTGTTGCAGCTGCTTAACCGGGCTGTTCCCTTTCAGTGACATTTTATTTGGAAGTCCTGTCTCACAAAGTCTCAGGGATCTCCAGAAGCTACGTTTTTGTCCCGGAGTCACAGTGTGTAGCTAGCTTTGGTGTCTGTGCCCTGTGGTTTGATGAACAGGCATCTGAAACGCCGTGTTTCATCTCGGCTGTAACTTGTTTGGAATCCTGGGCCTTTCAGTCACCGGTCCACAGTCGTCAGTTTAACAGCTTCATCTGGGTGTTTTTCTAACTTCATACTCAGTGCAAAGGCTTCGTTATGTGATCAGCTAGTTCCTAGGCAATGTGTTTGCCAGTCTTGGTGAGATATTTAATATAGGTATATAAGAATATTTTGTGTGTGTGTTTTTTTAGAAAAATTTTTAGATTATACATATTCAGTTAGAAGTTAGAGAAAATCCAGATGTCCAAACAGAAGGCCTAAATGTGATCTGAGATTTCAAAGAAAACCACGAATATTACAGTGTATATGTTTTTCCCCTATATACCAAAATACAACATATTATTTTGGTATATTGAGTTTTCATTCAGGAAAAAAAAAAATCCTTTTGTTCAGCACAATTGTATAATTGTTCTCACATTCTCTAAGTTTTTACCCTCACCTCAGAAAAGGCGGAGGAGCAGCCTCTGGTGCCTCCCGACCCCGTGTGCTTCCCTTCCCCAGCCCTGACTTTGTCGTCTCCAGAGAGGCTGTGCAGGTCTCTTCCCGCTCTGCCCTGCATTTCCCCAGGAGGGAGGGGGCTGGCGCAGTCTGCCCTGTCCTGGGTGCGCCTCAAAGACGGCGTCCTGCAGGTGGGCCGCGAAGCTCAGCATGTAGGCCCCCCAACCTCCCACCCCCAGATCCCTGACGACTCTCTCCCTTGAGGAGCCAACCACAGGTTTTCTTCAATTAATCAGCTATTTGAGGACCTTTCCTGTTAATCTTGATTTTCTTAAGCAGAGGGTCCTATTCATTCTCTTCTATTCCGAACACTTTTCTTAAAGTCTTTACTGATCATTTTGTTTGCTCAAATGATTTTCCTTCCTCCCAGTTCTTACTTTGCTGTTGGAAACAAGATTGTGTGTTTCACCATTTAACACATTAACTGCCATGTGAGTTGTATTCAACTCATGCTGGTTTTGAGCATGGGGCCTTGTGAGGCATATGTAACTCGCACGTCTCTTTACCTTGGGAGCTACATGGTGCACCGGCAACTCACGCTGCCATGCCGTATCATACGTGTTATGTGACAGGTGGCCCCTGGGCAAAAGCCTGCAGTTAGTTCGTGAAAATTTTATTGTTGATATTCTCATTGTTACAGTCAATATTGACAGTCTAATTGCATACAACTCATGTGCAGAAAACAATAAAAAATAACAAATATTTCATTAAATTAGAAAGGATCATTTTGTTTTCATAGTTTTTATTCTATTTTCATAATAAAACACCGTGGCCCCAAGGAAAAAATTTTTTTTCTAGTGTGGCAGTCACTGTGTTCTTTTCTTAAGGAGAAGCCCACCCTCCGTGTTAAGTGGACTCGCTCACTGTTCCTGCCCCTGCCCTGCCTGGATCTGCATCAGGTCTTGGCCGTGCAGATCCTCACACTGACTTGGCTGGGAGCAGTCTTTGTGACCCACCATCGTTGGGTACCTGCGTCTGCGCTGAGTGCTCCCCTGAGCAGGAGTGCTCCCCTAAGCAGGTGTGCTCCTACAAGTGTTGCCTGTGCTGAGCTCACAGGAGAAGTGTGTGGGCTTGGTTCAAATCCCGCTTGCACCCCTAACTAGCAGTGTGATTTTAGGCAATGAGAATAATAATTGATTCCCATCTCATCAGATTGCTGCCAGGAATAAATATGGAAATTCTTGTAAAAGCATTTAACAAGATTCTTGAACCTGGTGGTGTTGAACCGTGTCTAGAATTCCCCGTGGCCCCTCCCTCCATGCACTTCCTTAAAGCAGCCTTTCCTGACCCCTCTGGCGCAGACGGCATCTCCTGGTTCTTTTCTCTGCCCCCACCCTGCTTTAGTTTTCTGCAGAGCACTTATTGTATAGCTATGTTTGTGTTTCTGCTAGAGAAAGCGAACTATTTATTCACTGCTGTATTCCCAGAGCCTAGCTCATTGTTTATATTAGAACTTTAGCAAATATTTGTTGAACATATGAGTGATTATTATTAGACAATCACATGCATTAATTTATTTAGATTTCTCACCTAAGAATGATGACTCTGATTATTGGGAGCCTGACTGTGTAGATTATTGATGACCCCGGGAAGACCGTCTTTGGTTAATTTCTGTATACATGTGAGGGCAAAGAGAGGAGTAGGGAGGAAGTGTAGAATGTTGTTAATTGTGAGTTGCTCAAATACAGTTCATTTTTGCTTGGGAAGGAGCTCTGCTTGACGTTTTCCATATTGGGCTTATCCTGTTACGCAACTAATAGGAAGGTATTAAGTTGATGTTGAGAAATGATTGTGTATGTAAAAATTATTCCTTTTGGTTATCTGTTGATCATTTTCTGACCCAGATAGTTCTTTTTTTTAATATGTGATGCTGTTTTAAATCATCAAATCTTCTGAAGAAAAAATTATGACTATAAAACATTATTTCATCTGGGAATAATTTCTTGGAAAACTCACGAGATGAATTATTAAAGTTTATGTTAAAAGATATGCCCCTTTTTCATGCATGCTAACATTACATTTTTAAAATTGCTTTACTGAAGTGTAATCTTTATTAATTCATCCATAGTTTTCATTTCTGCTGTTGGATTTTGAAAAACCAAAGGTGCTCTTAAATGATAAGTATCTGATTTTGCAAAATTATCTGTCTCATGTGGCACATTGTTCTGCTAACATAGAAAACATCAGAATAGGAATTCTAGAGGGTGGCGAGGAAAAAAAAACACATTAGAATATGATACTAAAAGCGGAGTTCTTTAAACCGAGGGTGGCGTCTCTCCTGTGTCGGCCCCCCCACCCGCCGCATACCTAATCCTCTGCCTCCTGCTCCATGGGCAGTTGGCATCGGTTGATGGTGATAACACAACCTTAGAAGTCACTAAAGCACGCTGTATTTAATGTCTTTAATCATTTTACATCCACCAAGTCATCTTTCTTCTTAATCACTTTAAAGACTGTTCCCTGTGTGCCATTCAGTTATCTGATATTTTTTTATGAGCGCTCAGAACTGAGCTTTTAAACGATGTCTTTAGCAGTGGCTTGCTGAGATTGTAATTTATCAATGGACTTGATGTTCTCACTGGACCGGTGGGGTTCCAGGGATTAGGATGTGCTTTCTTACCTCGTGGCAGGAGTAGCTGGAAGTTACAGCTGACTGTTACCTTAGAAGCGGAAACTATGGGGCACTATTCTTTGCCAGCTCATTTCTTGGCCCTCCAGACCTCAGGCTCTTGGCAAGGAGCGTGGCAGCAGCCCTGGCAGGAGTCCAGGCCGACCACTTCACTGGCCGTCGTGTGGAAGAAAGGCTGTATTTCCTCTGGATTTGGGGAATCCAGATTAACCTTTTTTATTTCCTTAGCCCTGGCACTAGCTAAATATTTTTTCTTCCTCCTGTTGGTCTCATCCTCTTCCACTATTTTCTTGGTCTCTAAGCCGTAGAGGGCCCTGCACTCGGTGCTGGGTGAGATACAGAGGTCATAGGTGTGGTCGCTGCACTCAAGAAGGGGGTCCAGGTTTGTGAGGGCATTTGTTGGAGCGCACGTAGCAGCCCCTCGGAAAACGGGGCCTCAGTGGGTGAAGCAAACGCCAGTAAGGTCAGCCGAGGCCAGGCCTGGAGGAGAAATGCAGGAGGGTCTTCCTCAGCCTGGCAGCAGGGGGGGGATGGGGCGGATCAGCCGGCTCTGGTCCTCTGTGGCCAGGTCGCACGGCACGGAGGAGAGCTTGGCACCTGTGCCCAGCCCCCCAGCCCCCTTCCCAGTTCAGGCCCAGGGGCTCACACGTGCCGTGAGCAGCTGTAGGCACGTGGCGACTGGTGCGGTTTCCCTGGGACGCCTGCTTATCTGAGAAATGATTGCTTTTGTCTCTTCCCTTTTTCTGCCACACTGTCGCTACTGGAACTGTGGTGTTGTGGATTTAGAGTTACGTCCCCAAGGGGTTTACTGGGTCTGAATGAACTCGTATTCCCAAGAAAAATTCCTCAGTGGGTCCCTCATAATTCTGTTTCCCTGTTAGTGGGCCTTAATAATTCCCATTTGCCTGTCGAGTTTTCTGGAGAGAGAGTTCTCTGGGAAGTGTTTCCATTCAGAGGACTTAATGATACAGTTGATATCTGAGCGAAACAGTGATGATGTCTTTAAGCTCAGTTTGGCTCCTGGGGGTTGGGAGATCTGGTTTCCCTAGCAGAGCAAAGAGAGCAAAGTATCAAAAGAGATAAAACTTGAAGAGATGGCTTCTGCAGAAGGAGATTCCTGGGCGCAACTCTTATTTGTGCATTTGCTTGCAAAAAGACATAAAATTGTTTATGAATATACTGAAGTTTTTTGTTAAAATTTTGTGGAATTATTTTTGGGTTTCTGATCAAGGAGGTTCCAGCACAATAGAAACGGTTTGACTTCCGTTGTTACTGGCATGTTAAATTTAATCGAGGTGGTGACATGTGAGAAGTGGTTTAGCCCTTAACTCCGGCCACCGCCGTGGGCGACACAGCCGAGGCTGAGACCCAGAGAGCGGTGCTGTGAGGCTGGGCTTTCGTCTCGTTGCTCACGGGCAGCCCTGTGTGGTTAGAGACCAGGGGGCACAGTGTCCTGAAATCCAGTCCAGAATCTGAAAGTTCCATTGCGTCCTAAAATGTCTGCTTCTGCTTTCACCAAACCTGAAATGTGAATTGGTGGATCAGTGGGGTTTTTGTTTTACATCCTTTTTATCTTCCTGTCCGACCTCAGCAAAAGAGAGTAATGAACGGTGGAATGTCCAAAACCAACAAAAACGTGCGGGCGGAAAGGGAGAAGGCGTGGTGACAGGTCGCGGTCACACCACCCAGAAATCGCTAGCCGGGTTATGAGTAATCAAATATCAACAGAAATAATTTTAAAAGGTCAAATCAAACATTGAAACTGGAAGGCTCTATAGATTACAGTAGCGATAGTACTGTCCGTCTCCAACTCATATTCTTTTTTTTCTTTCTAGAAAGAGAAAAAGGGTTTGTTGAAGTTGCTCTCTGGCGCCTCCACCAAACGCAAGCCCCGAGTGTCGCCTCCAGCGTCACCCACCCTGGAGATGGAGCTGGGTGGCAGCGAGCTGCCTCTGCAGGGAGCGGCGGGTCCAGAGCTGGCCCTCGGCGGTGGCCACGGCAGGGCCAGCTCCTGCCCCACGGACGGGGACGGCCCGGTGGCAGCGGTGGCCGCAGGAGCGGCCCTGGCGCAGGACGCGTTCCATCGGAAGGCGAGTTCCCTGGACTCGGCCGTGCCCATCGCCCCCCCGCCCCGGCAGGCGTGCTCCTCCCTCGGCCCCGTCGTGGGCGAGCCCAGGCCCGTTGTTTGCGAAAGGTGAGTTCAGTGTCATTCCAGCAGAAAGCTAAAACTGCATGGCGGGCTGTGTGCCGGCGTGTTCATTCTGATATTAAGATATATGTCCACATCCTCCTATATGTTTTTGAACTGAATTTGTAACCACCACCAAGCTCTGACTTTCTTTTCCACTTGCTACAACATCCTGTGTCCTTTTTCCTCCCATTTCTTATGTGGGGGAGGTCCCCCCAGCCGCCTTCTCCTTTATCTTCTTCAGTCAGCCCCTCGGAATTGCATCCAGAGGAAACCTGTCAGTCGCTAGAAACGGGTTCAAATTCGCGTCCTCCTCCTCGCCTCTGCCGTCGTCAGCAGCCGCTCCCTTTTTTGGTCCTTTCCTTTTTTATTAAAGGTTGACATCGTTGCCCGCTGGCTGTGAAGGGCTGGAGCATCTGCCCGCTGAGAGGGGTCCCCTTGTCCCTGAGCCAGAGGGGGGCCGAGTCCCCAGCCGCAGCCCGACTCCCCTCCGGACCCGGCAGGGGCGGGGCCTGTTCTGGCGACTCTGGCCTCGAGCAGGAGCAGTTGTCTGACACAGACACTTGGTGCTCGGCTTGTGTCACGAAGGAAAATATATTTAATAAGACAAATACATACTTGGGTTATAGAAACCGAAAAATGAAACACTGTTACCCAAGAAGACATCATGAAGTACGCTAAGTGGACTATTTTCACATAACATATAAACATATAAATTTGTTTCAAGTAGCATCTGTTTTATTCTATCAGCCTCATTTCCTCTGTACCTGAATTTTTTTTTTTTTTTTTTGAGACAGAGTCTCACTCTGTTGCCCAGGCTAGAGTGAGTGCCGTGGCGTCAGCCTAGCTCACAGCAACCTCAAACTCCTGAGCTCAAGTGATCCTCCTGTCTCAGCCTCCCGAGTAGCTGGGACTACAGGCATGCGCCACCATGCCCGGCTAATTTTTTCTATATATATTTTTTAGCTGTCCATATAATTTCTTTCTATTTTTAGTAGAGGTGGGGTCTCGCTCTTGCTCAGGCTGGTCTCGAACTCCTGAGCTCAAACGATCCGCCCACCTCGGCCTCCCAGAGTGCTAGGATTACAGGCGTGAGCCACCGCGCCTGGCCAGTGTACCTGAATTTTATAAAGAAAGAAGATTTCTCATTTGTGGAGGTATTGCCTTTTTGGTGGCACTTCCTGTGCTGCTGATGTGAAATCTTACTGAAGTATTACACTTCCAAGTGACTTAAACTCACCTGACGTCTGCATTTCAGGTGGCGCCATGTGAACGTCTGTATCCACCAAATCTGAGGCCTTCATTCGTGTGATTTTGGGGCATGCTTTTTACTTAAACTATGAAAAATAGAAAAGAATAAACCTCCAGTAACCTACGTACCCTACATACAAAGTACATGATTCATTATATATTCTTATAGTGAGGTGAAATAATTTTTTGGAGTTTAAGCCTTATAAAGTCTGTTTTGAAATGAGACATCACCCTAAAAAAAGTATTCGCTTTCTACAAATGAAATCGTTCTATCTTTCCTCTCGTCCACTGTGCTCTCGGGAAAGCTCTGAAATTTTGTCCAGAATTCACTTAATCCTCTGCTCTGGGCGTCGGCCTCTGTCCCTCGGTGTTGGGCTGCTCTCCGGGGACGTCCTGCTGCCCTGGAGTCGGTCCAGCTCCTTGTTGTCTTTCTCCTGGTCACAAAGGCTCGCGCTGTCCCTCCAGACATCGATCTGCACTTTCTCCTTCGTGCCCCGAGGGCCCCTCTGCTGCGTTCCCTGTCACCTGTGGTATTTGTGTGACTGCTGTGCGTGACGGTCAGTCTGCCCAGACTCTCCCTGGGCACCGGCCCCGGCACCCTGCCCCCGCCCCCCACGCATTCCTTCTCAGTTGCCAGCTGTCCTTGTCCCTGTGGCTCCTGCATTCCGGCCCCTTCCTCTTGGAGCGGTGTTTCTAGCAGCGGCTCCCGCGGTTCAGATCATCTGAGGGGGTGGAATCGCTGGCGCAGATGGGTGACGACGGTTCGGGGAGCGAGGGGTGCATGGGGCGGGAACGCGGAGGGTTTGATGGCGGGACAGGTAGCCCGGGCACTCCGGGATGCTCTGGCGGGTTTTCTATGCAGCATTCCAGTTTTTACGAGTGGGAAAGGGGTCTTTGGAGAAGATCTCTGCCCAAGCTTATGTTTCCATAATCCATATGTTCGATGGGATATTACACATAATTGCCAGCCGGAGCAGCTTCCCACAGCTCTTTCCTACAGTGGTGGCAGCAGTGTGTATTGAACTTGGATTCATAGATCTGACTGTAAAAACAACAGGAAAAATGTGAGCAAACATACAGAAAAGGTTCTGTTACTCACTGGGAATGAGTTTTTCGGTTAATTAAAAGCTACCAAGTATATATAGTTTAAGGATTACCTGTTTTCCTATTTCAAACATTTCAACACAATGAGAAGTACTTAATGCTAACAATGAAGGAAAGATTAGCTGTCACATCAGTGTGATTCAGGAAGCATTTCAGAATCTTACAGTCCCTCGATTCCCAACACAGATAACAACTCTTGCCCCGGCACATCGCAGAAGCCTGGGGCGCTTTTGGTAGAACTTTTACTGCTAGAATTTCATTGAAATATTTTTCGGTGTGAACTGTTGGGACAGTGTGAGATGTGACTCATCGACAGCCTGTAATGAGAACAAGCCTGCAGGCTCCTCTCCAGCCGTGGCCCTGTCCCGTATTTCCAGAGCAGGAGGAGGTGACCAGGACAGCCGGCATGGCAGTGGAAAGAAGCACCTGGTGGTATAAAGACTCAGCAGCCTCGTAGTAGGGCAGGACGAGCCTTGAAGTGAGCGACGAGTCTGTGTCAGCCCAGAGAATCCTCCGGGGAACAAGAGGATTCTTTGTGTGTGTTAGAGGCTGAAGAAAACAAGCAAGAAATAGCGCTGTATCCTGGAGGCAGAAAATGTATAATTGATGACAGCAGAAATAATAGAACAAATATTTTAGGCTCTATTTTAGAGGGATTGGGAAAAAATGATTAGGCAATTGCAAAGAGAAAGTGGAGATAAAATATTTCAGAAGGGATGGCAAATCAAAGGAAGTATGTGTGACAGGGTCTGTTTGTTTCCTCCTAAAAAAAAAGGGGAGGCTTAGGGATACACAGCAAGTCATCTTTATCCGTGTGTATTTTTTAATTTAGGAATTAAATTGTTAACCTCATCCCTATAAGCCCATCTCCTAAAGTGGAAGAGAACCTGTGATCTTTGGTCAGGGATTAAGCTAGAACACTGGAAACATACAAATTGGATAGAGAGAGATTCACAGAAAGGCTGTCGGGCTTAACCAGCGTGATTAATTTCTTTGAGTCGGTGACAATGAACCCACTGGGCGAAGCCATGGACATAATTCACTTGGACTCGAGCAAGCTGGTTTCGCCAGTGAGACACTGAACTGGACGTGAGGTGGCTGCGGCAGGTGGCAGACGGCAGCACGTGGTCACTCACCCAGGCCAGAGCGAGAACTGGTGCCTCCCAGAGCCACATGGGGGGAGATGAGACACAAGAACATGTGAATGACAGAGAACACCAGAGAGGCCAGAAGAATTAAGGAAATAGAAGATTTATACTAGTAAAAGATCGCAAGTGACCATTCAGATGGAAGCTGGGATACTGTAGCCCAAACCAAGCAGGCTGGCATCAGATGTCAGTGGAACTTCCTTATGTGCCAAGACTGTTCTCGAATTCCACCCTGGTAACCGCCACAAAAGCTGAGGCGGGGTCGCACGGCCGCCGAGAGGCAGAGGCCTGTTCCAGGCCAAGCGTGGGAGGCGGCTGTCCAGCAACCACGGTGCCAGTCAGCTTTGTACGTTTTTTTTCTCTTTTTTTAAAAATCTTTCCATTTTCTTTCATTCATTCGCTCATCTTATTTTTTTAATTGTGGTAAAATATACCTAAAATTTACCATTTTTTCAAGTGTGCAGCTCAGTAGCATCAAGTACATTCACGTTGTTGCGCAGCCATCCCCCACGGCCCATCTCCAGAACGTCCGCCATCCCAAACGGAGCCTGTGTCCACTCAACACCAACTCCTCATCCCTCCCACCAGGCCCGGGGACCTGCCCTTCTGCGTTCTATGAGTGACGGTCCTGGGTACCTCGTAAATGGAACCATACGCTATTTGTCTGTGTGTGTGCACGTGTGTGCATGTATGTGGGGCTTATTTCACTTAGCACAGTGTTTCTAAGGTTCATCCATGTTGTAGCGTGTGTCGGAATTCCATCCCTTTTTAAGGAGCTTAGTACATTTTAACAGATTTACTATACAATTAGGCCTTTTCTTTTTGTCACTTGGCATGCTTATTAAGAATTATTGTATGTGCTGTGCTAAGTGGTACGAGGCATAGAAAGTGAATTTGGCATCGTCTCACCCTTCACGCAGCTTATGGACCAGGAGAATGACCGAGGCAGGGACACAGACCGCAGTAGTACAGTGTAGACTGTGCAAAGTGCTGTAAGAAATATATGTGGAGGCCTCTGGGATTAACAAAGCATGACATTACCTCCAGCCCTGGGGCTGGACATTGCCCAGGGGGAACTGGAGCCAGGCCTTGAGAGGATGGGCAGAGAGATCGTCACGGGAAAGTCCCAGTGGGAGGACCTGTGTGAGCCAGGGTCTGCGCGGGAGAAGTGACGTCCTTGTTCGGGGGACATTTTCTGGCTTGGGGGATTGTTTGGTGTGCTCGAGGTGATACTAGTAGCTGCACCTATAGAGAGAGGTTAAGGCCCAGTCATCGAGGGCTTTGCGCACCAGGCTGAGATTAACCTCACGCACGGCACTGGGAGCTGTTAATGGTGGTGTTTAGCAGTGGGGACCTGCAGATAGAGCTGCCACTTAAGAATATTTTCCCGTGGGTCTGTGTAGACTGGATTGGGGACAGGAAGAGATTGGAGGCAGGAAGGGCAGGCAGATGACTTGACCAGGTGACTGGCAATGAGGTCGTCATCCAGGATGGTGACAGTGACAATGAAGAGGAGTGGATCAGCAGGAGCACAGCGATCGTGGGAGGGCCGTCTTTGACTCCTAAGGTTCCGAGCTTCTCCAAAGCCCTGTGTGCGTAAAGACGAGCACAATCCGAGTGAGGCAGAGGGTGGAGAAGCAGATGCAGGGGCCCCTGCAGCTGTGCCTCACATCTGCCGGCTGGTCTGGAACCATTGGACTTGGCAAAGCCTTTCCGTGCCTGGAATAGTTGGCCAGTTGCGCCAGTATTTGGCCGTTCGCATCTGTATTAGAAATTCCTGTGTGAACCGCCTCACGAGGCTGGAGCCCAGGGTCTGAGCTGGGAGATTGCTGTGTGGAGTCTGTTACTGCCGCACCTGGCAGTCTGCATGTGATCTCGCCTGTGTCACAGTTTCCATTATGCGCACAGGTTCTCATTCCACGCCCCCAGAGGTTTATAAAACTCAGCAGTGAAAATTTGCTCCCACTGGGAACTTGGCAGGAAGATTATGTTCTTAGCCCGGCAGCAGATAGAGCTCAAAAAAATTTTTTTGACAAAATTGGTTTAGTACATTTTATAAAATGCATATATTAATCTAATTCACTTCAAGTTTTTCAAGAACTATTTTTGTTCCATTTCACCTTCAAGGCAGCTCGCCGAGAACCAGTAGGGAATACATCTCATGAGAGAACTACTCTGAATATGTTTTGAGTCACTCGTACATTTTTTTCCCAGAATTGTAAAGCTTTGCTTTAAATTTTAACTTGCCCCAAATGGCAACTACATCATTACTTTTTACACGGATTTTTGGCATGTTGACATCAGACTTGAGAAATCTCATCTAGATCCTTCCTTCAGATAAATCCATGATGAAATTATTTGTCTTGCTTTTAAAGATATCAGAGAAGGGATTGCAAAACCCTAACCGTGTCAAGTCTTATCAGGAAGCTGTTCAGGCTGTGGCCGGAGTTTGTTTCCTGGTTGGAGGTGGCCAGTCCCTGCCCGGCCCCTCCGTCCCCTCCCTGCAATGCCACCACCCTGCCGCCTGCCTGAGCCACATGACCGTAACGGGGGGTAGCATGGTGGGATTGAACTATGTGCCAAACACTGTTTTAAGAGCATGATTCTTACCATGTCACTATGCTACATGTTAAATACTTGTTTAACCCACTGTGGTCCTGTTCTCCAGATGAGGAAGCTGAGACCAAGAGGGCCGAGATAACCAGCCCCAAATTAAACCACTCTGGCTGGCTGTAAAGGCTGAGCCACCCCCAGGCCAGAGCTGCTGCCACACTGCGGGGCCTCCCCCTCATTCCATGCTCGGTGGAACCCGCAGCCTGTGCTCTGAATGTTCGTGTTTGAGTTGGCCGGACCTTCCTTGGAAATGATAAGCCAGCCTGTGTGGTGTGCTTTTCCTTCGGATCTTGGAGTGTAGTTTGGTCCCTGTGCCCAAAGGAGCTCAGGAATCGTCTGGACAGCCACTTAGCCTCGGCAGAGATGCGCTTTTTGTAGTGTAATAATCTGGAACTCTCACTGTGGTCTTTCTTAATATGAGTGGTTCTGGTTTTTGTTGTTGTTTTTTTAAGAGACAAGGTCTCGCTCTGTTGCCCAGGCTGGAGAGCAGTGGCCCGATCGCGGCTCACTGCAGCCTTGAACTCCTCAGCTCACGTGATCCTCCCGCCGCGGCCTCCCTAAGCGCTGGGACCACAGGCTGAGCCGCTGTGCCTGGCCTCATGTGCTGGTTTTTATGGCATGGGGAGAGGTGAAAGGACGAGGCTCTAATGGGTTTCCGAAGTTTTGGGGAATTGTGTAGAACTTGGCTCTCATTTTCAAGCCATAACCTCCCTCACTTTCAGTCAAGGGCAGGTCCTTGGGAGGCTATAAACTCATTTTCTGACTTCGAGAACCAAATGAAAATAGAACTCAGTCACCTTTGTGACTAAATACCCATTACTTAGCGTCACACAGAGAAAGATATGTCGTCGTTTATTAGTAACCTATCGCTGTGCGACAAATTACTCCCAAAACTCAGTGGCTTAAAACAATAGTAAACATTTATTATTTCACAGTGTCTGTGGGTCAAGTCATTGGGGAGCAGCTTAGCTTGGTGACTGTGGCTTAGGGTATTCCTTGAGGTCGCAGTCAGGACGTCGGCCGAGCTGGCGCCTGGCTGGGGCTGGAGGGGCCTCTTCCACGGTGCTGAGTCGCTCACTATGTCGGGGTTTGGGGGTTGGGAGGAGGCTTCAGCGCCCACCATGGTGCTCTCCTCAGAGATGTCACCACACGGCACTGATCTCCCCCGAGTGACTGATCCAAGGGAAAGTGACGTGGAAGCCACACTGCCTTTTAGGACCCAGCCACGGAAATCACACTGTCCTTTTCGTGGTGTTGGTTGGTCACGTGGGTGGTCCCTGTGCGTTGCGGCAGGAGACTGCCCAGGAGTGTGGACGCCAGGGAGTGTGGGCTGCTGGCTGTCTCGGAGGTGGGCTGCCAGACACCATGCTTTTCTCCTTTGGTCGGGAACAGCAAGAGAGGAGTAAAGGAGAGAAGTAATAGAGGAGGATAAAAGGATACGGAACATAGAAACATAACTCTGCCTTTGGAGGAAGAGCATGGGGGCAGCGGGACAAACACCATTAAACTGACAAGGCTTCTGCGGTTCTGAGTGATGCTTTGCCTTTTCCCACTGACCTCTGAGGTGTCTGAGAGCCACACGGAGCAGACACAGATGCCGGCCTGACAGAGATGAGAACGTCGGCCTCGTGCCTGGTGGTGTCGGGTTGAGCTGTGGTCACCGTCCACCCAACACGTCCAGACCGTGGGGCCACCGTCCTCAGGCAGAATTTGGGCACGAAGGGCCGAGGAGGATCCTCAGAATTGCTGCTCACTCGTGTCCAACTCCAGCATAAGGGACAGAGACAGACTTCCAGACTCACCTCCAGCAGGCAGCCCTGACCCCTGACCCCTGACCTCTCTGTGCTAAGAACACAGAGGCAGCAGCTCAGAGAGGGCCGAACCCAGCTGCGTCTCCAGTCTCACCAGCAAATTAGTTCACCCTCTCTTCTGGGAGATGACAGAAATGGTTCCCCTCCTGGAAAACGGAACAAGACTCTCCCTTCCGTGTGGCAAAGACACAAACATGAGGAAGGGGCGGGGATGGTTCCCCCCGTACGGGTCACACAGAGGAACCGGTCTGGGCCGTCAGCAGTGGGCCGACGTGCACAGCCCAGCCCCGTCTTTGTCACGCTGGTCTCTGCTCAGCAGTAAAAAGCTGCATTTTGGGTTGTTTCACAGACGGCTATGAACGGATCCGTGCTGTTTCTGTTCTGTGTATGGCGAAGGCTCGTGCACACCGATAGTGCGTCATTGTTTTTAATCGCCGCTTTGAACAGGCTTAACCAAACCTCTCTCTCTCTCTCTCTCTCTCTCTCTCTCGTAGGCACAGGGTGGTGGTTTCCTATCCTCCCCAGAGCGAGGCGGAACTCGAACTCAAAGAAGGAGACATTGTGTTTGTGCATAAAAAGCGAGAGGATGGCTGGTTCAAAGGCACCTTGCAGCGTAACGGGAAAACCGGCCTCTTCCCAGGAAGCTTTGTGGAAAACATCTGAGGAACCAGCGCGGAGAAGGCTTAGCCGTCACATCACACGACAAAATAGCACAACGCAGTGTAACGGAAAGGGCACATGTGTGGACTAGCAGACGGTCGGGAGCGAGCGGAGGGTCAGCGAGTGACCCGGCCCCGGCACGGTCACACCAGCGAGCGCAGTGGGGAGGGGGTTGTGTGCGTTGGTCGCTGGGACTCTGGCGTGTAAGGTGTGCCTTGTACTGTCTGATTTACTCTACAGAGAAACTTTTTTTTTAAAGATATATAACTAAAATGGACAATTGTTTACAAGGCTTAACTAATTTATTTGCTTTTTTAAACTTGAACTTTTCTTATGATAGATAAATTCTTCAGATTATGATCTTAAGAAATTATTAATTTATGAAATGATAGCTAAGGAGAAGCTGGATTATCTCCTGTTGAGAGCAAGAGGTTCGTTTTGACGTAGACTGCATCTTCCCCGCCCCTGGCCCCCGGCCCCTCACCATTATAGTTTGGGGTTGTGTTTTGCTTCTATAAGACAGAAATGACAGTACTCTGATTTGGTTTCCTTCTTTGGGAAACGGAACGTTCAGCTGAATCAGTATCCTTAAGGGCCTGGGGTAGGGAGACAGAAACTCAAGACGAGAGAAGTTAGTGGCTCCCCATCTTTCTAGTGTGGTCAGGAATCACCCTTAAGACCTAGTCCTCAATTTCATTTTGTGGGTTTTTAGGTTTCCTAGAATGAAATCAGTGAAGTGATTAGGGAAGAATAAAGCACAACCCTTGAAGAAATGTATTCAGAAATGTATCTAGTTTTATAGCAGAAGCAGCTCAATTCATTTGTTGGAAAGTGGAGAAAATTGCAGTTGTACCCACTGTCCGAGAATGACTGTGAACCGTCATTTCCCGTTTTACCCCAAGCCGTGTGCATGCCGGGCCAGTCAGACGTTGTGAGATAGTGGTGGTCTGTGATGCGCTTGTGTAAAGTCAAAGGCTGTCAGAAACACTGTGAACGTTTCCATTCATCCATCGTGACTCTATCCCCACGTCTTGCATGCGCAACCGGATTCCGAGGTCACGTGGACTGTGCATGGTGTGTATATTTCATTGCCGTTTCCTGTGGAGGTGGGTTTGCGCTCGGAATCGACCAAGGCAGGAGGTGTAAAATAAACAGTGTTCTCTTCCCAACTCTGAAGACACTGCCGACTACGGTCTCTTGCGTGCAGGCAGCTGCCCCTCTGGCTAAGGCGTCCCTCAGCCATGACGTGAGTCATGGGTGAAGATGCCCTTTCATGCCCTCCCCTCAGACAGACGGCAGGGACGGGTTTACCCGGGAGGCCACTCCTGTGGCTGTCGTGCAGAAGCTCGGGAGGGTTTGGCACGAGTGACTGTGCCCACACCTTACAATTGTGGCCGGATCCAGCTGCGCCCGTCTTTTTCTATCCGCTCTTTGATGTGTCACTGGCCTCCCCGACCAGTGTCATCGCAGGGCCACGCAGTTGTGGGTCCGGGTAGTCCTGAAAACAGAAGGAGGCAAGACAGCTGGCGGTGAATAAGGTCGTTACCACGGTTTTCTCATGGCCAATCAATAACTAAATAAACCTTTTCTTTTTTTACTTTTAAGAATTAAAACTGAGAAATAGAGACGTGAACTAAAAAGTCTTCTTGCGATGACAAGAGGCTTCATGGTCTTAAAAAGATATGTGGTTGAAAATAAAATCATTCCTAAATTAACCTTTTTTTAAAAAAATAAAACACTGTACATTATGTTCCTGTGTGTTGAATTTTTTTTAAATACTTCGATATTCATGTAATATATAAAAGTTTGGTGAAATGAACTTTAGTTAGGAAAAAAAGCTGGCATCAGCTTTCATCTGTGTAAGTTGACACCAATGTGTCATAATATTCTTTATTTTGGGAAATTAGTGTATTTTATAAAAATTTTAAAAAGTAAAAAGACTACTACAGGTTAAGATAATTTTTTACCTGTCTTTTCTCCATATTTTAAGCTATGTGATTGAAGTACCTCTGTTAATAGTTTCCTGGTATAAAGTTGGCTAAAATTTCATCTGTTAATAGATCATTAGTTAATATAATGTATGGGTTTTCTATTGGTTTTTTGGAGACAGTAGATGGAGATTTTGTAACAAGGGCTTGTTACGCAGTGATACGGTAATGATAAAATTGCAGCTTATCATTCCTTGTCATGTTAATAATTTGAGGACTGGATAAAAGGTTTTGAGATTAAAATTTGATGTTCAACCTTTATGTGTCCCTTGTGTCAGTCCTTCAAATTCTGCTTTTTTTTTTTTTTTTTCCAACCTGGCACACATTTGACCCAATTTTTACTTCATAAAAATTCTATGCATGTGCCTCAAACAGAAGGTGTCTACAAGAATCAGTTTGGAGACTGTGACACATTTTCTCTCTCCAGCTAATAAACCCTATTTGTTCAGTTCTCCAAGAAGCTTGAAGTCTTCTCGAGAGAGTTTGTGGAACGGTCTCACAGGTGCTGTGACACTCCTGCTCCCTTGTCTCCCCTCAGGCTACTAAACTGATCTGGTGAGTGCTGGGGTTGCCTCACGGGGGAGTGGTAGGCCTGTGACCAGCCCTGTGAGAGCCCCCGGTCGGCTGGGGACACAGTCTGGAGACTCACCACGATGTTAGCTTCCACGAAATGAAAGGACCATGTAAGTCGTGTTAAAAAATATTTTCCTGTTAACTTTTGGTTACTGTCAAATTACTTATCAGAATTAAAACTCATGAATTCTAGGTTGCACCGTAGCTTTGCCAAATACTACGTTTGTGATCACCTGGGCAAGCTGATTATTAATAGTTTCCTGCTGTTTCTGCCTTGACTGCCCCCCCCCCCCGGGTGAAGGAGAGGAGGAGATGAAGGATGAAGTCGCTGCTCTGGAAAGTGCTGTTTGACGCGTGGCAGTCCTCGTTCTCTGGTTTCAAACATCTCATCTCGCTTCTTGGAGTCTGGGACACGGTGCCTTTCCAGGTCTAATTGGATTTAGAAGGAACAAATTAAGGTGATGTTTCCAACTGTTAATCCTGTAACTTTCTGTTCCTGTCATAATGGGACATTTTCATACCTCTGGAAGTTCAAGTGAATATTTCAATTCAGAGCTATAAGCAACATTGGAATTCAGGTTTGGAAAGTGCTTTTAATAGGTGTTTGACTAAGTGGAACAACTCTTTGTGTGTATCCATGTGAAATTTTGAGCAGGCATGGGGCCTCACGTCTGTAATCCCAGCACTCTGGGAGGCCAAGGTGGGAGGAGCACTAGAGTCCAGGAGTTTGAGACCAGCCTGGGCAACAGAGTGAGACCCCGTCTCTACAAAAAATAAAAAAATTAGCTGGGTGTGGTGGCGCACACCTGTAGTCCCAGCTATTTGGGAGGCTGAGGCAGGAGAATCGCTTGAGCCCAGGAGTTGGAGGCTGCAGTGAGCTATGATTGCACCACTGCACTCCAGCCTGCCAACAGGGCAAGAGACTATCTCTTATCAAGTAAATATAAAAAAAAAAAAGACAAAATGTGTTTTGAACCAATCAAATTAATGTAGCATCCTATTAAAATTACTCCTTTCTGAGAAAAAGAATTTGCCATCCTACCAAAATAAACGAGGATATTTATAGATTAGCCGATGTCCAGGCTCATCAAAAGGGAGTGGCCCTAACTCCCGTGACTCCAGGCCGTACGGGGGCTTCGTGGGGGGCTTTGCCCGTTAGTGATTATCACCAGAGGCAGGAAGGAGCTACTGGACTGAGCAGTAGCCTGCCAGTGTGAACAGTTTTAAAATATCCTCTCTCTGGTTTACAAATGAACATTTCTTTGGTTTCCTACTAATAACTGTCTGCCATGGCTGTTTCGATTTGCATCTCAGATCTCACCCAGTGTCAGTTCTTACTGGACTGCAGTGATCCGCGCAGTAGCTAAAGGGGCCTAATTTGCCCTTGGTCTTTGAGCCACCATTCAATACTGCTGTCGTAGGGTCAGACTGTCCCAGCCGGTGTGGGTGACCCAGCCACCACCACTCTTGCTCACACCTTAGGTAGAAGTTTGGTTCCAAGAGGTTTTCTGCCTTGGGGTTGAATCGTTCACACTCTGAATCCTTACAGAAGCACTAGAAGAAACCATGAGAGGCTTTGGCATGGGAAGGCCTTCCTAAATGTAATATAACCAAAATCCAGAAACTATATAAAAAAATGTTGATAAATCCAACTACAGGAAAATATTTACATGACAAAATACCATAATCAAGGTCAAAAGCATAACAGAAAACTATTTGTAACTCCCGTAGCAAAGAGATAATTTCCTTTACATATAAAAAGCTTCTACACATAAGAACAAAAACCCAAAAGTAAAACTGACTGAGGATTTGTGAATTGCCTCTCAATAATACATTCGTTTTCCTCTTCTCTCTTATTAACTGATCTCAGGGCAAGGTGCTCAGTTAAGCAGCTCATTTTCCAGTCTCCCCTAACGTTAAGTGCAGCCGTGCTGCTAGCTAAATTCTTGCTGAGATAGAAGCTGAAATGTTAAAGGGGCCTTCTGGCAAAGCTCTTTAGGAGGAGGAAGCACCCCCGCTCCGGCCTGCAGTGCAGGTGGGCGGCAGCTGTCTTGAGTCATTGTTGGATTTTGTGAGACGGTCAGTCAGGTGTGGCCACCAGAGGAGAGGCTCAGGAAAAACAAAGCGTGTTCCACTTGCGGGTCCTAGGGACAGAAGGCACAGTGCACCTTGCAGGGCCATGTGGAAAGGACACCAGGGTGGCCGGGAGGTGGAAGACAGCAGCAAAGGAAAGGCCCGGGCTACTGGGGTGTCCGCAGGGGGGCCCAGCAGAGTGGGGTGAACAGTTGGGGACTGGCCAGTGTGAATAACTTCGCCAGGCTCTGGCTGTAGGGTGGTCCCTAGGTGCCTGGTACCTGGCCTGGGGCGGTTGGGCGGAGGGATGTTGTCTGCTGGGATGTGCAGGCCAGGTGGAGGAGCTGGGACTCCGGGCTGGCTAATTTGCATATCAACGGCATGTTCCCCGCTGGGCCTTTGTTATCTGTAAGAAGTGGCCGGTCCCTGAAGGAGCCTCTCCCCCGTCAGAAAGGTTTTGATTTTTTTTTAATATGTCAAAACATCATAACATACAGAAAATGTTAAAATATTTACAGTACAAGCCACAGGTGACCTATAAAGGTGGGCGACACGTACTGATACAGGGAAGAAGGAAGGAGGAGGCTGAGCCCTGGTAAACTTGCAGCCTTCCTGGCAGCCCGAGCCACGCATGTCCAGACATGACTCGTGTGACCACACACCCTTTGAGCTGAAGCCACCACAGCAGTCCGATCTCTTGCCCACAACCAGACAGTTCATCATAAAAGGAATTCAAACAAACTCAAAGATGTTCCCCCTCATTCCTGATGTAAATGCACATTAACAGCAGTGAAATATGATCTTCACCTGTAAAACTGGGAAACTGAAAAAATTTGAAATCGTGCTGACAAAATGAGAAGCACTCAATATTTTGCTGATGAGAATGTAATTTGATAAAACATAGGGAAAGCAATATAGAAAATATCAAAATTACAAATGCATTTATCCATTCTACTTTTAAGAATTTGTCTTCCAGACATACTTAATCATCAAGTATAAAATGACTGTACCATATTCTTACAGTATTGTTTGTAATAGCCAAATATTGGAAACAACCTAAATGTTCATCAATATGGAACTGGTTCAATGAATTATGGTAAATCTGTGCAGCAGAATACCGTGTAACCATAAAAGGGAGTGGGAAAGTTACATGTAGACATGGAAACATCTCCGAGATACACAGTTAAACAAAAAATACGGTAGAGTATGCTAACATCCGGAGGGGAATGAATATACAACACACTATTAGCTTGCAGATGAATACGGTATCTCTGAAAAGATATATTAATACAAGAAACTGGAAGGGTGGTTGCCTTCACCATTGAAGACAGACCCTTACGCTGGCTTACTTAGCGTACATTACAGTCTCGTCAGAGAGAGATACGACAAACGAAAGCCCCTGGTCGCCTACAGAAGCCATGTAATATATTTGGAAGGGAAAGAGTAAAGAAGGGAGAAGACAAAACATGTAAAATTTTTTAGGAAAATGAGATTTTTGAAAGTAAGTTAGCAAGGGACACCCACTTTGGTAAGAATGATGAATCAGTTCAGTACTGAGTTCAAAAGCAGACAAAAAATGACGTCATTCAGAAAGCGGCATTGCGCGTGCCGACTGCTTCTATGAGAGTTCACCCCGCAGCCTCTTTAAAACCCAGGGTCGCCCTCGGGTTGACTTTCCACAAAGGGTTGGCTTTGACTTCTCCACCGTTACTCTGAGGGACTGAGAACCAGATGGCTTGTGGTATGGTGCAATGGATCCCATGAGAAAGACCTTCCAATACGTGTTCCAAATGGGACACGTATCTAGATCCATAACAAGGCTTACCGGGGCCCCTGCACGCATTCCCACGGAGCGGAACCCGAAGAGACTCCTTCCGTGGGTGCCGCTAAGGGAAGCATCCGCTGAGGATGGATGTTTTGGTGCGGGCGTCCAAACTGGGGTCTCGTCTGAGGACAAATGCAAGACAAGGCAGCACTTGGGCTGGTTGTTGTCACTTCTCTGTCTCCTGGTGAGGAGACTGCCAGGAGTTGTCAGCAGTTCTGGGGGAGCCCGTGACCTGCCATCCTGGACACAGACGCAGATGCTGAACACCTGGCTCACCACGCAGGTGCTTGCGGAGGAGGGGCAAGGGCGAGGGTTATCTGCTCGGCAAATCTGAGCTCCTAGACCTCGCCCACTCCCGCTGGTTCATGCAGAACCAAGTGGCCTTTTAACCTACGTGCCGCCCCCTCAGAGCTTCTGTAGGCAAGAGGATGAGCAGAAACAAAAACCCCAATCTTCTCTCACAGAGCAGAAAGCAAACAAGAAAGATGTGAAATTCGTGGGGTCCCTGCTGGCACCGTGACCCCGGGCTTTTTCCAGCTCTTCTGCAGGCTCAAGTTTACCTTTTAAAGAATTCAATTCTGTTTGAAGGAGGAGCCTCTGAAAGACCCGCTATTGAAGGAGATTGATCTGTCGGCACCCAGCTGGCCGTCAAATCACAAGACCTAACTGGTAGCTAAGATGGTCTCGTGGCAGTTTTAAAATGACACTTGAATTGCTGCGGAGAGGTTTGGGCGTTCTGCACACATGAATGTGGGCGCAAGAGGGCAGCTCCATCGCTGTTTACTGTCAGAGCTGCGCTGACCAGTCACACTTCTGCCCTGAAAAGCGATGGGCTGTTCTGCGTCTGTGCTGTCCGCACGGCGGCCACCAGCCACGTGTCGCCACGGACCCCTGGACGCGCGGCTGCTGTGACTGAAGAAGCGGAGCTTTCATTGGATTAACTTCAATTAACTTATACTTAAATGTAAATTGGCACAGTGGCCAATGAGTACAGTATTAGACAGCGTCATTTTAGAGAATAAAACTCTATTTTTAAGTGATCACCCTAAAAAGGAGAAAACAAAAACCAGAATGTGGCCTCGCTACACTGTTTCCAGCTTCTCGTTTGGACGCACCCACTTGTGAGGGCCACAGAACCTGACTGTGTTAGAAACCCCCCCAGATATGTGAAAACAACTTTGAGCAGTAGAAATTATTTCTTTAATTTTGAGTAGTTCCTTCCTTCCCACGCCCTCCAAAAAAATCGATGAAGTGATGAGATTGGAGAAGAGAACCGAGTTCTGCCGCAGCTGCTTGGTTTGCTGAGTGGGCTGCTGCCTCCCCGCGGCGGGGGCCGTGACCCCCGCGTCGGGGCTCCTCTCCGCTGGGGGCCTCTTGGGTTTAACATCTGCCCGATCTCCAGTCCTGAGCGTCTCTGGCACCAACGCGTGACCCCCAAAGCTGCCGGGGTGCCCATCAGATGATCTGCCTACAGCCAACTTGATGGACATTCTTCCCAGCACAGTGAGATTGGGGTTTACAGAGAGAGAAGAAGAAAGGGCACACTGGCCCTCTAATTAAACGTGAAATGACATCTCTGGAACAAAGACCGCGCTTCTTATTCCCTGACCCCAGGAGCAAGGTCAGTTCCAGCGAAGGCGGCGCCTTATCTTTCTGATCACATGGAGTTCATTTCTGCCAGCGACAATTGAAAGCTTAATGGAATTACCTTCTCTCTCTTTTTTTTTAAGCACTCGGGTGCTATAGGACATAAAGCAAAAACGTCCTTTTGAGTAAAACCAATTTCCTTATAAATTATATTGCAAAAGCACATTCTATACGCTCCCTAAGGCAGGAACAAAGTAAAGACTGATACCTTGTTGCCGCTCACTGTTTCTGTGAGCTAATTCAGCCGACCCCCGTAGTCTAAATTTGTAACTTCCTTTTCTTCTTTTTCCCTTCTTACCAAGGTTTAGTAAGATCTCCTGTTAAGAACTGATTTTAAAACTCCTTTATAGATTTTATTTATTTATTTAGCAGAGACAGGGTCTCACTGTGTTGTCCAGGCTGGTCTCGAACTCCTGGCCTTAAGGGTTCCTCCCACCTCGGCCTCCCAAAGTGCTGGGATTACAGGCGTGAGCCACTGTGCACAGCCACTTTTTTCAGGTTTTAGATACCAGAAAAGCACCAAATCTTGTGGGTCTGCTGTGCAAAACAACTGCTGGCTTTAAACCAGTCCATATCAGGTGAGACCACCGTGGCTGCTGAAACCTGTGTGCAGTAAGTGAAGACGGACACAAAGGATAGTTTAAGAGACACGGTGCTTACAGCGGCTCAAATGTGGTGTTGGCCCCGTGGTGCCCAAGCGGCCAAGCCCGCGGACGATGGCAACCTGCATGGACGCAAGTCCGAGGGAAGGAGTGAGGGCTCTTCCCTCGTTCCTGCCTGGAAAGGAAGGAGGACGTGTGACCAGCCGCCTGCCTCCCTCCCGGGCCCCGGGCCACCCGGCAACAGGGCGGGCTCCGTGTACAGCCGGCACTGCCTGTGCTCCCGGGGTAGCAATTGTGGGATTCCTGTGATGTGGGGATGGCTGCAGAAATCAAAGTCGGGCTTGAATTTCTACCCTTTAAACTGAAATGCTCCTCTCCTGTGATTTATTTACCCGCGGGGACAGATGTGTGGGATTGGCGTGTGCTCCGTCAGCCCCTGTAATAAGCAGCGGGAGTGAGGCTCTCAAGAGGACGGCGTCCCAAACACGGGGCTCCCACGAGCAAGGCTGTAATAACCTCTCCCGCCGTCCAAGTGCACCCGGTGGCTCAGGCCTCCAGAAAGCAGACTCGACACGCTTAAAATCACAGTCGCAGCCTTTGATCCTGAATCATTCCATATGCCAGAGAATGCGCTTTTCCCCCTTTTCTTCTAAAGAAAAAAATCCAATGTTTTGGGTTATTTCTTCCATTTCTCTCTCACTTCACCGTCTCTGGCCTGTGTCTCCATCTCTGCCTGGCCCGCTTCTCTCCTGCCCCTTCAGTGGAGCTTGGAGCCTGGTGGAATATTCCATTTCCTCTTCCAGAAATGGAGTATCACCAGCTACTCCCTGTAAATGTCCATTTGAAAAGCCATTTGTTTGTTTTGGGGAGTTCTTTGTTGTTGTTAAGACAGAGTCTCGCTCCGTTGCCTGGCTAGAGTGCCTGTCCTGGTCACAGCTCACTGCAGCCTCGCACTCCTGGGCTCAAGCAATCCCTCCGCCTCACTCTCTGGAGTAGCTGGGACGACTGGTGTGCACAACCAGGCACCGCTAATTTTTTATGTTTTTTGCACAGGCGGGATCTCGCTGTGTTGCCCAGGCTGGTCTTGAGCTCCTGGCCTCAAGCGATCCTCTTGCCTTGGCCTCCTGGAGTGTGAGCCACCGCGCCCGGCTTGTCTTTTCAGTTTGTTTGTTTTTCCTTTTCTCTCTCTTTAGTTGTAGTTGTATCAAGTCATAGTCAGGGTTCTGGGAGATGATAGAAGACGTCACAGCTAAACTGGGGGGAGAGGGAGACGTCAATGATTCCATTTAGATTCAGATTCTTAAAAGAGCTGAAACATACCTTTTATTTACCTGAAATCAATACACATGTGTCCTAGTATATTTCACAACCAATTACATAGTTACTGAGTGGGTTCTCACAGCCCTCTAGGTGTTTGGCCAACACAACCATAGGTGTTGTGAGAGATACAGAGGAAACCCCTTTTTACAATGTCAATGGTTGGGGGCTTACAAGAACATAGACAGTAAACAGAGACAAAATGTGGGATCAGGGAGAACGAATAAGACAGCAAGAGGAGAGGACAAGAGGCAGGAAGAAATCAAAGACGTTGTCCCTGCCCTCAAGTCTGGTTGGGGAGAAAATTCAAAGTCAACATTACAAGAAGTACTGGAGATGGTGGCCGCTGTGATAATTTGAGGCAGAGACGAGAAGTCGGTGCGAGCTCAGAGGAG
Source organism: Eulemur rufifrons (assembly GCF_041146395.1). Classification (NCBI taxonomy): domain Eukaryota; kingdom Metazoa; phylum Chordata; class Mammalia; order Primates; family Lemuridae; genus Eulemur; species Eulemur rufifrons. Next base: position 2,282,894 of record NC_091000.1, on the reverse strand, counting down.
GGGAAGGTCGAGGAGGACAGGAGTACGTTCCAGACAAGAAGCCTGTAAGACCCAGACCATGAGCAATGGAGAAACTTCGAATAGTCTCAGAGAAAGCAAAGGCCGAGCTGGGACAGGGCCACAGCAGCAGGTGGCAGGCCTTTGCGAGGAGACGGAAGACCCGGGACGAGGCAGCACACGTGTGTTCTGCGGTGAGCGCAGGGCCGGGCGCCGCAGTGGCAAGTCCTGAGAGCCCGGCATCTTTGCCTTGATGCTGCTAAAGGTTTCCTAGCACAGGAGTGACGTGGAGAAAAGGTCGGACGGGCCGCGCTTGGCAAGGTGAGTGTCACGAGAGAAGCCGGGGAGGTCGGGAGGGTCACGCCGCGGGGGGTGGCCGGGATGTGGAGAAGCGGAGCTGCAAGGTCCGTCTTAGGAAAGAGCCAGCAGGGACGGTGGCTGGACGAGCACAGGAAGCAGAAGACAGAAAAAACACCTACGACTTATCTCGGGATGGCCGAGGCTGGGACGGGGACGCAGGAGTCGTACGGGAAGTGCATTTCCAGGGCAAGACAGGAAGTTTTATTTTGGAAATGTTGAGTTTGAAATGATGCCAGGAGTTTAAACTGTAACTGTCTTCCAGGAAGCTGAAAATATGAAATTTAAGTTCAAGTGGGGTGGCCGAAAATTGTCAGTTGGGTGATCTCAAACTCCTCACCTGGGAGGGAAAGGGCTGCAGTTTGGAGACTTCCACAGGGAACCAACTGCATGAAAAGGACCATCACAGAACTTTTTTTTTTTTTGTAACAAGGACAGGAAGAGAAGGTCAGGATAAGTCACATATCACAGACGCCAAGAGAGGAGTTTCCAAAAGTAGATTCAGCAGTCTCTGCTGCAGCAGGGAGAGGAACCAAGAAGAACTTTATATTTCCTGATCTCTTCTCACATCACCAACAACCCGCCGAATCCCGGAATGGGACGTTGCGTCTGACATCCTGAGAGATTCTGCTCAGGATGCTTTGGAAGCAAACCAAGGCGTTCTTGGCAGCCGTCCTGACCCTCTTCCCTCTTCTGTTTAAAAAAAAAAAAAAAAAAAAAAAGCTATTCCTCTTCAGGAAGAGAATGCGAAGATCTTGTAGACCCAGTCAAAGTTGGAATAAAATTCTGTTCTTGCGGTAACATGTGCGGTGACGTGTAAATCCTGCCGGCAGAGCATACGCGGATTGACATAAAAAATCTCGTTGAACACTGCGTGATCGCTGCTGTACAAATACGACAATGTTTTCCTTGATGTTTCTCGTGCACAGTGAGAGCAGATCCTTTGCGGGAACAGCCCCAGCCCTGCCTGTGGTGCTGTCACGCGGTCACCTGCGGGGACTCGCGGCCCGGGACAGCGCGGTCCGGCCGGCGCCGCTGAGAGCTCCGACCCGCAGCTCCGTCGCTCTGTGGATCCACGTCTTGGCCGGTTGTTCCCTTCATGCGAGTTCCCATCTCTAAAATTTTCTCTGCTTCTCACGTTGCATCTCTCGCTCTGGGCGCAGGGCCGCGGGGAGGAAAGAGCCCACGTGGCTGTTGATTCTGCCGGGGATTTCTCGAGATCGAGAACACGGGGTGACTTTAAAACATGTTTTTTTCCTGACAGGACAGCACGGAGGCGAGGTACCCGGCACCGTCTGCTTCTCCCTCCCGAGAGGGAGCGTCCTGAGCGGACCGCAGACGGCAAGGCCAGACACGGCCTCGCCGCGGCGGGGAAACCTGGGGTGGGGCCGGGGTATCTGGTGTGACTCGAGAGCCCCCCGGCGACCCCGGTGTCTGCCCTGGGCTGACTGGTCGTCACACACAGCCCAGAAAAAGAGAGGGACAGTCAGAGAAGCCACAGGGTCCCGACCTGTGCAGGGCGCAGCTGGGACCACGACGCCGACCTGCAGCCCCCCACCCGCGGCTGGCGCGAGGGCAGGTGTCTGCGAGGAAGGCTGCGTCTGTCTTTGCAAAGATTCGTGACGAGCACAAGCTGAACCCCGTCTGAGGCTTCTGCACGTCCTGCCGTGTTCTGTGGCAGGGCCACCTGGTCTGGTGTCACCGTCTCACACGGGACTCCTGTGTGCTGTTCCGTGATGTTTTCCTGTGTCTGGTGAGGATTTTCTCTTGTAGTCTTGCTCGTCCTTAAAGAAGGAGTCGATGTGTGTCTGGTAATGAGGATTAAGATGTGTCCTTTTAGAATAGTGTGGATTCTGCTGCCAGCCTTTGGGAGAAAGGAAATATTTAGATTTACTGTATTTTTCTTTGACATGTCACAGATAAGGATGGGAGCAGGTGGAGAGTGGACGATACGAAAGGTGGACACACCCTTTGGCTGTCACGGTCTCTTGTGGGAACAGTGTGACCATTCCGTCCCAGAGAGCAGGTGTTCAAGCGCCCGCTTCCCATGGGGCCCGGGGGTTCAGAGGTCATTCTTGCCGAAATGCCCCCCCCACTCCATCCGTTTCCTTGTCGCTTGGGTGGGTCCGGATGGCTTGGTGCCGCGTCAACATGCAATTAGGGTGGGGGGAGCTGACACACACAGAGGCTGGTGTGGCCAAGTCACACCCAGAGCCCAGAGCTGGACAAAGCCCCGAACACACCTAGTGGCCACGGGCATCCAGGAGAGGGGCCTGTCCCCTGCAGAACCCGGTCTCAGTGGTTGTACCACCATCTCTTCCCGTCCCGCTGGCCTTTGGGTGAAAGACCTTCCTCTACCTTCATCTCAGGCAGGGAGGACGTGGCCCTGGCTGTGGGTGAAGCCCCTTAGTCCCTTGTCAGCCCCTGCTGTGGGCGGTGCAGAGCAGCGGTGGGTGCAGCGGGTGAGGACTTGGGGGTGGCGGGGTCTGCTCAGTAGAACAGGATGGGGTAGGGGCTGCACCTGTCCCAGATTTTGTGTCCTCTGTCCCTGCTGTGCCCCTGAGGCTAGAGCCAAGCCCATCCGCAGCAGTTCTGGGAGCGGCGACTCCCCAGAGCCAGGCTCGATTGCTGGGACCGCCCTCCCTGCGAGGCCCCGGCCAGCGGGTCCGTGGTCCATCTCCCTCATGACAAGGACATTCGCCCCGGGGGCCCCAGCTCCGAGCGGCTGCAGAGGACGCCAGTCTCGGGTCTCGTACGAACGATGCCCCTGACACTGCGTGGTGCAGCAGCGCCGCCCCGCCCGGCTGGGGACAATTGCCGCTGATTGTCACCACTCCGCCTGCCCCAGACCGTCACGGACCCTGCTCTCCGGGCCCTACCGTCCTGGGCATGGCACAGATGTCCTTTTAAACCCTCAAAGCCCGAAGTGTCCCGTGAGTTTGCCCCTTTTCTCCAGAAAACGTGGGGAAACTCGTCCTCTCCCCAGGGGGATCTCCTCTTACCACGCAGGAGAGGCGACACTCGGTGCGCTCCCGGTGGGCAGCACGCCACGCTCGAGTCGCGGCCACCCGCAGGTGCCCGGGTGCTGCCCTTCCTGTGACTTCGCGGCTGCCCTCGCGGGAGCCCGCGCTGGAGGCCCTGGCCGGCTCAGTCCCCACCGGTGCGCCTCGGCGCGGCCCTGGCAGGGGTCCCGCGTCCGGGGGTCGGAGCGTCAGGGGACAGTTGGGCCTGTTCCAGTCACAGCAGCCGCAGCGCCAGCCGCCCCCACCCGTCCCGGCCAGAGAGGTTGGCAGCCCCACCGGGCCCCCTGGGGCAGGGCCCTTGGTCCCGCGCGGTGGGTCGTGCCCGGTGCTTCTCTCCCTCCGTTCTTTCCCACGGTCCTTGCTAAAGGAATGTCTCTGAGATTTTGGCACGTGCGTGGCTCTCTCTCACCTAACAGGAGCTATGTACGTTTTCTGTTGATTTTATTTTTAACACTTTGGATTATTTACAGCAAAATGTGTAGGCTGTGTGTCGTTACCATGTTGTTTTATTCAGGTCATTGCAATGAGAATTTAGAAGACAAAGAGGCGCCGTGGGCACGGTGTGTGGGCAACGCTTTAGGGACCCGCTGCTCTCCCGCACAGGAAACGTCTCAGCTCTGCCAGGGAGCCCTGGGCCCTTCCTAGTGCCTTCGGTCCCTCCAAACGGTGGAACTCTCCGTCCCTCCGAGCGCCTGCCGCCCCCAGGATGCCAGGTGCAAACAACCGAGTTCTCCGAGGACCCTCCCAGGGCACGGGGTTGAGCTGGGAAGTGCGGGATCAGAGAGGCCGCGCCATCTGGGAGTGGCCGTCCCGGATCTTGTCCTAGAAAAGGGAAACGCTCAAAGCCATTGAGTGGGTATCGAACATGTGCATGTTTTAGAACCAAAAAATAAATTTTTGAAAAGTGTTTTCCCACAGGCATGAAGAGAGCGGCGGGCGGGCAGGAGGGGCCAGGTGCTGTGTGTTTGGTCTTCCCTGTGATCTCACCTTCTCCTCCTTCCTCCTCCTTGCTCCCCTCCCCCATTTATGTCGGCCACCTGGGCTGACCCCACTCAGCCTCCCCGCCCCACCCCCCCGTGCACTCTGTTCCTTAGTGATGAAATACGGATCTGGCAATTCCGAGTTCCCGTGGCTGGTTGGAATTACGGGCCATATAAAAAAATTCGAGAAATACTGTTGTACCTCTCCTCCCACTCCATCTTCTCATGGTCCTCACTCTCCTCTTCCTTTCTCGGACATTTTCCCTTTCTCTCCTCCAACCCTATTGCTAAAGGGCTGAGTATTTCATAAACTGAGTAGAGAAGATTTATACACAAATTAATTGAACTTAATACTATGATTATCAGACTCATGATCTTGAGAAACAATCAGAATAATCTGGCAAGGCTTTTTTTGGACAAATACAAATGAGTTATATTAAGCAGGACTAATAGGTTCAAAAGCCAAGGTCTGTCTGGGTTAAGTTATGGTCTCGTTAGATTTATTCCACCAACATTCACAAGGCACTTGCTATGTCCAAGGAAGTGCTATGGTCCGAATGTCTGTGTCCCTCTAAGGTTCATGGGTTGACACCTAAGCCCCAGTGCTTTGGCAGTAAGAGGCGGGGCCTTTGGGAGGTGACTGGGTTGGGGGACAGAGCCCTGGTGAGTGGGGTTGGCACCCTCGCAACAGCGGCCTGAGGGAGACGGTTTCCCCTTTTCTCGTCAGCCGCGTGAGAGCGCAGCAGGACGGCGCCACCTGTGAGGCACAGCCTCCCTCGCCCCACGTGGCATCTGCTGCGCCTGGATGCTGGGCTTTCCGGCCCCACAGCTGTGAGCAGTACGATTCCATCTTTTATACATTACCCAGGTGTTTTGTTACAGCAGCCCGAATGGACTGAGATAATCGGTGTATTTACGCTTGGGGACTTGGGCCTTTGGTTCAGATACTTGACATCACAGAGAGACAGAGGGACGGTGCCTTGCCTTGGTCTTCAGGGCTGTGGACAGGCTTTGGGGAATTCTGCAGTGAGGGCCGGGCGCGTGGCTCACGACTGTCATCCCAGCACTCTGCGAGGCTGAGGCTGGAGGATCATTCGGGTTCAGGAGTTCAAGACCTCGTCTCTACTAAAAATAGGAAAATTAGCCAGGCATGGTGGCGCGTGCCTGTAGTCTCAGCTTCTCGGGAGGCTGAGGCAGGAGGATCACTTGTGCCCAGGAGTGTGAGGTTGCTGTGAGCTATGATGGCGCCACTGCACTCTAGCCTGGGCGACAGAGAGAGACTCTGTCTCAAAAAAAAAAAAAAAAAAAAAAAAGAGAAATTCTGCAGCGCAAACGGAGTGGTGTGGTATTCAAAAATAACACAGAACGTGGAATTCCTCAACCCTTGCTTCACTTCTTTCTGTCTTCTCAAAAGAGAACGTTCTTCAAACCAGGAAGAGCAAATCCAATATATGAGGGGATTGTCTGAGAGTATTTTCACAGTGAGGAAAATTGAATCCCAGGATGTTGGAGGAATTGCGGATGTGATTGAGAAATCGTTCGGATGATCTCTGAGGAATTATGAAAAATAACAGCCACAGAGATGGGAAAAATGTAATTCTAATTTTCAAAAAGAGACAGTGGGCAGGTTCTAAGAACGATGGATCAGTGAGCTTGATACTGCCTCGGTGGGCGTCCTGAAGGGCAGACTGGGAGACGGTCTCTGAGCCCCTAGGAGGGGAGCCGTGCGTATGAGGAGCCAGCACAGGGTCCAAAACACGCCGCGTCAGACGGATTCATCCCCTTTCTGACAGGGTCGCCCCACTGGCGAACTGTGCGTGAGGTGGACGCCTGTCTGCCTTCAGAAACACCAAGGCTTACACGGCCGACACCCACCCCTGGTGTCCCGGAAAGGGTAGGAAGCCGTCCCCACCCTCTGCAAGAACAGCGTCCATAAATCCCAAAGCTTTTGCACGTCTGGCTCCTGAGTCAGGGTTCAACACGACGCCTCTGTGTGGTGGAGCCGATCGCCTGCCCACGCCTGGGACAGAGGGGCTGGCCGCGGCCGCTGGCATTTTCACCTTTCACCGTGGGAGGTGGTCTCGGCCCCCTTAGAGACTCGCAGTACGTCATTCTCTAACTAGAACAGGGACTCGGGACGGGCGGCCGTAAAGAAGGGCCAGTTCCTCCTCACAGGGGTTGGGGACAGAGTAGTTGGGCAGGTTTATAACCGGTTGAAGGGTCACAGCCAAAGTTTGCTAATTAGTTGACTCTTTTTAATCCAGAGGAAGGTTTTACTGGTCCACCACAGGACCCTGCAGTTTTGTGCCACATGGGAGTTTTGTGGGTTTTTTCTTTTCTTTCTTTCTTTTTTTTAATCAGTGGCTTGGCTGACGACCAAAAGTGAGCTTATTCTATCTGCAGGTGACCCAGAGCACGGGTGGAATACTAACTAACACATTCACGGGCAACACGGGAATCCCAAAAGATCTCTGAAAGTCTGAACTAATCAGCCCACGTTACGAGATAAAGTCCATCCGTGGTAAACGGCAGGGGGTTGGGGGCTATAAAATCCAGCCATGCAAATATGTCGTCGTTGCTAAGAAAAGAGCCGCAGTTTACTGTGGTTGCCAAGAAAGCCAGGGAGATCTCGGCACACTGGCAGCTGTGCAGTGTTGGGAACAAACCTTCCGCCTCATCCTGCACTGGACAGGCCACGGCCAGGCGCTATGCCGGCGACAGCACCACAGGTGACAGAGGACCCGCTAGGCGGGTTGGAGGGTGTTCGGGGGCAGCGGGAGGGTCAGCAGCGTTGGACCAGCGGCGGAGGAAGTGGTAGCGCCCACCGGCCCCTCGTGGTCTGCGACGGGGGCTGCGAAGGAGGGGTCAGACTGTGTCAGCAGCCAAGAGCTCTGGTTCCTGTCCCCACCTCCAAGAACTGACAGATTTTAAAACGAGCGCAGTGGTCGTGCTTGTTCTGTAGCCTGTTGTCTAAGGGCTTCGTGTCTCAGAGGGGAACGAGGCTTCTGTCCGAGTCTGCCTTGGACGGGTTTTACGTGGTCTCTGCTGTCATTTTTGCCAGTTTCTTTTGTGGAAATGATGGTTCCGTGCAAGGACAGTCCCAGTGATGGCTGCAATGGCTGCTCTGCCCCTGGGCCTTTGGTGGCCGTGTGGCTGCCAAAACAGGCGTCACCGGTGTCCCCTCAGTTCTGGTGACCGCCTTCTCTTCCTCCACGAGCCCCGTCCCTGTCCAGCTTGCTGGACTCATGCTGCTGGTGGACGTCGCGCCGGAGCCGATGAGCTTCAGGTGGACGATGTGGGGCCGGTGGGGAAGTGGCCGGGACGAGGTGGCTCCAGGGGCAAGAGGACAAGGACCCTGCGAGCTGACGCTGCTGAGGCGGGGCTTGCGGGTGAAGCAGGCAGAGGTTAAAACACAGGGGAAACAATTCCTAACGGGGAAGAGGGAGCAGCATTGGGTTCACAGCATTTAGGGTGCCCTCTCCCAACGCTTGACCCGGCACCGCTGCACGGGTGCCGATCGGGTTTCTTGGGGCCTGAAGGTTACACAAGCTGGGGGAGCCCTCTTGAAGCAAAAGAATACAAAGTTACGTCCGTAAAATTACTTAGGGCACAATGTGTAAAGAATTCACAACAAATCACATATTATAAAAAGCTAACAAATAATGCAAAATCATACAACCCAGAAAAATAACATTTCATTCACTTACCCCCGCTATACTTCCACCATACTGTTTGGCTGGGTATTTTTGGTTGCCTTTTTAAAGAAAACAATTTCATAATTTCATTTTCTCTAGAGAGAATAGAATAATTCCATCTTTCGCCGGCATGGTTGATTGAAATTCACTTATGTGAAGTTTGAAAGTTGTCTTTAGTAGCGTCGTTGAGCGTCCTAAGGCTGTTAAATGTGGGACAATCTCCATCAAGTTCTCTTTACACAGAAGCTGGAAAACTGGAAAGCACGTTTGTTTCCGCAGCCCGGCTTCTGCCCGCGAACGCCACCCTGTGCTCTAGGTCCACACTCGCATGGCCACGCGGGGACTGGCCCCGCACTGTCGTGCCTGGGCCGGGCGGGTGGCCCCGCGGGTGGCAGGACTGTTCCGGAAGCCATTCCTGCGTCAGGATGACTGGCGGTCACCAGGCACGCGCGCACACACACGCACACACACACTCTGCGCACCAGATGAGCATGTGCCGCCACGTCCACCCGCGTGTGTCCCTAACTCCACTCCCCTTGGCCGCGTCCCCGCCATGCGCACGGCCACGCCTGTGCCCCCAGCCAAGTGTGAGTGTGGAGCGTGATGGTCGTGGCCATGTGAAGTGAAAATCGCTTCCTTTCGGAAATGCTACACACGCTAACACACGTGGCCAGGGCTCCTCTTAGGGCCCTGGAAGGAGCCGGTGCGGATGGGGACTCCGAAGCTGCCCCTACGGGGGTCCCGGCACAGCCACGTCTGCCAGGGCCTGTCAGCTTCTTGCCGGCACCCAGCGCAGCGCCGTGCTGACTGCGTCTCTCTGAAGCAGAGGGGAGGGCTGGGGGCGACGAGGCTCTGGGGACGATGAGGCTTCGGTGGCAGCTCAGAGAGAGCCGGGGCGGCTCCCCTCGGGCCCCTGCCCGCCCCGCCCCGTGGTGGACTCGCCCCGGCACGGACTCATCGCGAGGCATTTTAAGAGAGATTTAAGCGACGTCTCTACTGTCTTAACATTTTGGACATTGAAGTGTTGTGATTTTTATCATCACTGTTTTTCTTCTGTCTTTGTTATCGCTCTGTTTCTACCTCAAATGGCTGGTCGAAGCTGGTGTCAGCGATGCGTCTGCGAACAAGGGGTGCAGTTCGGGACACCCCGAATGCAGTGACGCTTCACCCTGGAGTCTGATGGGGGAGGCACTGACCTAAAGGCCACAAAGGCAGCATGAGCTGAGGGATTGCAGCTGTCGCCCATGAGGGCCTATTTCACGCTGCCTGGGAAGTCCCCGTGTGTCACAGTTGCTCCCAGGGAAGGCCTTGGGCCCTGGGAGATCTTGGTTCAACAGTGACCGTCTTATGTAACAGAGTCACTGTCCTCGTGGCCACCTTAGGAACCGCTAGGGAACACAGCAAGAAACACCCAGAGCTGGGGGTGGGGCTGCCCTTTCTGCCTCCCACGCAGGAGGGAAGAGATAAACCCACACAGCCCTGGGACCTCTCGCTTCAGAAACATCGCGGTGTAATCACCAAGGCCATTACGGCAACAGAGAAGTCGTGGGAGGAGCGAACATCAGTGGCTGTCACACGATGCTTGTCCTGCCCCTGCCCTGTGTGCCTGGTGTGATCAGGGCTGTTTTTATAATAAATGCCTTTCCCATGCAACTCCACCAGAATTTTGGGGGAGATGCTTAGGTAATTATCTCTTTTCCTCCTTCCTCTGGAGTTTCTCTTTCCTCTGAATCGTGGCCAAAGAGCTAGAGTCGTATAATTTGAGCTGGCAGTCAGGGAGAGAGGGTTGGATTCTGATGAACCGTGCACGGGAGGGGCTTGAAAAAATGTGAACAACACTCGGTTGTTGATCCCACACATTTACTTAATATTAGCTGGCGCTGGCAGAGTTTGTGTTGGAAAGGCTACAACTTTCCGTGCCCCACGTAAACAAGATGAAACTCAGGGAAAGGAGTGTTGGTTTAATTTAGAAAGGCTCTGGTTTTTATTTGATGCTAAACAAGTCGTGCAGTTTACAAGTCCTGCGACACTCCAAGATTTAACCGGCAGTTTTTACCGTGCTGTCCGGGGTCTGGGAGGGACAGCTGCCAGGAGGGGGCTTTGAGAATCTGAGACATCTGTAAATAACAACCTTTGGGTATTTCACCTGTGGTTGTGTCTTTTCTTCCTATTATTTTGTCCAAACGTGGATTTTGATCTGGCATCCTCTTTTTGTCCCCCAAATGCTACTTACCAAAGCCTACGACTGGGGCGGGGCGTGGATTGCACGGCCAGGCTGAAGTATGGGATCCCACGCTGCCCGCGCTGTTTCGACTCGGACATTTGCATAACTGGCGTTGGAAACCTCAGCCACGACTAAGCGATGAACGTACTCGGGGATATGACATGTTTTCAACCTCAATGCCCAAGACTGTAAATGCTTTGGTTTAGCTCATAGAACACATCTCTGGAATGTTCCTCTGTGCTCTGCAAGCTGGGTGCTGTGGGAGGCACATTCGTTCTCCCCTAAACCTAGGAAGACTTTTAAAAATTTTTCAGAGGGACCTCGTGTCCTCTTCTGCTCTACGTATGGCCAGGCCTGGCTTGGGCCCTGTCCCTGTGCCCTGCTCCTAAAATAAGGGGATTATCTCTGTTGTTTTGACAATCAGTGTAGATCTGTGCAGTTGGGCTATGGACATACTACCCTGTGTGTGTCCGATCTCGACCCATCTCGGAATTTAAGCAGGGTCAGGCCCGGTTAGTACTTGGATGGGAGACCGTGTAGTTGGTTTGTGCTGGTGACAGGCTGCAGTCACAATAGCAGTGAGACCCAGGCCCTTTTGCCTGCTCTGCTGGACACACGCTGGGCCACGGGGAAGAGGACACCCATGCCTCCGCATACGGTGCCCGTGAAGAGAGATGCAGGGAGAGGGCAGCAGGCACCGGGCGACTGCGGGAGTGGAGATGTGCTGGCGACCGTCCAGGGCTCCTCAGCTGCGGAGGACTCGCCGATGGTGGCCTTCGCAGCCCGAGGCCCCAGGAGGCGCGGTGGGGCCAGCGGTCCCAGGAAGCTGGAAACGAGGGAGCCAGTGAGTGTGGCCTTTGCCACCTCCAATCTGTCACCTCCCAGAGCGGAGTGTGGGGCCGAAGAGCTTTGACGGCAATGAGGCAGACTTTGGGAGGGCTGGTGTCGGGGGTGCTCCAAGAGCTGAATGTTACATTGCATTTGTTCCAGAAAAGCCTGGCAACTTGGCACAGCACGTGGCGCCGTGTGTGCGGCTGGGACTGCAGAGCAGCTGTGCTGGTGGGGAGGTGACAGGCACGGGAAGGAAGAGCGAGAAGGCTGACGCGGTTCCTGACTGCGCGGCGGGTTGGCTGGGACGGGCGGGTCTCAGGCGGCGAGAAGAGCGGGACCGTGTGACCCAGGGCGAGAGCAGTGGGTTTCATTCCTCACCGCGGGCGCTGGGTGGGAGCCCAGAGCCTTTCCTGGCACCCAGGGGGCTTCTCCGTCCCAGCGGGCGGGCTGTGGGCCGGATGCTCTCTGTTTTCACGGCTCGAAAGCCCGACGCGGGTTTGCCTCAGCTTAGTAAAAACCACTTTATCAGAGAGGGTTTCCCTGCGGTTCCGGCTTGAAGGAAAGGTCCCCTCTTTGTCCCTGTCACGACTGCTTCTCCTTACAGACATCTGCGGGCCCAGGGACGCATTTCTTTCCCATGGGACAACAGGTCTATTTGGCCTGAAAGCCGACCTGCTGGAATGTTGCTATGGCGCCTGTGGCACCAGGCGGTTGGTGAGGCTGCTGGTTATGGGATGGTGGTGCTTCCACAATGGGCCCGAAGGGACGGAGACACTGACATCGGAAGGGAGCCGGGTGTCAGCTTTGGGAAATGCCGCGTTTCCGGAGCGTTAGTCAGAGAGAGACTGTTACGGGCCTGCAGAAGGCCGGGCGTGGTGCTCACGCCAGAAATCCCAGCACTTTGGGAGGCTCAGGCAGGAGGATCGCTTGAGCCCAGGAGTTGGAGACCAGCCTGGGCAACATAGCAAGACCCCATCTCTATAAGAAATATTTAAAAGAATCAGACAGGTGTGGTGGCACACAGCTGTAGTCCCAGCTACTTGGGAGGCTGAGGCAGGAGGATTGCTTGAGCCCAGGAGTTTGAGGTTGCTGTGAGCTAGGCTGACGCCACGGTACTGTAGTCGGGGAAAGGGAGTGAGACTCTGTCTCAAAAAAAAAAAAAAGTCTGCAGAAAGAGACCCTCAACTTGCCCAGAGCAAGGGATCAGAGAGCTGGAAACCTCTGGGGGGCTTGGAGGAATTGTCACCGGGAGCTCTTCCCCCTTCTCCATGTCACTCAGGCACACACACGGCCTTGGAGGGAGAATGGCTGTCCCTGAGACTCACAGCGTGCTGTGGTGTTTTTGTTCAGACAAGCACTGTGGTATTAAGTGACATAGCGACCTAGTCCTAGAAACCAAGCCTGAGCCTGGGGCACCATGTGGGGGGGACATAAAGGAGGCTCCTCTGTCATTGTGCTTTGGTGGCAAGTAATTCTGCACATGGGAGCGTGGTGACTTCTGACCATCAGCAGTGAACTGTGATGCCCAAGCTGGTGGCTGACCTCAGGGGACTGATACAGACATCATGGGACCCACAGCCTGAGAAAAGAATCACTGCCTCCCTCTGCATCCCAGGACCCTGACAGGCCAAGTGACCTGGTGACCACCACAGCCTTTTGTTCTTGGAGAGGACAGGGACTTCAGGAAGTGGGGTCACTCTGTCGCCTCTGCAGGTCATCTTCCCAGACTTGCCTGAGGCTCTGAATCTCAGTCTTCCGCTCTGTTCTGCACATCTTTTTTGAAAGTTAAAAAAAATATGAAATACCATACTTGAAGCACATAGAAGGGTACGGAAAATAATGTAACAAATATCTGTGCATCTCCACCAAGGTTGGACAGACTCTGACATTTTGCTCCATCTGTATCAGGTACTTTCAAAAATTGCAGCTAGAATTAAAAACTTGACTATCTATTTTTAGTAGAGAGAAAAATCATAAACAACTTTAATCCTAGTAAGTTGTTGGCTAAACACAGCAGCTTCCTTTGAGTCTTCAGATAATGGAAATTTTGTGGATTTGTGCACAACACTGACATCCAAACCAGAGAGATTGCTGGTAAAGTGTTTGTCTCCGTACTTGAACAAATTTTCTCAAACTTCCCTTGTGTGTCTTTTGTCACCAGTTTGCAGAATGCCCACAAGCTAATACCCTTCCAGCCACACGTGTTATAGTAAGAAGCAGTGAGCTCCACAGGTCGCAGATATGAGACAGCACGCCCCACCCTGTTCAGAGTTTTGCCCATTAAATAAGAACGGATTACTGAATGATTCTGGAAAGTTAAACAACCCTTGAAACAATGTTCCAAATCTCTCAATGTCCACATCAGCCACCCAGGGAAGACTGTGCGTTAATCCAGCTGGTGTTACAGAGGCTGCAGGCTGGCCGAGGCTCTACAGAAAGGTATCGCTGCTGAATTTTAGTCTTAAATTTCCAATTCAGTTCATTTCCACTAGAATGTTCTGTGAGTGTTTCAAGCTTGAAGTGCCTGAAGGCAAACTTAGTCTCTTTCCATCCAATTATATTCTCTTTCCAATTTCCCCCTTTTTTCATTAGAGTCACCACTGTCCTTCCGGCCACCGCTGCGCAGCCCGGAGCTTCCCCTCCCTCGTGTCCTTCGTCTCCAACACCCAGGTGTTCTTTTTTTTTTTTTTTTTAATTTTAAAATAAATTTTAGTGTCTACACACAGCACTGATGTTTTCGTCCTTATGCTTAGGCTGCTGCTGCAGCTTCCGCCTTCCTCATTCTTGTTTTAATTCATCATCACTGTCAGATTGGTCCCCTACAAGAGGCATTTTGTGCCATTCTGCTCAACGTAATCCAGTGTTTCCCAGACAGCCTACCAAAGACAAGTTTTTAAAGGTGTTTTCTGCAATCTTTATATACGCACCTTTCTAGACACATCCCACGTGCTGACCCACGGAAACCTCTGCCCCAGGCACATGGGGCCACTTGCCCTCCCCAATGCTCTGATTCCCGTTCAGTTACGTCGTCGTCTGTCTGAGTCTTCCTTCCACACCTGCGCTGCACTAACCCATCTGCCCAGCACGCGCCAGGCCGTCTGGCAGGCCCGTGGCCCCACAGTGAGCAAAGCACAGACAGCCCCTGCCCGCACAGACCTTGAGACCCAGTGGAGAAAGCCACAGAACAAACAGGCAATCGGCGCGCCAGGCTGTGCGGGAAGTTGTCACAAGGAAAGACAGGCCCAGGCCCAGGCGTGGGGAGGCAGAGCTGGCTTTGCAGAGGAGAGGATATCCTGGCTCATTCTTCATCGTGGGTAGCTGGGTGAGGGAGAAGAGGAGGGAAGGACTCTGCCGCAGAGGGAACCGTCGTGCCCAACTCCCAGCCTTCCTTTCACACCGCCTCAAACGTCCCTTGGCGGGTGGCCTGCTCTGCAAGCACAGGCTGGCAGTCACACGGACTCAACTCCAGCCCTGACTCTGCCGCGGGCTAGTTGTGTAAATGACCATGAAAACTGTGCCCAACCTTACCGAGTCAACCTTCTGATCTGTAAAAATACTAGCTCTTCCGTCACAGAGTTCACGCATTCAACAAATATGTGAACACAAGGACCAGGCACTCTGCGTGGTGGTGAGGACACACCTACGAACACACAAATCCTGGCCGTGACGGCACCGGCATTCTAGTAAGGAGATGTGGACGGTAAATAGATATGTAAATTATAGCGTGTGTTGGAGGATGATAAAGTCTATGGAGAAAATAAATCAGAGAAAGGATATGGGGGGGGGGTTGCAATTTTATTAATCCATTTATTCCTTAACTCATTTATTTCTTCAGACAAGCTGCCAGGCCCCGTTGCAGGCTCAGGGCAGATGGCGGGAACAGCAGGCCAGATCCCTGCCGCTGCGGAGCTTACGTTCTGACCGGGAAGAGGGAGAGAGAAACAAGATAAAAATAGGAAAACATGGCAATGTTCGTGCAAGGTAGGGAGATGTCCAGGAAAAATGAGTAGATGTGTTCAAATACTAGCCAGGGAGGCCCGCTAACCCTACTGCCAAAGCAACCGCTGATTAAAGCTGTGATCAGACTTGTATTTTAACAAGATCACTCTGGCCACTGCGTGGAGAACGGTCCCAAGGGGGACCAGGGAAGAAGCGTGCGGAGCAGCTGGGACACGATGCAGTAACTCAAGCGGGGTCACGTGGCGCGGACAGCGTGGTAGCCAGGGGGAGGGAGAGTGGTGGGGCCACAGCACCGGTGGTGGCCGGAGACGGGTGCAGCATAACTAGATGGTTCCATTTTGGTTTGAGCAACTGGAAGATGCGGCTGCTCTTTACTGAGACGGGGCAGAGCCTGGGGGACAGGCTGGGGGAACCAACAGGAGTTCGGCCGTCGACGTGTGGAGGGCGGCGGAGACAGTCCTGCGGGCGCCACCGCCAGGCGGAGACTTGCAGGAGAACGTGGGAGACCGGCGAGCGTGGCCGGCAGCAGCAGGCGCCGCGCAGGGCCCGGCAGGCTCGGCCTCCGGCAGCCACGACAGTCCTCTGACGCTCGTGGCAGCGATGACGGGCGTCGTCGGCTCATCGTGACGTCCTCCCTCGAGGGGGTAGACTGGGACAAGGCGGGGCGAGGACGCCAGTAGCGGCCGCAGTCGCTAAACTGTGCTGAATGCCTGAGGCATTAGCTGAACCAGCAAAGGAAACGTTCCCTCGGCTCCCGTCCACGGCGGGGACCCTGGCCAGCGGTCGTGCGTCTGGGGCGGGGTTGGGGGTCTGCGCCTGTGGGGGTCTCCACGTGCGGCGCCACCTGCAGCAGAGTCGGCGGGGACGGTGGTCGGATAGGAATTCCTGGAGGCTGTGTCACCCTGAATCTCCAGGGGGAGGCTGGGACCTTTCTGTCACAGGCCCAGCCAGCAATGCCGTGGAACTGAAGTTTGAGAGCTGCCGACGCTGAGGACGAGGACCCTGCCTTGACACCTCTCCTCGGAGGCGGGCGTCTGCGGCCGCGCTTCGGCGACGGCGACGCGCGCTGTGGCCTCATCAGACCTCTCCGGCGACGCGCGCTGTGGCCTCATCAGACCTCTCAGGGGCGCCAGACCCCGTGGCGCTGCCGGCGACGCCTCAGCCGGCCTCTAGCCGAGTGCTCGCGGAGCTTCGTCGGAGGAGAGAAGCAGGAGGGAGCGCGGAAACTGTCCTCAGTTTCAAACAAGGAGTGCGATTCCGCCCGCGCTCTCCAGACACAGGCGGCGCCCCTCTCACCGCGACCGCGCGACACGGTGAGGCGGGAAACCCCGTTTCTGCACGTTGCTCAGCGCGCCTGGGCCGCAGCCGGGCCACAAGTCACACCTTGGCTTCCGGCATCGTGTTTAGTGAGCCCTTTGTGGCCCGTTTTCTGTTGCCGCTGAGACGTCCGCCCCGAGAGCAGCGTCGGCGTCACTTACTGCCTGCTTCCCAGTGCCCAGGAGGGTGCCCGGCACACAGTGGTCACTCGGGGAGTCCACTCCCCTTCCGGAAGGGAAGCGCCGGTCTACTAGCTCACTTCCCGGGTCTACACACGTCCTCTGTAGCTCACTTCCCGGGTCTACACACGTCCGTCTGCAGCTCACTTCCCGGGTCTACGCACGTCCTCTGTAGCCCCCCTCCCCCACCGCAGAACTGCCCCTGCATACATCATACATCTGCGCAGTTTTCACTTCAGATATAACTTTCTGGTGACCCCATAAAAAATTGGCAGAAATTCTCGGAAAGGATGATATTGTAATTGGTCTTGTGGGGGATCCGTGGAGGGATAAATTTCACATTATTCATGTTTCCAGATGGGTTTTAGTCCCCAGGGCAGTCATTCCAGAACCTTTTCTCAGCGTTAAGTTTACTCCAAGAAATATAAATAGTGATTTAGGGCTTGATTGCTCCCACAAAGGGCTCCCCTGTTTTGGTGCGGGGTGGGGAGGGGGCAGAGGGAGAGGTCGCGGGAGCTGGGGCGGGGGGCGGCGTCGCGGGGTTGGGGACACTGGGGAGGAGCGGGGGGGGGGGGGGGCTGGGGGAGGGGCGGGCGTCGCGGGGTTGGGGACACTGGGGGGGAGCGGGGGCTGGGGGAGGGGCAGGCGTCGCGGGGTCGGGGACACTGGGGGGGAGCGGGAGCTGGGGGAGGGGCGGGTGTCGCGGGGTGGGGGGCACTGGGGGAGAGCGGGGGCTGGGGGAGGGTGACCGGCCAGAGGTGGCGTTGCCCGAGGTCAGGCAGTTCAGGAAGCTTCCAGCCCTGGCTGCTGGCTGCCCAGGTTGGAGGAGACGTGGCGCGGTTCCCGCCCTGCCACAAAAACAGTCTCCAACACCAGGGCGAGTGTCCAAGCTCCTTAGCTCAGCGGGTCGCGGTGCCGATGACTCAGGTTTAATTGCAGCATTTCTTGAGCTCTTACTGGGTAAATATGTTAACACCTTCAACAAATATTTGTGTGTCAGCCTCCGTGCTGCGTGCTGGGGATACAGCCATGAGCAGGGACTGAACTAGGCACTATTTCACCGTTGTTATCGGTGAATTCTTTTCCGTTTCAGGGCCTCAGATTCTGGCCCTAGTCAGGGATTTCTTGAATACCTGCTGTTGTTCCCAAAGGACACATTCAGAGTGGGTAGATCAGAGTAAATCCTTCAAGAGTTCCCAACGGTGGGTCGGGGAGCCGGCTGTTCTAAGTATATGGTGATCCAAGTTACGACTGAAAATCACCAGCTACACACGCACTGGCATCTGATTCAGATTTCAGTGTGAACCTGTTAGGACAGGGGGCTCGTTTGTGAAGAACAGTGTCGTCGCTTGCCTGGGCTGCTGCAACGCCTTTGACCCGGGACCCTGGCTTCCAGCGTGTTCTGCCGAGTCTATTCCCACACTGCAGCCAAAGCATTTTATCATGTCTTGGTTAAAAGCCGTCTGACTTGTCTGGAAGCCTGTCTTGGCCTCCGCGTCCACCTGAGACTCCTTCAGCCTTATCTTGGCTGGCCTGGCGCACTCTCCAGAGCTCAGTTTAAATATCTCCCCAGGGAGGCCCTTCCTGGCCGATCTTGCCGTATCTTTTCCCCGTAGCATCTCTTTATCTCCTTAGCACAATTTACATTCTTCCTGGCAGCAATATCGTAGCAATTTATGAAAACACATATTTGCTGAATGAATTAATATGCATCACAGTTACCAGACACCCAGACGTGCTCTGGGGATGTGTACGACTGTCACCAGATTGCCAATGGTTTGACACTGCTTTTTAAATCATATTCGACGACATGGTCCTTGACACAGAGCCCTGGAACCTAGTATTAACACAGTGCTTAATATTTTTTGTTAAAGTGACTTGAACTAAATTAGCACTGGACCAGTGATGGGAAAAATCCCATGGGACCCAAGAACCCTACCGATGGGTACCAGACAGTGACCCAGGAAGAGGAGTTCATGTTGGTGGCCTATTAAAATCACCAACGTCATTCCACATTTCCTTACTGGAAGTACAGGTGACAGCAGGGCCCAGGGAACAGGTGCTACCGATGACGGGGCAGGGCTGGCTGCCACGGGATGGAGGGTGGCGGGCTGGTGGCGCGTGCAGGCCAGTGTCGGTAGGATGGGGCCCTGCTGTGTAGCAGCTGCGCTTGCTGGGTCGACAGCCTCTCTGTTCAACACTGACCAGGAGAAAATGAAAGTTTCCCCTGTTTTTTGTGTCACGCATGAATATACAATCACTTGGCAGCTATTCGTATTTCCCTTGTCGGGTTTTTTAGCGACTGTGAAGATCAGTTTAATGCAAGTCTCCCCTGGCTTCGCCCTCTGGGCTAACGAGCTGGCTGCATTTGCATTTCTTTTCGGAGAAGTCTTTTTTCTTCTGTCCCCCTGACAGCACAGTGTCAGAAATGGCACGTTACCCTCACAGATGCCCGTGTTGGACAGCGTTTGTTCTTACACAAATACAGAGACACAAAGGGACACTTCGCATGTATCCAAGCCTTTTTAATGACTCAACCCGAAAATTGTTTTTTTCTCGGTGGAATGATCATCAACAAAAAATATCTGTCAACTAAGAATTTGAGAGTTTTCTAATTCTGCTAGAATGGGAAGTTCTAAACATTGTGAAATAGACTTTTCCATTTGTACTGAGTCGCTCACAGACCCTGAACCACACGATCGTATCCCTGCCCCACGGAGGGCAAGACGGCAACGTCAGCACGTTTTACACCGTGAAACACCTGGCACTGCCGCCTCACGTGCTGCTCTCGTCTGCTCTGCAGATAATCGAGTCTCAGGACTGGGAAACAGACAGCCTTTACTCTAACCCTCTCTTCGTGTCTCTTCTTATTCACAACTTACGTAAGTCACAGCTGAGACGGCAGCTGTAGCCACGGCTCTTCCCTCCACATCACAGAAATACCTGGGCAGGGAATCGAGTCGTCTCCAGGTTGCACAGACACCACCTCGGGAGCACGCTGGCTGCCATCCTGCGCCAGGAATGAGACCTGGAGCGCAGGGTATGAACTTTTCTCACCCGCCAAGAACCCAGGAGAGAGACCCGCCTAAGGTTTAAAGGAAATTTGTTTCTGACCCAAGGGTCAGAGAATAGCTTACTATGAATGTTAAGTGTCTGCCAAGTAATCGCTAATTCATCTCTGGCTGGCAGGAAAAAAATTAAATGTTAAAGAAGATTTCTTTCCTCCCCTCCCCTCTCCTCTCCTCTCCACATGAGCAGGTCCTATGTGTTGAAGCCTAGCAGAGGGTGGTACATAACTTGTGGAGCGGGGTGTGTTCATTTTCAGAACTTTCTGCTTGAGGAGGAGTCTGCACAACTGCAAGATTCATTTTGGATTATGAATCTTTGATGCTGACAAGGGAGTTGTCCTGCTGCTGCTGCCAAAATCAGCCGAACCAATTCTGTGACGCCGTGAGTGCTGAGGGGCCTGGCGTCTCTCTCACCTCCTGGGGACTCCAGAGGATCCGTCCCTGTCCCCACCCACTCCTCCAATGTCCTCCCTCTTTACCTTTGTCCTAACTTTTTCTCTGCTCGAACTCACATTTCTTCTCCTTCTCCTACATGATGTCTATTACATACATAATGTAAAACAATTTTAAAATTTATCCTTGAGTCATCAAACATCCGACTCTGTAACGACACAGCATTCTTTGTGGGAATTTGTGCTGCTTGACAGACGGCGTGGGCTGTCCCCAGCACTCATGGCCACCTGTGCTCTTGTCCCCCTTTACCGTGGAGGTCAGAAAGAAAAATCCCAACATCCCACTTCCCTTGTGGCCGGGTGGCACCTGAGGAAACTGGGTCCTGGTTAAAACCCATGTGTGAGTTTCCAGGCCCAACCTAAGGTGGTGACAAAGGCTTTACCCTGCAGGCCGCAGGGAAAGGTGTGTCTGTCCGGGAGTGGTGGGCAGGGCCGGCCCCCGGCCATCGCCCCCTCGCGCACACCTGCACTTCAGCTCTCGCTCCCTGTGGGGCCACAGAGAACCTGGCAGGGAAGACACTTGTCCACCCTGACTCAGTCCTTTCCCACTCTTAGTCCTTCCCCCTCACGCCACCCGCCACCCACCCCCTGCCCCAGGTCTGTAAAACTTCATGAGCCTTTGGTTTGGGGCCCCCTGAGAGTGAGATGACCCCCACGTCTGTGCTGACCCAGCTGGCCCTCATCCCTGTGGGTGCTCCGGTCCCTGGGAGTCAGCACATCCCACAGCTGTAGGCTGTTGCTTGTACCAGGTTGGTAAGTCTCCACTGCGCCTTTGGTTTGGCTTGTTGTTGCTTTAATTAGCTGCTCTGACACCTGGCAGCTCTCAGGTTAACTGAGCTCCTGGCAGAGCCATGTGCTGCAATTTGTGGCAATTTCATCTAAGAAGAAGTCTGCTGCATGGTTTGTAAGGGGCTGGGGCTGGAGAACAAATGACATTCTGCCTTTGTCCCACCTAGACGACAGGTGTGATGGCTGGAGATGCAGCAGCCATTATATGAGCACAATGTGATAAGCCAAGATCCTAAATAAAGATGCCGAGAAGAAAGGTCAAAAGAGCCTGGGTTCTTGGTAACATTATTGAGCCACTGCAATAGGCTCAGGATATCTTCATACTTCTTCTTGTGCAAGAAAAATAAACTTCTTATAGTGATTAAAAAATATACCCAGGTGGGCATGGTGTCTCACACCTGTAATCCCAGCACTCTGGGAGGCTGAGGCCAGAAGATTGCTTGAGCTCAGGAGTTTGAGATCAGCCTGAGCAAGAGCAGGACCCCATCTCTGTTAAAAATAGAAAAATTAGCCAGATGTAGTGGCACAGTCCTGTAGTCCCAGCTACTTGGGAGGCTCAGGCAGAGGATTGCTTGAGCCCAGGAGTTTGAGGTTGCAGTGAGCTATGTCATGACGCCCTGCTAATTTTTTTTTTTTTTTGTAGAGATGAGATGGGGCTTGGGGGGCGGGAGGGGGGGGTCTCACTATGTTGCCTAGGCTGGTCTTGAACTTCTAGCCTCAAGCAATCCTCCTGCCTTGGCCTCCCAAAGTGCTGGGATTACAGGCCTGAGTCATTGCACCAGGCCTGATTTTTAAGTGATCACACTGTGGAGAGTGGTGTGGGGAGGGGCAAGGGTGAAGCAAGGAGCTGGGCCAGAAGGCTGCTCGGGAATCAGGGAGGGGTGACGGCAGCCTGGTTACAAGTTGGCAGTGGAGGTGGGGTGGAGCTATGACACGGTGGAGGGATGGGGCATGTTTTGAAAGAGAGCTGATGGCAATTGCTGATGGAGTGCTAATGGATTGCCACATCAACTAGAAAGGCTAATTATTAATTTATGTGAAACTCGATGGTTTTGTCGTCATTTGGGTGCACCAATCCAAATGTCTCCTGGGCCTTTGTTTATGGTATTTGGAGAAGAAACCGAAGGAGCATTGGGATGCAGACAGTTTAAAGATGAAGCCGGACATGTCCTGTGTGTTATTTCAAACAGGTGTCATTAATGAGCGCCCCTCTCGGCCGACTGCAAGCGCTGCACGGCCCTCCTTCTGGGCTCCTCCTCTAGCTCTCGGTTCCTTTTGTTCCAAATCAGAGCACTAGGATTTGGATTGCATAGGATTTAACATGAATCATTCCTGGGGGACCAGGAGCAGGATAATGAATGCTATTAATTAGCCTGCTAAGCATTCTCCGTAGCTAGAGATGTGGCTGCAACTGCAAAGCTCAGGTAATTATCTCTTTATTATGTCTTAGTCTTATTTACATGATCCACATGGGCATTGGTGACTGGTTAGCACAGATAAATGGCCACGCAGGCTGATGACAGCGCCATGGCTTCGTGCCCTGCAGCGGCCTCTTCTCCAGGGCTAGACGCTCCCTTCCTTGTAGCACAAGGCGGCCGTCAAGTCTGGAGACACGCATAATACTATTGTATCTTGGACTATTAACAAACCATTTATGATGTGTCTACCTGTGTTTCCAGAATTTGGTGGCTACCCTGGAGACACTTTTTGGGGTATCTTTACCAAAATTCAACGTTCCAGCTCTCAAACCATAACACCTTTGAGAAGCGCTGTTGACTCACACAAAGGGCTCGGCCCAGGTTGTGATGAGACCCACCTCTCTGGCCGCAGGTGATTGGACAGAAGGTGAAGGCTTGATTCAAGCGGGGCCAATCAGGTTCTTCTGGGAACGGAGAGGCAGCCATGCAGCCTCCGCTAACGGCTAGCCAAAAGCAAAGCCAGAAGACAGTATTACCCGTTGCTAATAGGACACGCATTTGTTGCTCTTGAATTTAAAATAAATCCTCTTGAATTTGTCCACCCAGTTAGAATCTGAATGCCTCTGGATGTAAAGAGTAAAATTCTAAAGACTTGTCCGGTCTCACAGTTAATGCTCTTACACTATTTTGAATGTAGATATAAGTCACAACCCAAAGACCCTGACCTGGCCACCGTATATGTGAACGGGGGTGGGGGTTCACACTGTGAGCTCTACCCCGTGACCACCCCAATACTCGAATGGCCGCTGTACTAGGGCCGTCCAATTCTGCGAAGGGCGAGCCTGGAGGAAGGGCCTCCGGCCTGGGGGCTGCAGGCTGGGCCAGCCCTGCCGCGGGGCACAGGGAATCTCTGCCACCCCTTTTAATTACAGTCTCTGGAAGAAGAGGCCGAACCCCCTCTGATTTGGAGAAAGCCTGGTTTCTTTATCTCATTAACAATGACACATCCCAGCGCTCCAGTAATTACAGACCTATTCCTGAAGCAATCAAATTGCTTATTTGAAAGAAAGACTCTTTCCTTTCCCTAATGAATGTGAACAGTCCCCCGGAGCCCGAAGGTGACGGGCATGAAAGCCCCACTGTAACAATGAAAATCGATTATAAATAAATGACGCAGAGCCGCTCTGTTCTTAAAAATCACTGTGCGATCAATTTGAGAGACGTGTGCAGAGATGGGACTCATGAGATTTTGTTTTAATTATTCTGCCCGAAGGAAAACGATACTTTGTTCTTTGCTGGCACCATTGTACAGAGAAGCTTAAAGAGACTTTGAAAACATGATCCTATTCATCCCCCTCAAACCACCGGCGTAGATCACTGCCCTCCTTTTCCAAAAGGGGAAACTGAGGTGCAGACAGATGGGTGTTTCTGTTCTCAGCGGCATATTGAAAGGCTCAGCTGTCATCCTAGCCAGGGATTTTTATGCCTCTACCCTCAACTGCTCTAATAACTGTATTTGAAAACCCACCAAAAAGAGGAGAAATTAATTAACAGAAGGCTGTGAAGAAGGAGGTGAGCTGTTACTTTTATAAGCTGCCAACTTCTTAAAATAATTTTAAAATGAGGCCTATGTGTGTGCACACACATGTGCGTGTCCACGTTTGAGCACGTGTTGTCTGTGGGGTCAGGACACAGTAAGGACGGAACCGTGGGAAGAGGCGAGGGCATTTCACCGCAGCCACCGACCCCTGGAGTCCCTGCCCTGCGCAAAGGCTGCAGCCACCAGCTCCAGGGCTGGGCTGGAGTGGGAGTCACAGAAAGTCATCTACATTACAGTTCTGTCAGATCAGAGTTCCCTTGGAATAAAATATTTTAAAATTAAAAAACCCCTGCTTATTACTACATCCAGGCCCCCCACCTGGGTCCTCCTGCTGCCCAGAATGGCAACTCACAATTAATTTTTCATTGGAGGTCGTGCTGCCTGCCACCAAGACGGCCCTCTGAGGCTGCACTGAAAAATCAGCTTGTTACCCTTTGCCATTAAAAAAAAATAATTTGAATCCATTTGAAATTCATAGATAGGAATCTGCAACTGCAGAATTTCCAACAAGACAAGCTAAGCATTCCTCAGGAGACTGGATATTTATATCTGAGAGATCCTTTACTGCAGTATCAGTGCTTCTGAGATGCGTTTCTTGATTCTGGGTGACACGTGCCTTTGCACAACTCTCAGCCATATGACATTCATCAGGAGTTGGCAGAAGTCCCCCCAACCCCCCAACTCAGAGGGGCCTTGTTTCTGCTTACTTTTCAAGGAAGAGAACTCAGAGATCATTTGGACGAGTTTTCTGGAACTTGGCTATCTATGTGGGTGGACGGTTTTAAGTGACTCAGCTGATCACACTGACTAAATTATGAGCGAGTTCAGAGAAGCACTCAGATTAGCTAATTGTCCAGGTGATGATCAAATCAATTAGCTGCACTTGTTTTGGTTTTTTGTTTTCGGGTGTTTTACTTTGATGTGTAGCCACAGCTCTCACTGAGCGAGCCAGACGATCTTGTCAATGCTTACAGAAAAGAAGTGGACGGTATGTTTGAAAATGCGAGCTTCCGTATGGAACTTCATTAAAGAATTAGATGGAATCTAATGGTTAAGCTCATCAGAAAAGAAAAATTCAAAGGAAAAGGCTCTTCCTACCAGGGAATGAAGTCTCTGCAGAAACTGATTAAGTGGAGGGGCCCTTTGGGCCTTGGAACAATTAGCTCTCAGAAAATGAGAGGACAGCCTCTGTGCTTCTGGGGCTCGCCGGTGACAGGTGTCTGCTGTCCCTTGGGAAGCCGCGGGCTCCTTCTAGTCTCTCATTTCCGGCTGCTGGGCCTGCAGGGCAAACCCAGGCCCTGGAGAGTGAAAGATCCCGAGTGGAGTCGGAGAGAACCTGCATAATTGGATTCTTGGAAGACACTTCTGCAAGATTCCGCCACAGACGGACTTCCTGGGGTGTTTTCTGTCA
The DNA here is from genome assembly GCF_041146395.1 of Eulemur rufifrons. Lineage (NCBI taxonomy): Eukaryota > Metazoa > Chordata > Mammalia > Primates > Lemuridae > Eulemur > Eulemur rufifrons. The sequence continues at coordinate 2,257,593 of NC_091000.1, read as the reverse complement.
GAGGGAAAATCCCTTCTCTGTCGGAGAACAGGCAAGAACTAAGATGCGGCATTTCCTAAAGTAGGTGAGGGAGAGGAAACTGTCTTTTTCTGCCCCTTAACCTCATTCCTAGGACACCGAGAACAGGGGGGAGGTGGCTGGGCCTTGCTGGCAGGGGTGACCTGTGGTCTTGGCAGCAAGTGGGGACAGCGTCCTTGGCCCCAGGTGAGCAGGGAGGCAGCCAGGCAGGGCAAAGGTGAGCGGTTTTCCCGTTTTACCTGCTGAGAGGGATTAGCCGTGTTCATGCCAGGACGACACTATGACACCCGATGAAGGACAATGTGATGGAGTTAATTCAGAGCCCGAGTGTGCGGAGCCGGGAAACAGGAGTCCCCGCGGCCGCGTGGGCAGGAGAGGACAGTGAGGCAGGGCGTGGGCTCCTGGAGGGGTCAGTGCTGGCGTCGGGCCGAACCCGCAGCACAGGGCCGGGGTTCGGGGTCGCACAGCCCGGGGACCGGGCTGTGATAACCCCCGGGGAGCCGTCTCAGAGCCCCGGAGCCCCTGGGAGGGAGCTGAGCCCCCTGGTGAGGCCGAGGCCCTGCTCTCCCGGCCTGGGTGCGGCGACTTCACCCAGACGGTGGGACCTGGGAAGGGGACAGGGGACTGAGGAAGCCCCAGGAGGCCTTGTGCGGTGACCGAGCGCCGTCCACGCGCCATGCGGCTGCTGCCCGTGGCTCTTCCAATCCGCAGAATGGTCCCAAACGGACAAAATGCTCGGTGGGAATAGACGCGTTTTGGAAACCGGTGAGGGTGGCTCTGTGGAGCGCAGGGCTGAGCCCAGGCGGTGCAGGTCCCGGGGCGAAGCTGGGGCTGGGCAGGGCGCGGGGTCGCAGGGCCGCCTGCCGTCCGGGTGACAGTGGCGCAGCGGGCCGGGGGCATGTGCTGTGTGTCAACCTGCGGCTGCGGAGACCCGCTGGGCAATTCAGAATCTGTCTCCCGCGGAGATTCCCACGCAAGGTGCACGCTGGCACGTCCTTGGCGAAATGTGGCGGTGTCTGTCAGAGCTTGAGATGGCAACGCCAGTAGCTGATTCACTGAAATGGTCAAGCAGGTTTGCAGCGAGTGAACGGACGGCGCGGTCCGGTCCTTTCCTTCTCTGGCCGAGGCGGGGACGCGAGCGCGGAGCGGTGTCGCAGGCAGCAGCGGACTCTGCCTTTTCGAAGAGTGTTTTAAATCTCAAATGCTGCAGAGCCATCAGGAACGAGGTAGCTAGACGACACTTTGCTAGCACGTCTTTTCAAATATTTTAAGAATGTTTCGTACCTTTGTGTTGACTTAATGAAGTGATTCAAAAGGGTTAAGCAGTGTTTGGCATCTTCGAAATGGCGATTTTGCTTCTGATAACTTTCCAGAAAAATTAAATATGTTGTGAAGGATAAATTATAGTTTGACGCGAGTCGTCTTGTTAAAATGTCATTCCTCTTCCCCAGCACCCTACTTCCCGTCTCATTAAGCCAGTTGACTGGGTCTATCTAGACAGTTATGATGGTGACTTACTACCTCGATGCCAGTTGTCCCTGGCGCTGAGGGCTGGGGGAAGGGAAAGCACGTCCCCTCTCGGGTCTCCTGGCGGGAGGAGCAGGCCCCGGCTGCAGCCCTAACCACAGCCGGGGAAGCAGAGGCGCAGGGAAGCATTCTCACTGCTCTTATGGGCTGAGATATAAAATGAGATCTATTTGCAACAATCTGATAGAGAAAATTGAGTCCTGGGAATTGATGTCCTAGAAAGGCTTTCAAGTCCGCCAGGAGTTACTACAGCGCATGAGTCACACAGCAAAATAGGAAAGAGTCGGAGGAGAAAAAGAAATTGAGCTTTGATGTTTTCTGCAGCCGCTGCTAAAGATAAAGGAATTGACCAGTTTGTACAATATGAATTATGGTCACAATTATAGTCTTCCCTGATGCAGTCTCTCCCAGCGGTTGGATACCCTGGGCCCTTAAATTGATGCCATAATTCAGCTTTTTTAAAAAATGCAGTTCTCCTGAAGACGTGGTGCTAAACAAACAAACCCTCCAAACAGCCCTCTCCTTTTCCCCAAAGGTTTAATTCTAATAAATAATTTCAAACAATTGTGACGTATCTGCTGGCATTTCCCATTTTATGTCTCACATTCTCTGAAAATTACCATTGAAATTTCAATTTAATGATGTAGTAAGCCCAAGGTAGAGCTTAGAGTGGAAACTAGAAGTTTCTGTGAAATCTCATTTGCTGAGGTATTCATTCAGCAGCCAATACTTGTCATGATTTTAATGTGTGTCTCATGTTGGGAGGCCACTACCAGCAGGGGGATACATGTGGTTTTTCAAGTCCTGTAATCCGGTTAGTGCTTCCAGAATATTTTCCATGTCTCTGTATGTTTGCCAACTACCAGAGGTCACAGGTGAAACTTAAAAACATATAAGAGCTCATGATTACATTACGGCTTGGCCAAAATCAGGGATGTGTCCCTTCCTTGTGGGGCTGACGTCAGTTTTTGTTTTGTTTTGTTTTTTAATGAGCAATGAGCCGGAGCTTTCCGACAGCAGATGACCGACAGCGGTTTGCGTGCTGGGTCCTCTGTGTTCTACCTGAGACAAAGCTGCCCGTCTACGTAACACCCACCTGCTCAGACAGCAGTAACGTTTTCAAAGCTGTGGTTCTCTGCACTCCCCTTTTTCTTTGATACTGGGATTTATCCCTAATCCCCAGCTACTTCTATGAATAACCAGATGACTCCTTCAAAAGAGAAAACTTTCTAACACCTTTTATTACCTCGTCTGGATGAAGATGAGGATTGTGATAACATTTATGGGCAACTGGGACATTCAGTCACAACTCTCGACCTCATTTGAGGGAACCAGGAAGCCTGGATGAACAGTTTCTCTGTTATTCTCCTCAAAAAGAGTTTAAGAACTTTGCAAGCATTTGCTGTTTTACTTGTGACCGTGTGCGATTTGTCTTCCTGGGAAAAGTGCACCTGGCATTTGTGTAACTTGCTTAATAGTCACGATTTGTTAATTTCATCTGCTTTTCCCAAGAGCAGTAGAGGAAAATGAATGATGTGTGGTGGGCGACAGAGAGCCTTTCTTCGGACTGTAAAGGGTCATTAGATCAAGAGTTTCCCGAAACAATGTTACTGGCCCAAACATTGACATCTGCACTGTGTTCATAGTCACCTTCCCTTTGGACCCATGGCCTGTGCTTGAACAGGTAACCAAACATTTGTACAGACGTTTCTGTTCTTTCACCGCCGTTCATCGCCAAGTCCACGGAACACGTGCTGTTCCCGCGTGCTTTCTCCCAGCCCCGCGGTTCTCTTCCCGTAGTTCCGTCACGTTAGCTTTGGTGAGGCAAAATGTCTATCTAGCTTAAAACTCTGTGGGAAATTTTAAGGAAAATGATTGCAGATTCCATTCAGAAAAGGTGCTCCGAATGGTTATCTCCTTTTTCTGATTAAGACTGACTTGAAAAAAAAACTTGATTTTGAAATAATTGTAGACTCACAGAAACTTGCAATGCTAATACGTAGAGATCCGTGTACCTTTTTTAGCTTAAACAACGAACATTTATTTCTCACAGTTGTCGAGGGAGGTTCATGTACTTTCCACCCTTCTTCCTCCAGTGGTGACATCTTACGTAACTGTCGTACGCTATTAAACCAGGAGGTTGACACAGATGACGCTGGTAGCCAGACTGCAGACCTTACTCGGCATCTACCGTGGCCATGTGCACGCGCTTGTGTGAGCTCACAGCTCTGTGCAGCTCCATCCCGGCTGTACACACGTGTGACCACCACCACAGTTAGGTACGAAATTGTTCATCCCCACGGGGAGCTCCCTCCTTCTCTGCCTTCTTCCCCGCTCCAGTGCGACCACTAATCTGTTCTCCACCTCTATCCTTTTGTTATTCCCAGGACATTACATAAACGGAATCACACAGTATGTGACCTTTTGGGATTGACTTTTCTCACTTGACACACTGTCCTTGAGATGGCTCCAGGCCGTTGCGTGTATCAATAGCTTCTTCCCCTTCACTGCAGAGTACTATTCCATTGTGTGGACATGCAGGGCTTGTTTAACCATCCAGTCTTTGAAGGACATTTGCCTTGTTCCCGGGTTCTTGCTCTTGCTCTTATGCGTAAACATAAAGCTGCTATCAACATTCAGGTACGGGTTTATTGTGTGTGTGTAAACATAAGTTTTCATTTCTCTGGCATTAGTGCCTGAGAGCACATGCTAGCCAGGTTGTATGGAAAATGCGTGTTTGGTTCTGTAGGAGACTGCCCAGCAATTTTCCAGGGTGAGTGTACATCTTACATTTCCCCCAGCAGTAGTGGTGGGATCGTAGTTCTGCGTGTTGCCAGGACAAGCGTTGTTAGGTGGGTAGATGGACATCAAAGCATCGTGAGACATGGTGCAAAGGCCACATGCGGCTGAGCAAAGCGTGTGGAAAGAGCTTTGCTTGTGCACGAGCCCCCGACGGCTCTTTCAGGAGGGCCGACAGCAACAGTTGTTGTCATGTAAATTCCCAGGCCTTGTCGTCTCGTAGCCACACGTCAGCCAGCCACGGCTGCGAGTGACAGGAAACCCAGCCGCAGCCTCTGCAGCACAGGCGGCAACTTCCCTCAGGGAACAAGCAGGCCAGAGACCCGTGGTTGCAGAGGCTCAGGGGCGGCGGCGGCTTCAGCAATGGCGTCCACACTCCTTCTGGAGGAAGAGAGGGAGGAAAGGCTGCGTCTGGATCAGGAAAAGACAAATGTTTTCCCAGGAACACGACAGTCTTCTGCTTTTGTCACGTTGCCCGGAACACTGCCTGGACTCTCGTCACGGCTGGAACATTGCAGGGGACGGGGCTTGGAACGCTGGCCGGCCCAGGCGTCCCCTGGTGTCTGCCGCAGGGACAGTCAGTGTTCATGGCCAGCGCGGGCCAGCGTGAGGCTCCCCCGGGGATGCGCGGCCTCATCCTCTCGATGGCCCCCACCCTCCAGCATTCTGGGTGTTTCCATGGGGATCTCTCATTTCTGCTTATAAGAAAAGTCATTCTCACCAGCTCTACCCAGCATGCTGTTCTCTGGCAGGTCCCTGCGAGGCACAGTGACATCCACAGGGCCCTGTCTTCCCCGGGCTTCTGCACCATCGAGGACCTAGAGCTGTCACGGCAGCCGGGGCCGCACTCCTTGCCAAGGTAGAGAGGGAACTCGTCCTCCCTGCTTTGTGCACACTTTGTCACCCATGTGTCTTGTGTTTCCTGACTACCACCCCCCTCCCATTTCCTCACGTGGGCCTGCGAACCTTCATTCACTCTCCCTTGGTCAGACCTTGGCCGTGGGGCTGGGCAGGTGACGAGACACCAGGCCGTCCTCTCCACTGACAGGTCTTTCTCGTTCTCCCATGGAAGGGTGCATCCAGCACGGTCTTTCTGTGCCCAAACAGCTCATGCAAGTAGGCCTCCTGCCCAGACATGGGTCCCAGCTGAAGCTGAGAAAGGACACCCATGCACACTGTCTTCCCATGTGGTCATCTGCGTTAATTCGCCTGCTCTCACCGGCTGAATCACTCAAGGTTTCTTCCGCTGGTAGCAGCGGGGGACTGAAAAAGGAACGTTTTCCAGTCAAGGATGAAGACCCAGGTAGAGCCTTCTTTAAATTCCAGTCGGGCAAAGAAATTCCTCCTATTTTACTCTTGATCTTAGCCAAAAGGACAAGAAGTGATTCCTCCTGTTTTAATTGCTGCCTTTCTGACTCAGCACATGCAGCCGTAGTTGGGATTTGCATGCGTTAAGATGAAGATGCCTGCTGCTGTAACACAGACCCCGGTCCAACAGTGGGCTGAGCAAGAGAGACGTTTATTTCTCTCTCAGAGCTCAGAGCTGTGTGGAGCCTTTGCTCCGGCTGCTCTGCCACACTCAGCGTGTGTGACAGCGTGTGGCTCCTCCCTGTGTCCACATGGCTGCCCTAGCGCCCACCAGCATCTTCACACCCAGCCAGCAGGAAGGGGGGAGTAGAATAGGATGGCATCTGCTTCCCTTTTATGGGCACAATCAGGAAGTTACCCACATATTTTTTGCTTAAATCCTATTAAGCTAACCTTGGCAGCATTGCCCACCTAGCTGCAAGGGAGGCTGGGAAGTATGGACGGTCTTTAGGTAGCCACGTGATTAGCTGGAGCTTCTGTTATCAGAGCAGGATTGTAGATACTGGGGAGCAACTAGAAGAATCAGGTACACTGTCCTTTAGATTTGGGGCTGGGCAGGACTGCTACAGTTTAGGGTGGTGGTTTTCAACCGGGGCAGTTTTGTCCTTCAGGAGACATTTGGCAATGCCTGGAGATGTCCCTGGCTGTCACAACTGGGAGGCTGTGTGCTGACACACAGTGGGTGGGTGCTGACAAATATCCTACAACGCACAGACAGCCCCCATCAACAGCAGCCAAATAACCCAGGCTGCATTGTCAGTAGTGCTAAGGTGGGAAACCTGCCTTGGGGGTCTGTCTTTACGAAGCCTTAGCCCACCACATGTTCATAATCTCTCTTGGCCTTTATTTTGTGCTTTTCTGTGAAAATTTCCAAGACTAGAGGTTTGGGCATACCAATGTGCTTCCGATAAATTAGAACGGAAAGAAACTGTTAGTTCAGTTTGCTACAGGTGATTTTTAACAAGGGAAGGAGACTTTGTCGGCCCTCACCTGCAGGTCCAGAGTGGCCATCACGACCTAGCTTCAGTCCTGAAGACAATGACTTCCTGCTTGGGCTTTTCCCAAGCTATTGAGTATATGTAATATCCCACTAATCCAGGGGAAAGGAGGAGATCTATTCAATTAAAGGCAAGTGTAATTTTGTACAATTAATCACAGCCTTCTTAAGGGAAATAAAAATAATTTGTTTTTAGTAAGAAGGAACATGCAATTATTCAGTGCGAGAGGAAAACCCATTCATTAATATATCACGTTTATTTTGAATGTGGCAAAACGCATTGCAGTTTTCCCTGTTAGTCTTAGGCATGAAAACCCATGTGTTAAATCTTGTCTTTTCTGATCTGATCATCTACTTTGATGATAGATTAAAAATGCAGTTTGGCATTTCAGGTCATAAATCTTAAATAATCAACCTGAGGGAACAGCACCAAACCCTCCGGAGAGATTTCTAACATGAGACAATGACACTTCTTAATAAACTCGGGATTAGTGATGTAACTTGTCACTGGCTCAGCCAGAAGCAGCGGAAAAATGACACGGTTGCCACAGTGACCACTCGGAAGTTGTGTTCTATAAATCTGGAAACCGACTTCTGGAAGTTCTCCCCTGAGATGAAGATACACTGCGTGTCAGCCATGCATCGTGGAGACCTCATGTTATTTTAGCTTGGTATTTAGACATAAGACATTTTTCCTGTGGACAGAAACAAGCATACAGCTCTTCATGTCCTATGTCCCTGGATCTGAGCACTTTCCTTCTCAGTCCTTCATAGGACTTTATAGTCATCTCTCCTAAAACATCGTTTTATGCTTAATCACATATTGCCTTTGCATTTTCCTTCCACTCCCATCTATTATTTTATTTTTCATGTCTTTACTTTTTGTCTTTCCAATTAGAGAGTGTCATGAAGAAAATTCTCACTTCTTATACTTTGTTTCTCCCATGACATTTAGTGCGGTTCCTTACACCATCTTACTGACTTTGTGTTCTGGCTCTAACACCGTGGCTACTAAGCACGCTCTAGGAGTCACAAGCAGACTTACAATCATCGAAAAACTGCACGCAATCACAGTGTTATTATGGAATAAAAAAGAACTTAGCACACAAAAGAAAGGAGAATAAAAGTTCTGAATTTTATGTGATTATGAGATATTTTAAGTACGGAAATAAACGCACATACACACATACAACATCATGCAGAATGTTGTAATTTATTGTATCTGCCGATTCCTGGTGAGGCCATTTAAAGCAACATGCATCAGAAATGTTCAACTTCGGTGGCAAGGAAGGAAAACTTTTTCATATCGCTGTTCATTTGTGAGGTGGAAGGGCAGGCGCGGACTTTGGCATTCAGGGTGGAGACTCAGGCCCTCGTCACACGTCAGCACCTACCAGCTGCGTGTCTGTGCGTGAGCTACTGCAACCCGGTGAGCCCCACTTCCCTTGTGCGTAAAACAGGGATTATGATACGAACCTTCCGAGGCTGTTGCGAGTGTCAAATGAGGTGGATTATCGTATAGCTCACCTGGCACCCTGCCTGGCAACGGCACAGTTCTTGGATCACAAGCAACAGAAACCCACCCTGCCAAATGTGACGAGAAAAGCACATTTGCTGGAGGACACTTGGTCCCTCACGGAGGTGGGGAGAGGTGAACCACCACGTTCCCGGGGGCTCTGGGCATCTCAGCAGCAGGACGTCCTGTTTTCTGGGTACAGCCATCTCCATGGATGATTGGACTCGTGTTCTACCACTCTTGTTGTCTCTTCTTAAGATTTAAATTTCCAGGGGAGAGATGCTCCTTGTTCTGAGTTAGGTCACCCGATTTCACAGAGGCTGGGGGTCGGGTTCAGTTTCTGGAGGAGTTTCCTTCGGGTCATGGCGTGGCCAGTGGCTGTGCCTGTCTCCTCCACAGTCAACCCGGCCCCACTGCTTTCTTCGCCTGATTAGCTCTCACTTACCAGGACTCAAGGCCAGTGTGACATCCTTGGGGAATCCCTCCCGGTGGCCCCGTCTAAGCTAACCACCCCCATCATACCTGCCACGGCCCCCCACCTGCACCGTACTTTCGTGGCATTTGCCACAACTAACATCCCTTGCTCACACTCTGTCTCCCCATCGCAAGCAGCATAGAAAGAGTAACTGTTGTTCACGGGTATTTTCCTGGGCCCCCACACAGGGAAGGGGACCCAGCAAACGTCTCCGTTCGCCGCTGTGGCCTGTGCCTGCTGTGAGCTGCACACCGTCGCTGCCCCTGAAGAGGGGAGAAATGTAGGTCTTCTCCCAGTGCTTAGGAAATAGATTTTTCTCTCTATTATTTTAAAACTCTGGCTTGGGTCCTCAGAAACACCCCCAATTAACAAAGAAATACCAATCAAACATTAATTTTAAAAACTTGAAAATAGTTGATCACACCTAGTTTTAGACTTAGCATTCCTTTCATTGGTGTGGACCTGTATTTGCAATATGTTTTTCAAAGTATTAAATATAAATATATAAGTATACAATTTCTGCTTCTAAGGTTACCCTTAGCTCATGTAGTGAGATTAACTATATGGATATTTCATGGTGCTCCACAAAGCGTCCCATGCCTTTCCGGTGCTATTCATGCTGCTGTTGTGAGGCTGATGCGTGTCAACGTTTCTTCTTTATGGATAAGACGAGGAGGACCCGCCCTGGGTGATTCAATGTCCAAGGCACAGTGCTTTGAGCAGGTATCTATTCTCTTTGAGTCACTGCTCCATCAATAGCTCCGAAACAGCTCCCAGAATTTCACATAAGTCCAGACTTGTGCTAAAAAGAAAATGAGGGTGTGATAGAAGCTAACAGGCAAAAGTCTATTTTATCATGTTATTCTGAGGACTGGAACTTAGAAATATACTTGAGGATAATCTTTTACACATAAAGAAATTTGTCTGAGTTGAGTCCTCAGGTCTTAAATATGTGTTTTTTAATTCACTGATTTGAAAGGAATAGAAGCGAGAAACCAGAAATGTGATTGATATATTGAGTCTGACATACAAGAAATAACAGATATTAGAAGGAAAAGAAAACTGAGAAAAAATGCTTTCTGACCTGAGAAACCAGAGTACGGACATCAGGCACATGTCTCAGCAGTGGTGATCACACCGTGACTGTGGGATGCATAAGCCCAGAATGCCCATCAAAAGAAGGTGCTACTGAGTATTAGCAATTGCAAGACCATAGCATCATGCTGAGTATTTTACACGGGATCAATTTATCTCATGCCTGTGAGTAACCTCGTATCGATATTATTTTTCCCATTTTTCTCATAAAGAAATTTTCACTCAAAGAATTGAGTAACTTGCCCAAGATCACACAGCTTGTGGCACAGCTGGAATTCAAACTCAGGCAGTCTAAATGCGGAGTTAAACGTGACGCTGTATTGCCGGTCTCGCATGTTTATGAAATCTCACCTAAGACAGTTATACTGAGTCTCTGTTTGAATGAAGATGTTCATGCTGTAGTTTGTCACCTTCTAGGCAAATTCTTTTCAACTGGTTAGCAGAAGGGAAAAGGGATATTTTCTTTAGTATTGGTTAAGGATCATCTACTTTCTACTCATTTATTTTAAATTATTGTGGTCTAGAAGTTAGCCTAATAAATTAGCCAAATAAATTAACATGCCATTTTTAAAAATAAGAAGATAAATTCTGGCCCATTTTTTTTCCTACTTATGGGTTATCTAGGGACCCACAAATACTACTCAACTCAGTGATTGAGCAAATTGTGATTCCCAGAGGGACTGATTCGTGTTCCTCATAGGATTGGTGCCTGCTTTGCTTCTTAAAAATTTATGTATCTCTCCTCACATGTTATCACCTCCTTTTCCATTTCTCTGCGTATTATACGGCACATGCTGGTTCTGGGACCCACTACTGGTTACTTGGAACAAAGCATTAATGGATTTCCTGGGACATTGGGCTCAGCAATTTTAAAAAGAGAAAAATGCAGTATTCTGTTAAGGAAAGTCAGTGGTGTACATTTTGCATTTACAAGAGCTTGTTTTTAACAAAGATCACCTGGGAGGATGGTGCTTGCAGGGGTTTCTCTGGCCTGCTGTGGGGCACCTGCCGCCAAGTCGCCTTTATAACTGCCTCCCACGCGCGCCTCCGGGCACCGGGGTTTGGCTGTGGCTGCACCTTCAGTCTTTGCGCAGCCACCCCCACAGCGACCCCCACAAACGCAGCTGCTCGCCCAGAGCTAAGTCCTTAACTGATTAATCGCCAATCAAGTCCTCTGTCTTGGAAAAAGGGAGTGAGAGTTTAGCCACGGGAACTGAAAGGCCCTGTGGGGCTGGGAGGCTGTTTTCCACAGTGTGTGTGTTGACAAAGAAATAGAGAAAGTGAGTCTGCAGGAAGGAGAAATTTACAACAGAGGAGAGCTGAGAAAGGGCGTCAGAGAGCATTAATGTGGGCAGGGAAGTGTCGCTGTGGTCCCCAAGGCTCCCCAGCCCCATTTCTGTGGGCCACCTTGCTTCCTGCCAGCGTGACACCCGCCCCCCCCAGGACAGACCGCTCAGCATCTGAATTGCCTTTGGGGCTTCTCTTCCTTGGTCCAAAACATCTCGACCTAAAGTTGGCTTCCAGATTTGGATTTACGCGTATGTGGTACATTTTGGGGGCTCACAGGAAGATCAGAGAGAGAGAATATGACGCAGTGGTTGGGGGGTAGGCGCCGTAGCTAGACTGCTCAGGCAGAAATTCCAGTTCTGCCACGTGCTGGTTGTACGATCTTGGACAATCTCATATGTCTGTGCTTCGGTTTCTTTGCAAACACAAGGGTAACAATATTTTTTCCACATCACAGTTTGTTGTGAGGATTAAACACGTGACCAATCAAATCCTCTGCTTGTATAAAGGGAGTCAGAGTGTAGCCACTTGAACCAGAAAGTCTCACGGGCCGGTGGTGGCTTTCAACTGTGTGTGTTGATGGGTAAACAGAGAAAGTGAGTCGAACTGGGATCTTCACTGTTGGAGGCACAGTGTGCTTGGCACCTAGCGTTTAACGAGCATCAGCTGTTACCTTGGTGTAAGACCTTTCTTTTATACACACACACATTTACATGTAGAAATATACACAGACATATATTATAATAATGTACACGTGTCTATAGCATAATACATACTTATACTAAAATATTGTGTATGTGTCTGTTTATATATGTGTACAGATATAGATGTGCACACACACACACACACACACACACATACACAGAAGCCCCTGATGAGCTGGCCTGAGTCTGGAACTGTGCGTTCCTAAAGCACTGCGCTCACAGCTGTGATGGAGCCTTTATCTGACCGCACCACAACCCGCCTGGGTGCCAGTTTCTCCCAGCGCAGTGAGCGCTGCGATTTGGGCAGCTGCCCTTTCTGTCACTTGTCCCCGGAGCTTTGTGCCTGACGCTGGGGTATTCCTGAGCTCACGGTGGATTTATACTGCTGCACAGGTAGACGCTGGACGATATCTCACTGTGAGAGTGCCGTCCCTCCAGCTTAACGCTTGGCTGTCTGTTAAACTCGCATGTCCCCAGGTGACTTAAGGCTCCATGCTGCTGTATTATTTACCACTTGGAATGAATTTCAAAGTCCTCCCTGAAAGTGTGCTTTGGCAAGAGGATGGGAGAGAGACTTGGAGGAGTCTGGGTGTCTGCGAGTGATGGCCAACTTCATACTTCTGCTCTGGACTCGTTCTCCCGTAACGTTTCTCTGCCCAGCTCAGCTCACATGAGCGGCAGGGCTGCATGATAGTACCTAGCTGTGCTGGTCACAGTAGGCAAGACAGTGAACGAACAGTCACATTGCATCAGTCTGCTAGGACTGCCGTAACCAATCCCACAGACTGCGTGGCTTAAACAACAGAAATTCATTTTCTCACAGTTCTGGAGTTTGGAAGTCTGAGATGAAGGTGCCATCAGGGTTGGTTTCTGGCCAGCCCTCTCTTCCCGCTGGCAGATAGCTGCCTTCTCAGCATATCCTCACATGGCCTGTCCTCTGCATATGCTTGGGGACGGGGTGGGTCGGGAGGAGAGAGAGAGAGTGTTTACATGCTGGCTCTATGGTGTCTCCTCTTCTTATAAAGACACGAGTCCTATTGGATTAGGACCCTATCCTTATGACCCTATCCTTATGACCTCATTTAGCTGTTTTTTTTTTAATTATTATTATTTCAAAGTATTGTGGGGGTACAAATGTTTTTGGTTACATGGATCACTTTCGCAAAGCTTGAGTCAGGGTTAAAAGTGTGCCCATCACCCAGTGTTCACTGTACCCGTTAGGCAGATTTTTGCTCATCCTCTCTCCCCCCTCCTCTCTACTTGATTTCCATTGAGTTTTACCTCCCTCTGTGCACATGTGTGCTCATTGGTTAGTTTTAATTTGATAGCGAGTACCTGTGATGTTTGTTTTTCCATTCTTCAGATACTTCAATTACGATAACAGTCTCCAGTTCCATCGAAATTGTTGCAAAGGCATTAAATCATCCTTCTTCATGGGTGAGTAGTACTCCATAGTATACAGATACTACATTTTGTTAATCCACTCATGAACTGATGGGCACTTGGGTTGATTCCACATCTTTGCAACTGTGAATTGTGCTGTGATAAACATTTGAGTGCGGGTGTCTTTTTGATAAAATGACTTCTTTTCCTTTGGATAAATACCCAGTGGTGGGATTGCTGGATCAAATAGTAGGTCTACTTTTAGTTCTTTGAGGAATCTCCATACTGTTTTCCACAGAGGTTGAACCAGTTCACAGTCCCACCAACAGTGTATGAGTGTTCCTTTCTCTCTGCATCCACGCCAGCATCTATTGGTTTTGGATGTTTTAATAAAAGCTATTCTAGCTGGGGTAAGGCAATATCTCACAGTGACTTTAACTTGCATTTCCCTGGTGATTAGTGACATTGTCATTCAACCTAATTACCTCCCTAAAGGTCCTATCTCCAAATATAATCGCATTAGGGGTTAAGGCTTTAACATACAAATCTGAGGGGGGAACATAATTCAGTCCATAACACACATTAATCCCAGTTGGAGGCCTATTTTAATCAATAGTTTTGTGTGTGGCCCGAGTTTTCTACTCTGTATGACTAATCAAAATCCAAGCTGAGGCGTGGATGTCTGCAGCCTCTGGGTGAGGAACAGAAAGCAGGGATCACCGCAGTGGGATCCCACTGTCACACAGGTGCCGTCTGGAGACGCGGACGCCATCGCAGTGCAGTCAGTCGCCAACGCTAAACCAGACAGTCTCCATCCCGGCTTTGCTGGTGAAGCTGGAGGAGTGAGAAGGTGGCGGAGCCAGCGCAGCGCAGGCTGCCCGGCGGGGCCCCTCGCGGGGGTGCGGGTCCCAGAGCCAGGTGAGGGCCACTGACAGGACTGTCAGCCGGAGCTCCGCAGGGCCGGGTGGGAAACTCGCAGGCGAGTGGCAGCCAGAAGGGCAGAGCAGGGGGGCACCGAGCCAGAGAGAAGGGAACGGAACCGGGAGAGGCTGGGCCCAGAAAATCGAGGCCAGTCTCGGAGCTGACTTCAGGAACGCTGTGTTCTCCGTCTGTGTGGCTTGGCAGACACGCGGCACTGGGGCCCGATCTTAAGTATCCAGAGCTGGCTTTACACCCTTAGAACATATCTGGCTGGGGAAAAAAGAGTTTTGTAAAATTTCAGACATTATGCTCTTCCATGGCACATCCTGGGGACATGTCCAACCTGAGTGATCTCATCCGGCAGTAATACTAACCCTGCTTTGACCAACAAGCTCTTTCCTCATCCAAGTGAACTTTTTCATTAGGATTTTTATTCTTCTTGTATAAGTTATGTCATCTCCTAGTTAACTTTGTAACCTACTGATGGATAGTCACCGTAGTTATTTTTTATAAAATTTCTTTGTTATTATTCATTTAGTTTATGAACATTATGTCTTCAAAGGAGCCTTCCCTGACCCCAGCCCCCAACGTCGGCTCAAAGCCCCCAGTTCTGCCTCTCCTAGTGGCCTGCACGTCTCCCCGACAGGTCTTCCCACCATTGTCGGCAAATAGTAAGCGTGTGATTAATTGTTTAATGTCTGTCTTCCTTGCCAGGTTATTTTCCCAGGGAAAGCAGGAGCCAGGTCTATCTTAATCATAGCTGTGTCCAACACCGGTTCTCGCCCATAGCAATAAATTCTTTCTCAATGGATTATTTCATTCACTCATTTATTCATCCGTTAACTAATGTATTTGGCATTCACAAGCCCTAGGAACTGTGCTACAAACAGGGAAACAAAAATTCATACGATACCTTCTGCATTCACAGAGTACACAATTTAGCATAGAAAGTTCTCACCCATTTTCGGTGAAAATTCCCCTTGAGAGTTCAGTGAAAGAAGTGGCCCCGCTTGCCAGAAACTATTATCTAAAAAGGACACAAGATTTTATATTCAACTAGCTGAGCTCACAGATCCTTAGAAGTGCATTCGCTGTCTCCTGTAACTCTCTGGATTCTGAGCTCAGGGTTCCTCCGTGACACAGACTCGAAGACACAGACAAGGCAAGATGGTGAAGAAAGGCACCAGGGTGTCCTCCTTGGGGTCAGGAAAGGCTCCCATCGGGAGAGGTGTTCGAGCCGTGTCCTGAATGATAACTCTGATTTTCCCAGGGGGAGGAGTGGGAACATTACAGGCTGAGAAGATGGTGTGCGGAAAAGCTTGGAAATGTGAGAAAACACGTCACTTCGGGGAACTGCGGTACCTTGCGGTGTGCTGGGAAGAAGTGGCGGTGAGGGTGGACGTGCGGAGAGGCTGCAGGAGAGGCCGCGGGGAGGTCAGGAGGACTCTGCTCTACTCTGCGGCTGGCGGGAAGCCACCTGCAGGGCTTTCTTCAGCGACCACTGAGATCAGGTTTGTATAGAAGGAGCCCCTGGTGGTGGTGGAAAGGGTGGTCCCGGCGCTTGTAGACCTGCTGGCCCAGTCATTCTGCCCTGAACAAAGGCTGGGCCGTGGGGCTCGAAGGAGGGCTTCTAGGCTGCAGTGACGTTCAGGAAGGGGGATCGGCAGGACTTTGCGGCCGAGTGGGTGTGGGGTGTGTGAGAGAGGGTGGGAATAAACTTCAAGCTTCTGTCCTGGGCAATGAGTGCTAGGTTTAGGTCTCCCTGGCGGCCTTCTAGGTAAGAATGCCAATTCAACAAAATAACAGTGCTCACGGGCCACAGTTGTTTTCCACTCAAAATGAAATAAGCTTTTGTAAATGATAAAAAATACATTCCTTACAACTTAGGTTACCCGATGGGTTGGATAGAAGAATGCCAATGAGAAAATCAATACTGCTTTTTAATCATAGAAGTTATATCTGTGCAGCTACACTGAGGCAGCTTTCTAATCTTTCTTGTTGAAAGAAGCGCGTGGGCTACGTGGAGCAGCCAGGCTGACCGCACGCGACCCGGGCACTGCAGACTCCAGACGGCCCAGAGCCCTGGGAGCCCGCGTGCCGGCAGGAAAGGTCTCCGTTCAGCGGCAGATCCGCCAAGCTGGACGTGCTTAGGAGAGTGCATTGTGTAAAGAGGATGCTCAACAAATATTAAATCATCATTAAGAATTTCTTATACACAAATTTTCCTACGTATTTGGAATCTTGGTCGTAAAGCTTGACTTATGATAAAAATATCTGTGAAAGGTACAACCCCCCTATAATTAATTAGTTGCAGATTCAAACTTTCTATCACCGGGCAGTAGGCTTTCAATTACATTTATTTATTAATAGTTTCATTGAGATAGAATTCACATACCATAGAACTCACCCATTTAAAGTGTACAATGCTTTCAATTAATTTTTATTTACTTTTAAAAGTTTGCATTTTGTTGGCAATTAAATGGTATTCCCTTTGTAATCAGAAAAATAACACAAAGCATGCATATTTAAAAATTTGCATAACAGATCTTATACATAAGGAATTTTCTCCTCTGATTATTGGAGCCAAGAGAAAACATATTCTATGTGGGTTTAAATTAAAGTATAAAATATGATCAAAACATTACCACAAAAGTGGCATGCTTAGTGAGAAGGAAAGACTGAAGGTGGTGGCATCTCAATGGCTTCCTTGTGTCCTGCTGGGCAAGGGAGACCCAGTCTAATTTGCAGGCATCACTCCACCATCGGGAGGTGAGGCAGGAGCTTCCCCTGCCGATCACTCTCCCAGCTAAGGGCTGACACGTTGTGATGGGTGTATTCTCACCCAGATAAGCAGCGATATTATATTAAGAGGGAAAAATAAATAATATCCTTGGGGTTTAAACTGAAGAATCTGCTGAAGGAAAAGCTCAACCCATCCATTTACTGTACATATACAGTGACAAATACTGGAAGGTTTCGAGAATTCTAAGTGTCACCTCACATTGTGTGTTAACGATCTTTGTGACAGCATATATCTAAAAACCATGTGGGTTTTTTGGCTAAAATAACGATGTGCAGAAAAACTATAATCCCTTTCCTATGAAATGGACAGAACTGTCCACAAAAATTGAATCTTTCTCATTTTCCCTAAGATGCAGGAATACAATTGCCATTTAGGTTGACCCGTATATCGGTAATTTGTTTAAAACAGCTTTTCCTTTCGAAGATTGCATGTGGGTATAGCAGGAGAGACAATCAGACAGATTTGGCCCAACCCATTCTGATATCACTGGGGGACTAATGGTTCTTAAATGTACCTTTTATCTTGTTACTTATCCCTGTTTAATGCCTGGCATGTGGCTTTAAAGGCTGCTATTAATATAATCCAGCACCATCCCAACTTCCCTGAAGTCAGGCTTATTTACTTATTGTTTTAGACATACAAAGCTCATACTTATGACTGAATGTTTGCTTAAATTGTTTAACTTCTATTGTATTTGCTCTTATATAAAGTCTAATAGATGCTATAAAAATAGCCTTACAATCTTTTTTTTTTTTCATCAAGAGTGTTGTTTACTATAATGCTTAGTGTGCCCTTTAGTGGGGTCCATGAGGAGGAAATTTCGCCCAGCCCTCTCTGCTGCACAACCAGGATGTTTATTTCTTACAGAAATTACTACTTGCAATGAATTACATTTCCTTTGGCCACTAGGAAACTCAGAGTCACATATGCATCTCTTCTTTAATACTGAATAGATTCTCACAGAATGACTTTATTTGTATTAAGTTCTCCACTGATCTCACTTTATTGTTCTGGCCTTGGGGGAGAAGAGGCATTGCAGCTGTCCTCTTTACCTTTTATTTATTTTTTTTATTTTTTATTTTTTTTTTGAGACAGAGTCTCACTCTGTTGCCCAGGCTAGAGTGAGTGCCGTGGCGTCAGCCTAGCTCACAGCAACCTCAAACTCCTGAGCTCAAGCGATCCTCCTGTCTCAGCCTCCTGAGTAGCTGGGACTACAGGCATGCACCACCATGCCCGGCTATTTTTTTCTATATATATTTTTTAGCTGTCCATATAATTTCTTTCTATTTTTAGTAGAGATGGGGGTCTTGCTCTTGCTCAGGCTGGTCTCGAACTCCTGAGCTCAAACGATCCGCCCACCTCGGCCTCCCAGAGTGCTAGGATTACAGGCGTGAGCCACCGCGCCCGGCCCTCTTTACCTTTTAAAATCATTTACTCATGCATTTTTGCAAGTCATTTCAAATTCTTTGGATCTAGGTAAAATAAAAATAAACATTTTAAAATAAGCCATCTTGCTTATAGACTTTGAGCCCTTCCCTTGCTTTTTTAAACCTCATCCAACTTTTCCAGCCAGCTCTTCATTCTTCATTGACCTCATTTTTCTCTGAGCTCTTGTGTTAATGTGATTTTGCACTTTACTGAACATGATTTTGAACTACTCCCTAATGTTTCATGTGTATTAGTCCTGTTGTTCTAGGTTATATATTTTTTAGTGGTAGGTACCATGGTTTATACTTTTCTGAATCATTTAATGTGATAATGTCATATGAAGAAATGCTTCTTTTTTACACTGAACTTGTAACAAATGTTCGAGTTTTTAGCTTATTAACTCTCAGAACAGTCAGCATATTTTGCTTCGAATTGCAGAAACCCATTTTTTTTTTGTCTATGGCAGCCTAAGCTTGTTTTCATAGATCTTGCAAGACTACTCAATCATTTGTTATTTCATGAGCTTCTGCTATAACGTGTTCTTGGACAGGGCATCCTTCACAGCCTCCTTTGCGAAGAAAGGTAACATTTGGCGGGGGCGGGGGGTGGGCATTTCTGCAGCAGCTTGGGGAAGGAACAGGTAGAAGAGGTTTTGCTGTGAGTCTGATACTGGGGGACCACTTCCTCAACACGTAGGAAATCAAGTCTGCAGCGAAAGACAAAACCGGGGTGAAAGGCAAACACTGGAACCCCTACGCGTCCGCGCCCCAAAATCCATATTCCAGGTGCTAACTGCAATGATCTTGGTTTGCTGGGGAAAGCCCCGCATCTTGACAACCCTGTTAATTCCAAACGAACCGGCAGGATTGGTCACCGGAGCTCTCATCCCGACCCCATGTCCCTGGAGGGACAGAGGCGTCCCTCGGCGCCGCAGGTGTATTTCCCACCTAGCCGGGCGCCCACGCCTCGCGCCCTGCTGCACGCAGACTGCAAGTCCCAGCATGCAGCGCGGTGCCCTCCTGCTTCAGACTGCAAGTCCCAGCATGCAGCGCGGTGCCCTCTTGCCTCAGACTGCAAGTCCCAGCATGCAGCGCGGTGCCCTCCTGCATCAGACTGCAAGTCCCAGCATGCAGCACGGCGCCCTCCCGCCCGTCTTCTGCCGGCGGGGCTCTCGCGGCGCCGGCGAGTCCCCGCGTGCTGACGTCGGCGCGCCGTCGCTGTACTCTTCGCTCCTCCTAGCAACCTCCTGGTTTGCGGAGGCCGGCCGCAGGAGGAGGCGTGGAGCGCGTGCTTTTGCAGCGTTTGGGTCTTTTTTTTGGCGGTTGTTTAAAAGCCGGAGGCAGCTCGGGAAGCGGCTGCCGCGTACTGCCCTCTTTTCCCCGCGTTTGTGACTCCTGCGTCCGAGATGGACAAAGTCTGTGCTATTTTTGGAGGCTCCCGAGGCATTGGCAGGGCGGTGGCCCAGTTACTGGCCCTGAAGGGCTACCGCCTGGCGATCGTCGCCAGAAATCTGGACGTGGCCCAAGCCGCCGCCAGTGACCTCGGCGGTAGGTACCGACGTGGCGTCGTGCAGTTGTGCGCCGCGGCCCGAAGCGCCCTCGTCTGTGAGACGGGCGAGCAGGTCCCCATGGCCCGAGGCGTGGCGACTTGTCCCCTGCGGAAGCCTCCCGCCTCCCCAGCCTCGCAGAGCGGCCCCTGCCCCGTCTCCCGCCGCCGAGGCCTGAACTCTGAGTTTTCTCTGAGACGTCGCAGTCTCGTGGGGCACCCGTGATAAGCACCCACCTCCCCGCGGCTGGCGCTGGCCGTGTGGAGCTGCTTTGTGTCAGCGTCTGGCCGCGGAGCGCCACGCATCGGTTGGCTTTGTATGTAGGGGAAAGGGTGTGATGCGGCGGAAAGGAGTTCGGGCAGGAACGGTGGGGGCGCCAGGTATAGACGCTCCCTTCACTTTTGCTCAGGGCTGTTCCTGCCCCATGGGAGTGCACAAAGCAGCGTTTCACAGGGAAACCCTTTTGCGTCCCAGCCAGTTTTGAGATATACCTGGTGTGCTCGACTACATCCATAAGTACTTTAAGAAGTTATTAAATCGTTTTGGTGAATTTTGCAAATGGACAATTGAAATTTGTTCTGCCAGATTTCTTTTTATTGCATTTAAACTTCAATCTTTCTCTGCATATCAGTAACGAATTAGTCATTATTTTGTGAATTTAAGTCTATGCTAGGGAGAAATAAAACGTTAGATATTAAGAGGGTACTATTTGCTGAATTACTAGAATGGACAAAAATACACTTCATTTACTATTAGGAAGACATGTTGGGTAAAAGAGAGGCCTGAGGGTGCATCTTGTGGGTACCATTGGTTTGGGATCACCAGTTCAGCCTAATTGTTTATGTGGGTTGGGAGAATATTGGACTCTATAAAATAAAAAATAAAAAACCTGTAAGTTATAGCCCAGGGAGAATTTCTGTGAATGCTTCTTGCAGCTCATATTCACTGCCATTCTGACAAAGGAGGGAAAAAGTGGTGATCATTACTGGGTCACCTCAAGCCACCAGTGTTTGCTGGAGTAGATTAAAAACATTGGCTGAGTTTTCAGGGGTGGGTGTGGATGCAAAAAGTCCTCAGGTGAAAGCCAGGAGTGAGACACAGAGGATGCTTTTGAGCCTTTCGTTTTCTGTTTTTCTTTTTTAGAGACAAAGTTTCCCTCTGTTGCCCAGGCTGAAGTGCAGTGGCACAGTCATAGCTCCCTGCAGTCTCGAACTCCTGGGCTCAAGTGATCCTCCTGCCTCAGTCTCCCAAAGCACTGAGATCCTTTCATTTTCTTGAATCATGTGTTCCGTGAATGATTGGTTTTCATCAAGTGTGATTTCCCAGGTGACTTACTGATTCCAAAGGCTTGAGTGGGTAGTGTTCATGTAAATGTATTTGTCAAGGTCAGACACAAAATAAGCAATTGTTTTAACTTTTTAAAGAAAATTCTGTATCTTAGAGTATTAAAATGGTAGATTATTAAATAGGGAATGCTTTATGTTTCTTTAAAGTATAATTTTTGGCATTTAAGCATTTTTTTTTTTAAGTAGCAACAGTTTTTAGTAAAAAGTTTTTTTTCTTGTGTGGTTTGTAGTCTTAGCATTTTTTACAGCTTCCTGCGTTGTCCTCTCTCCTCATGGTCAGGCTAGAAAAATAGTCGTCATAAAACAACAATAAGAAACCCTGGAGTTCATGTTCAGGGCCAAAGAAACCAATTCAACAAAAACCTGACAGAATTAGACATAAATTTCAAAAAAGGGAATGTGAAACCCAGGAGACTGTTGAATTGGGTAGCATGGGTTCAATGTTAAAGCTGTAAATATTAGACGAATCTTACAAAGCATTATAAACTGGAAAAAGGCTCCTCCGAACTTTTGTTGATTATAAACAGTTTTAAAATGAACTTCTGCAGTATTACTTTATTTCTTCTTGTTCCCTACCCACCTCCATCCCAGTTTCATTAGACCAACTCCATGAGATTAGGACCACATGACATAATTTATTTTTTTATCTCTAGGTTCTAGGTTAGCACAGGCCTGCTATATATTGTAGTAGATGCTTAACAAGTGTGTACTGAGTAAATTCAAGTTATAATTTATAAATAATTCTAATTTAACTTTGTTATATAGGAGATCATTTGGCATTTAGCTGTGATGTTGCTAAAGAACATGATGTTCAAAATACATTTGAAGAGATTCAGAAACATTTAGGTCAAATAAATTTCCTGGTAAATGCAGCTGGTATTAACAGGTTGGTCACAGATTTAAGTACATTTCTAATGTCTTTTTTTTTAACTTTTATTCCTGATGTGTCTTTGATTAGTATAAGTTAAGTTGTTTTACTTCTAATGGGAAGAAAAACTATTTTAAAACTTTGTGAATCCATACATTCTTTTCTTTTATGTTGGAGTGTATAGTAAATGTCCAGTTTGATCAGTTTTAATGTTGTAATCATCACCTATTTTAAGCTATAGAATATTTCCTGAAGGCTCTCTCAGTTTCTTCTCAATTAATACTTCCTTATTAGGTAACCATTATTCTGAGTTCTGTTACCATATATGTTTTGCCTGTTAATGAATTTAATACCAATGGCATCATAGGGTGGGTATTGTTTTTTTAAAAGACGAATTTAGGAGAGAATATTTAGAATAACATTAATTTTCTTGCTAAATGAGGTATGGTGTGGCAATTGCTCAGGTCATTCAAACCTGGCTGCGTGGTACTACTTTTAGCTGATAGGAATATTTGCCACTCTAGGTGAGAAGGGGCTAGGAACATGCCTTTCACGTGAATCCTTCTGGCTTATCAATTGTTATTTTAATGCCTCTCAAGCCAAATTCAAAATGGGACTCTAGATACTCTAACTCAAATATGAAGTACTTCTTATACTCTGCTTTCAGTAAAAATGTTATCTATGTCTTGACTTTTTTTGGCTTGTTATTAATTTACATGCTGTTTCTTTTTGTAGGAATAGTCTTTTAGTAAGAACAAAAACTGAAGATATGATATCTCAGCTTCATACTAACCTCTTGGGTTCCATGCTGACGTGTAGAGCTGCCATGAGGACTATGATTCAACAACAGGGAGGGTCTATTGTTAATATAGGTGAGTGAGTCTTCACCTTTGTTAATTTATAAATTTTCATATTACCGTGAAACTATTTAATCCACTAATTTGGAATTTATTCACTTGTGAAACTTAGATGAAATTTCGTTGTATTATCTGTGGAAAAAGGGATTTAATTAACTGATTAATGAGTAAAATAGAAATCACAAATTCACATCCCTGTAGGATCCAGGCAGGTGTTAAATGAGTGACACCACCAGGTATTAGAAAAATGACAGTGTTAACCGTGTGATAAATGGCAAATGACATTCAGCTTCATTGTCTGGTGGCCCTGTGGAATGGTGGAGGCCGCCACTGCTCAGATCTAGTAGAGTGTTACTGTGCACAAATGTGGTCCCAGTTTTGCCAGCAGTTTTGATTTTTCAAGAGAAATTAGACATCCTGATTTTTATGTGAAGCCTAATTTTTAAAATACGGACATGGAACTGAAACAAAGTAGACAGTAGAGGCTAAATAATAATGTCTACAGCAGTTGCATGGGTCACTGATAAGTCTAGTGCAGAGGTTTAAAGGAAGTTCCAATTTCTCAGATTTTTAGGATGAATGTAAGTAGTAACTCCTAGTGTGCAGGTCATCTGACCCACAGAGCAGATAAATCGTGGAGTGTGTGCCTGTAGAACTTAAAATGCAAAATGACTTTGAAGGTTTATTCCTCAGTTTGGTAATTTGAAAATAGTGGTATACCATCTGATTTTTATTTTCAAATGGTAATACCTTAAAAGGCCACAAAAGAGGGATGCTGCTTCATTAAAGTAAATGACCGTATTCTTCTTAGTACAGGAAATGGCTTTCTGAGTCAGAATTTAGGGATTTTCTCTTTGGAAAATGAGAAAAGGAAAGAATACTGTGCTAAAAAACTAAGAGAATAAGAATATTTTTTATTTTTACCCTTAAAAAGTGTAAGGGATCAGTTTTCTTATTAAAAGGATTAGTAAATGAGTCCACCTTTGCCTTCTTTTTTGTTTTTTGGGGGTTTTTTTTTTTTTTTTTTTTTGAGACAAGGTCTCACTCCGTTGCCTAGGCTGGAGTGCAGTGGTGCTTAGGTAGCTCATTGCAACCTCCACCTCCTGGGCTCAAGCAATCCTCCTGCCTCAGCCTCCAGAGTAACTAGGACTAGAGGCGTCCTAGTCCACCACACCTGGCTAATTTTTAAAATTATTTTTGTAGATACTGGGTTTGTTATATTGCCCAGGTTGGTCTTGAACTGCTGGCCTCAAGTGATCCTCACACCTTGGCCTCCCAAAGAGCTGGGATTATTTATAGGTGAGAGCCACTGTGTCCGGCCCACCTGTGCCTTTTAATAGGGTCAGATACTGACTTTAGGTTCTTATAAGGTGGCACACAGGCCTGTTTCCACCACCTGATAACATGGGGGTCTGTTTGTTTAACTCTAAAATATTCTCTTTTTAGGTATATTTCAGAAACCCAGGTCAGTCCTTCATGTGCATGTAAAACTTTTAGAATTGTGCTAAAAGTAAATAAAAATAGTTAATTGAAAGTAAATTAAGAGAATACATCTTGTTACAGAAAGGACTACTTTGAACTACTAGAAACTTCATTAATATTTCATAAGTTACCACTTTTTGACTGAATAAACAATAGTGTGTAGCATGAACCAAAGCTATTAAAGCTTCCTGTTTGGCCTTTCTTCCATGCATGTATTTTTCTTTCTTTTTTTGTCTCTTTGTATTTTTCTTTTTCCTATATATCCCTTTTTCTGTCTATCTTCATTTTCTTAGTGTGATGTCTTGTCTTTCTTTCTTTGTGCTTCACGGTTCTCTTTCTTTTGTCATGAATTAGCATACAATATATATTATAGAGAAATATTTTAATAGTGGACTTGATTATAATAGAAAAAGTGTTTGGAATATTTTCTTTTTCTAAAATAAAATTACTTTTTAAAAAATATGGTGAGGTTCTTGATTAAATCATTTTTATATCATAAGTAAGGTCAGTGATGTGGAAAATTACTTCCTCACTTCTGTTTTGCAAGAATTTATTTGCATACAGTTGATATTTTAATTATAAATTATTCTTACCTATTCATCGTTAAATGAAGTCACTCAAGGATTGTTATTAGGCAGTACAAGCTACAGTACATCCCTGAAAGTCATGAAATTGCACTTTTACAAAATGTTTATACCCGAAGCTTTGCCGGTTTGGGTTGACAGTAGGGACACACCTCAGAGGCATGGCAGGTTTGGTTCCAGTCCACTGCAGTGAAGTGAATATTGCAATAAAGCAAGTCACACAAATTGTTTGGTTTCCCAGTGCATATAAAATTTATGTTTATACTGTACTGTAGTCTATAGCATTATGTCTAAGAACAATTTACATATCTTAATTAAAAAATACTTTATTGTTAAAAAATGCTATCAATTATCTGAGCCTCTAGTGAGTCCTAATCTTTGCACTGGTGAGAGATCTTGCCTTGCCTTGGTGCTGATGGCTGCTGACTGATCGGTGGTTGCTGAAAGTTGGGGTGGCTGTGGCAGTTTCTTAAAAGAAGACAACAAAATCTGCTGCATCAATTGACACTTCCTTTCGTGAAAGACTTTTCTTTTGTGTGTGCTATGCTGTTTGATAGCGTTTTACCCACAGTAGAACTTCTTTCAAAATTGGATCAATCCTCTCATGCTGTTGCTTTACCAGCTAAATTTATGTGATGTTCTGAATCCTTTGTGACTTCAACAGTGGTCACAGCATCTTCACCAGGAGTAAATTCTACCTCAAGAATCCACTTTCTTTGCTCATCCTTAAGAAGTAACTCCTCATTCCTTCAGGTTTTATCATGTTTGCAGTGATTCAGTCACATCTTGAGGCTCCACCTCTAATTCTGTCAAGTTTCAATCTGAAATGTCGGTTCTTAGTGCACTCATGGCTGAAACATGACCAGATGCACCAAAGTAAGGCGGGCGTGCAAACGAGGTTTATTGAGGAGAGAAAGACAGGATTATAGAGCAAGAGCAAGATAGAGGTTTACAGAGCACGACACATACGCCACAGATGACAGCCGGACCCACTGTTGCAGCAAAGGGAGAGCCAAAGGAAGGGCCAAAAAAGGACTGGTTATGGTCTGCATCTTGTTTTGTACTGCCCGGATTGGGACCTCCCTGTAGTTCAGAGGTCACCATGGAACCACTTTGATTGGACAGTTGGGAGTTGCGTGACCTGAGTCTTACTACCCGTGCGGGTTGTTCCAGGTCACTTTCTGGACTCTTTGTACCTATGCTGCTTGGCCGGTGGGCTGGAGGGTCCTCTGCATTCTTTTGCAGTTGGCGCGCTAAGTTCTGATTGGCAGCTTTGTAGGGTGTTTCCTCCTACCCCAGGTATGGCAGTGGCTCTAGACAGGATTAAGGTGGGGCAGCACCAGGGTGGGGACCCACTTTCATTCTTGGGACACCCGGAATCCCTTGCTATCTTCCTAACAATTCTAGTTCTCTTGCTATTTCTACCATATCTGCAGTGACTTCTGCTGAAGTCTTAAACTCCTGAGTCATCCGTGAGGATTGGAATCAACTTTTTCTAACTCCTGTTAATGTCAATATTTTGACCACCTCCCATGAGTCATGAAAGTTCTGAATGGCATCTAGAATGGTAAATCCTTTCTAGAAGGTTTTCGATTTACTTCTTCCAGATCCATCAGAGGAATCACTATCTATGGTAGCTATGTCCTTACAAAGGGTATTTCTTAAAAAACAAGACTTGAAAGTTGAAATGATTCCTTGCTCCATGAGCTGCAGGATGGATGCTGTGTTAACAGGCATGAAAACAACATTAGTCTCCTTGTGCATCTCCATTCAGCTCTTGAGTGACCAGGTGCATTGTCAATATTTTGTTTGTGGCACCCCCCAAAAATTACAATAGTAACATCAAAGATCATTGATCACAGATTATCATAACATATAATAATGAAAAAGTTTGAAATATTGTGAGAATTACCAAAATGTGACGGAGCCGTGAAGCGAGCATGTGCTGTTAGAAAAATGGTGGCGGTATAGTCAATGCAGGGCTACCGTAAACCTTCAGTCTGTAAAAAGAACAGTATCTACGGAGCACAGTAAAACAAGTTATGCCTATGATTCAATTTTAGTGAGATTTATCTTCAAATGAACTATTCTTTTAGGTGGAATTGAGTATTTCCTTACATCCGTGTGTAGAATCGTAAGATTAATCAGCCTTTGACCTTTTCTGGCTTTAACCTCTTTCTGCTAGAAGCTTTTATAAACACCACGGGAATTTTCATCTTACCTGACGTACTCACAGATAGAGTGGGTCCCTTTCACTTCCTGGATCAATTTGCAAGCCCCCACCTGGCACTGGCAGTTTTACACCAGGTTCTTGCAGATCCTGTTTTGTGTACATGTCCGGAGCAGACTGGGACTCTTGAGTCCTACGTAAATGACAAACGACAATGCTTAGAATTCCTGATTTTAACAAGGACAGGGTGGGTTTTACCTTTGTTGTTTACTTACTTTAAATTATGTGAAGTTTCAGATAACCCCATTAATTGGATTTAATTTTCTTTCTTTTTTCCTTTTCTAGGAAGCATTATTGGTTTAAAAGGCAACTTTGGCCAGTCTGTGTATAGTGCCAGTAAGGGAGGAATAGTGGGATTTTCACGTTCTCTTGCTAAAGAGGTAGCAAGAAAGAAAATTAGAGTGAATGTAGTTGCACCAGGTAAGTGAAAACTTTTTATTAAAATAACTTTATTGATTATGATTTTTGTTATGTAGAGATGGACGCCATTAGTTGACCCATTAGTAGTCATTAATTGACATCTGGATAGAACAGTTCTGAAATGACTGAAAAAAATACAATAATGAACTGGTGACTAGAAAAAAATGTACCTCATATTTTACAAAAATAAAAATCTTTATTTTTAAATTTTGCACTAACTATGGAATAACTTAAGGTGGAGAGGATCTCAGAGATCATTTATTCCAGTCATTTCTATAGTTTAGAAAACAGAACTAGGATTCAGAGTGATTTGTCTGAGGTTACACAGCTAGTTTATGGCAGAACTGTTACTAAAAGTTTTTTCTTTTGATTTCTACCTAATAAAAGCATGAAAATAATGTCCCCTTAGATTTCCTTTATATCATTATAGACTTTAGATCTTTTTGTTCTTTTGCTACCATGGTCTGTCTAAATTATCTGGAACTTTCCAATTTCCTTTTATATTATTTGCCTTTTGCCAAAATACTGGTTGATAAAATTGCCTGGATTAGTGAAGAGAGTAATAAAAAGATGCTAAAGCTCAAAAATATATTATCACTAATTAGCTGGTGTGCTAGAAATTTTGGTTAGGTATTTACTTGATTTTTTAATAAAATGAGTGTTTGTCGTAGACTTC
Source organism: Eulemur rufifrons (assembly GCF_041146395.1). Taxonomy (NCBI): domain Eukaryota; kingdom Metazoa; phylum Chordata; class Mammalia; order Primates; family Lemuridae; genus Eulemur; species Eulemur rufifrons. The sequence continues at coordinate 2,229,263 of NC_091000.1, read as the reverse complement.
TTCCAGTTAGCCATGGAATCTTTGTCCTAGCTTACTGTGTGTATTGAAGAACTGATCACCGGTGTAACAAAGAAGGCAGTTTCCTTGTTCACTGGTTGCAAGAAAAAGTGGGCTACATAGACCCCCGTCACCTTTCCCTTTGCAGTCACTAGTGGCTCCTGCTTGGACCCTAGAGTGGGTGTGTTATTTGGCACTGAAGTTGAGCCAGCAGGTATTGGGGATTTATCAGAATGTCCTGTTAGCCCTTTTAGACTGCAATGTGCCTTCATCCTAGTTCATTTTTTAGGCACAGAGCCTGCCTAAATCCAGACATTCTAAATCCGTGAACATGTGATAAATGACTGTCGTTCAATGCATTTATTTAAAAAAAAAATCCAAAATCTGCATTGTCGTTGTCTTGGCACTGTTTTCTGTGCCAGCTGATTGATTTTGGCATCAGCCTAGGTTAACCGTATGTGGAATAAATTATTTGTGGTTTGGCACTACATTTATTTGCTTTCTTCTCTTTTTGGTATGGGGATAGTGTGAGCAATGAAGGGTTAATTTTAGTTCTTGATGACTTAAAAGCTGAGTGGTTTATGGGTAAAGCAAGTGCTCTCAACTAGCAACTCGTGCAGCAAACCTCCTGACGTGTCTCCCGCGTGCAGGGGCTGTGCTAGGTCTCAGACTTACCAACGTAAGATATTTCTGCCACTAGGAGCTAAGTATAACGGGAAGGACAGACATATAAACAGATAATTACAGTGTCATGTGGTGAATGTAAAGTAGAGGCACATATGTGATGCTATGGAAATGCTGAAGAAGGAATGCTTAAGTTTTTCCAGAGTGAGTGAGTTGTCAGGACAGGGGACTAGGTGGTGGAAATCCAGTCTGTATACACTGGGGACGTTTTAAGAGTGTTATGGAAGTGTGGTATATAGTCTTTCTTAATGGTCTTACTTTTCTGTGCAATTCTTTTTGGAAGTGGTAGCCTTTGTCACTTATCCTTCTGTTGAGATACAACCCTTGTGGGGCATAATATGTATGTATTTATCAGGGTGTTTGAATTTCCAGTGCACTTTATACTGCAGATAAAAACTCGTTGCTGAAAATGTGGCCATTTAATAGGGTGACCTTTATTATATTATATTGTTTATATATATTATAGATAACATATATATATAGCAGGTTTCATAGTATGAATATGCTTCATTGGTCAGAAGCAAAGGTGAAAAAACAGAATTAAGTAAATTCTATGAATTATTTATTAATGTTATTTTAGGTAGTAATTTCAACCAGATTCTTCACCAGATCTTTTAACAGCTAACAAACATCAGAGTGAACAAATGTTTCTTTTCATGCCACTTTTCCTGGTCACTTTCAAATGGAGGTTGCAATTAGCAGGAAAACAGTTAGAAGCATATTATAACAGGAAAAGCAAGGATCAAGTAAAATAAGAAATTAGGCTGTCATTCACTGCCTAATATTGTTGACTGTTTTTAAAGATCAAGAGTTGCTAATCTTTGGCATTATTTTAAATATAAAATAAACTTCTCATCATGGCTAAATCTTACTGATTGGAAAATATTGAATATTAGAATATTTGATAAATTGAACTTGTAATGGATATTACTTTAAAAATATATGTTATGTATGTTTTGAATAGATAACATATACATACTGTACAAAATTCAAAAGTGCCAAAAGGCATAGAGTGAAGAGTAAGTCCTCTCCTCTGGACATTCAGGTACTTTCCTTAAAGTAGTCACTGTTAACTACATAGTTTCTTCTCTATTTTATATAAAAGCCAATAAGGAGTATTTGTGTGTATGTATGTATGTATTCAAGAAAACACAGATTGTATCGTACTGTTCACAATGTTCTGTAACTTGCTTTAGTCACAGAACAGTATGCCTTGGTGATGTTTCTGTGTTACTCCATACAGAGCCGCTTCATTTTTTAAAGTAACAGCTTTATGGAAATACAATTCACATACCATACAATTCACTCATTTAAAGTGTACAATTCAGTGGTTTTATTAATAGTATTGTCACAGAGTTGTCCAGTCATCACCACAGTAAATTTTAGAACATTTTCATCATCCCCAAAGAAATCCTGAACCCATTGGCGTTCATTCCCCATCTCCCTCCAGGTTCCCCAGCTTCCAGCAACCGTTAAACTACTTTTGATCTCTACATATTATCCTATTCTGGATATTTTGTGTGAATGGAATCATACAATATTTGGTGTTTTGTGACTGGTGTATCACTTGTAATGGCTGAACTAAAACATAAAGTAATGTCTGTTTTAAGAGTATACTGAACTTATTTAACCTGTTGCTCCTTGATGGGCATTTAGGTTGTTTCTAATCTTTTTCTCTTACAATTAATGATGCAGTGATAATACTTTTATGTAATTTATTTTGCACATTTGCAAGTATATGAGTGTAATCTTGGGAATGGAACTGCCAAGGCTCCAAGGATATATGCCTTTCTAATTTTGACAAATAGTAAAGCATTGCATTTATTTCTATAGGGTGCCTTAAATGTTTTGGTACTTTAAGTTGAAGAGCTTTTATGTTTACTAATACTTGGAGAAAAATCTTATTGACAAATGCTTGTGTAAGCTTGGCAGCAACTCAGAGCAGATATTACTCTAGGTGCTCTTTTGTGCTAATTGGCACGGAGTTGATTTCTCCACTGCTTCCCTCTACAAATGTAATATTAAGACATAAAAATATGTTCTGGTTAATGTCTTGGTCTAGTTTTGGTAAGAACATTGTTTCTTCTCCCTTAGAAAAGTATCTAGGGCTGTTTTTGTTTTTTCTAGGTCCTAGAAACTTATACCAGAGAATGGATATCTGAGCTAGTAGATAGATTAAGTAGTGTCACATCCTACAATTGTTTATACTGGTGATAGGCTAAAATCTGGGTATCTTATTTAAATGTAAAGTCTCTGCCATGTATAAAAATGTTGAAAACTAAAATAGTGACCTGCTAATATGGAAATGAGATGTTGCTATATATTTATACTAGACGGATATTCAGAAATGGATAAAGGAAATATATTTTCTTTAGAGTTCATCAAATATAAATTCTCACTGAACAAGAGCCATTAACTTGCTTTTATGGGCAATAGTATCCCTGTTCCTAAAACATTAATATTTTAAAAAAGTGTACTGGGTGCGTCTTCACGTACACAGGACTAAAATAGAAGTATCCTTGTTCTGAGTTGGGTGAGTGCATGTCATTTCAGTTATCTATTGATTTAAGGGTGATAACTTGGTAGCCAGTTGGAAACCTCTGTCCAACAAATGACACAGTAATGTAATTTGTTGGACAGTGGCACCTACTGGTAGTTTATAATTTTTATAGCACAGTTTGAAAGGCATTGTGAGTATCTACCTAGTAAAAAGAGGAGTAGAGCAAAATTTCCAGAACTTTAAAAATAAAGTGAATAAATGATATGGGAGATAGTCCTTTGGGGCCAAGGAGAGAGAGCACACTGAAAATCAGTACAAGCAGAAACATGAGGGTGTCAGATGTGTGAGGACTACTGATATCTCTCCTTAGGTCTGTGATATGGAATGGAACCCAAAAGACTGTTTATATGTAGTGGCCTGGGTTGTTAATATGTTTATTAAATATAAATGAGAATCACATAGTTCATGACCTTTAGCATAAAATGACGTTGAAATTTGGTAGAGCCCAGAATAATTTATCATTAGAGACTGGCTTCACACTTTTAATTTAATTTCTGATAAAGTGGGGACAGACTTATGTGAGTTTTTAAAAAGCTACAGAAAAATGATTAGGGCAATAAAACTATTCTGTATGTTACTATCATGGTGGATACATGACTGCATTTGTATAGTCAAAAGAGTGAACCCTAATGTAACCTGTGGATTTTGCTTAGTAATGTATTGATATTGGTTCATCAGTTATAACAAATGTACCACATTAGTTTCCATAGTGTAGTGGTTAAAGCGTTCACCTGACACATGTACCACATTAAGGTAAGACATTAATAATAGCAGGAAATTGGGGGAGGCAATGTGATAAGTGGGTATATGGGAACTGTACTTTTCTGCTCAATTTTTCTGTAAACCTAAATTTCTTTCATTTTTTAAATTTGAGGCAGAGTCTCGCTCTGTTACCTTAGCTAGAGGGCAGTGGTGTCATCATAGCTTACTGCATCCTTGACCTCCTGGGCTCCAGTGATCCTCCTGCCTCAGCCTCCTGAGTAGCTGAGACTACAGGCATGCACCACCGCCCCTGGCTGGTTTCCATTTTTTGTAGAGATGGGGTCTTCCTGTGTTGCTCAATCTGGTCATGAACTGCTAACCTCAAGCAATCTTCCCGCCTTGGCCTCCCAGAGTGCTGGGATTACAGGTGTGAGCCACCACACCAGTCTTGTAAACTTAAATTTGTTCTAAAATATAAAGAACTGCAGATAACAATGAGAGGAAGGCTCTTTGGACATGTTCTTGTCTTCCATAGGAAACATCATAATCAAAGAGGAAAAGCCAGTACTGGTGAATTCACCTCTTCCTTTCAGCGTGGTCTCTGACACCCACTATAGTTTCTGTGCAGAGTGCAGTGATGGCTAGCAGCTGTCCCGTGGTGGCTGACATTCCAGGTGTCCATTCCTAGGTCTGGGGAGAGGCGGCAGGCTTGCCCTAATGAAATCACACCCTTACCTTCCAAGCTGGAGCAGTGGAGGGAGACGTCATACGAGGTGGGTGGCTGAGTATCATGACCCCAGTTCTGGGCGTTTTGTAATCATTGCTGGATTCAGAGGGTTCCACTCTCTTTTTCACCAATCTTGCCTAACATGGACTTAGACCATAGCAGAGCTCAATCCAGGCTATAATGTTTAACAGGGCCTTATAAAAGCTTCAAGATATTGGCCTTTATCTGTTCCATGTATCTGTCTTGCTTGGTTGTTTTGGGAGACCACAGTCTGTCCTCCCAACCCACATCTGTTATATGTGGCAGAGGTCATCTTTCTGTCTCCCTGGGATTGTCCTTGGACATGTCTCACTGCCTGTGTCTCCCTGCGCATCTAAGGTTTGCCTTCCTGTACCTCATGCCTTGTTCTAGATCTGTTTTTTTTCAAGGTGAAAAAGCACCTTTCAGTGGCCTCTCACAGCTCGTTAGGCCTCACTCTTTGTCTCCAAAAGGGCAGACACATCAGAACTGACATCCACCCAGAATAGGGCAGATCACTTCCGTTCAGTATGGCACGGATGAAAACCCAGATTAGCATCATCGCTTCTGTGATTGGTACTATGCTAGCCTCCATGTACCTACCAACGTAAGAACTGAGGGTCCTTTTAGGGGACTTGACTTTACTAAACTTCAAGTGAAGTTAGGAAGCCATGAAGACTACTCAATGAGCCATACTTTTCATCTTTGAATCAAGCCCTGTAGAGCTAAAGGAAACCTTGAGAGGTCTGTCATTTTCAGCCTGTTTGATTTTATGATGCAGAAACAGCCTTACAGTTGCAAATGCTACATGACTTCCCTCAGGTCATAGCTTTCATAGTATTAGCAGAGCAGGGAACAGAATCTAGTTTAATGTGTCCTAATCCAGTGGTTTTTTTAACCATAAATGCTATCTTTGAGAAAAGGCCACTAAAGCCAGTTAGAAGCTGAGCTTGGAATTTGCTGATCCATAGTCACAAGGTCTTTTTTTGCAAACCAAGAACTACTACCGCAATTTATTGTTTTTTTTTTGTTGTTGTTTTTTTATTATATTTTATTTTTTTTGAGACAGAGTCTTGCTTTGTTGCTCAGGCTAGTGTGTGGTGGCATCATCATAGCTCACAGCAACCTCAAACTCCTGAGCTCAAGCGATCCTCCTGCCTCGGCCTCCTGAGTAGCTGGGACTGAAGGTGCGAGCTACCACACCTGGCTCATTTTTCTATTTTTGGTAGAGACAGGGTCTCATTCTTGCACAGGCTGGTCTTGAACTCCCAAAGTGCTAGGATTACAGGTGTGAGGCACCATAGGCCCATGTTTTTGTTGTTTAGAGTAAAACACATCATTGATTTTTTTGCTGAGAGTTTGTGAGAGTTAGTGGGTAGTATTCTATGCTAATTTTGCTATTAGACTGGTGCAAAAGTAATTGCGGTTTTTGCATTGTTAAAAGTTGTCATTTGATATTGGAATATATTCTTAAATAAATTTGGTTATGTCCTATATCATTTTAATGCACATTTCTCGCTTTATTTTTTTTGCTAATGACTTATTACTTGCTGTTTATTTGATATTTATTTTAGACTATGGAAATTATGTTAGACAAAAAGCAAATTTGAGCGATTTTCTTATTCGAGTTCAAAATGGGTCGTAAAGCAGTGGAGACAACTCGCAACATCCACAACACATTTGGCCCAGGAACTGCTAACGAACGTGCAGAGCAGTGGCAGTTCAAGAAGTTTTGCAATGGAGACGAGAGCCTTGACGATGAGGAGTGCAGTGGCCGGCCATGGGAAGGTGACAAGAACCAACTGAGAGCAGTCGTCGAAGCTGATCCTCTTACACGAGAAGTTTCCCAAGACTTCAACGCTGATCATTCTATGGTCAACCATTCTATGGTCGTTTGGCAGTTGAAGCAGATTGGGAAGGTGAAAAAGCTCGATAAGTGGGTGCTTCCTGAACTGACTGAAAATCAAAAAACAGGTCATTTTGAAGTGTTGTCTTCTCTTATTGTATGCAACAGTGACAAACCATGCACCGAAAAGTGGATTTTATATGACAACCGGGCAGTGATGACCAGCTCAGTGGTTGGACTGAGAAGAAGCTCCAAAGCACTTCCCAAAGCCAAACTTGTACCAAGAAAAGGTCATGGTCACTGTTTGGTGGTCTGCTGTTGATCTGATCGGCCACAGCTTTCTGAGTCCCGGCGAAACCATTCCATCTGGGAAGCATGCTCGGCAGATTGATGACATGCACTGAAATCTGCAACGCCTGCAGCCGGCATTGGTCAGCAGAAAGGGCCTGGTTCTTCTCCACGACAACACCTGCACGTCGCACAGCCAACACTTCAAAACTTGAACGAATTGGGCTGCGAAGTTTTGCCTCATCCGCCACATTCACCTGACCTCTGGCCAGCCAACTACCAGGTCTTCAAGCATCCGGACAACTTTGTGCAGGGAAAACGCTTCCACAACCAGCAGGATGCAGAAAATGCTTTCCAAGAGTTCGTCGAATCCCAAAGCACAGATGTTTATGCTACAGGGATAAACAAACTTATTTCTTGTTGGCAAAAATGTGTTGATTGTAATGGTTCCTATTTTGATTAATAAAGATGTGTTTGAGCCTAGTTATAATGATTTAAAATTCGCATCTGAAACCACAATTACTTTTTAATTGCACCAACTTTTAAGTGCACCAACTTTAATAGAATTCAGAATTACTTTGGAGAATTGTGTCATGAACTCCGAGAAGATAACATGAACTTTGTATTTATTCATGAAGAATGCATTCTCAATTTAATTCATTCACCTTTTATAACAAATGTGAGATGAGTTTTCTTCCGAGGATACTCTCTGAGATACCTATGGAAATAAACGTTTGTTTATAAAGGTTTCTGCCTTTGGCTGTCGAGAACCCCATGGTGGTGGTCTTGAGATGGCTGGATTGCCTGTCGAGCACTGTGGCTCTTCCTGGAGTTAAGTTTCATTCACAGTTTGCTTAACACTCTGCAGAAGCTGGTACCATTATCTGTGTCAGCTGCTCCTCCTGTTCTTGCTTTCCTTCTGGCCATTTCATTGTTCTTAAAGATGAAAGGAAATGAAGGAAGTGTTGCTGAATTTTAAAACAGATGTGGTAAGAGTTAATGGCAGAGGAGGCTATTTCACAATGTAATCTCACAGTGAAACACATAAATAACACAAAATTAATTTTGTTATTGGAGGCCCTCATGGCAGACCATCTGAAGTTAGTACTGTGCATCCTTTTTCAATAATTTATCTGAATACAAAAATAATATACATGTGTTGTAGCCTAGAAAGAACAGAAAATTATGAAGAGACTAAATCACTTGTCATTCTAGTATTTCATGGTAATACCTTAATATTTTGATACATAGTATATTTTTTCAGTCATTAGCATATATTAATTTTTTTTGTTTTGTTTTTAATAGTGTTATAATGGAATCATTGGTAACCTACTTTTTAAATATACAAATGTTATTTTTTCGTTCATTTTAAATATTCTAGCCCGGCTAGCTCAGTCAGTAGATAATGAGATTCTTAAATATTCTTCTATACCATAATTTTTAATAACTGCATATTTTGTTGTGTGCATGTATTATGACTTATTTTATCAGCTTCTTATTGCTTTCATTGATTTTTACTTCTTTCCAGTTTTTCCCCTGTAACACTGTCATTCATAGGCTTCATGATAGGAAAATCTATGATTATTTTTCATAAGACTTTTAAGAAAATATTTAGATATTTATAACTAAAAATGTAAGGCAAAGAAAAATTAATTATATAGTATTGCATAATAAACCAGTGGCCTAATGTTAATTCTTAATCCAGGTTTTAGTTCACATTTATTTTGGCACTTTAAATGGCAGTATATTTAGGTTGATTTATTATTGGAGTTATACATGATTTCATTTTAACATAAGATAATTTGAAAACTATACTTTTGAGATTGCATATTAAATTTTCACTTCACGTGTTGTGTTGAACTTTTAGTCTACCTATTTTTTTGTGACTGTAAATTTTAAAAAATTTCTAATTGTTCTTTTCATAAGGATTAATATTTGCCTTCATTTTAAAATCTAAATGATTTAGTATTATATAGACTACTGATTATATTGGTTAAGTATTTTATTACTAATATGTATTTGTATGTCTCATTTTAATCTTACAAGATTTTCTTAATAAATCTACCATTCTGGCATATATATGTAATCATTTAGAATTGGTTGCTTAATATGTTATGCAGTACTTTATATTATATAATGTTACACCTTTTTTTAGAACATGTTCTCTGCAAGCTTTATTATATACATCAATACTGTATTAAATTTTGAATTTTCTGTGTATATGTGCATCAGAATTGGATATGACCATAAGATTTTTTTTTTTTTGTATGGATATGGAAAATACTGACCTTTCTAATCATCAGCTACCTTAGCTATGGCAAGTGGAACCAACTAATTTTTGTTGGAATTGCCAAATCAGTTCATGTGACCATGTTTGTGATACCTTCCTTCACTGACACTGCCTCCACTCTTCTACCCCTCCCCAAGTGAAAATTAATAAGTTCTGTGGTATTTTGTGTATACCTTTATAAGGATATTCACCAGACTTCCTTATATTTCCTGGGTGTGCAGGTGACTGTTTCCTCTGTAGATCGTGGATTACCCAAGGATTGGAATCTTGCTTTGTTTATGTTTGTATCTACCCACTTACATTTTGCTAGGAGGTGGGCCACATAATTGGGGGTCAGATAATTTAATGTTCAATAAACATTCATTGAGTTAAATTGAGTAAAAATGTAGACTTGGTTATTGGATTGCTAACAAAACTCTATTTTCTAAACAAGGTTTATTAATAATTTCAAATTAAATTTTCAGGAACAAATTCATTTTTTTTAATTGATGAGATGTCTCAGTTTCTACCCCTTTCAACTAAATAAATAAATATTTCTCTTCTAGGATTTATTCGCACAGATATGACGAAAGACTTGAAAGAAGAACATTTAAAGAAAAATATTCCCCTTGGGAGGTTTGGAGAAGCTACTGAGGTGGCACATGCTGTCGTGTTTCTTTTAGAGTCGCCATATATCACGGGGCATGTTCTAGTAGTGGATGGGGGGTTACAGCTCACCATGTAATGTATAGGTTACTGAGTTATCAGGGCGTTAGAATCAAGGGCACACGTTGGCTATCAATTAGATAATCATACCTACATTTGCTAATGAACCCTGCTCATGCTGCAAATGTTGATTTCCATCTTCATATGAATATATCTGAAAAGAACAATGTGTGACCAATTGTATTTTCTAAAGGAAATATATTGTCTGTCTTTGGTTGCCTTACAGGCTGTAGCAATTTTAGTGCATAGGTCATACAAGTCATAGTACATGCAAGTCATATAAACAGGTATGAATGTATATATTTGCCTCAGAAGTGGTAAAAATTAGATTGTCTAATTATGAATTATTTCATTCATCGTGCTGAATTTTCTAGAACTTAACCTTGTGGGCTGTTGCCAAAATGAGAGTATCTAGAGGACATTGATCAGTTGTCAGTACTTCAGCAAACCTCCTAAAGATAAGTGTGTTTCTTTTGCATGTGCTTGGGTGACCATTATATAGTTTGGAAAAAATAGTATCAGATAAATAAAGACATGAATTTAAAATTGATTTCTTTGAGTGGTATTACTCTTGATTGAGCAGCTGGACAAAACAGTGTGCAAATTTAAGTGTACAGTGTAGAAATTCTCATAGGTAATGAAGATTAACCCTTATCTTAAGGTATTAATATCTGGTACAGTAATGAGCTACATAGATCTCATCAACTTAAGGAGTGTTTTTTAACCCACAAAATAGTGTAGTGAGCTACTTAAAAACTGCATAAGAAATGCAGGATTTAAAAAATTAAGGGTACTTTGCATGAGTGAATATAATAATGATCCTTACCCTAAGATTTTAATAATTCCTTATGAATAGTCATAGATAATAACTTAAATATGCAGTAACAATAAATTAAATGTCTTTACAAGAAACAGTTATAACATTAGTCTTCAAAGAGAATATTTGCCTGGGAATACAGATAAAGACACAAACTGAATGTAAAGTATCGGGCAACATCTATTTTGCATTTAACTCTTTTGTGAGGAATAGTGTGACATTTTCATGGTTACTAGATTACATCTTGATTTTTATTTATCATTTTCAAAATGGTTTAAGTGGTGCATTTTAAAATATATCTTTCTGGAGTGTTTTTAGAGCTGAACATTATTTTATATTAGAGGAGATTTAATTCTATATTGAAAGTCAGTACAGAACTACTAATAGGATATACTAATAAATACAAAGTAATATTATAATTCAAAGCAGTACTTCTAAATCAAGATTCCTGATTCCTTAAATGTTATTTTAAATTTGTCTCTGATACAGTCTCCTTTGCTTAGATTAAGCTAATTTTTTAAGTATACTTGCTTTCTGTTTCTGTAAGCAGTTACCAGCTATTGCCTTATGTTCAGAGGTTTGAAAACTTCAGTGAATTCTTAACAGGAAGACTCATCTATAGCTGTTATCTGACTCTTATGAGCCCATAACCCAGCCTGTGTGTAGCATTTAAAAAAAAAAAAAAAAGTTTATGGTTAAAGCCGATGTATTAAAATTTTTGCATAGAGGGTTTTTAAATTTGTGCTTGTTTTCATATTTTTATTCATATTCAATTTACAAGAAGGTTTTTAACTGCTTTTTACAGATAGAATTATATGTTATAAATTACTTTGAGGGAGAATCATTTGTGCAAAGAAGATCAGTTTTAAGTTATAAATTACTTTGAGGGAGAATCATTTGTGCAAAGATGCTTCTGTTATCTGGAATAAAGGGAGAAGACTATGTTGGCTATTTAAGAATTATGCCTTATATATTGCCAAAGCATTTTCCCAAGCTTTTCACATGGAAGTGTGTGTAAATTGAGAAATCATACTATTGCCCTAAGAAATTAATTGGTTCTTTACTTCACATTATACATGAAGATCAATAAGAATAACCCAATAGGAAAATGGGAAAAAGATACAAAACAGGAATTTCACAGAAGAGGGGATACATAGTCAACATATGTTGAACATACGTTCAAAGTAATTAAGAATATGCAAATTAAGACCACAATGAGGTTTTAGTTGACATTTGAGTGGCAAAAATTAATGTCTGATAATATCAAGTGATAGAAGTGCTTCTTGAACTTTAATAGGAATAAGCTATGGATCTTGTTAGAATGCAGCTTCTGATTTAGTAGATCTGGACCGGGGCCTGAGGTGCTATATGTCTAACAGATTTCCAGATGATGCTGATGGTGCTGGTCTGTGAACCATAATTTCAGTTGCAAGGTTGTAGAGTATGTAGATCCACAGGATCTTTTAAATATGAAAATATGTCTGTGTGTCATTTGGGATCCAATCTTTGCTCCTGGAGGCTGCCTGCATTTCTTCTTATGTTTTCACGTGCAACACAGAGGCTGAGTCTACCAGCAGGGGAAGGTTGAGACCTTGTCATGCTTTGAATCTAACTTCCCCTCTGCTGCTTTTCTCTGACTGTAGCTAGAAAAAAGTTCGTTGTTTTTAAGGGTTCATGTGATTAGATTGGGTCCATCCAGATAATACAGGGCCATCTCCATATTATGAGGTCTATAACCTCAATTATATCTGCAAAACCCCATTACCCATGTCATGTAACATTCATGGAATCCAGGGATTAGGGCATGGACATCTTTGGGGGAACCATTCTGTCTACCAGAATGGAAAATCATAATTATTCACCAATTCCCAGACTTGGACCAGTTCTCAGACCAGAGATAATCAATTGAAGAAAGAGGCTGTGTCTTCTTGATGAAGAACCCTGCAATAACACAGCAAATGTACACGGAACAATTCTGTATCCTTTCTCAAAGGAATCTAAGGTCATTTGCCCAAGTAACAGTACACTGGGGCAAGGGGCCTAACGAGATCTTTTAAGGATTATTGGGAACAGAGTCAAGCTAACATTGCTACCAGGGGACCCAAAACACTGTAATGGTGCCCGTGTGAAATGGGGGCATGTGGAGACCAGTGATAAATGGAGCACTGGCCCAAGTCTGTTTCACAGTTGGGTCCCCTGTGTCCCTAGACCCACTCTGTTCATTTTCCCAGTTCCTGAATGCATTTTCTTCATGGACATGTTTAATAGCTGGCAGAACCATCACATTGGTTTTTTGACCTATGGATAAAGAATCATCATGGTAGGAAAGGACAAGTAGAAACCACTGAAACAACTTCTGTGCAAGATAGTAGATCAGAAGTAATACATTCTGGTGGAATGACAGAGATTAATGTCACTGTCAATGACTTAATCATAATGAGTAACTATGTTATTACCATTATATAAATATCATTCACAGCTGAGCTGTTTAGTATTTGATAGTTACTTTTCCTTCCCTGCACAGTATTTTATTTTCCATGGAGTTAATAGTTATATTTTTTGTTTATTTTATTTTTATTTGTATAAATTTATGGGATACAAGTGTAATTCTGGTAATGGACATATTGCATAGTGTTGAAGTCAGGGCTTTTAGTGCTGTATCCATTACTGGAATAATAATGTACATTGTACCCATTAAGTAATTTCTCATCATCCACCCACCTCCTAAACCCCTGCCCTTCCGCGTTTCCATTGTCTATCATTCTACACTCTGCTTTCATGTGAACACATTATTTAGCTCCCACTTACAAGTGGAGCATGCAATATTTGTCTTTCTGTGTCTGAGTTGATTCACTTAAGGTAATGGTCTCCAGTTCTATCCATGTTGCTGCAAAAGACATGATTTCATTCTTTTTCGTGGCTAACATTCCGTTGTGTATATATACCATGTTTTCTTTATCCTGTCACCCACTGATGGACACTTAGGGTTGATTCCATATCTTTGCTATTGTGAATAGTGCTGCAAGAGTGCAGATATCTTTTTGATATAATGATTTATTTTCCTTTGGGTTGACACCCAGTAGTGGGATTGCTCGATCAAAGGGTAGTTCTATTTTCAGTTCTTTGAGACATCTTATTACTGTTTTCCACAGAGGTTGTACTAATTTACATTCCTACTAAACAGTGTATAAGCCTTCCATTTTCTCTGCATCCTTGTCAACGTCTGTTATTTTTTGTCTTTTGATAGCCATTCCAATTGAAGTAAGATGATATCTCATTGTGGTTTTAATTTGCATTTCTCCGATAGAGATGTTGAACACTTTTTCACATTGGCCATTTGTTTGTCTTCTTTTGAGAAATGTCTATTCATGTCCTTTGCCCACTTTTTAATGGAATTATTTTATTGAGGTGCTTGAGTTCCTTGTAAATTCTAGGTATTAGTCTCCTTTCAGATGTATAGTTTACATATATTTTCTCCCATTCTGCAGGTTGTCTGTTCATTATGTTGATTATTTCTTTTGCAGTGCAAGAGAAACTTTTTGGTTTAATTAAGTCCCATTTGTCTATTTTTGTTTTTGTTGCTTGTGCTTTTGAGGTCTTTGTCATGAATTCTTTGCCTAGATGAATGTCCAGAAGAGTTTTCCCTAGGTTTTCTTCTGGTATTTTTATAGTTTTGGGTCTTATGTATTAAATCTGTGATCCCTCTTGGTTTGATATTTGTATATGGTGAAAGATAAGGGTCCAGTTTTATTCTTCTGCATATGGCAATCTAATTTTCTCAGCAACATATTTTGAAAAATATGTAATTTCCCCAGTGTATGTTCTTGTCAACTTTGTCAAAGATCAGTTGGCTGTAACTACGTGGCTTTATTTCTGGGCTCTCTATTCTGTTCTGTTGATCTGCATGTTTGCTTTTATACCAGTATCTTGCTGTTTTGGTTACTATAGCCTTGTAGTATAATTTGAAGTCAGGTAATATGATGCCTCCAGCTTTATTCTCTTTGCTTAGGATTGATTTGTTTATTTGGGCTCTTTTTTTGGTTTCATATGAATTTTAGCATTGTTTTTTCTAATTCTGTGAAAAATGATGTTGGTATTTTTTATTTTTGTAGAGACAGCGTCCCAGTGTGTTGCCCAGGCTGATCTTGAACTCCTGACCTCAGGCAATCCTCCTGCCTTGGCCTCCGAAAGTGCTGGGATTATAGGTGGGAGCCACTGTGCCCAGACAATGCTGGTATTTTGATAGGCATTGCATTGGATCTATAGATTGTTTTGGATGGTATGGTCATTTTAATGATATTAATTTTTCTGGTCCGTGAACATTAGATGTCTATCCATTATTTTGGTATCTTCTTTAATTTCTTTCATTAGTGTTTTATACTTTTCCTTTTACCTCCTTGGTTAAATTTATTCCTAGGTATTTTTTTGGTAGCTATTTTAAATGAAATTACCATCTTGATTTGGTTCTTCTCTAGATCATTATTGCTATGTAGCAATGCTAGTGTATTTGTTTGTTGATTTTGTATCCTGAAATTTTACTGAATTCATTTACCAAATCTAAGAGTTTTTTGGTGGAGTCTTTAGGGTTTTCTAGATATAAGATTATATCATCAGTGAATAGGGATACTTTGACTTCCTCTTTTCCAATGTGGATGCCTTTTATTTCCTTCTCTTGCCTGACTGCTCTGGGTAGGACCTCCAGTACTGTGTTGAATAGGAATGGTGAAAGTGGGCATCCTTGTCTTGCTCCAGTTTCTAGAGGAAATGCTTTCCATTTTTCCCCACTCAGTATGATGTTGGCTCTGGGTTTTTTGTATGTGGCCTTCATGATTTTGAGGTATATTCCTTCTCTGCCTAGTTCCTTGATGGTTTTTATCATGAAAGGATGCTGAATTTTATCAAATGCTTTCTCTACATCTACTGAGATGATCATATGGTTTTTGTTCCTTTATTCTGTTTATGTGATGTATCACATTTATTCATTTGCATATGTTGAACCATTGTTGCATTCCTGGTATGAGGTGTCAGGATTCCTTGCTTTTTCATGTTTGACGTGTCCCTACATTTATTTCTAAGCACTGGTAGAACAGTCATTTCTTCCAATTTTTTAGAGTACTATTTGTAGGGAAAGATTTATTTCTGTGGATGAGTCTCGGGGTGTCAGATGAGTAGGGTGTGTTGGCTTTGGCTCTACGTGGACATAGTGGTGTATTCTCTGTGCCGATTCTTCAGCTGTAATCCAATGAAAAATCTAGTGACGTCTGCGAGTATCTTAGTGGCCTAGGCTGTGAGTGTGTGGCAGTGGTGGGGCAGCTTTGCTGGGGGTGGACTCCCGGGTTGTTTCTCAGGCATGTGGCCGTTGAGTTAGCCTGGGGGCATGTCCACTGGGAGCAGATCTGGGCTGTTTCCTAGGCCCTGGGCATGGGCGTGGGGTTGCTGAACAGGCCTGGGGACATGTTTGGTGGGGGTAGGGGACACCAGGCTGTTTCTCGGGCTCAGGAGGCTGGCAGGTAATCACTGCCAGCCTAGTGGCACGTCGGCTGCTTGGTAGCTCAGAGGCCCAGCCTGGCTGGTTCAGGGTGGGTTTGCTGTAGGCAAGTCTGCCAGACTGTTTCTCCAGCTAGAAGTGCAGGCAGCAGGGTTGAGTTTCCCTGCTGGGTAGTGCCGGAGTCACAGCCCATCCTGGGCCCCGGCTCTGAGCAGCGAGTTGTGGTACTGCAGCTACCCGTGAGGGCTTGGTGGCGCGAAGACAGAGCCCCTGGGCAGAAGAGGCGCAGTAGCTGTTGGACCCCAGAGCAGGCGCTGTGATGCAGCAGCTCGGCTCTCAGGGGTAGGTGGGGGTGGTGAGTGCACACCTTGTGCTCCCAATCGGGAGCAACGGGACGGTCATGGGTACTTCTATACTGTTGTATCTTGTTGCCTATGTTCACAAATTGCTAGCAGCTTTCCAAACTGGGCTCGGGGCTTGCAAGGACCGTTGGCTTCCCTGGTAGTAAGGACTGCAGGTGTTTGCGGTGGCGATGGGGCTGGTGGGGTTCTGCTTACCTTTTTCCCACAGGGGGCAATTCCTCTTGACCCTGGGCTGGTCAGAGTGGGGGGCTGGGGTGGCGGAGGCAGAGTGACTCCATGCTGCCTCCCGAGCATCTGGTGACCAGGGTACCTCTCCACTCCCCACTGCCCTGCCGCGCTCTCCTTTTGACACCTGCAGTCAAATCTTAGCTGCCATTCGTTGCTTTGGTCCTTTCTTGTGGGCAGGATGAGCAGGAAGTGCCTCTAATCAGCCATCTGGTTGATGTCACGCTCTTGTAACTTCCTTTCATCACCAAACATTGTTTCTCACATTTATCCATGGTGATAGATGTAAATTCAGTTCTTTAACTCTGAATAACAACATTCCATTGTATGAACAAATCAGTTTATTCTTCCTCCTACTAATGAACAGATTTTTCCTCAAATTTTTTTATACAGTGCTAGAGTGAATATATTTGTCATGTTTCTTTTCTGTATATTTGAGTTTCTATAGGACTTGGCTCTTTTTTTTTTTTTTGGCAGTGTTTTGTCTGATTTATTGATTCATGCAATGCAATAGACATTTCTCATGGAAGACTTACAGACCTCTAACTAATCCCATTGCTCTGAACCCCAAATGGGCCTGGCTCCTAACATTTTTTGTGCCATATGTTCTTTTGACACTCTAGTGAATCTTATAGATCCCTTCTCAAAATAATATTTATATAGGCTAATGTACAGAGGAAATAAATTATTTTAAAATAATTATCAAAGTATTAAAAACACATGCCTCTACAGTACCCCCATCTATTGATAGGTCTAATAACTGCCATAATTTTGAAGTCATGCTGAGTAAAAATGGCATTTTTAAGATACCTGTAGTATTTGGAATATAATTACTACCGGGACAGTCATGGGTACTTTTATGCTGTTGTGTCTTGTTGCCTACATTCATAGTTGAGGGAAACTTTAAATTTTGGTTGGGGATTTATCATTTTATTCCCAGCCAAGTTCACAAATTTTACCATATGTGCAATTTTATTGGATGTACACATTTTATAACTGAAATAATTTAGCCAAATTATTTTAGTTTCCAACTACATTAAAATGGTAGCTTACGTATATTGAGCTACTGTGTGCCAGGTATCAAGTTAAAAGTTTTGTCTGCATTATCTCATACAGCCTTCACAGCAACCCAGAGAGAGACAGAGGTGCCGTTTTAGTCTCCATTTTACAGATAAGGAAGTTGAGGCTTGGGGAGGGGAAGTAACTTACTCACTCGTGATCAACTGAGCTAGGATTCAGATCCTGGCTGGCTAACTCCAAAACCCAGGTTCTTTACTACCATAATATAGGATTCATATTTCCATAATTTAAAGGAATGAAACAAAATTTACATGATATGGTAGCCTTCAGCTACTGAGCCAAGCTAAGGTGATTTTCACATATTACTCATGGTCTTATAAGGGAAAATCAAGGACAAACTTAGCATTAAGACATATAATGGATTTTGTAAGCTACATAGCAAGTCATGAGGTATAGGGGACAACATGAAATATGAAAAACACAATTCTGGTCTAATTCAAATGTACTCAAAGCTCCATCATACACCTAATGATGGAGATAAATGTTTTCACCTTACGGAGGCGCTGAATTACACAAATGACCGGCTGTTTCCCTTTCTCTCTCTTCCTGTAGTAGGAAAGCCTAGGGCCAAATACACTGTCCGTGGTCTCTTGTCACTCTGGGTATTAACGCTTGTGTGTGTGTGCATGAATGTCTGTGCACGTCACGTCAGTCCTTGTTCCTTATCACTGTTTTTTTCCCTTTTCCTCACTTTTAACTCACCTTGCTTATATCCGTCTACACCACGGCTTCGGGACGTGTCTGCATGCGCACCCGCAGTGCGCGGATGGCGGGCAGGATTCCAGGCCCCCGCACCGCCCTGCCCCTGGCGTACACGCACCTCCTCGCAGCTGCCCGGTCAGCCACGCTCCAACCTGCCCGCGCGCGGCGCTGCCGGGATTTGGCAGGTGCAATGAGTGTCCCGAGTCAGGGATTTTGCAGGTGTAGTTAATGTCCCAAATCAGGTGACTTGAAGAAAGGGAAATTATCTGGTTGAGCCGTTAAAAGGGCCTGGACCCCCGACGAGCGAAGATCGGAGCATGCGCGGAGGCTGCCGTGGGACCCTCGCGGCCGGTGCGGCGAGGCGACGGCGGCCCGCGGGAGCTACGGCAGCTCCGGGCCGAGGGACCGAGTGAGACCTCGGTCTTACGCTCTAAGGAACTTTCGCAACCACTGCGGCTTCGAAGAGGACCTGGCGCTCCAGAGGCGAATGCAGAGCAGCCTCCCGAGGTCCCGCGGAGACGCCGGCCCTTCGACCCGCAGAACCGTGAGTAGCGCGCGCGGGCGGAGCCTCTGTTCGTGCCCATGTGTTACGGCGGCAATAGAAAACTAAAACGGAATGCTTCGCTTCACAGAATTGCAGCTATCATTCGTTAAATATTTATTGATGTTAAATCCACATTACACCAGCACAACAATCCAAAGTAGTATGATAGTACTTTTTTCCCTATAAATACAGCATAAAGGTGGCAAAATAATGCTATTTAATCCCAAACCCAGCAAAGTAGCAAAAGAGTCACATTCAGAAAAATTTGGCGAGGTCATAATTCTACAATATAGATAGGTCCATGAGAGACTAGGTATGGTGCCTGAAATTCCAGGTTAGCAGAGAAGCGTGGTCAGAGCAGCTCGTTCCACGCTGCGCAGAACGACTGCCACCTGGTGCTCAAGCCCTTATCTTGTAAGACCCGGCTGGGGGGTCTTACGAAGCAGCAAGCTGTACCTGTGAAGCAGTAATGTGAAATACATGGGGTGGTACACAGACATAAAATTATTTAAAAGAAATACTACGTATGAATTGAGTAACTGAGCTAAGAAAGTTCAACACATAAATAATGAAAGATAAATGTTTTGCATAAGGAATACAGTGTTTTCTTTCCATAGCAAAGTACCATTAAAGCCTCATGTTGTATACTACTTAGGCCAAATTATTATTTCTTCTTAAAATTTATTGGTTCCGACTTAAAACCATCAAGTCTGGTCAGAATCAACTCAGTCTAGCCGATGCAGAATCATACGCATTCAAAAAGCAGTGTTTGCCGAGATGCCTCACCTACTACCTGGAACCCCGCAGCTGCTTACGGCAAGGTTTCGTGGCAGCAGGGAAGTGAACTAGTGATTTCCACTCACCACACCTTGGTGCCATTGAAGAAGTCCATTATGACACAAACCTGTTTCTGTTTGCCCTCCTGTCTCCGTTTCCTTCAGGTAGACTAGATCCTACAGGCAGCTTCTCATCTGTGCCACCGTTACGGCCTCAGCCCATTTTCAGCTTGCTCTACACATGCCTACAATCTTTACTACACACACTTCAGACACACTGAAATTTCCGTAGCACGTGTGCTCCAAACTTCCAGCTGACCCTAGATTCCTTGACTTGTGAATGGCAGTGTTTTTTCACCTACATTTGAGGATAAATTTTGAAGAAAACCAAAGAAAATCCTGGCCTTTGCCACCCCTCCTCCCTTCCACTTTATGTCAATGAACACAGTCTAATTGTGCTGGTGGCACTTTCCTCCCTGCTCCTTCCACACCCTGTTTCCTCCAGGTGCCATCTGCCTTGGTCACGTGGGGGCCTGGATGCCTTCTGTGGCATGAACCGTAATATATTTCTGCTTTATTCAGAATACTTTATATTATTTATATTTAAATTAGCCTTTTAGTACAGTTTGTATATAAGCTTCCTACCAAGGCAGCATGGAAAGAAAAATACTACACATAAAGAAAAAAAGGTTAAGAACTAAGGCATTAGCCATGTTAGAAAACTCTTGATATTAATAAAATTTAAGGCAAGTAGTTCCTTCCTTATGACTGAATGTAAAACAGTTTGCAAAGACAAGGCATTTACTTGGATTTCTTTGTCATTTCTTCTTCCTTTTTCATCCTTACGTATTGCACTTGGTTCACTGTAGCCGTCTGAACACACTGCACCTTAGACCCGTTGTAAGTAGCATCTGTGGCACAACTGCCTCGGATTAACATTCACACTATCATGCCAGGTGGCACCTACAGCTCATGTTTAAAGGCACTTGTAGATAATACAAATGTGGTTTCCTGTGAACAATTGATTTCCTTTAGCATTTTGGCATTTCAGACCACTTTAATCACAGCAATTCCAAAAGTATTAAATTGGACGATAAATGTGAATTTTCTGTGCAATGTGTACACTTCTATTAGCATCACCTACTTTAAGTTTGGTATATCAAGTAAGAAAAATGTTATTTTGGTGTTTTTTATTTCTTACAGTCAAAGGTATGTTTCTACCTTTTACATAATGTGACAAAGGAACATGTTGGTCAAGGCAATGGCTGTTTTAGTATTTCGGTGTTGGCAGAGTGCTGGATCACAGGTCCTCGCTTTCTACCAAGGTGGTGTTCAGTGGCAGGTGAGACGGGCTGGCTTCGGGCTGGAACGCGGCTTTGATGTCTAGTCCCTGGTCGGAAAGTGCTGCATAGCGACTGGCCGAGGGCCGGACTTTCTTTGGCTTGGTGCTCTGTGGCTGCTGATGCCACTGGGCTACAAAGAAAAAGAGTAAATTAAGATTTTTTAAGCAAAGATACACTTGGAAAGCCCTTAGATGTTTCAAGGAAATACAGAATGTTTTGATATATAACAGGCACAGCCATGGTAAAAACATGGAAAATTTAGGGGCACTTTTGCGTTTTACTTGAATGTTGCAGATTTACTGTCTATACGGGGTAGTGGGTGTTTAATGGCTAGATTAGAAAGACCAGGTGTAGTTGATCTTTAAATACTGCAGCACAGGGAATCCTTTGAAATACTTGATAAGCTTCCCAATTCTCACCCCTCCCCTTTTAAAAATATTTTTCTTCAATAGTTATAGTAGTTAGAAATTCTGGATAATGTTTTAACAGTCATCAATTGAAAGGAATTGGGCAGTGGGAAGGATGAGGCCATCCATTTCTTAAGGAACCTCACAAAGTTATTTCATTTCCAAGAAGAGGTAAAATTTGAGGGCAGTTCCTAGTTTTTTTTCCCCAGTGGTTTTCTTTATGTCCATGGATCACATAATGCTATTGTACTGGTTTGTAAATTCAATAGGAATAGTTTTCTTTAAGTTTAGGATCCATGTACATAGATAACTATACACAAACACAAATCTATTGCTGAGCTGCTTAAGATATAGTAACAAGAAAAGCACTAAGCCACGAAAGTATGCATTCCAGGATCAAGGGTACACACATTTAGAGTGCATTAGGATGCTGTGACAGGATTATAATACAGGAAGAGATGTTAAAAGGCAGTCATTTGCAGAACACAGTAACAAGAAAATGTGAAAAGCATGTAGTTATGCCTTTGCCTACTGTTAACTCCTCAGGATGCTTGAGTACGGAAGCCACAACTAACTAGCCAATGTAAGAGAAATCAACATGCATATTTTGCTAATAATTCAAAGTTCCTGAATGATACTTGGGTATTTGTTCTCCTGGTGTGGTTCATTATTAATGTCGAGAAACTATAAATAGAAAGAGAGAGCAATGTGAATTTTTTTGACAAATAAAACACCATAGTTGTTTATAAGATCACGTAAGAGTAACACACTATGCTGCCCAGGTGTCTAAATTTTCAGAATTCAGTGAGTAAACGCAGCGAGGTGGGGTGAAGGGCACTCACTGTAGACGTCCAGCCTGGCGGTGCAGGACACGATCCCGGCTTCGTTCTTGGCGGACACGGTGTACCACCCGGCGTCGTCCCTTGTGGCTCCCTGGATGAGCAGGCAGATGTAGCCGTGATTGTCCTGGTGCATGCTAGGGAAAAGGATAAAGTCATTAGGGGTCTAAATGTTTAAAAAGTGGCTTTGCACACGAAGCATCATTTTTAATTAGATCATTAGAAACAGCATTGTGCAAGTAGCTGCTAATAGGGTCATACTTAATTCGGTAGAGGCCGCTGGTGCCATTACAGTTAATGGGGAAAGAGCGGGCGTCGGGAGAGTGAGTATATCTGTGGCAGGTCTGCCTTTACAAAGCCGCAGAACACCCCACCACCAGGAAAGCAAACGGATCCATCTCCTCTTTTAGATAAGAGGATAAACTCTTAAAAAATACTACCAGGAGGTCAAGTCAGAATGTGCCTCCTCACACAGCATCATAGCTTCTTTCTAAAAGCGTAATCCTAAATTAGGGTAGGGGGTGACTTTTGTCTTTGATGTCATCAATAACGTGGCTTTTGCACGCAGATTTACAGGCTGTATAAAATGTATCTTTTTATAGACCATTAGGACGACGGTCACTGTAGTCTTACCTCACTCGGTCAGTGCTGTGAGTGAGCGATTCGTTCTCTTTCTTCCAGAATATCTGAGGGGGCGGCGCCCCCGACACACGGCACTCCAGCCGCACTGGGTACCCGTCAGCAACTCCTGTGTTTTGCAGCTTCTCGATGAACACAGGGGGTTTGTGCGCTTCTTTAGCTAGGAAGACATGAGACGAATTACCTCTCCATGACTTACACAAGGAGCACTGGAAGAAACTCAGAAGCCTTTAGAAATACTGCTTGAATAGATCTTTAATTTTATAATACCATTTTTCACTTCGGGCAGTAAGATGCTAGTCCTCTCTCCCAATTATTCTTTTACCAAGAAAAGCTTCGTATGCTTCATTCCACTCCTTTATCTCCTCAATTAATGCAAGTCTGAAAGGCCCACACAGCCGCTGGCCATCTGCTCCACGGAGCGCCTGTCTGCCCCAGTCACCGCCAGCGTCTGTGGTGGCTTCGCTGCTAGTCCTGTCACCGTCCCTCACAGCCCCTGCCAGCCACTGCCACCCAGTGGTGCTGAGAGAGGCGTGTATGTCAGGGAATCTGATCCACTTGCGACTCCCTCAGTGCTGTCTGCAACGTTTGCTATGACCATTCTGAAGATTTGTAACTCCCGGCTTAAGCGAGACATGCCACGGGATTTAAAGGGGGGAAAAGAATGGGGAGGCATCTTTATCTTAATTTGGCAGCTTTAAATAGTTACCTATAAACTAGGGATGTACGTCCTATAAATGACAAATTCTAATTTGCATTCTTTGAAGGAAGCTATAAAAAAGACAACTTTATTATCGCCTTGAAGGAAGGAGGCCATAGAAAAGACAACTTTATTACTTAGTCTGAAAAAAGCAGAATAATTGTTAATAACACTCTGAATATTACCATCCAGTGGGAAATTTTTTTCTTGGATCACTGGTGGAAACCATTTCAGAGAAAGGATAAGGTTTATTTTCTTTGGAACTACCCACAATCAATTTCTTTCTCCACCGTTATCCCCTCCTGTGCAGTGACAGACACACAGCAAAGCCCCCGGAGGATGGAAACTCTGCCTGACATTTTCAGATGACTGAGACACCCTAAGACCACGACTTACACGGAAGCTGGTGTTTTTACTGAATGTAACGGGGTTCCATGACCCAGGCTGTTTGGGGGCAGTGGGAACAGAAGCTCACTTCATATTCTTTGTGGGTCCCAGTTTTGAAAGGACATAAAATGTATGAAACGAGTTTTAATGTCATAGCAACGCACTGGCAAAAATCACATCCACCGTTCTGCGGCAGTGCCGTGCGGGTACTGGCTGTGCAGGGCTTCACGCATGTGTGTTATTTAATCCTTAGAAACACTCTGTGAGGTGTCACGCTCCCCATTTTGCAGATGGGGAGACTGAGATGCAGAGACGTCGTACATTTGCCAGAGGTCACACAGCTAGTAAAGCAGACGAGAGCTGGGATTGGAACCGAGATCTGACCAAAGACCTTGCTTCCGGGTACTGCACGTTGTCACCTTGGGACAGAGGTGCTAACTGAGGCAAAATGAGACGTCTGTCTCTTGGACCCTCAAGTCTCAGTCCAGAAGGACAGACAGGATCAAAAGGCACATTTAACAGGAGAAAAAATGAACAGCTGTAGTTTGAGGTTAGACTGCAGCGGTCCCCAATCTTTTTGGCACCAGAGACCAGATTCATGGAAGACAGTTCTTCCATGGACTGGGGGTGGGGGTGGGGAGCGGAGCTCAGGCGGTGACACGTGGCCCATTTTTCCTAACAGGCCACGGACTGGTCCTGGGCCGTGGCCTGGAGGTTGGGGACTGCAGAGTTAGAGGAATAAATGAAATCAATCCTAGCGTGTAGGAATATACTTTGTGCAAAACTTAAAAGCATGGCTAACGTGTATACCACAGCCCACATACTTGTGTGAAAACCTCTTATTGCTACTACTAGAATCACCAGCCAAGATTTTAGCCAAGAGCTGTGTTTTATTCTTATTGCTACTCTATTTCCTGAAAGAGCTCAGGGGCTCACAGTGGGTTTGGAGGAGCCCTGGAAGTCAAGATGCCGTTTGAGTCTGATCCTCAGCTTACTGTGTGGGACCCGGTCATCTCACAGGGCCGATGTGAGCACCAGGTGAGATAACATGCGTAAGAAGTAAGTGTTAAGGGGTGTTCTTTCTTAAAAGAGATTAGATAGTCAGAATCTTTACTTATGCCTAACTCCTAAGAATGGTATAAAAACCTTTGCGTAAATGTATTTTCCTTTTAGGCTCCTCAAAGGGTAAGACTTCACATAACATTTTTATAAAATTTACCTATGGTGTAAGCAATTAAAAAAGCAAATACAAGTTTAATTTGACTATGACATTGAGAGTAGATGACACTATTGTTTAAAAGTTTTAAATTTTAAAATCATTGCACATTATATTAAACACTAGGAATATACTTAGGACTTCATGCATAAGCAAAGTCTTTGGTTCTTGGAATCCACGCTGCCATTACCCTGTCCCTCTGTAACACTGGGGCGGTTTGTGGGAGAAAAGAAAGATTGAATGATAATGGCTACACTGAAGCATGAAAAATTAATGTTTCGGATTTGCTAGGCCTTACAGCATGTCCTCATTGTCTATTTTGATGATACAATCTATTTTCCAGGAGGTTGATTTATTTTCCACATTTGTTAATGCAGAATTAGTTTACATTTGTAAGTCTGACGTTCACTCTGGCAGAGAGAAATGACTGACAGGTTGAGCCTACCAGCAACCACAAGCTCCAGGCTGAAGGAGTTCTGTCCTGCTCGGTTGGTGGCTATACACGTGTAGATGCCGGCGTCCCGGGACGTGACTGGCTCTATGATCAGAGAGTGCACCCCGTTCTCGCGCACGAGCATCTTGTGAGCACTGTCGGGGCGTACGGGCTTTCCGTCTAGTTGCCAGCTCAGATCTGGGGTTGGCAGCCCGCTGACCTAAACCAGGAGGGAAATGCACGTCAATTTTTCTGACATTATACCAGGGTGAAATCACTGATAGCTAAGAAACCAGCATAAATTCCTCCTTTGGTAGTACAAGAGATGGCTTTTAGTATCAACTTGTGTTACTCTTGGCCTGAAACTTTCCAGTGGCTTCCTAAGCACTCACAGGCTCGCTTCTAAACATTTCTTACTGAGCAACCTAGAGACAAGTGAAATGGGAATTAGAAAAATTTCTGTCGTCTTACTCGGGGCTATAAAGATTACTGGGATGATGTCAGCACCGGGCTTCAAGCTTTTTGGAAAGAAGATGTCCAACAGTAATAATAAATCCAAGCTTTTTGGAAAGAAGATGTCCAACAGTAATAATATAAATCCTTATATCCAGTGTAGAAAGCTGGTCAAGAAGTCCCAGCTACGGAGACATTAGCTAATGCATCCATCAGCACACAGGGCTGTTATTATTTTATAATCTTGAAACTGAGTAAACAAGAGCAATACAAAATTACCCAGAAAGCCCTCTCAAAAATTAGCATCACAATGGAAACATCATAAAACCCTGAGACCTTGGCAGTTGTGTTGACCAGAGATCAGAGAAAAGCACGCATAATTGCTAATGACATGTGCTGCAGAGGCCCAGGATGGCTGCCATCTGCCCGCTTGTCACTGTTTTGCCCTGGGTTTTGAATGGAGAAGCGCACTGCTAAGGAGGCCTTTTTACTCTCCCCCAACTTCACTAGTGGGAAATTACACACAAAGATGTCAGTTAGACTGTAAAACAATTCTTTGAAGAAGAGGCTTTGCCAGAATCAGCCCGAGAACTCACAAATTCCATTCCTGCTGTGTGATACTCATTTATACTACCTACAAGAGATGGCCTCCCATCACACAGGTAGCCAGTGTCTAGAGAATTTAAAGAAAAAAATTAAGTAAACTTAAACTACTGGTTAAAAGGATGAAGAGATTTTGGAAACAAACAGCAGTAATTAGGCAGCTTGGCTTCCGAGAGGCTCAGGCTCATGTGTCCAATGTCCCCAGCTCTCCGTGGACACTGCTTGGCCTGTCTGGAGGTCACCGGGATAAGTGTGGAGAAAGAGGGAGTGGACACCCGTGGTGAGGCTCCTCGCCTTTCCCGAGTTTAGAAGTGAAGTGGCTCTGCATGTTCTCACTGTCCTAGGTGAGATCCCAGATACGCAGGGCCATCTGCTGACGGAAGCCACAGTGTGCTTAGTAGGAGAGATGCCCACCCGATTCGCGGTAGACCTATTCAGTGGACAGTCGTTCCTGTTAGGGCAAAGGGAGATGCCTTGTTCCTCTAACCCCAGTCGTCCTGGCTGCGTAAGGGAAGAAGGTGTGACCTTAGGAACTGCAGGTCATCATAAGCAGGTCGCAGTGTGAACAGACCGATGCTCCCGGGGCACGAGGAAATCGTGGGGAGAGAAGAGCGTACCTGTTACTAGAGGACTGGGAATGAATGTTTTCCCTAAGATTTAGCAGCAGGTCAAGGATAGTCAGGGTCTAGGAATGTACTTCAGGGATTAAAAGGGAGGAGTGGGCTTTTTGGAGGAAAAGCAAGCTGTTGCTGTAGTGTTTGGCTTGTTTTCAAGATTTTTCCCCCGTCAAAGTTAAATACTCTGACAATTTTTTTTTTTTTTTTTTCTGAAATAGGTAACACTCCATCTGTTCATGTGGCAAAATTTTTCACATTTTCTTTGTCTAGGTCAGATCATCATAGTGAAATCAACAAGCAGAGATTACTTTTTGTTTCTAATTTTTTTGTTTGTTTGTTATTAAAGGCAGGGTTTTGCTTTGTCATCCAGACTGGAGTGCAGTGGCGTCATCATAGCTCACTGCAGCCTCAAACTGCCTCCTGTCTCGGCCTCCCAAAGTGCTAGGATTACAGGCGTAGCCCCTGTATCTGGCCTCCAATATTCTTTTAATGGCAGGGATTTCCAGGACAGTTATGTCCCTGTACAGTGAAATAAAGTACTATGATTTCTTAAATATGAGTAATAATAGAGATAACAGTATGGCGAATATATAATCATTCAGACTCACCCTCTTGTCATTTTTTCATATTTTAAAATCTCAGATTTTATGTAATTTTGCCCCTATACATAGGTCAGTATACATTTTAAAAACAGACTTTTCTTATATAATCACAGTTCCATTTTTATACATAAAATTAATAATCCCTTGGTATCATATAATTGTCTAAAATAAAATTTCCCCTATTGATTAAAAAACGTCATTTTACAAGTGGTCTATGTGAATTTTTAAAAAAATACTTAAATAAAATTGTGTATATATAGTGTACAACATGATATTTAGAAATATGTATACACTGTGGAATGACTAAATTGAGCTAATATGTGATGAAAACACTTGAAAATTGCTGAGAGTAGATTTTAAGTATACAATACATTGATATTAACTGTAGTCACATGGTGAACAGTAGATCTGTTGAACGTCCTGCTGTCTAACTGAAATTTTGTGTCCTTTGGCAAACACCTCCCCACCCCTCCTCTCCCTCTCCAGTCCCTGATACACACAGGGGTTCTGCTTCTGTAAGTGAGCTCACGTGGTGTTTATCGTCCTGTGCCCGGCTTACTTGTCACTTAACACGATGTCCTCTAAGTTCATCTATGTTGTCACAAATGACAGGATTTCATTCTTTTTTTAAGGGTAACTAGTATTCCATCCTATATATATATCACATCTTTTATCCATTCATCTGTTGACAGACACTTTATTCCATGTCTTGGCTATTATGCACAATCCTGCAGTGAACATGGGCGCAGACATCTCTGTGACATACAGATTTCATTTTCTCTGGATAGACAGCCAGCAGTGTGAGTTCTTAATTGTAGACTTAAAATGAAGGAAACACACACACATAAATATATACACATGGAAATTCAATTTGTGTACTTACATGTAAAAATATTTATGCTTAGAAAATATTTTTGTTATATTTGTTCTTTTTATACATTTCTACAAGCCCAGCTTTTTTAAAAAAATATTTTTTTTATTTCAGCGTATTATAGGGGTACAAATGTTTAGGTTACACATATTGCCTTTGCCCCACCCGAGTCAGAGCTTCAAGCGTGTCCGTTCCCCAGACAGTGCACACTGCACCCATTAGGTGTGAATGTGCCCATCCCCTCCTCCCCCTCCCACCTGCCTGACACCCGATGAATGTTACTGCTACATGTGCACTTAAGTGCTGGTCAGTTAATACTGATTTGATGGTGAGTCCATGTGGTGCTTGTTTTTCCATTCTTGTGATACTTCCCCTAGTAGAATGGGCTCCAGCTCTATCCAGGATAATACAAGAGGTGCTAGATCACCATTGTTTTTTGTGGCTGAGTAGAACTCCATGGTATACATATACCACATTTTATTAATCCACTCATGTATTGATGGGCACTTGGGTGGTTTCCACATCTTTGCAGTTGGGAATTGTGCTGCTGTAAACATTCGAGTGCAGATGTCTTTTTTATAGAATGTCTTTTGTTGTTTTGGGTAGATGCCCAGTAATGGGATTGCTGGATCGAATGGTAGTTCTACTTGTAGCTCTTTGAGGTATCTCCATATTCCTTTCCACAGAGGTTGCACTAGTTTGCAGTCCCACCAGCAGAGTATGAGTATTCCCATCTCTCCACATCCACGCTGACATTTATTGTTTTGGGACTTTTTGGTAAAGGCCACTGTCACTGGAGATAAGTGATATCTCACTGTGGTTTTGATTTGCATTTCCCTGATGATTAGAGATGTTGAGCATTTTTTCATATGTTTCTTGGCCATTAGTCTGTCTTCTTTTGAAAAGTTTCTGTTCATGTCCTTTGCCTACTTTTTGATAGGGTGGTTTGATTTTTTTCTTGCTGATTTTCCTGAGTTCTATATAGATTCTAGTTATCAGCCCTTATCGGATGTATAACGTGAATATTTTCTCCCATTCTGTAAGTTGTAATTTGCTCTCGTGATAGTTTCCTTGGCTGTGCAGAAGCTTTTTAATTTAATCAGGTTCCATTTATTTATTTTTGTTGTTGCCATGATTGCCTTTGGGGTCGTCTTCATAAATTCTTTGCCTAGGCCAATGTCTGTAAGAGCTTTTCCAACATTTTCTTCTAGAATTCTTACAGTTTCGTGCCTTAGGTTTAAGTCTGTTATCCATGGTGAGTTGGTTTTTGTGAAAGGTGAAAGGTACGGATCGTGGCTACCCAGTTTTCCCAGCACCATTTATTGAATACAGATTCTTTTCCCCAGTGTATGTTTTGTCTGCTTTGTCAAAGGTTAGATGGCTATATGAGGATGGTTTTATATCTGGATTCTCAGTTCCGTTTCATTGGTCTATATCTCCGTTCTTTTGCCAGTACCGTGTGTTTTAGTTACTATAGCCTTGTAGTATGGCTTGAAGTCTGGCCCAGCTTGCTTTTTGAAAACACAAAGAATGTCCAAGTACCTTAAGCAGCTTGTATTAGTGTTCTGCAATCCCAGAGAGAACCAGCAGAGGGAGACCAAATAATTTTTAAAAACCTTATCTATACTTAAGAGCTAAACATTAAATTTAAAATTTATGGTATTTAATAAGTAGTGGGGAAAAAACAAAACAAATTTCAGAGTGGTGGTTCTCAAACATTTTTTTCTTCAACCTCCTTTGGGAAATTGATGAAAGTTATATTACACAATTTTGTATGTATTCTAATAATTTGAGTTCCCACACCTAATGAAGCCTGCCAAGGACCTCGGTTAAGAAGCCCAGCAGGAAAACAGGCGAAAGAAGGATGTCACTGTAACTTCTAGAATTAGAAAATGGGTGGAATAAAAGAGTAGGTACGTGGATACAAAACTTGTATGGAAAAGAATGAAGATCAACTAATGATTAGTACAAACACCAGATTCATCACATTACTTCAAAATGTAAAACTTATAGGGATAAATAAAACTTGGTGACTTTCTGCAGTATGGTGTACACAGTTCTGAGTAAAGAACATATTTAATGTAAATTTAAAAGTAATAAAATGATAAAAAACAGTATATAAATGTCCGGTATGCTTCACTCATTTTTTTCTCCTCTTAAGCTGGAATCATTTTATACCTTACATAATTTCCCCAAAAGGAACTACAGAGAAATGGCAATGAGGGGAGAAGGGAGGGAACAGATTTGCAGGCAATAAGAAATGCTTACTTTGCAATCCATTCTACAGAGTCTTCCTTCTTGAACAGTAAGATCTCCAGGAGCCTGCAAGAAGTGAGGTCTGAAAAATCGCTCTTGAATTGGTTCATTTTCATCTCCACTGTCCCTTGATCTAGAACGAGGCCTTGAAACAAGATAGATAGTTAAAGAAATAGCAATAGACAGTAGTTATTTCCAGACTTTAGTCATCTGTTTTCTTAAAATACACACGGTAATAATACGATTTCCTTATCCTATCCTTATCTCCAAGATTTACACATAAAAAAAAAAAAATCAGAAAAGCAAAATCTTGTTTAATTTGGAAATTTACCATAAATTTAATATTCTACTAATTGCAGGCTAGTATAAATCATAAAAGGGGAAATGGGGAAAATGGGGTACTATATTTTAACATTTTTTTCTAAATATTTTTAAAGCTTTATGAAAAGTAGCAACAGCTGTTGCTCATTTATTACAAAATCCTTTTCAACAGAAATTACTGTAACTTTCCACTGTGATTTTTAAATTTGTAGGAAATTAAAAGTTCTTATTATTGCATAAAAATTAATATATTTTTAATCAAAATTCCTTTCATATTAACTAGGAAAACAAATTACATTCTTAGGCAAGTTTTCTTTTCCATTAGTTATCCATATGCCAAAAGGCATTATTCTTTTCTTTAAAAAATAAGATTGTGCAAATCTTCCAGATTTTGTGCATCTCTCTCACTTTTAAGTATGTTGGCAGAGGAAGCTTTAAGAGGAATAGAATTTACAGTAATTGCACGGAACGCTGAAGAGAAGAGCAACATACCGAAGACAAATTCTGTCAATCACCAGAAGATAAGTTTAAAAACATTTACTAGAAAAAGCAAGAGTGGAACAAATGAAATATTAGTATACTAGGCTAGTAATTATTAGATTTTTAATACAGTTTACTCTTCTCCAAATACAGACCTAATTTATGGGGAAAATGCTTTCTAGGACCCAGTGACACATGGAAAAGCTTAAATGTATTGAAGACCACAAGGAAAGCAATAAAGAATAATGCAAGACGATGGACCTGGTACTAAATATGTTGTATTACGGCCACAGATACGTGCCTCAGATCGTGTGAACAGATACTGCCACAGTAAGGTTAGAATTAGATCTGCACATGCTCAGGAGCCAGCACTGTCTTCCCAGCGCTGAGCAGAGGTCTCTGTGGATCCAGCCACATGAGGAGGTGTAGACACACCAGTTGTTCGATGCTTGTTCAGCTTTCCTGCTTGCCCTCTGCGAGCCTATGTGTTCTCTTCACCAAAGGTGTTTTGTATCCACGACCTATAATTTTACGGCCAGGACTACTTGGGGATACTCTGTAAAATATCTAGGAACCCGGGTGGACAGGCTGGTTGACTTACCTATATATATTTTTTTTAACTGCAAATACGTTACTAAGAAGTCGTATCTTTCCTCTGTCTCTGCCTACCAGGATTCGGTCTGCACCGTTGTCAGACTCAGGGCTACGAGGAGTGGGAAGCATACTCTATTGTTAGCAGATATTTGGGCATTTATGACAAATATTACAAGATTTATGGTCTAATGGTCTTATGTTCTGAACTAAGTGATTGAAAAACGAACATTTAACAAACTAGCTGATTTTAAGAAATCTAGCGGCAGTAGCTTATAATGGTCAACCCACACAGCTGTTGGTTAAAGAAGTTTGGTTTTGAGCATTTGTGTACCGTTGACTCATATTTTTATGTTAAGATACCATTTAATGGTAGTGAGTCTTTATTTCTCCATATATAAAATGTGTCCTATTTAACAAACTAATGATGGCATATTGGAACAGGCCCAGCACGTATTAGCAAATGTTTGTTCCCGCTCCCTTTCTGAATACCAAAGGAGCATAATAGTCAAGGAGCCAGAGATTGTAAGTTTGTTTTCACATTCCATCTCCCAATTACGGTCACTTTTGTGGTCACACTGTGATTCTAATAGTATTGAATTTATAGTGATAAATAAGAATAAAATAAACAAAACAACAGCAACACCTATGGGAAAGGGCGTGTGGAATACCTTCTGCCGTGAGGATGGCCGGCGGGAGAGCGGGGGCTGCGGCCTCTCTGGTTGACAGCCTGGACCATCAGCCGTCCCGTGCAGCTGGCGCGGCCCTGTGGGGGACGCAGGAGGGAGTGACTGGCCGTGCAAACCGCCAGCCGCCAGGCACCGTCATGCTCCTGTCGGATCCTCCACAGACATCATGTCATTAAAACTCAGTTGCCATTTCAGTGACGGCACCAGCCCCTTTCAGAAAAGCACTTTCCCTGAGTTAAGTTCCTCAGTAAACTCTGTAACGTAAAGGGCTCAGGTGACGGTCTTTTTCTGAGCTGTTAAGCAAGCTTTACTGTTTTATCTAGGATGATACTGAAAATGACAACTCCCTCTTTGAATTAATCGTAATCTGCTAAGGTCTCCGTGATGCGTGCGGTCAAGCTGTAAGATAGAGCAGGACATCGCTCGTGACGATTCTATTTTCATAGTCACATATCTGCAGGTTGTGGCCAATTCTGAAGTCAAAACTACGAGATGTTTTCTGTTGGGTATTTTCAGTAATATACTTATTAAATGTTCGTGGCATCCCTTCCCCAAACCATGCATCAAAAGAGATGTCAGCCTGAGAAACGAGCGTTACGTGAGAAGCAGGCGCGGATGAGGAGGAAGCTGCGTGGCCAGACCACGCCATGCTCTCATACAATGAACAGATTTGAGATTTAAAAGCCAGAAGCAGTTAATAAATACCTAAAATATGTGGGCTTTGTGTTAAGGGCCTATGTAATGAAAAGCTATATTTTATCTCTTAAATTTATCAATTTAAAGTTTTATGGGGCACAACCAGTGGTTGGTTAATGGATATAATGACAGCTAGACAGGAGGAATCAGTTCTAGTGTTCTGTAGCACAGTAGGGTGACTATAATTAAAAACAATTTACTGTATATTTTCAAATAGCTAGAGTGGATTTTGAGTGTCCCCAACACAAATGATAAAAAGTGATGGATGTGCTAAATACCATGATTTGATCATTATACTCTGTATACACATATTGAAATAGAACCTTGTTTCCCATACGTATGTATAATTCTTATGTGTCAGTTAAAAATAACACATGTATTACTAACCAATACATGACCAGGGGCATTTAGAAAGCATCCAAACTAAGAAGTTGTATAATTTTGACATTTTAATCTGAAAAAAAAAAAAAAATCCAGAATTCAGTGAAGCAGTTTTGAAAAGATGCCTTCATTGTGTACAATAGAAAGTTCAGGTTTTTAAGTCTGAACATCTTATTTATGAGAAAGCTCAGACAGCATCAGCATTAATGATTCTGATCACGCTAACGTGCCTGTTAACCCTGGCCGTCATCATCGTCACCGGGCTCTGTGGCACAGTAGTGCCCTCCCTGCCTTAGCTGTTAACTCTCTCACTGTATCTTACTATCAGCACATGAGTAATAGAAGTGAATACTTACAGCGAAGCTTGAAATGAGCCTGGAAACCTTATCATGCTAAAACAAAATGCAATCAACAAACTAACATTTTACGTTTAACTCAGCTGTGTGTGCTTTTCTAGTCCAAACAAATGCACAGAGTTTAAAGCTATAGTACACATAAGAAGTCTGAATTCCTAAAGCGATTCTGTGTTAAACATCCAGCTGGTAAAGAGTATTTGATGCCTTGTGCAAGGCCAGTTATTTATATGATATGGAAATAACATTTATATTCCATAGTTCATGACATTTAACTTGTGGCACGCAGGTCTTTATAAGAGCTTGCCACTTGTATACATCATGCAATTTGAGGAAACATCAAGCTGCAAAGTAGCCATTCCCAAATCCAAGTGCAATACAGAGTAACTTAGCAACACAACAAAACAAAGTAAAACATTCGTGTTTAGATTTAGTTGTGTCTTAAAGATAGGATTAGAGTCTAAAATAAACTGTATTTGTGAGCCTCATCTTGGCGTCGTGTTTGGTGTCACACTGCACAGTCGCTCATTAGTTTGCTCAGCTATGTGACTGCTTCGGTCCCTTATGAATTGATCGAGCTGCACACATTGAGTCTGACACAGAGCCCAGTGTATGTTTCGAGCTATGTGTTCTAAGTCCAAGCAGAACTTGGATGCAGTCAGCAATACCTAACATGTTTCTTATTCCCAAAATATTAAACCAGGTGGAAAAATATCATATTCTATAAAATATTCTGCTGAACTTTAGTATTTTCCTCCTTCCTTGGTTCTCACCCTCTTCTTGGCTGCTCTCCGTAATTATTTTCCACTGCTCAGGAGAACTCTGCCATCTGTGTTTCATCACTGAACTAGTTTTTCCACTCTAGTCTTTTCCTCTTTCCCTTGGTCACTTCACATCATCTAGACTGCAGTGCACTAGGTAAAAATAGACACAGTTGTCTCCCTTTCAAACCCTAGTGCTTTTAAAACTTGAAAAGATTTAAGGCAACTAAAGGGCATCAAGGAATCGAGGAGTGAGCTTCAGCTTTCTGTCCAGTACACCTGCTGCTTTGGGGATCACTATATTGTGAAAGATTTAGCTTTTGCTCTTGAAATTTTTTTCAGTGCCTACTTATGACTCTTTTAAATCATGTTTTAATTCATAAATTACAAGAATAAAATAATCTATGATAACAGATGTTATAAAGCTGAGATTATGACAGTGCTAACATTTCTGTAAGAGCATTCCTGCAGCAACAAATGACAACTGTCGCCAAAGGTCAGGCAGAAAAGGGGCTGTCACTTGCCACGGTGTAAGTGTGATTTCGTTTTCCCGATAGGTTGTAAAGTTCATCCCAGTTTCTAGGCAGTGATTCTCAAAACTTTATCTGGCATACGGGGACATACCTGCTACTAAAGACTCCAGGATGGGAAAGCAGGAGCTTTACTCTTGGAGTTAAAATCACCCGGGCAACGTGCTCAGAAACTTGGAATCCAGCTGCTGCCGAGTCTCGGCCACCTCAGTGGGAAACGCACTGTACACAGTCTGAGGTCTACTCTTAGGGTTCCCTCAGACTCTCTTCGTGGATTTCCCTTCCTGTTGCCTGTCTCTGCTTATTTAGGTCAAGGAGAGTCTCAGCCCCGCCTCTTAATTATTAATAAACTGCTGGGTGGGTCAGCTGACCTGCAGAGATGGGGACTGGTCTGGTGACTGTGACCCTGGGGTGCTGCTCCCTGCGGATTGCCCAGAACAGCCGTGCCCTTTGCTGCCATCACAGCAGGGACGGGTGTGGTGTTGGGAGGGCT
Organism: Eulemur rufifrons; assembly: GCF_041146395.1. Classification (NCBI taxonomy): domain Eukaryota; kingdom Metazoa; phylum Chordata; class Mammalia; order Primates; family Lemuridae; genus Eulemur; species Eulemur rufifrons. The sequence continues at coordinate 2,192,791 of NC_091000.1, read as the reverse complement.
CGGTGTAGACTGGTCTCCTCGTTCCTCCAGCGAGGGGAGCAGACACCAGAGAGGATGACATGGGGCTCAGCAGGGAGTCGGAAGCGGCAGAATCCCTGGGCCTGGGATGAGGGCAGCGACCGCTCTTCCGGGCCCTCCCTTGGCCTGAGGGCGCTGGGAGCAGAGAGCAGCTCCCCAGCTCCACGTGTGGCTGTCAGCTGTGCTGTGCGGGTGGCCGTCCTCTCGTCACAGCCCCCCCTCCCAGACCCGCAGCTGTGGCACAGCCACGTCTGCTGCCTGACTCCCTTCCCGTGGGGGCATAGCAAGGAGACGCCAGGAGGTTAGAGGACCACACACCGCAACGTGCGGGTAGAAATTCCCTCCCAGACCGACTTGCTCACTCCCGCAGTCCCGTGGGCGTGGGGCACCTGGGAACAGAGCGGGTCTGTTCCGTCCTGGCCCCACGGCTCCTGCCAAGTGTCAGGGTGCTGCTGAGACAGGGTGACCGGTGTCTCTGAATTAAAGTAATGGCACCGAGTAGCATTTACTGAAAGCACACTGTGCCCGGTAAACTGAGCTTCTTACACGTGCTATTCAAATCCACATGATTATTATAATTTTATAGAAGAGGCTCAGGCACAGAGAGGGGTTAAGTGCCTTGCTGAGGGTCACACAGGTGACAGAGCTAGGACTCCGCCTCGGATCTGCCTGTACCTGCACCACCCGCCTGCCCTGGGCCCTTCGGCACCGTCAGCGCCGCGCTGGTCCTGGGCTTCCTCGCGTCCTCCTTTCTCCTCTCCTGCCCTTCCTCCTCTTCCTGTGTGTACGGGGTTTTTTGTTTGCTTGCTTATTCTTGTTTTTGTTTTTCGGCTTTATATACTGGGCTCTGGGTAAGATTACATTTAATTTTTTAAAATTTAATTTAAACTGACCAACTGCAGTTGTATACACTTTGGGGCACAGTGTGGGATGACGCCAGGGCCATCCCAGCAGCCCTCCTTTATCTCGTGGCTTCATGGCGGCTGTCCTGGCCCTCACGCTGCCACTGCTCGAGCACTGAGTCCTCCCCCATTCAGAGCTTTTCCACATGTAAAACACATTCGTATCATCTGAGGCAGACTGCAAGCAGACTCACAGCTGCGGTTGTGCGTGTGTGTTCCTTTGCTGTGTGAAATGCCTTCCTCCAAGGACAACCGGCACGTGCTGGGAACGTGCCTTGGAGTTGAGGGCAGGACCCCGGTGCGAATTGCGCGAGCCAGTCCTGGGGGCAAGGAGGAATGAAGGACCCAACCTGAAGAACAATTCTGGATTTTGTTGGGTTCTCCACCATTTTTTTTTTTAACAAGCAGAAAACTGAAAGTTGAAATTTGTTAATAGTCAAGAAAACATACTGAAAATACAATGAGGAAAAAAAAGCACGTTCCACTTTTGTTCCCCTAAATATACCAAACTTAAACACAAATAAGCATTAAATTGCATCTTTTTAATAGAGGTGGTGATTCTGACTGACTTTCAGGGTCACGGTCATGTATTCATTGATAAAAAAAATTAGAACTTCAAGAGTGTGTGTTAACGCGACAGCTTTTCATTGACAGTGAAGAGCTTGCTGTGCTCTATCACAACCCGACTGGCTGGCTGACTTGCATTTAATATTATTGCTGAAAAAAATATATAACAATGGACTAGTGGAATAGAATAAACTTTTAAAAGTTTGTAAGCTTTGTTAAAATTATTTATAGTATTTTCTAACACTAAATATTTTCTTTGAAAGAAATAATGAAATATGGAATGATATAAATAGATCAGAGATTTTCAAAAAGATAAATTCTGGGACTGGGTGTGGTGGCTCATTCCTGTAATCCTAGGACTTTGGGAGGCTGAAGTGGGAGAATCACTTGAGGCCAGGAGTTTGAGACCAGCCTAAGCAGCATACTGAGACCTGGTCTCTACAAAAAATAGAAAAATTAGCTGGGCATGGTGGTGCGTGCCTGTAGTCCCAGCTACTTGGGAGGCTGGGGCAGGAAGATCACTGGAGCCCAGGAGTGTGAGGTTGCAGTGAGCTGTGATGACGCCACTGCACTCTACCCAGGGTGATGGAGCCAGACCCTGTCTCAAAAGGAAAAAAAAAAAAAAAAAAAAATTCTGGACAATCTTCATTACTTATATAATAAAATTATTTATTTTAACTTTTTAAAAATTCCCTGTCACACACTGAGCTCTTTTTTTTTTTTTTTTTTTTGAGACAGAGTCTCACTTTGTTGCCCAGGCTTGAGTGAGTGCCGTGGCGTCAGCCTAGCTCACAGCAACCTCAAACTCCTGGGCTCAAGCGATCCTACTGCCTCAGCCTCCCGAGTAGCTGGGACTACAGGCACGCGCCAACATGCCCGGCTAATTTTTTCTATATATATTTTAGTTGTCCATATAATTTCTTTCTATTTTTAATAGAGACGGGGTCTCGCTCTTGCTCAGGCTGGTCTCGAACTCCTGACCTTGAGCGATCCACCCGCCTTGGCCTCCCAGAGTGCTAGGATTACAGGCGTGAGCCACCGCGCCCGGCCCACACTGAGCTCTTAAGGTACAAAGTCACTTCTTACTTGTTGTCGTGTCCCACATGTGTTCCAGTGCCTAGAATATATAAAATATTCAACAAGAAAGAATTTGTAGGCTTGAATGGGGAACATGATACCCAGGAGCCTCCTATTAAATTCTAAGAAGGCAATTGATCTTTTGACCCTAAATCTAAAGGCAAATGCAAGAGAAAACATTTTGATGAAAACAAATCCCGAATGCTGTATGTAGGTACTATCAAATTATAATTTATCTATACTCTTATACAGTACTTATTGATGAGTGGGTGTGTATTTGAAAATATTTTACTTTGTGGAGTTTTTCTACCATAGCCCATGTGTGCCATTCACTGTCTATCCTTTTCTAATTATTTTCTTCACATACTCCTACCTGACATTGTATTATTTATGTACTCGTTTACTGGCGTATTTTCCACTGTAGGGCTCTGTCCCGTCCATCCCTGTGATCCCGTCACCTACACGTTAGGCCCTCACGCTAGGGAAAGGCATGTCTGTTCCCGTAGGCGGACCAACACCTGATCGGATTAAACGACTCATGAAACAAAGAATTTTTCTATCCTCTGAAACCAAGATGGATGTAGAATTTGGAAAAATAGTTTCATAAGTCAAAGAAGTATAACGTCACCTTTTAATTAAATAGTTCCTCTGTCCAATCAAATGCCTGTAAGCGCCAGACACAGAACTGAGCCCAGACTTGTCCCCCTCCTTCACCTGAGGGTTTGCAGCCATGATGGTGTAATTTCCGTCGTCGTCTAGGGTGGAGGCTGCGGTGTGGAGAGAGCAGGTCCCGTCGAGATCTCGCTGAATGGCGTAGTGATCGCTCCTTGGGGAAATCTGCTTCCCATCTTTGAACCAGTAGATCTGTGCAAGGAGACAAGATTCAGGTGTGTGTAGTCTTACTCTGTTGGGAGGACTGAAAATAATCACATTGTGCTCTGCTGAGTTTTCATGTTGAAATGTTAAACCAAATACCTGAATAGGAAATTAATTTTTCAGTGAAAAAAAAGCAGGTAGCAAACAAGTTCAATTGCATTTTACATTTAAAAAATTATATATTCTCTTTTTGTTTTTCATATGGTATTACACCCACATGTTATTGATATGATAGGACGTGTACTGAATTTGGGCAGTGGTCACTGCTGTCAGGTGGCGTTGTTGGCATTTTTCTTTTTGCTTCTTTCTTTCCTCAAATGGACTGGCAGTTAAAACATATGTCTTGTAAAGATAAAAGGTCGTCTTAGAGACCAAGAAGAGATCCCAAACTCTCATCATTCTACTGGACTGTGTTTGACAAACCAGAGGGCAGCAGGGTGGGCGGGCACAGTTCAGGGCTGGTGAGGGTGGGACACTATTCACTGTTGTTTTAATTCTAGACCAACCAGCATGTGACTGCAGGTTGAGAGCGTGACAGCTCTCCTCATTATGTTAAAACAAAACAAAACACAAAAAAACCCACAATGTATTGAAAAGTACAATAATTTTCAGATCTATAACTTGGGTTGATAAAAAATTGTGAAAAATAAAGTAAAACTAAATTTTGATTAAATAAAACTTTTAAAGTGGTCCAACTACTTCTATAGATCCTCTTTCCTTCCCTTCCCTTTACACAAAACCATTGGTCCAAGGATGTCTGATGTTTTGCTATTATTTTGGACTTAGCCTATGAACTACAGGTGAAAGGTGAGCCCATTATAATGAGTCACAGTGCCAGCAGCCCTAACAGAACTGAGATGCTGAACTAATTCCTGCATCCAAATACCTCCAGACTTACTGTTAGGTAAGAAAATAAACCCTCTGTTTTTTTAAGCCACAGCAAGTTTTTTGTCATTTTTGCTCCTTGCAACCAAAAGCATTTCTAACTGATTCCTAGCAAAAGAAACCTACTTTAGATCCTTTGGTTTTTAAAATAAATTTCTTCCTTAATGTAAATCAATATGCAAATTGAGAACACAAAGTGGCATTCAAATTCAACTCTCTGTCAAAGTATTTGAATCTGAAAAATCTTTTTGAAACCTACATTCCTAAGATGGGACAAGGCTAGAAATACATATAGCACTAAATAAATGCATGAATTATCAGGATCTGACTGTTATAACTTTTCCAACTCCTATTTTTCAGATAGCTCCAAATTTACAGAAAATTTTCTTTATTAATCTCTAGAACCTAAAAATCATCAACTAGACTAATAACTTTCAGTTCTAAAAATTATATAAACCATCATACTTCATAATTATCGTATTCTTTGTGGTGGTTGATTATTTCTGATGGAACAAAGAAGTTGTAATTAGTACACAATTTCTGCCTTTTGCATTCTTGCCATCATGCCAATTCTTGAGAGTTATTTCTTTCCTTTAATCATATTTTTTAATCTCCCTTAAACGTGGAATACAACTTTGAAATAAGAGTTAAGAAATATTTCCAAAATTGTTACCAAGACTACTAATGGCGGGGGAGAGGAAGGGTATAAGAATGAAAACGGGGTAAATTAGAAATTATTTTCAATCTTCCCAGGTCTCAGTGAGAACAAGCATTCCAAGGGAGGAATAATTTTTTTTATTTAAAAATAAGCTAAGAAAAGAATGCATTTCTTTAAACTTAATGAGTATTCATTCCATGCTTTAGTAATCCTAATGTAATCTATATAACACATGCAGAAGTAGACAGTTCTTTAACAAACCAGGGGAGAAGGGCGAGAGAGCAGAAGGAAGGCTGAAAGAGGAAAATCTGAAGATAAAAAGTTTGAAATAATGAAGCCTCTTAAGCCTGTGAAACACTTAAATTTGTATGAGAAAAAACAAACGCCCATCTTTCAAGTGAACTGTAGTATTCTATGAGAATAGAATCTTAAGCCTTGAGTATGGTTTAAAAATAAGTGGGATCTTTTTGTGAATATTTGAGAAGTTCAAGACATAATGTCTTGTCAAATTTCATTCATAAGCTGTAAATTTATTTTTAATACATTTGATATCATATTGTGAATACACAGCTATTATCCAAATTATGCCAAGAATATGGTAAAGAAGTTTTCTATAGTAATAGACTTTATTTTGAAAGTCCCATTTTATCAGAAGTGGATAAAAGTTTGAAAATTTAAGGCTATTTTCTTTTCTCTTTCTCTGACTATGGGGTTGGAATTCAGTTTTAAGGAAAGTATGATGGTAAAACATACATTATTACGAAAACAAAACAGTGCATGGAGCTGTAGGAAATTAATGCCTAAGAGTGTCGGGCATTTTCATAACACTTTCCTTTCTTCCATTTTGACTCTCATTTCAGCTCTTTTACACCATTGTTAAACTTTTAATTTCAGTGACTATTTTTCATTTGTATATGCTTATTTTATAAATCTACAGTTTTGGTACTATCCTGTTCTTTCATTATGGTTTCTATTCCTTTTTAAATTGTTTCATTACTTTAAATATAGTTATTTTAGAACCTCTTTAACATTGTCCAATATTGTGCAATACTCGGCCTTCTGTTTTCCTGTTTCTTGCACTGTTGACTCTCATGGTTGTTTATTTCCTCAGGGTTTGTAAGTTTTTATCATGAACTAATGTTCAGTTGCATTTCCTCCCTTCTGCCCTGTCGAAGTCTGATACGCCTCAAGCTATCCAAGTATATAGGACACTTTTTGCTTGCTTCTAAGGATTTTAATCGACCAGGACTTAATTTTGTATTAATTTCTACACTTTTGGCTCTATATCATGTGATAGTGTAATTTGAGGGTTTTAATTTCTCGCCTTTTTCATTCTTTTCACTGGAGCCCTAGGGAAAATGTACTGCTGTTGATGGCTTTGCTGGGCTAGTGAGCAGTTGCTCCAGTCGCCCTGTAGAGAGGGCAGGTCCTTACCCGGCACGTCCGTTGTCTGTGTGGCCGGGGCTCCCATCCCGGTCAGCCTTGTCCTCCACGGCGTCGGAAGTTTGACTGTCCGTCCTAAACAGCATTCCTCACCCCACCTCCCTTGGTACACGTAGAAAGCCCTGGTTTTGTACGTTAAAGATGTGAAGTTTTTATGACCAGTGGTTAATTCTCTGGCCACTCACCGGCTAAGTTAATAACCACACGGAGTTCAGGTTAGTCACTTGCAGTGGGACTGACAGTAAGGAGTAAATAATATCGGTGTGAAAGTTCCTTGTTAATTATTCACTCGCCGTTATTTGGGGTCTCTTTGTCCTCTATTCTTCGAACCCAAATGCCGCTCCCCACACCACCCGTTTTGGTTTCTCATGCCTTCCGAAGATGGCCCTGCACTCGAAAGCACTGAACACACTTCCGTCGCGGGCACTGAGAAAGGTGGTCTGTGTCTCTTCCTCCTGCCTACGTGCTGCCTTTTGGAAGCTAAACTCTTCCCCTAGACTTTTGTAGCCCCACGGTAAGCTGAAATTAAAAAAAAAAAAAAAAGTTGGAATTTCAACTACGTTTTCTCAGCTCACCTTTGGCCTTGGATTTCCAGCCACTCTACACGTGAAAGTGACAGGCATTCCCTCAAAGATCTTGTAGTGCTTCAGCTTCGTCTCGAAGAACGGCGCCACTCCGTTTTCCACGGCCACTTCCCCGTACGGAAGCTCGTCCCCCGATTCGTCCACAGGGGACCGTTCCAGCCTGTACTCGATCTCGCTGATGAGTCTCTGTTCACAGCTGGAGACTTTGTATTCCTGGATCAAAGCAAGTGTAATGAGCAGCCTCCACGCCGTGTGGTGCGATGCATCTCCTGATCCCACCCCTCTCCCATAAGGCACTGAGAACACAGGGACATTTTTACCCTAGAGCTTACAAACATAGTCTGAGCCCAGTTCAATTCCATGTAAAACAAACATCTGGAAGTGAGTATATGTGGTATTTCAAATTGTCTTCAAGCCCTATCATCCAAGAAGAAGAAGAAGAAAGAAAGAAAGGAAAAGAGGGGGAAGAAAAAACCCCAAAAGCTGAGTGGAGTTTTTTTCTCTTTTGGGGCAGGGGAAGAGGGAGGAGGACAGAAAAAGGCAAATGCAAAGGCTGTGTGTTCCCAAACTGTTCATAAACATAAAATGCAGTGGGACGTTGATTTCTTTCTGCAGGATGACAGCTGACGCAGGCTGGCGCGTCTCTCCCGAAGGCCAACCGTGCGTGTGGCACGCAGCCGCAATGTTGCATAGAGTTTTAGCAAAAGAATAATGGAAAAAAGTGCCACTATTTTTTTCACCGATAACAATCCCCTGCCTCCCAGGGCCCCTCCTTAGCTCTGCGGCTACTGGGAACCCGCTCTGTTCAGAACAAAAAGTAGGACTGACAGTCCAGTCAAAATTTTGGCTAAAAAAACTGCAAAGAACACATCAACATCCTAGGATGCGATTAAAGTGAATCCTATAAGTTTTTTTGTGTGTTTTTGCCTGCAAAGTGGAATGGAGACAAGGCAGCCCATTGTAAAATATTTTCTATTTAGTATTAAATAAAAGATAATTTTAACTGTGCTTTAAAGGAATTTAATCCTTCAAAAAGTTTGTTAGTTTGAAGGAAGAAATATAATGGTATGAATAAAACTACAAAAAATACACTACAAGTTGTTTTGTTTTGTCTGATTACTATCAAATTAATCAATTTAAGAATTACCATTTTTTCTCCTAGAAAGGTATAACAAATGAAAAGCTTAATGATTTAAAGTTCAGAGTATCTACTGATCGAATTAAATTCAAGTTTGATCATATTCCAGTAATTCTGTTCATCTGATATTACATGAAAACAGATACTAGTCGCAGCATTTATAATACATGGCAGTAAAGACAGACACGAGGGCGAAAAGGAAGAACAGAAGAAAACGGACTCGGTGAAAGGACAGCAAGAGGAGAAAGGTGAAAAGCGTAACCTTTTGACCATCCAGAGGATTCCCCACAGAAGCATGAGGAGACCCCATTTCCTGTAAGGGTAGAAAAAAAGAAGTGAAGACTAATGATAGAAATAATAACGTAGCAAGATTTCTAGTTTTCTTTAAGTGAAATGTTTATGGTAGCCATTTTTAGCACAGAAAAACTTTCAGATTTTGAAGGATGACAATAGACATGAGAGAGTTTACTTGATCCTTTAAACTTGTTTTAAAACTTTCTTTTAGCTTGAGACTGTATCTGGAAAGTCCCAATGGAAGCAGTAGAGATTATAAAGCACCCAGGAAGTGACCTTTTTGGTGAGAGCAGGTGACAAACAGCAGGTAGATCCCCTGCCGATCAGAGACTCACAACCCCAGGTGCTCTCCCACCTACAGTGGTGCGAAAGTGACAGGCATGTGGCAGAAACTGTACCGCGAGTACTCTACGACCACTCTGTCTCTCACTTTGAGTAGAACACTCCATACGTTACATGAGACAGTCAACACGTTATTATAAACAGGCTTTGCGTTAGATGACTTTGCTCAACTGCAGGCTAATGCTAGTGTCCTGAGCGTGCTTAAGGTAGGCGAGGCCAAGCTATGTTTGGTAGGTTAGGTGTATTAAATGCATTTTTGACTTAGTGTTTTCAACTTATGATGGGTTTACCAGGACATAACCCCAGCCTAAGTTAAGGGGCATCCGTATATATGTGAAAGAAGATAAAGACATAGTCTTTTCTGTACACAGATATTTTACTTTGACTGGATATTAAAAATGCAGAGATAACCCTCGGAGGAAACAGGTGTGAACTATGAGGGTCCACTTAGACACGGATTTTCCTCCACCTCTGTCACCCTGAAGACAGCAAGACCCACCCTCCTCTTCCTTCTCTTCCTCCTCTTCCTCAGCCTACTTACTCAGTGTGATGATGAGGATAAAGACCTTTATGATGATCCACTTCCACTTAATGAATAGTAGATATGTTTTCTATTTATGATTTTCTGAATACCATTTTCTCTTCTCTAGCTTGCTTTATTAATACAGTGCCTAGTACATATAACATACAAAATATGTGTCAGTCAGCTGTTTCTGTTATTGGTAAGGCCTCTGGTCACCGGGAGGCTATTTGGGGAGTCGCAAGTTACATGTGGATTTTCAACTGTGCAGGGGGTTGGTGCCCCTCACCCCCGTGTTGTTCAGGGAAATCTACACTGGCTCTTGCAAACAATGTCATTGAAAACTATTTTGCATTAAAGCACAGGAGAAGAAAAACAGGAAGATACCTGAAAGGAGAATAAACGAATAAATAGGAAGATAAAAAGAACAGGTGTCGCTGACGGAAGTCATTCTATCAGTGACCTCACACATCTGGTACACAGTATGTGCCCCGTCAGCATTAGCTATGAGGCCGACTGATACTAATGCAGTTTTCTGTGACTTGCTTCCTACTTCCCACAGAATTGATCCCAAGAATAGTGTCCTTGCAAAGTATGGGGAAAGGAGAAAATTGTTATTTTTCAAGAAATCCAGAGAACACAATACCTGATTAGCTGTTTCCTCTTCTGGCTCCTGAACGTGAAAGACAGTGGCGCTGTCGGCACCCAGCAGTCGGCGAGCCATTCTTTCTTCGTATGTCAACCTCTAGACAAAAGAAGGCGGCACAGAAATACAAAATTAGAAAAAAAAAAGTCATAACTACATATGGCTTATGAAAAAAAGTAAAAAACAAAGCAAGTTTTGATGTTTTCTGTAATTAACTGTTCTCTCTCCAGCTTCAGACACCTGTATGTGAAGGCATCTGTTTCATTCCCTGGTTGCTGGGGTCTGCCCTTCACCTCCCCCCGTCCTGACGGCCCGATGCGGGGAGCCACCGGCTGACCCCGCGCCCGTGCAAAGTGAGCAGGAAGCCACAAAGCAGAAGCCACGTAGCAAATACGTGTCATGTGCTTATCTTTAATGAAAAGCATAGAGGAAAAAAGATATGCAAACAGCACAGCACAATTTAAAGGAAATGTTATTTTTGTTAGCCATCCACAGGCTTCAGAACAGCCCGGTCGGCTCCAAGGCTGACAGGAAAAACAAAGCTCCTCCAAAGGAGAAGACACTGATGCGCAGGAAGATGAAAGAACAGGTATCACAGATGGAAACAATTCCATCAGTCACTTAACAGTGTCTGACACATAGTACACGCTCAGTAACTGTCAGCTAAGGGACGTTTCCGACCGGCTAGCGGGGACTGTCCTCTCTGCTTTGAGGTTCTCACCCCTCAGAGCACTTCCCAGGCTGCTGGGGGATGCAGGTGAACGGAGGCAAACGTGACGACCCACAGAGAACGACTGCACGTGGCTGAGTCAGCAACAGGACGGAGACAGACGCTTGCCGGAGCTGACGTCCCCAGTTCAGGCCTGCTCCGAGGCAGGTGGCTTTCCCACCAGGCAAACGCAGTGGCGGTGTGTCTGTAACTAGCAACCAGCACTTGGGCTCGGCCCCAACGGTTTTTGCCGGGCCATTCTCACACACGAGAAACGCCAGCATTTGTGTTCTGTGTATTAGGGTGAGTCCTGCTCTTGAGTGTTGGTTCTAAAGGGACTTGGAATCCTGAGTCTGGGAGGAGCTTTCAGAAACCATCTACCCCATCAGGGGCATTTTACAAACAAGTGTGTGATTAGAAATAGAGAATAATTAGTATGGCGGAATCTTAAAAAAGTACAGAAGCTATTTCAGATAAACTTCCCAACTTCTGAATGTAGATGCAAATTCTATTGGAAAGTCTCTAATCAGGAAAATATGTTGGGTAAATTTACAATTTCCAGTAATTGCTGGTTCCAATCCCAGCTGAAACCGGGAAGTGAAACAAGTTGAGTGCCAAATGACAAATAGTCCTGGAGTTGAAATTAGTTCTTTTAATAAAAAAAGGGCAGGGGACAAGACGAGGTAGAGGTGGTGTCTGAGTGGCACGTGGAGCATCACAGTCCAGTGTGCTAGTGTTCAAATTAACTTTCTCACGTCTGTTAAAAAAAAATCATGAATTCAAAGAGTTTTAAATACCTGCTCTCTTAAAAAGCTTTCCTAATGTTTTCATGGAGAACTGTATCAGTGTCAAAGGCAGGCCTGCAGCGATTTCCACCCTGTTCCTTAGGAGCAGAAATATCAATTTTATGTCTATTTATTTCACCTACCCTTAGGAGCCAAATTTACTGCAGTTTTGTTTTTAAATAGACTCAGTTCTTACTAAGACAGTTTTGTTTCTAAATCTCTATGTCACATGGATACACAAGCCTTTGTCTATTGAAGCCAAAAATAAGAGAATAATACGTAACATTAGGAAAAAGTTGTTTGAAAATCCCATTTTCTAAAAAGGGAAACCTTACTTTTCTTGTCCTTTTAGGCTCTCAAATGTGGATATCTATGGAACTTATTGTGAATGTTATTCACTGCCAAACAGATAAATATAAATATTATATACTTATATATGATACATAAAATATATAACAAATATAAATATACATGTAATGTACATAATGTGATTGAATAATAGCTTATAAAAGTCTTAGCTTAACCAAGAGAATCTTATTCCATAAGGAATATTTAAATAAACACCCAAAAAGAAAAAAGCTGGAGAGATGCCTTTACCTGGCTTGAAAAGGTTCCCGTAAGTATTTATTTTACTCTTTTAAAGGCTTTAGTTGACAGAGCCTGGGAAAACTTCCAAGTATGTACATTTACACACGCAATCACTTATTTCAAGGAGAAAATATCTTCCCTTTGTGAAAATCTTCCATACTCAGTGAAATGAGTAACACAAAACTCATTAGAATTTTAATCTTCCTTAATCAGATTAAGATGCCCTAATAATTAAAATCAGAATTCAACACTCCTCTCCTCCATTCTCTGCCTTCCCAATCAGATGTGGCCTGTTCTCACATTTTTATTTGTTAGTGCTTGATAATTAAAATTCCCAGAAAACCTAATCAACATAGCAAGCTTTCTACTCTGAAAAAAGTGTTTGAGAAGGAGATTTTATACAAAGAGGTCTTTTTCTTCTACTTAAGAGCCAGGCAAATTTTTCTGGTTACAATTCCATACTAAAGCTACAAGAGGCGCCTCGCCTTTACCTGGGAAATCTTACTTGCTGGACTTGCTTTTCCTGTCCCTTTAAAATACTCCAATGTTGTAGGAAAAGGGTCAGCAAAACACAAAACTGATGAGGAAACATTCCAGTGGTGAAAACATCTCATATATATACATTTTTACCGGCTCTGTCTGTGTCCTCTACAATTCTGTAGCCTAAAAACGTAATTAGTTTTTTTCTTGCGTTTGGTCGCCTTGCTTTTTGACGCACTAGAACAAGGTCGAGGACCCGTCTGCGGCCAGGCCACCCGGAGCGCGCCGAGCTCGGAGGCTGCGCGGGGCTGGCCTGGTGCTTGGACGCAGAACAGGCGTTGTTCCTGCAGACCCCGAATCGGTATCTGGTGGAACGGAACTGAGATGAGCAGGTTTCCCTAGAAAGGTGTGTTTTGTGTAGAAGCGACACAAACCATAGAATCCAGAGTCTCCCTTTTGGCCCTGGAACTGCAGCCCCTGCTCCGGAGAGAAGCCCACCCGCCATTCCAGAGCACGCTCCCAGCCAGGGTGGGCCCCGCGCCCCTCTGTTCAGAGCATCGGCCTCGCTCCCTTGTTCTGCGCCCCCCTCCTCCCTCCCCACCCTCTGTCCCCGCTCCCAGGCTGGTTGCGGGAACAGGAGGCGGCGGGGAAGGCCAAGCAGAAGGAGCCATTTCATTTCCGCTCTTCTCCAGATTCAAGCCACCAAGAGGGATGCTCAGATCAGGAGTAATAAAACAATCCCGCGGACGGACGGACGTATCCCAAGAACCGGTCTCGGTGCAGCGAGGGCGCAGCCCCCCCCCCCCCGCCGTGCCGTGCCCCCCCCCCCGCCGTGCCGTGCCCCCCCCCCGCCGTGCCGTGCCCCCCCCCCCGCCGTGCCGTGCCCCCCCCCCGCCGTGCCGTGCCCCCCCCCCCGCCGTGCCGTGCCCCCCCCGCCGTGCCGTGCCCCCCCCCCGCCGTGCCGTGCCCCCCCCCCCGCCGTGCCGTGCCCCCCCCCCGCCGTGCCGTGCCCCCCCCCCGCCGTGCCGTGCCCCCCCCCCGCCGTGCCGTGCCCCCCCCCCGCCGTGCCGTGCCCCCCCCGCCGTGCCGTGCCCCCCCCCCGCCGTGCCGTGCCCCCCCCCCGCCGTGCCGTGCCGTGCCCCCCCCCCGCCGTGCCGTGCCGTGCCCCCCCCCCCGCCGTGCCGTGCCGTGCCGTGCCCCCCCCCGCCGTGCCGTGCCCCCCCCGCCGTGCCGTGCCCCCCCCGCCGTGCCGTGCCCCCCCCCCGCCGTGCCGTGCCCCCCCCCGCCGTGCCGTGCCCCCCCCCGCCGTGCCGTGCCCCCCCCGCCGTGCCGTGCCCCCCCCCGCCGTGCCGTGCCCCCCCCGCCGTGCCGTGCCCCCCCCGCCGTGCCGTGCCCCCCCCGCCGTGCCGTGCCCCGCCCCCCCTCCCCCCCCCCCCCCCCCCCCCCCCGCCGTGCCGTGCCGTGCCGGCCGCCCTCCTACCGGCTGGCCGTTGTTCAGCAGGTCCTCCTTGAAGCGCAGTTTCCGCTCCAGGTCTTGAATGACGGCGTCCTTCGTGCCTTGAATCTCCTCGTCGGAGGCTATGCGAGCCGTTCTGCTGGCCTTCTTTGGAAACCCCCTGCGGGACAAAGCACAGGCAGTGTTCAGCTGTCGGGCCGGTGACTCCCCGTGCGACACTCGGGTCCCCCCAGACGGTGCAGGGTGTCCGCGCGTCACTGCCCTCTGCCGCGTCTGCCGCAGCTGTCGCGGGAAGGAACACGACATCGGCAGTTCGGGCGCGCTAACGGGAACCGGGTTTCAGGGACAGTCCTGGGACGCGGGGACCGGGCCCCAGCGGTGGGGAAATGCCGGGGACGGGAGAGGCCTGCGTTTCAGTCCCGGGGAGGCAGCGGCGGGAAGGGAAGGAATGACGTGATCTGTGATCAGACCTGGGTTTAAATCTGGGCTCTACCGTGTGTTAGGTTTGTGACCTGGGCAAGTTTCTTAACGTCGCCTATAAAACAGGTATAGAAACATATCCGTCTACGAGTGTTGGGAGGATCTGGGAGAGAACATACTTCTTTCATCCTTTTATTCAGACTTCTGGTCCTTCGTAATTCATTCTGCAACAACAGTGCCCAGCCCCTTCCATGCGAGTGTTAGGCTTGTACCGTCCCCTTAGATCCCGATTTGATTGGGGTGGCCAGTGTCACGTGACGCAAGGTCTCTTTTATGCCCGAGGGCTCCGGAGGTCTGAGGCCCTGCTGTGGGGTGCGCCCCAAGCCGCCTCGGCCCGGAGAGCCCAGGGCTCTGGGGACGGGTCGCGTCTCAGCACCTTTCCTTTCAAGGCCGGCGACAGCGACAGCAGCCGGGGCCTGTGAGCCAGGGCTGGATGCTCTGGGGGCGGAGCCGCTGCTATCGGTGCCTTAGACACCAGTAGGTCACTTCCTATTTCTCCCCCTTTCCCTCCCAGGGCAGTGACAGGGATGGATGAGAACTGGAATACTAGACAATGGGGGAACGAATGACCCATCGCACCCGCACCACAAAGTTGGATTCCAAAAAAAAAAAAAAAAAAATTGAGTTAAAATTTGAGCAAGTCACAGAAAAATATATATAATGCTCTTCCATTTATAAATGGGCAAAAGCTCAACAGTCTGGTGCGAGGGCAGTGGTTCTCAAAGCACAGTCCCTGTGTCAGCGTGACCCGAGGAGTTGTGAGAAACACACATTTTTGGCATCTCTCCAGACCACTGAATCAGAACTGGGTTGAGGTCCAGCAATCTGTGTTTTGACAAGCTCTCCCGGTGAATTCTGATACATGCAAAAGTTTGAGAAACACACTTAGGGAAACTATAAAGTAAGACTATAAAGAGAAGAGAATGATTTACTCAGAAATTCAGGGTAGTGGTTGCCTCTCAAGGAGAGGAGTGGATGCAACTGGGGAGGGTCACGTGGGGGCTTCAGAGGTACTAGAAATGGGAAGAATTTCATTGTATTATTAAGGTGTACATATACATTATACCTATTTCCCTATTTGTGTATTTCATGATAAGCTATTTCTAAGTTTAAAAAAGGTTTGCTGCAAACATGCCAAGGGATTATATGCTTATACCACTTCACTGATACGGTAGAAAGCGCCAGAAGGTTAAGGATGTACCTAAGCATTGGGTTCCCCAACTCTCAGCTTCTTACTGTTTCACCCACCAGTGCTGGGAACAGAAGAGTCGCTAAAGCTGCAGTAGAAGATGTGGGGATCCGTAGCAGCTCCGCACCCAGCCCGCACCCGCCACCTGGGTCTTCCCGAGGCCCCGTCCTCCCAAGCCTGACCCTGACCCTGACCCTAACCCTGGCCATCTTTCCTCTTGTCCACACCCCTTTGTTTCTGAGCTGAACTTTTCCTGACTTTGTTGGGCGTTCACTCTTCAGTGTGCTTAGGGAAGGAAGGTGATCCCCTCCCCAAACTCGGGGTGATTTATATAAGCCAACTTGAATGCTCTCGGTGCCCCGGATGCGATTCCTCAGCCAGAGGCATATGCTCTGGCTCTGGCCCAGGAGACTGGGGGACCGGAGCTGGGAGAGAGAGGGTGAGGTGCTCTGGCTAAAAATTTCCCATGTCTAAGAATAGGAAGAAACACCCCTCTTCTTCACTGGCTCCCAGTGTCAGACATACGATGCCAAAACCTGCTCTAGCCACTCACGACTATGAGGAGAACCAGTAACGTGCCAGTAGGACAGGCTGTGAGACGGAGAGTGCCGGGCCCGACAGCGCCTTTGGGGTGCTGTGTTAGTTAATCCACCGTGGAACTGCCCCGCCCCAGACTTGCTCAGTAAGTCACGTCAGTAAACTCTGACTTCATGTTTAATCTACTTGGAGTTGGGTCTTCTGGTAGCTACAGTGGAAAATATCCTAACCGATACAACCTGTTTTTCTAGGTTTGTCCTTTTTAGTCATTTGCCCTTGAAGTTCAAATAAGATGACACTAGACGTTGACATGAAAGAAAAAATTAAATAAAATATTGTCATATCCTGTGTTTGTAACGGCTAAGAAATAGTTAATCAAACTTATTTTTTAAGATAAGAAACCAATATTAGTGCATGACTAAAGGTATTTTTTTTTAAATTTCAGAATATTACAGGGGTGCAAATGTTTTGGTTAAGTAAATTTATTTTTTAATGTTTGAGTCGAAGTTGTAAGTGTGTCCATCCCCCAGAGAGTGTGCACTGTACACGTTAGGTGTGAATTCACCCATCCCCCCTTCCCCACTCTCACCTGCTTCCAAACAAACTTTAAGTTGTATCTTATTTACTTGGAGTTGATCTTGATATTTCAGGAGCGGGCAGCGAACCTGAGATATGTTGACAGTAAGAGCCATAGAAATTATTTACAACCTCAGTTTTCAGTACCACGCAATCCTTTGACAAAAACATGCGCAGTTTGCTAGCTTTCCGGAGCCTGGAGCCCTTCCACCCTCCTGCTCTTCTTCCTGGGGTTACTTAGCCTTCAGTTTAATGTCCCTTTGAAAGGATGTCCCTGACTCAGTCTGCCCCTTTCATTGCTGTGCCATGCTTGTGTTCCTCGTAGCACCTATCACACTCCTACTACGTGTGCTTTTAACATCGTGGCTCCTTTGTTAATCACAGTGCTTGTGAACAGACACTCAGATACTATTTCTGGAACGAGTGAACGGATGTGGTCTGTCTCTCCACTCCCGACCTTTCCTCCCCAGCCAGCATTTGTGCCGGGGCCATCTGCAATCAGACCACATGCACAAAGTCAGGCTCGGGACAAGCAGAAATCACACAATTTTGGAAGTACAGTTCTGTGCTGCTTGGGACTACAGCCTTACAACCGAGAACTAGAAGAGCTAGGATTTGAAGTCACCTGAAAGGTACCAGTAAAGGTCGCTACCTCCTGTTATAGCAGACCTGACGGGGGACACACAAGTCCCCGTTATTACCCTGTGCACAGCTGTGTAAAAGGGCAGCCTGTGATGACAGAAGGCAGCGCTGCGCTCCTGCCGGCGGACCACAGCGAGAGCCGTGTTCTTGGCACGGATGGGAAGGGACGGGGCGCGAGGGCAGCATAGATCATCTAAACGAGAGGAGCAGGGAACTGGTTTTTCTAGAACAGCCACAAGTTCTCTTGGACAAATACACACCTGTCTGTTCATATAGAGTAAGTCCTCTTCCCTGGACAGCGTTTCTCAGTATACCTGACTCGTAAGGGCACCTTAGAGGATGAGGATGTGGACACGCAGGGAGGGAGTGAGGAAGGAATTCAGAGTCAGCATGAAGAAAGGCACAGAAGCGAGAATCCTTTTTTTCACCACTTAAAAGCTGCGTGGCTTGGGCTAGTTACCTAGTGACCGTGTGCCTCAGTTTCCCCCTCTAAAATGTGGATATTAATAGCATGTATCGCATAGGGTTATTTGGAAAACGACATGAACTCGTGTGTCTTAAGCACTTAGAGCAGTGTCTGGCACAGGAGTGGCTCTGGAGAGGCCGACAAAGTGCCCAGCGTGGAAGTGAATCACAGAGGCGGGCGCGGGAAACGCAATGAAAGAGAGGAAGGAGTTTAAAAAGATGCCAAGAAGTCTTGACTGGAGTTTCCAAGAATGTGCGAATAGTCCTTATTGCCTTTCAGTACTCAGCTCTGTTCTAGGTGTGGAAATACAAGGTTGAACAAAACTAAGTCACAGTACTTACAAAAATGACATTTTACGGTGGGATGGCAGAGAGGCAGGGAAAAGAACAAAAGGAAGGACGTGTCGGGGGCTGGCAGGAGTCGTGAAGACCTGCGGGGGGGCCGGGGGCACAGGTCCAGAGCGAGCCCGGCAGGGTCAGCAGATGGGCACTCAAACCCCAAGGGAAGAGGAACGGACGACAGTGTCTCTTACGCTTATTTTAACACGGAACCTCCTCCTCTTTTCCGAAAGCACATCTCACTGGATTAACGCCATTCAGAAAATGCCTTGGGAAACTGTGTTCAAAGTCCTGGACAGGGCTCAGGGTTAGCATGTAAGGCTGGAGTTAGAAACCCAAATGGCGTGTCTGGAAAAGGGGAGGTGCCAGGGAAGAAAGCGATCGTAAGTTTTTAAGGCAAAGTTTTGGCAACTGAGTGTGTTTTCCTGTAAAACTGATTCTGTGCTGGAGTTAACGTGAGATGGCCGTGGCTTTGCTCCCCCACATGGTGCCCACTTTTGCTCAGTGAAGAGCAGCAAATCATTAGGAAATAAGGGTATCTGGTGACAAAGGCATCATCTCCCTTCATGATGATTTGTAGAATTAAAAACAATAAAATGCTATTCACAGTAAACAATTACTGAAACCAGAACTCTTCACCAAAATGCATCCTCGGAGGCAAACCTTTACCAGTAAACAATTCACGACAGCTTCCCACGCGTGTACACACGTGGCCCAACTGTGCGGAAACACTACTGGTCTGTTTCCTCCGGCTTTCACAGCAAGGCACTCGCCACTCACAACAATGTCCGTGCGGTGGGGATGGAAACATCTTAAACACACACACAGGCATCTGGAACGTAAAATCTTCCAGACTCAACCACCGCTACATCCCAGGAGGTCTTTAGCTACTGAGTAATCTCGAAAGCATCCTTCTCATCTCGTACTACTCTGGGGCAATCTTGTAGATTTCAGAAATTCAGATCTCCAGAGTGCAACACTGATTGAAGAGATCAAGTGCCTACCTGGCAACCAGAGGATTCTTTCTCTACTAAAGTCCTCCGATTCTCCTCCCCTCCCGTTCAGTGAGACCTGAGGGCAGCCACGGACTTTCAGGGAGCAAACTCATTCACATGCTGGCATTTGGGTATCTCCTATACTCAAGAATGTCATATGTGAATTAATACATAAAAGGGCCCAAGATATACACACTGAGTTTTTGGATGCCAGTTCTATTTTTTTAATTTAATTTTATTATGAAGCCAAAGCTGTTAAGTCAAAAAAAAAAAAAATGTATCTTGAACACATATTTAAAGGAAAATAGATAATGTTATTCTAATATTAAATTCTCTTCATATTTCGGTTCTCTGAAAAATAAAATAACAAAGGCACCTAGGTGGTGCACAACCTGGCACAGAGCAGCCAGGACTGCGCGGGTCTGAGCCGCCCCTGGGCAGAGGCGGCCCCGACCCGGTCACGGCTCTGCGGACGTGGCGGGAACGCCTGCCAGGACTGGCTGGAGCTCTGTGGCATCCCCTAGAGTACTGGGCCCTGAGGAGCACAGTAACAGTATCTGGGCACATGCCCCCAACCCCTTCTCTGTTCTCTCATGGACAATGCAGAGCCCCCCCCCCCTGTTTCCTGACAGGGAGAGGGACAGGGATGAACCACCGTCTGCAGAGCCCACGGCAGCGTCCGTCTGGTGGGTTCTTTCGGCCGGCTACCACCTAACCACTGTCTTGACTTAAAAATTGTCTAAAATGCCGTGGATCGTGAATTAAAAATTACAGCTAAGTTTATTAAAAACTTTTCCTTAAAACTTGGGGAATTTTGTTGCTTCTGCCAATGGTTTTCTTTAATCAAGAAATATTAGACATCAGTTGATTGGAGATCAGCCGAGGCACTACACCCCAGGCTAGGTCCCACTGTTTCCTCCTTGCTCAGGCTTAGTCCAGAACCCGGGGAAATCCCTTCGCCTCTTGGATGTAGAATGGTAACAGAGCCCCCACCTACCTGCTTTCTATCAGGGAGAAGGAGGGACAATGAGATCCTGTCTGGGAAGAGCCAGGGGCCTGCAGGATAAAAGCTCTCATTCACACAACCGCACAGAGGCTCCTACTGACACACGCTCCTACCTGTGACAGTCATGGGCCATAAGAGAGGCAGCTAGAGTATAGAACACGCAGCACCGTGGCCAGGTGGCGACCCCCGTGAGCACAGGCTCCGAGAACGTGAAGGTGGGCAAAAGACACAGCGCCAGGCTGGCTCTCGGGGGTGGACCGGATCTGGTCGCCCCTTGGGATGAGCACTGCCGCCCAGCCCAGCAGAGACAGACGCTGCCCTGTGCTCCCGGGGCGCTGCCGAACCTTGTGGGTTCCCACCGTCTGGCAGCGCCGAGGTACTACAGGGCGGAACAGGACCATGGCGGGGGAAGCTGTCACACTCTCAGCGACAGTGAGGGGAGTACATGATGTTAATTTTATAAGAGTGCAAACAGATTTCTCTCTAAGGCATGTTCTCCTCACTGCCTCCATCTAAAAGATTTGGTCAACTTCGTATTTGTGTCTGTCAACAGCTTTGAGCAAGGTGATATTTTCTCTGCCAGGGACCCCAGTAAACTTAGACAGAAGTTCCCCAAATGGCAATGAACCAACAGCCGCACGCTGTGGCTACAAGTTGGAGAGAGTCCCGCCGTCTTTTGCCTTCTTGGCTTTGTGGTTTATCACTGGCATACATGGCCTTTGTCCCCTGCCTTGACCTCTGCCACCCAGACGTCTGAGAAACAGAACTCTGTCTCCACAGACTGTGGGGAAACTTAGTACATACTAACCACCTTTGTCCAGATTGAAATAACAATGCTAAACACACAGAGTAAGACAGCAAGTATGCAACTGATGGTTAAGAAAACTAAGATATCGGTAATTTATATTTAAGATTTTGGGGGGGGCTGGGTGAGGTGGCTCACGCCTGTAATCCTAGCACTCTGGGAGGCCGAGGTGGGCGGATCGTTTGAGCTCAGGAGTTCGACACCAGCCTGAGCAAGAGCAAGACCTCGTCTCTACTAAAAATAGAAAGAAATGATATGGACATATAAAAATACATATAGAAAAAATTAGCCAGGCATGGTGGAGCATGCCTGTAGTCCCAGATACTCGGGAGGCTGAGGCAGGAGGATCGCCTGAGCCCAGGAGTTTGAGGTTGCTGTGAGCGAGGCTGACGCCAGGGCACTCTAGCAACAGAGCAGCGAGACTCTGTCTCAAAAAAAAAAAAAAAAGAAAAGAAAAGAAAAAGAAAAAAGATTTTGGTAAAACTGTTTTGTGAACAAACCTAATGAATTTCTACTTTTCTACTTCACTGAGTCCTGTGTAATGAATCTATTTGCTGGCAGTTTACATACTAAATATGAGGCCAAGCCATCTAGCTAAAGAAATAACACTTATAAGTGGCATTGAAAATATAAATTTGACAATAATTTGGCAGATCCTACAAGTTCAAGAATGCCAGTTAGTCATGGCAGTCCTGAAAGGGACGCTTGGCAAATTATCTGGATTATTACGATAGATAAATAGCAACATTTTTGTTTTTAATTCAGAATGCGAATGACTGGCTCCACAGTGTGCCAGAGGAAAAGAATGTTTCAAGTCACTTGTGTCAAACCGAGAGAATGAATTCTTCAAGTGTGTGTGATTTAGCAACAGGAAAATTCCTTGAAGACAAAAGCGTAACCACATAATAATGTCTTACTGGGCTGGCACCAAGCTAAAAATCTGCAGTCTGGCGTTGTCACTTATTTTTGATGTTACAGCACTTAACTATCTTCGGGTGCATTTTCCATGGCCACAAAATCAGCATGATTTCCCCGTTAGTTTTTAAGAAATGGCAGGAACTACTGGACTCTTGTGGTAACAATTTTGACTCCATAAAAGGAGCAACTGTGAGAGATGGTGACAAGAAGCAAGTGCTCCTGTCACTTGAGGTGGCCCTCTGCTTATCTCCTTGGGGGTCTCAAAGTCGGAGATCAGAATAAGTCACTATTTCTACCTAAAATGATAAAAGGCATGACCACCCAACTCCTCTGAAAAAACTAATCTTTGATCAAATTCCATATGAGAAATATTAGGACAGATTATTGATATTTATCTTCCTAGGAAGCCGGATTTGGTACCCTTTTAATGAGAGAGGACAGAAAAACTGTCATACAACAAACTCCCACTTTTTGAGTCTCTCTGATAATTAGCTTCTTTTAGACAAGACAATACTGCAGCTAATAGCAGCTCAAACAGAAAAGGGGAGGACAGAGACAAAGGTTTTCCTCATCAAGCTGAGTGACTCAACGTTCAACAGAAGCCCACTGTCACATCATTCCTGCACTATATCTGGCTTCTTTATGTGACTTATTTGTTTACCTATTCATTTGACTCTGCTTTTTCAAATAAGGGTTTGAGAAGAAGCCAGATTTCAAACATAAAACTTACATAATCAACATTTAGAAAGTGCCCGATGAAATAAGGCATTGCCACCTGAAGCTCCTGACAGACCCAGCCAAGGCCACACAGGGCAATGCTTGTCTTTATGGTGGGTGGCATTAGTCTGTTAGTCTATCCCAGCGAAGGAAATTTTACATATGAATGGAAAAAAAAAACTTGAATTCTAAGGTCTTCTCATTTTTATATTTTTGAAGACAGAGTCTTGCTCTGTCACCCCAGGTGGAGTGCAGTGGCATCATCGTAGGCACTACAACCTCAAACTCCTGGGCTCCAGTGATCCTCCTGTGTCAGCCTCCCAAGTAGCTGGGACTACAGGCCCTTGAGCTGGGATGCCCGGCTAATTTTTCTATTTTTAGTAGAGAAGGGGTCATCTCGCTCTTGCTCAGGCTGGTCTCCAACTCCTAAGCTCAAGGGCTCCTCCTGCTTCAGCCTCCCAGAGTGCTACGATTGCAGGTGTGAGCCACCGCGCCTGGCCTTTTTATTCTTTAGTAGGGGTTCCTCCTCTTCCCTCTGAACAATACTGGGCTCTGGCAAGCCGAGTAGGATTTCAGCAGGGAGAGCTGAGATACGGGCAGTGGCTTGACTTTTGCTAGCACTTACTCATTTTTGAAATCTTCAGTAAAATGAGTAAGTGCTAGCTTTTATTCATCTTACTCTTCAATAAAACATGCCCAACACCTGTACAATATTTCTTTTGAAGGTTTCAGTGTACATTTATAGATGTCATCTTATTTATCCTCAAAGATTTTCTGTTGCAAAGATTTCATAGAGCTGCCACGTGATCACCGTGATGTAAGAAGAGACAGACAGCAGATCATCTGCAAATAAAAACCTGAGCTGGAAAAGCCCTATAATCTAACCGGAGACACTGATGGCCAGAGGCGGAACTGGCACCAGTGTGTCCTCACCACGTTGCAGGCACCTCATTGTTTGCATGACAACATACAGACATTCACATGTTTTTTGCCCCTTCCAGTCAATCACTAGACGCATGTAAAGGCTTATTTCTTAATTCTGTTAATTTGGGTTTTTCAAAAACACTAAGTATACTTCATAACCAAACTCCCCACATCTGTCATACTAGTGTGGGATATTAAGACACACATTTTGGGGGTAAGAGCATGGACTTTGGAAATTGGACAACATGGGTTCAAATCTCACTTTAGTGACCACGTGCCCCTGGGAAAATTATTTAACTACTGGAATCCTCAGTTTACGCGGGGGCAAGGGTGCCTCTTTGCAATGTTGTACCAAGCGAAATAATATATGCGAATTGCTTGGCACAAGGCTCCCCACGTGGTAGGTAAGGCCGCTACCCTCTTCGTAATTATTAGGAGCATTGCATAGAGTTTGAATATTTCCTGGTAAGAATTTTATAGCGTTCAATTCGCAGCGTAGAGAGTGGATCTTGGTAATGGCAAGGCGGCCACGCAACAGCTCGGCAAAGCCGCTGCGCTGCGAGATTAAAGCTCGGATGGAGGGAACCGTGGGAGCCATTCCCCGGCCCTCCCGGGTGCGGGCGCTGGCGTGGGCATGGGGGGGCGTGTCACTCACGCGGGGGTGACGCCCCTGGGCAGCCCCAGGGCGTTGACGGCGGCGGGCGGCGGCTGCGAGGGCAGCAGGGCGCTCAGGAAGGCGGCGGGCGTCTGGCCGGGGCCGAGGCGCGCGGGGCAGGGCGCGGCCGGGCCGGGGCTCGGGAGCGGGGGCGGCGGCGGCGGCAGCGGGAACACGTCGGGCCCCGCGAAGGCCGGGCCGGGGCTGAAGACCGGGGGCGGTGGCGGCGGGGGCGACGGCGACAGCGAGGACGGGCCCCAGGGGCCCTCGGGCTCGGCGAAGGGCTGTGCGAAGGGCGGCGCGCGGCCGAACTGCTTGGGCGTCGGGGACATGGGCGACGGGAGGCTGGAGGAGCTGGGGCTGGAGGCCGGCGTGCCGTGGCCGGACGCGGGGCCCAGGTTCTGCGCGGCGATGAACTGCTTGGGGCGCGCGTAGTTGAAGGAGCCGGAGGACTGCATGGCGGCGGCGGCGCGGGAGGCCAGCGCGCTCATGGGCGCGGGTGACACGCAGGGCTCGGGCACGGGCGGGGACACGTGCCGCGCGCTGGCCGCCTGCTCCAGGCGGACTTGGCTCTGCAGTTGCTGGAGCTTCAGAGGGTCCCTGGGGAGAGAGAGAGAGAGGACACATTCAGAGGGAACGTCAGCAACATTCGTGCCAGAGCACGCAGGGAGGACGGCGCGGGGAGCTCGGGCAGTCAGCTAGTATGATGGCTTCCCCCAGCGTCTGATGTGACCTCGACATCAGATGGTCCGAGCCAGTCTACAGGTCCTGATGGGAATTCCGTCTGACTTCAGGGGCCATGCTTTATTTTAACAGAACCAGAGGTAGTAAGAGAAAAACTTTTCGACTTGAGTTCTCTCACTTGTGGCCAATTTTTTCAAAAAGAATTCTATCAGAATGAGAAAATTAAAAGAAAAACACCACTTGACTGAAGTTAATTTTGGAAGATTTAGGTTAGTCCAATTTGCCTACTTCGGTGCTGTCAACTCTGCGTTCAGGAAATACCACACGCTGCCCTTTTTAAAGATCTGCTTTCATCTCTGCATTTGTTCCCTAAAAAAGTCTGTATTATATGCACAATTTTAGTAGTAAACCCTGAATTGCCAGTTACTTATACAAACCTTAATACTAACCAATATTGTATGCTATATCTCAAATACATGCAAGCAAATGACATCTATCTTTAACATGTAGGTGTTCAATAAGCAATAGCAAATTAATTTTGTAATGTAGATTTAATTGCCCAAATATTTTCCATTGAGAAGAGATAGTCTGAATTTTAATTTTTGGAATAAAAGTAAGCAGCTAGCAATTATCAAATATCTCACTCTTTTATTCAAAAGCTTCCCTGTTTAGCTCAATTGTACATCTAATATTGTACATATTTTCCTTTATTTGTATCAGGTAAACAAAGGGAGCAATGGCTGTCAGGAAAAAAAAAAAAAACCTCAACAGAAACTGAAACAGAAGGTGGCACTATAAAAGCAGATAAAACAAACAATTCTACGAATAGCAAAGCTATGCGCCTAACCTTAAAACCTTTTAAAACTGAAAAACAAAAACCCCAAACTGTCTTATCCATAGGCATTTAATCTTCAAAAATCAAGCTTTTAGAAACTCAGCAATAAAAACAATTGAAGCTGCTTATAAAAAGTCAGAAAAGATTTAGGCGTGTTATCAAGTGTTACTAGTGTGGGAACATCAGCAAATTCCATTCTCCCTCCTGTGTCTCCCATCACCTTCTATGATTCTCCAGTAAAGTGATTACACTTAAATCCAGGAAAAGACAGAAACTTTCTTGGGTACTGAAAGGTATAAAGAGAAGGTGGTTCTCTATTCTTAATGCGTGCAGGGCATCAAAGACTCGAACAACAAAGAACTTTGTGGGGTTCTGTTGAGTTAATTTCAGTGTTTTAAAAGCAGCCAGGCCAGTGCTGGGATTCGCCACTGCCCCAAGTTCCAGATGTCTCTGTGGTCTGGGCAGACTGTCCAGCACATGTGCTCTTGCATTTGTGTATTTAGAACTGGCCCAGGAATAGAACTCATAAAAACCACCCACCAGCTCTAAAACCCGGTATCCATCACTCTCATCTGAGTCCCCAAATGCTCCTTCCTGATGTCCCTGCCTTGACCATCTCTTTCCCATTTCCTAGCTATGGTAAAACGCATTCTCTTCCCGAAATGCTCATCAACTCTTCACCCGGCCTGGAAGTGATCTGTGTGGCCCTCCCCACAGCCACCGCTCCCCACCCTGTACCCGCCTGGGCTCGCGGTGCCCACAGCCACAGCTGCGTGCTGAGGTGTTGTAAGCTTGGCCTGGCAGCGGCAAAGAGCTGTGTGTGGTGGCTCTGCTGAGGCAGCCACAGACACCGTGTCGTGCCCTGCACCTGGAGCCAGGATGCCTCTGCCCAGGACTGGGGAGTTGCTCCCAGGAGCTGGCCTTTGAAGAAGCAGGGCAGGAAAGCCCAGACCAGCCGTATGTTGGTTTTCCGTGTGGTCAGCCCACTCATTTGGGCATTAAAAAGAACCCTCAAGTTTGCCCAAGTGGGCTTAAAGCTGCTGACGTACTACTTTTAGTAAGAAGTGATAGTTCAAGAAATTATCAAGGTAGCATTTCACGAGAAATGAAGCGTCATTCTAAGGACCTGGCTGCTGGTACACCCTGCCTGAAGAGCTGTGCCAGGGTTTCTGGCTCCCCGTTCTTCCGTGGTCCCGCACTGGGTGAAGAACAGAACACGCAGGGGATTGGAAGGGGAGGGAGGCAAGAGTAAAAACACACATTCTGAATCTTCAAGTGTCGGACTTGATTTCTGTGCAAAGGATAATGTTTTTTAAACACTAGAGTTAAATGGATTTGACAGCTGGATTCTGATGTGATGTAAATGTACAATTTTCTCGGTTCTCGTTATTTTTATTACAATTTTTTTTTTTTAAAGACAGGATTGCTCTGATCCTCTTGCCACAGCCTCCTGAGTTGCTGAGACTATAGGCCACCATGCCCAGCTAATGTTTTAAAAAAAATTTTGTGGAGACAAGGTCTCACTATGTTGTCCAGGCTGGTCTCGACCTCCTAACCTCAAGTGATCCTCCTGCCTCTGCCTTCCGAAGTGCTGAGCTTATAGATGCGAGGCGCCATACACGGCCTAAGTTATTTTTATAAAAGTTGATTTTCACAGAGATAAAAGGGCCAAGTGAATGACAGGGACCAGAAAGGCAAGGTTGTCTGTAGCTTTTGAAAATTACTTAGAAGCTATCTGTTATAAAAAATTCATCACTTCTCCAGTCCCCACCCCCCCTTTTTTTGCCGTCCTTTCTCTGAAAATGAAACAGGGAAATGACATCGAATTGAACGTTTTGTGAACAGTGTGTAAAGGATGAGAACGAGGTTACGAGTCTAGAGAGCCCCGGTTGCCAAGCACACTCTGAGTGCCACATTGTATAAAGCTTTGGTTTTGCCCACCTAATCCATCAAACTCCTCCAAGCTGCTTTTTCCCCCTCTCCACCACACTCCCAATTCAGAAAGTCTAAGAAATTCCCCACTTTTAGCCATTCTTCAATTCTAAAAGTTTCAATACTTAAGGAAATGAGACTGTCGGGGCTTTGAGCAACCGTGAGTCCGTGCATACGTGGGAGACCAGGATGTAAGTAACTGGTTCAAGGTCACGGGGCAGGTTACCTGCAGAGCCAGGGTAGAACCTAAATCTGTCCCTGGCTGCTTTCACTACAGGCCTGACAATGTAAAAGAACCTTGACCTTCCATGTGACCTAAAAAATCTGTCGCCGTACCTCCCTCCTGAGTACTTTATTCACTTTCATGCCTCTTTGTAGCTATAGCATCCAGGGCCTTTAGGATCTGAATCATCAGTCAAGAGTTTTGTTTCTGCTTTTGTTTTTAAGAGAGAAGGTCTCACTCTCACCCAGGCTGGAGTGCAGCGGTGCAATCATAGCTCACTGCGGCCTCGAACTCCTGGGCTCAAGTGAAGTCATCCTCCTGCTTGACCTCCTGAGGGCCTAGGACTGCAGGTGTGCCACCATGCCTGGCTATTTTTAAACATTTTTTTTTTTATAGAGCTGGGGGTCTCACTATGTTGCTCAGGCTGGTCTCAAACTCCTGGCCTCAAGTGATCCTCCTGCCTTGGCCTCCCAAAGTGCAGGCATTACAGGCCTGAGCCACTGCACTCAGCCTCAGTCAAGGTTTTAATACATATATGTAAGAATATTTGACTTCAAACTTGATTCTTTTTAGGGTGAAATGGTGCGAAGAGGAGAATATCTTGGCAGCTCAGGAAGGAAATATGTGCACACTAACTCAATGGGTTCTCCTCACACATTATAGAAAATCAGTAATCCCCCTGCCCCCACCCCAATGGTCTGCACAAAGCTTTTAACAAGAATAATTTTACAGATAGTTGGACGGGCAAAGATTTACATTTGCCAGGGATAAGGAGAGGTGCGGAACCCAATATATTTTCCAACTCAGTCATCTCACCTGCCACTAGATGAAAGCAAGTTTGGAAAAAGTTTAACCAGACTGAAAACACAGCCCCAAGCCGAAATGCAGTAGAGGAGAAAAAGGCTAGAGTCGCAGCTGGACCTGCGGGCGAGGCACCCAACCCGGCCAGCTACTAGCTGTGGGGTCGCTGTGAGAATTGCATGAGCACAGTGCCTGGTTCACGGCAGGAGCTCGGCACATCTTTCACCTCAGAAGAGCAGAGCCACATGAATCCCGGTTACTTCACAAGAGGGACCTTTAGAAAATGGGAACAGTGTTCCCCTTATTGCAGGGATTTTCGTCTTCACCTGTTCCCACCGCGAGTGGCCGGCAGGGAACGCGGGGGCAGGTGTGCGTGGGCAGGCGGGGGCGGGTGGCGGCCACCCTGCTCCCTGCGAGCCACAGGGCCACCGGGCACGGGCCCGAGGCACCGCCGCAGCCCTGGGAGGCAGGTGTCACCCCACTGTTAACATTCCCCCCGCACCGTGTCCGAGGGCAGCCCCCCGGGGCGCAGGGAGCCCGTGCGCGTCACTCTCCGCCAGTGCTCAGTCGGCAGGAAAGGGCTGTTGCAATCTTAGTTATTGTTGCTACACATGACTCTTTCTCTGGGGAACGGCAGCCCAAGTTCAAAGTAAATGATGTGAAAGTGAAGTTCTGGAAAACGGCGTTTGCGTAACCTGGAAACTCCTAGCACGTCCCTCCGGAGCGCAGTCTGGGTGGCGACGAGCGATGCTGACCACCACGGCGCCTCCTAACGGGCCGGAGAAACGCTGCGGATCGCAAAGCGGAAAAACATTCGTGATCCAAGAGTAAATATGCTGCTGTTTCATAAGTTTTCTTTCCACCTTGACTGTGA
Organism: Eulemur rufifrons; assembly: GCF_041146395.1. NCBI lineage: Eukaryota > Metazoa > Chordata > Mammalia > Primates > Lemuridae > Eulemur > Eulemur rufifrons. The sequence goes on along the minus strand of NC_091000.1, from coordinate 2,163,226 downwards.
TACTGGAAGCGACTGCGGGAAGACTTGCAGTACTGCACCCTCCGAACCACGAGCCCCTCTGCTCCTGCCCCTTGTGAGCACCCTGAAGGCAGGGACTGTCAGTCTCAGCATCGGCTCGACACCCAGCAGGCTCGCCACTGTCAGCGACAACAGCGTAGACTTCTGGCTGCAGTTTCCGTGCCCTCGTGGGCCCCTCAGGCATCGATAGGACAGTCCTACCATGGGAGGGCCCCAGACTGGACTGGGGAATCTTAAGAATTTTCAAATAAAAATAAGTGAGTCCGGGGATAAGCTGCCGGGTGCTCCTACCACATCTTCTGCCGTGGCTGGGACGAGCTCTGTATCTTCTGCATGAGCGCGCTGAATGTGTTAATTCTGGGGACTGAGGATACACAACTGGAAGTGACTTTATTCATGCTTCCGTTATCTTCTTTTTGTTCCATTACTCATGTCTCCATTGATATCTTCATATCATAGGAACTAGCTCTGCTGCATGAGGGTCAGTATCTAATAACTTGCTTTGTTTGGCACTAACTTATTGCCCCTTGCTAAAAGGTCTATAAATCACAATCTTGAGAATAATCGTTTACACAACAACGAATTAATATATGCCAGTGAGAATGTATGGTATTGGGTTTAAAGAAGGTTATCAGGGCAAAAATAACTATGAATTCAAATACATTCCCCTGAGGTTGGGGGAGGGGGCAGGGGTAAAGATCTGGGTTTTCTGTGAAGTACCATAAACAAGCAAATGTTAAAATCAAATTAAAATCAACCACTGCTTGGGAATGTGTGTGCGCGTTTAGCATGTTCTGCAAAATGACATGGGTTTCTTTACAAAGCCCCATTCTTTGGTCTTTAATTTACTCTGAGTCTTCTGTAAATCGTGCTGACTTTCCAAACAAAGCCAGCACTGAAAACAATTACACAGCAGAGTTCAAGGGCGAAGTGAGCTGAGTGAAATCAGCACACCACTCAAGTCTTTTCTAGAAAGACTTGTCCTTTGCGCTTAGAGTAAGAGCCACGTTTGGCTCCACTACAGAAAGAAGGTAGCTCTGTGTGTCTCGATACATAAAGCTGATCTCTGTTTGAAGTCATTCCATGCACCATGAGAAAGAGAGAGGGAGCAATTGCTGACCAGTTCCTAATCCTCCTGGGAAGCTCTCTGGAACAGCAAAGCACGGCCGAGTCGCTCGTGCAACACGAGCAACGAGGACCGAGGGTCGGGGAGCTGTGGTCTGGCAAGGGTCAGCGCCGACGCGAACCGTTCCCAGAAGTGGAGTCGGCTGCTGGCTCCCCAGATGTGGAGGATTCCCATCTGGGAGGTGCGTGGAGGTGCAGCTCTCCAGGGGTGAGTGGGCATCTCGGCTCCGTGGGCGCTGCAGGACGTAGGCCAAAGCATGTCTGGCCCTGCCTAGAGAACAGGATTTGCAGCCCGGCCTAACCCGTGTATGAGGAGGGACGTGGTGTCTGCAGTCGTGACGCGCCTGATGGATCTCAGTGACACGCGGTGCTGGCGTTGCAGCCTCCGTCTCTTTGCGGGGGAGGAATGTGAGGTTAGTTTCTAAAAGAATCAACTCCGAATCGCAGTTAAATGCCTTGCATGATTTTCATTTCTGTTGCCACGAAGGCCAGTGAAAACAGCAGGAAGATATTAGTTGATTCTTAGAAAAACAAGGCTAATTTAGTGGACATTAAAGGGAATTAATATGAACTGTTCCTAATTGAAAATGTTTGGTATTAATTCTTAACATAGACAAAGTAAAACTTTGAAGAAAAATCTATTTCCCAACCTTTTATTCATACTACTTGAAGCAAAATCAATGATGTCATTTCTAATTGTAAAACACCAAAGAAAAGCTCCCTGTGAGACACATGTTGAGAATATTAATGTTGAATAATTAGGGGAAAAGAGATGGACAGATACTTCCCTTTCTGTTTTACAATGAAGAATTTGGCATATTTTAAGGTTTTGCCATGGTTCAAGTTTCCTCAACTCTCCACTTTGTCACTGTGCGGAGGCTTCTGTCCTGCCGTGTCCTCTGCACTGGAGCCCCCGCTCTCTGACTGGGTCCCCCTGAAACGCGGCGTGAGTCAGCACCTGTGAGAACGAATTCCTACTAAGGGCAAAGAGTCTTATCCTTCAAAACAGGTAACCGTTATCTGACCAAATGTCTTTACAAAATCGCGATTCTCTGTGCCGCCCCAAATATTTTATCTTCAGTGTCTTCCTCTCTACTCACAGGTGAGCTGCTCAGTAAATATCTGTTGAATTTAACCGAAATCCCTAGATTTCTCTAAAGTACAGAACTCTTCCATCCAGCTACAGGGCACTCAGCGCCACACAGCTGCGCTTTTCTCAGGGAGGGATCTTGGTGGCCTCGTTGCAGGCAGGCGGGTTAGTGACAAGCACAGGACTCAGCCACACAGAGAAACGTTCGAATCCTCGAACTCCAGCTCTGCCACAAGGCATCTGTGATCCTGGATAATTCCCTTATCCTTTCTGGGGCAGTTTCTCAACTTTATAATGCAGTATCCGTAAGGTCCTAATAAACTTAGATTTTATGACTTGTCGTCTTTAGACCTATAAGATTTAAACATTATAAATAAGCATTTTAAAGGAACTGATAAATAACTGAACGAGTCCAAGTATGGTATTTATTTTTATATATACACACCCCTTAACCTTATCATATGCTGTTTTCATATTCATGTCATCTGTTTTGAATATATATATATTTTTTGTAAACAGAAGTAGATTTTAAAGGCATTAGAGAGGCAGACTAAAGTAATTCCATGGTAAATCTTTTTATAAAAGGAAGGATACTTTTAGTCTGTGAATAATCATCACCTAATTGGTCAACATTAGTTGTATTTTTTTTCTTAAGACAGATATTCTTACAGATAAATTCTGCCCAGGAAGAAAACAGTTCCTGTGGGCACAGGGCTGACTGTGGGTCTGCCGTAATGCTCAATGCTCTCCTTCAAGAAACATTTCAGTGCCTCAGTGGCCAATGATCTCCTGACAAACCTTCCCCTCTTTCCACCACAACCCTGTCTTACCCTTTGACCTGATTTTGGAAATATTCCAAAAATCGATGTAAGCCATTTTGTTCAACATGAAGCTAGGGGTGTACTATGCTCACGACCTGCAGTCCAGCCGTCCACGGCTCTTCTGTCCTCGGTCTTGGTGTCTCTGCATCATCTGACGGTGACCACCGCCTGCTCTTCCTAGCAGCTGTCTTCTCCCGACGTCACCAGCCACCTCGCCCTGCTTTCCCACCCCGGACAGGCACCGGGTTCCCCCCGCCGGTTCGTTTCCAGCTCTCTAAATATGGGTGTCCCACCAAGATGGAAACTTCTTTTAGGCCCCTCTCTGCACAAGGACTCAACTGCGTCACCCTCCCCCCCCTTATCTCCCTAAGCCAGACCTCAGTCGTGGATCCCGAGTCTAGGACCCGTTTCCAAGTGACACGAATGTGCCACTTCAAATTTAACAGCGTCCCTCTCACCCCAGTTTCTCCCCTAATATCTAAAATTCCCACCATTTGGCCCCAAGCGGTCCCAATAACCTTATCTCCAACTGCTGCTCTAGCTCCACTTTCTCGTTTTCCAAATCAGTCTCACTATTCGGGTTTTCCTTCCTTGTGGCCTTTCTGCACCGCCCTCTTTTGGGAGCCCCACCCGCACCACGCTCTCTCCGTCCACCGAGTCTGTCTTCATGTCTCTGGGACAGTTTCAGTGTCTCTCTCTCGAAACCCTCCCTATCCACACACGGCAGTTCCTCCGCCACCGCCGCTGACCGCCCGGCCCACGGGCCGGTGTGGTGCCGTCAGGGTGTGGCAGTGGCATCTCAGGCCACACTCCCAGCGCCACATGTGTTCCTTGTACCCTGTGGATTATGACAGCGTTTGTGCCCAGATGTCACTAAATACCTCTGAGGAGATTGCTAGACTGCGTTTCTTGTGGCATATGAGAGAGGAAAATGTGTCTTGTAATAGTGGAAATATATATACACACACACATATATATATGAGAGCTCTTATAACGATAGTACTTATGTTTCTGGCTTTTTAGTGTCCAAAATATGAAACCCCACCCCCCAGTGAGAGCGTCGGTGACCTGGTAAGGCAGCTCCTGCTCTGGCATCTGCCAGGCGCTCGGTCACGACCCAGGCAGGGGCAGCCTGGACCAGGGCCCATTTTCCATTTTATTTGGTAACCAGTCAAACACGCAAGGAAGTTTATGTTTACCTGAGGAGGGGCGCCTCAGGGGTACTTTCAGTACCTGGTGGGAATTTCGGTCACCTCGGCAAGTCTCTCCTTTGACAGGGCCCATCCTTCCCACTCCTGCCCTGACCTACAGCCACTTTCCAGAGCATAGACTGTGTCCTCAGATAACAGGCTGGTCCCGGTATGAATGAGGCCACGGTTCCCTGCGTGTCACCTTGTGGCAGGCCATATAGACCCGGCAGAGAGCTACTCACACGGCCACTGTGAATGCCCGTGTTGGGGGGAGAATCCAAAGCACGGATGTCTGCCCTGGTGTTTCAGGTGTCGTGGAAGTCCCGCCAGGAACTGTCGATGGCCGATACTAAGTTAAGAATGTGTAGGCGGAGGTCGTGCTTTATTTCTGGTTGATGACATGGCAGTCAGCATTCATGAAAGCAAGGAGTGACTCACTAGTAGGTGGAGAAGTGGATGAGTTCCTTCTTAAAATCGGCTTCCTGAAACTCCGAGTGGGCAGACGTTTGTTTTCATGATCCAGCATTCACTCCCCCTCTGTCCGGCAGCAGCGTCCCCTCCCTTCCCTTACAGATCTGCTTCTGCCCTGTTGCGTGTAGGTCTGCCCGGCATAGTCCTCTGACCCTCGGTGGCAGGGTGGGCGTGTGACCCGGGTCTAGCCAGGCATTACATGGCTTCAGCAAACCCCCAAGGACGAAGACACGATCCAGGGCAGGCCGGGCCCATCAAGGCCCTTCCCTGGGGTGTTTCTCACTGAAGACGGAAAGGAAATGTATCTCTTTGTCCTTTGACAGCTAACGCAAAGGCCAGAATCCCCCAGAGTTGCTGGCCATCATGGAACAGTCTACAAAAAGGAAGCCAACTCGTAAAAAGCTGAGAGATAAAAGACAACAGTTAAAATTGGATTCTATATCTGCATCTGAAACCAGTTTTATCTCTGAATTCCATGTATCAATTAGCTTCACCCTTGGCCCCTCAGCTTTTTTTTGCTTAAGTTCGTTCAAATGGTCTCTAACACTTTTTTAAGAAAATGGCCTTGGAAACCCACCAGTCCAATTTCCTTATTTTACAGATATGGAAATAAGGAGAGATTATCAGCTGGTTGGTGCCAAAGGCGTGACAAGAACATCTTGCCGGTAAGAATAATATTAAAAATTAATAGCACTGTCTAAAGTTGATGAGTCAACAAATAGATGAATACATACAACTGTGAAAAAACACCACCAGAAGGACTAAAAGCAAATGGTTAAAAGTGTTGATCTCTGAGCGAGACTAGCATGAGGTAGAAGGAAGAAATCTTTTATTTTGCTTTTTATAACCTTCTGTACTGTTTGAATATTTTTAACCATGTACATTCAAAAAATTAAGGTAGTGGTTGAGATTATTCTTAACATACAAAATAAACTATTTCATCTTTATAAAAACCCTAGGAGATAGGCTACCTTTATCATCTCCATTTTACAGAGGATGAAATTGAGGCACAGAGATGTAAAGTACGTTGCCTGAGGTTACGCAGCTGGGATGGGATTTGAACCAAGGTCTGCTCAGCACCAGCCATTACAGTGTCTCTGAGCAAAGCACCACGATTCGTGGGTTACTAACCATGCACACTGTGACTTCCTCAGCCACAGGGACCTTTCTAATCTGGGCTCCACCCGAGACGGTGGCTCTGACCCCAACACTCCTAGCCCCTCTGTCTTGTGTCACTGGTATCTATCTCTGAATCCTGGTAACAAAACAGCTGTACATAGAGACAGCCTAGATATGCCCTGAAGACATCCCATATATTTAATTTTAGGGAGTTTTGTCTCATGTACTCAGCTTTAAAAACTTCCATATATTGGAGAAACTATAAGAATATACAAAGCAACTTGAAGGAGTTGTTTTAAAACTAAGAAAGTAAATTTGCTTCCAGAATTTATTTCAGCTGGCATCATCAGCCAGCATTTATGACATTGAGAAGCTGTTGCATGCTTAGTCTCTATTAACTAAACATCCTGCGTGTCACAGCTATCCACTGTATGTCCAAAAACGCAGTGCAGGCACAGGAGATGAAACTGATTGATAAAGGTTCTCAGTTCATATTTTGCAAGTAAAATGTGAATCCAAGTATCTGAGAACAGACCTGTCACCTAATAGCAGTAAGTCTTCACTTATAGTTCTGTCCTTCTCTATCCTCTTTGAACAAGATGTTTGTTATAGGAAAATAAAGAAATAGAAGAAGAATAATGCCCAAAATAATTCAAATTGAATTCTTAAAAATAGCTTTGTTTTTGGAATCGCAGACGGCCCGTTATAGCCTCTCCTGCTGCTGGGCTTCCTCGTGCCCTCCTGGTGCCGCCCCCCAATATTTCTGTGGCCTGAACTAGATCATTCCGGCTCGCTCTTCATACCTGTGAAACGGAAAGTTGGACTATTTTTAAATAGTTCCCTTCAAATATTTTTTAAAGTCCCTCCAAGCTGTAAAATCCACTATCTAGTCTTTCAAGATTATACATCTGAATATTACTAATACTGCTCATCTGTTATGTTACTCCATCTCTTGAGAGACTATCACTAAATAGGAGGAATTTTAAAAAATTCCCATTTACATAGGCCTAGAACTGAAGAACTAACCATTTCTGAATAAATAATAAGCTGCCAATAACATTTTCTACATATTTCAATCTTGAAAGAGTAAATAAACGAAAGGAATGCACAGTTGGATCTGGGTGCTCAGAGTAATTTATTTTCTCTCCAAGGTCGCCCACTGCTAGTTGAAATGTTAAGGCCGCGGGTTCCTTGCCTGCTCCCCTTCCAACCTCTCCACAGAAGAAGGAAAAAGTTATTGAAAAAGCTCAAAAATGCATTTTGGCAAGCCCAAGACACGTAGCTTAGCAGCGTCAATTAAGAGATTTGTGGCCGTGGAAAAGGACGGTACATTTTAAATGGCTTTGACTCTTCTTAGCTTTTGACCAACTGACCTTGACATTCCTCAGAGGCCAAAGGATGAGCTGCAGCCCTGACGTGCTGACCAGCCTGTCCCCTCGGGGACAGATCCGATCCTGCCAGCAGTAAATGGAGTCCGTCCAAATGTGTCTTGGGAAGAACTGTAATAAATGAGGTTCCCTCCCTGAGAAATGACTAAAACCACTGAAATAAGTCTGAGATAAAACAACCCAATTATTGAATGCAGTTACTCTGAAGAAAAAAATGAGAGAAATTTATCATAGCTGTATGAAGTTTCCAACACGGTTATATATGACTGTGTATATTACCTGGCATTCTATCAAATGGGCTTTTCCATAGTATGGCATTTACGACCATTTCCAACACAATAAAAATGCTGCAAAATCTTGAAATGCCTTTCAAAAGAAGAAAACTTTATAGTATAATATGTACAGCTGTAGTATTGAGCTTATTTTACCGTACTTTACTAATCTTTTCCAAAGCATGCAATGTTTGGTGCACACTGCATCTAGGTTTCATGATTATACTGTAAGATTATAGACAGTAGGGGCCCTTCGTTTAGGGAAGGAGTATGTATACCAGCATGTGATAAAACCAGCCGTGGACAAAGCCACTCCAGTGAGCGCAGCATCTGTGTGATCACATACAGGCTCGGCCACCTGAGCCGCAAGCAGGTTTGGTGCAGCCGCCGGCAGAGCCTCTCCCAAGTGGAGACACCAAGGTAAGAACTTCTTTCACTAAAAGGCTTAATGTTTTAAATAACTGAACTAAAAAGTCATTTCTAACAAGAATACAGATAAAAGAAATATATGTTCCAAATCAGGTCCCAGCAAGGGCGACTTCTGAAGGGTGAAGATGAGTCCTAGCTTAGAAGTCACGTAAGCCCCTGGTTCAGCAGCGTGACATCCCAGGACCCAGCTTCTTCGTGTGTGTGTTTCTGCATGCGTGTGTGCGTGCACAGACACACGACTAGAGACAGTGGTACCAGCGTGCTGTACATCTTCAAGTTTAAATATGATAAAATTGTGCCTAAGGACTGTAGTCCTAAATTCCTAAGTAAAAATGATATAGAGTATATCTTTCATTCCTAACTTGTCCTTTTAGGTGTGATCTTATCTCTTGATTGTGGCCACCAATAATCTCAAGAGCACAAAGCAATTCATACCAGGGAACCAAGACTAGTAGGTATTTTTGTTGTTAATATCTTCTGAATAAGATAAGATTAATGTACCTGTTTTAAGTATAGAAACATAAAATTTACTAGTGAATTTTTTCTTGCTGTGGACATCTGTTGATCTCTAAATAAAAGATCCACAAAATTTACAGAAATGTCAAAACGAGCCAGAAGACATTAAAGCATTCAAGCTATGTGTTAATGACCTAGTAGACTAAACCTTTTATTTTTTTTTCTTTTCTCCCTTCCAGGAGCATCATGCTATCGTCTTTCAGAAGTTATTTCTGTGCAGTAGCAGGAGCACATGAAGGCGCAGGGCGCCCCGACGTTCACCGTGTTTCCCTGCGGAGGGACCGCCAGGAGCGCAGCGTCCTTGCTGTGTCCTCCCTCCGGATCTCGGCTCGAGGTCAGTGCGGTCAGGGGGGTTTCTCCTCCTTTTCTGGGAGGGCGGGGTCTGCATGGAGCTGTGGGGTGCCATCTGCGTAACTCAAGGGCGAAGTACTTGCTCGCTTGGCCCGACGATACCTCCCTTTCTCCTCCGAGTTCCTCTCTCAGTTGGTCCCAAACTTGAGTAGGGAGAAGGGATAGCTCCTCCTCAAATAGAAATCGTTCATGCACTTTAATGCCTGAAAGACCCTCAGACGTGTGGGCTCCCTTGCTACTACATCAGCGCATCTTCGAAGCAAGGCACTGCTTAGCATGTATTTGCAGGGGCTGCCCCCAGCTCTGGTGAAGGGCAAGGAAGGCGTGGGTGGCCTCAGCTTTGCCCAGTGCAACAAAATAAAAGCATTGAGAGATCCCTTCCCCCTTGGAAGGCAATTTGAGAGCCATGCGTTGGTATCTCAACAGGGGCCTTTGGGGGCAGTGTCCCAGTCCTTAAGAGAGGCAGGAAGACTGGCTTCCTTCCACGCATGCGTCTCCCTGGGCAGTCTGGCAGACACAAATCTACCATTTCTAGTGTCCACACCCCTCCTGAAGAGAGAAAACTTGTTTATTATGACTCCTCTTTTATTTCTGCTGATTTAGATAACTTAGTTCAGCTTTACTCTGACAAATATCTATGTTTTTAGTTTCTTACCTGTAAGAAATATTGTCATCAAGTTTTTATTATGAAAATGGAGGCCAGGTGCCTTACAAGAGTGTGCAATCAACACAGTCTTTTTGCCCAACAGAATGTAACGTTTTTGGCTCAGAGAATTAAAGCACAATCGTGGTTCTTGAAAATCAATGTAGTAGTCATAATAAAACTGAACTCATAATAACTAATAACTGCAGACATTTCTATATGATATTTCTTTTTATATCTTTTGGAATTAAATTCTGTGATCCTTAAAGTGATCATAATGCACATGATAAAAAATGCAAAAAGGAAATCTTACCAAATCCTATTGGATTTCCATATGCAAAAAAAAAAGCCTCCACTCATGCCATATACAAAAATTAATTCATGTATCTTCAATATAAATATGAACCTAAAACTAAGGAGAAAATCTTTATGACTATAAGGCAAGATTTCTTAGCTAAGACACCAAGTATGATCATAAAAGAAAAATTTGATAAATTGGATGGACTTCATCAAAATTAAAAACTTCTGCTCTTCAAAATGCAAAAGATACAAAGAGAACATCTTCATCTCATATTTTTTTCCTCCCAGTCCAACTTCCCTCCCCAGTGTCAAGCAAATACCATTACCATTTCTTGAGATCCCTCCCAAGCTATCCCATACGTAATAAGCATATAGATAATACTATATGGTAGTTCTAGTGCTTTTTATGCCAAGATTTTTTTTAAACACAGAAGTTCCACATTCAAAACATTCACTAAATGATTCAGCGGAGTCCCGCACTCTGACGGCATCCACTGGTCATGCACATAGCTGAGAACAAATTCCTTGGAAGTAATTAGTTTTGAAGTTTATTTAAACAAATATGGAAGTGGAGCAGATAAAAAATTTTAATTTCTTTGCCTTGGTGGTTAAAACAAACAAACAAAACTTTCCTAAATTATCAGTCTTGCTGTGTGTTTGGGCCACACTTCACATTCTGGCTGTGGCGGCTGCTGCTTCCTGGGCCAGAGATGCAGTCACACCAAAATATTGTCTGAAGTACATAGAAACCAGCTTTGGTTTCTTCCATTTCTTAGGGCATTGTGCTTTTAAATAACGAAATTCTCTTTTAAAGGAGTTACTTGGATAATGAGATGAAGTGTTTGAATTAAGATCATTTTCACACTACGGAGCACAATTCGCTTCCCACACGCCTTCCTCAAATGCCCACGTGAACGAGAACAGTGCGCCCATCTCTCCGACTCACTGTCTTGTTTTATTTGCTCCACAGCACTTACTGCTGAAATCACCGCACGCGTCTCTTCAGGCTTCCTGCCTGAACGCCCTGCCCAGGAGTCAGTGCCTTGCGGAGGGGACTTCGGTCCGGTCCGGCTGTGGTCCGGGACCCAGGCCCAGCAGGCACTCAGGAACCCCTCCCCAGCACCGACTGGGACTGCAGGGTGTCGCTCCCCACGCGGGGACCGACCCCTGAACTGTGGTTGGTCCAAATTCTGATGTGCGGTCTGTGTGAAACACCCACCGGAGTTTGAAAATTTAGTTCAAAACCATCATGTGAAATGGTCTCAGTACTAATTTTTATATTACTTACATGTTAAAATGATATTTTAACTATACTGGGTTAAATATATTATTAATTTTGCTTCTTTTCCCCCTTTTTAATGCGACTAGTAGAAGATACAAACTGCATGTGTGGCAAGGTCACGTCGCATTTCTGCCTGACGGTCCCTAGAGGCCTAGCTCTGAACGTTCCCCCACTTCTCACGAGGGTCCGTGTCTCTTTGTCCCACTCAGATACTCGCTGGATGCTGCCCTGGGCTGGAAGGACTTGGTCTCCGGGGGCAGGGTTACGGGACAGTGGTGATGGATCTGTCCATCAGAGTGGCCAAAAGCTGTCCTCTAGTTTCTTACTCATTTTCTCCCTTCCTTGCTGACCTCCCAGCAGGTAAGATCAAACGATTCCAAGATTGCCTTTCTCAAACTGTCCCACCCAGTCTCCTGAGGACGCACACACGGCGGGCACGGCTGGGGCACCGCACCTTTCGCGCACACTCTCCCCGGCGTGAGGAGGGGACCCTGTTTCCACAGAAGCTCGTCCCACTCAGCTCACACTACGCGGCTGCGGTGGACACGGATGCCAGCCGAGCCGGGGTGACGGCAGAAGACAGCAGGCTTTGGGGTGCAGGTGCGTTTGGGTTTTCTCATGGGAAATACAGCGCAAGCCTTGGATCAGGTCACAGCGCAAAAATGTTGCAACGTGTCAACAAAAGGAGGGGACGACCCATTACACAGCCAAGGTCCTATGTTTACATAAGGCTACAAATTTAATTTTTTCCTCTGATTTATAAATATGCTTAAATAAAACTAGCCTACTGTCTCAATATGCACAGACTATGGTTACACTTGGAGGAGGCTGAAGGGACGGGGGTGGATCCAAACTGGGCGGAAACACGGCTCTCACACACACCTCGTCTCCTTCTGAAAGCCTGCAGGTGCCGGCTGTTGCAAAGCCACGCTGGAGAGCTGAGGGTCCTCTCACCCAGGGTGTCTTGTTACCTACCTACCTACCTTTGACCCAGAAACCAGTATCCCAGACGCTTTCTTCATACTCAAAGGTAACATTTTAATGAAAGTGTTATTTATGCTTTATCAAAATACATAAAAGCAAGATGCCTAGAAAAACTTAGTACTGCTGAGTGTATAACTTAGTCTGGCTAAATTCGATCAGCAGCCTCGCGGCAGGGTCCGGGAACTCGGCCGGCGCGAGCGAAACAAACGGAGGGGACCCGAGCCCTCCCCACGGACATGACATCACATCACGCTTCCTTACGAGGAAAATAACTTCAAACCTGAAAATTTGCCCTGAATAATCAGTCTAATTCTCAATGAGTAACCGCAGGTGAGGGTGCTGGGTGTCAGGAGCACTGTGTGTGGCGCAGGCTCATCTGAACAAGGACATCATCGTCCTTTCTAGTGACACTACGAGGCATCAAGATGGTGCACGCCATGTCCCCAAAGCAGGTATGTTTAGGAAAGCTGTTGAGTGTTCTCCAAATTTTTGCTCTTCCTAAACCTTTTTGACAAATGCATGTGTTGTGAAGAACAGGGAGAGGAAGCAGAAATTCCAGATTCTTGATTTATCATTATTGCGATCCTGGCTCTGAGCAAAGGCTTCTGTATGGGATGGGTCTTCAGAGGGTCACGTGCTGACGAAGCTCAGCCCGGGCTGGCCCCTCCCTCCGAAACACTGGAGTTTCCTCTTAATGTCTAATTTGTTAGCCAACTTTAGGGGTTTTTTTTTGCTCTGAACTATCACCATAGTGACATGTTCACTGACCTAGGCATCTCTGTATGAAAGGTAAGATTTATGAAGTTAATATGTTTACAATAAAAATCAGAGCCAACCTCTTCCTTCAACACTGCCTCTCCATGGATAGAACTAGGCTTATTCCTCAGTTTGCTGATTCTGCGTGGCGTTTCCCCTTTCTCTCGTCTTGACATAAGGATTATTCTCATGAGAAACAAGCAAGAGTTGGGGGAAAATGTTCTAGATCTGAAGTCCACAGTGGAGCTGACGCCACATTCTGAAGCGAATAATCTACAAATAACCCGCCCGGAGATGCGGCCGGCACCAGCGTGCGGGGCTCGCGCGGACGGCAAAGGTTCTGTTACAGACCCCCCCATTTCTCCTCTTCCACCTTGGCCCCCAAACAGGTTAACCCACCGCACCGTTCAGGACAGGGGGGACGGTGAGGAAGGGCTGGAGAGTAAGAGGACAGTTCTAACAGTCCAAAGTATAATTTCTCCAAAAGAAAGAAAAACCAATGTACCTGAATTTCTTGCGTTCGGTACTGGACCGTGGACGGCCCTCACCGTCCACACTGGCAACCCGGGAGAGCGACTCCATGCGGGGACCCCATCCCCTGGGGGCTTTCTTCACACCCGCTTACCCATTAGGAAGGAAAGGCAAGGGCGGCTTCTTAGGCTGCCGGCTTAGACTGCCGTGTGGAAATGTCTGACGCTATCACTTACCGGCTGCGTGTCCTCAGTCACTTCACCCTTCTGAACCTGTTTCTTCCTCCTTAAAGTGGGGGTCAAAACTATAACGGCATTTGCCTCCTAGGCTGTGAAGGCGAAACGAGTTATTACATGTGAAGTGCGTAGAGCAGTGCTCGGGGACTCCTTCAGTGCTCGCTGTTAATATTCAGGATGACCCTGTAACAGTCTGTCCCAACACGGACCCTTGTGCCCGGGACTCCGGGACCACAGGTGAGCCACCTGTCCTGGGAAGACAACATGCAGCCATCCGCTTAACGTCACATGATGTCAAGGTCACGTAACGTAGATAAACTGACTTACAAATTCAACAACAGTTATGCACCACTGGGTACTACAGCGTCTAAGAGATTAGATGGAATAAGAAAGCTTTAATTTAGATAATCACAAACTATAATGTATTTATCGTAAGATAGACCAAACAGCACTGTGTTAATCATCCATCTTGCTGAGCTTAGAACATTCTTTCCGACATTACCCCAAATACTTTGTGAATTTAGTCCAAATCACCTCCTCCTTCCCAGCCCCTGATCCACAGCCCCAGGGCGAATGGGAAGTGACATGAAATGAAGCAGCAGGCACAAGCAACGGTGTCTCTGCCGCGGGTCGTGCCGTGCTCGGCAGACACAACTGCAGTTCCACAAGCACCTGGGGAGCCGTGCCCTGGTACCCTGTCATCGTGGGAGCAGGGAAAACACATCTGCTAAAAGTGAGCTTTAGTGGAAAAAATTCAGCTGACATTCTCTTTTCCTCCCCGTCGTCCTTTTTTAATAACACTGTTATGTAAGCTCCTTGCTATATATAGAGAGAACGGGAGCTGGGACGCGGCCTGCCCAGGGGCAGGCGATGGGCCACCTCCTCCCACCTCCTGCCCAGGGGCGGCTGGACGTGGGGCGGCAGGAGACCCTCACTGTGCTGCCGTCCCTTCTCGGACCCTCAGCCTCCCCACCTGGGAAACGGGCGCGGGGCCTGTGTCTGACCTCACTCACTGGGGATGCCTGTGCAACCTCAGGGAACATCTGGGAAACATTTTTTTGGCTTAGTCAGTAATGTGTATTTTTCCTCCTATATGTCTATCCAAGATTTATGCAAGAGCTAGAAGTCTAACACTTCAGTCTAAGGACCCTAGACCATCCGACCATCCCGGCCAGCTTGTCCACGCAAGAGGAGCTGCTTGTTTGCTGTCTGCCTCTCCCACCGGGCGACAGCCATGGCCAGGGCAGGATCCTCACCGGTTGTGTTCACCAGTGTATTATCTGACGCTTAGCACACAGTTCGCAAATGAACGACCGGTCGATGAGCAGAACGGGGCCATAGCAGCTAACACTTGCTGTGTCATTCTGGACAAGTTACTCTTTCTTGCCGCAGTTTTCTCATCTGTGTAATGGGATAACAGAACCTACTGCTAGGGCTGTTGTGGAGGTGAAAGGACAACAGTCCTGGGCGGGGAGCTGTGCTGTCAGCGGCTGTTGGAATCCTCTCCCCTCCCTGGTCAATGCACCTCACTGATGCTGCTTCCCAGGCCGGAACCTGGGCGTCAGCCCCGCCGGGTCCCGCCCCCACCTCCCCTGAAGCCCACCGAGCCCAGCCCTCCCCTCCTGCACAATCCCCCAGGGGTTCTCCTCCACCCCCCCGAGAGTCTCTGTGACTCCGACTCCTGCCTCCAATAGCGTCTGCCTTCTCGTGGGATAACTTCCAAATTCCTAACCAGCCCCCCAGGCTGGGCCGGGGCCCCTTCTGTCCTCCCCGAGCCCCTCCCCAGAGTTCCGGCCCTTCCCTCGCAGGCGCCCCCTCCGGAGCAGCACCCGTCTGCGTCTGCGTCTGTGTCTCCCGTCCACCTGGCAGACGCCAGTTCCAGCCTCACTTCCTGAGCAGAGGCCCTTCCTTGCGCCTCCAAACTGCACGAGGTCCCCCCGTTTCCTGCCCCCACGGGTCCCAGCACAGCACTCGCTACACACCTCGTGTCTGGTCTCGGATCATTCCAGCACGTGGACCCTCGAGGGCCTGCGCGTGGACCAGGAGCCGTGCTGCCCCGGCAAGAGGAGTGACGGTGGCGGGCGGAGCACCCGGGCCTTTCTGGATTCATTCTGGTTACCTGGAAAATAACCTGCTCCAGACTTAAGGCCAAAATGTCTATAGAGAACAAGCTCCGTGCGCACACGGGAAAAGCTGCCGTGTGAGGCGCTCGCATGTTCCGTTCTCTCAGATGCCGCCGCCTCAACTCCCGCTCCCACCGCTGACCAGCTGGGTGTGGCTCTGCCCGACAGGGACGGCACTGTGGTCTGCGGTTTCCCCAAAATGGCGACAGTTATGAAAACTCATTACATTAATCCTAAAAAGCTTGACATTTTTGCAAAGTTTGACAGTGAGTGAAAAATTAATGTTACCAAAAACTGAGGCAGAAGAAAAGGCGATTCCAGCTCAAAATCCTACCTGCTGGTATCAAACATAAATATTCTAAACACAGGACGTATGTTTCCTGATTACACATCTAGAAAGCTTTATAGGGGATTAGGAGAAATAGTAGCCACTTAAATAATCTAAAAGCCCACAAAACAGAATAAATCTAATTATCATGGCTGAAGGCAAACTTTAATGCTTCCTGCAAAAGAAACAAAAATTCAAACTTAAAGAGCAATTACCAGTTCTTGCAGGCACTACTAACTTTCTCTTTATTCGGCCCTCTTGCCCACCCCGCAGTGAATTTAACAAACATGGACTGAGCTTTTACTACGTGCCGGCACCGGGTCCGGGCTGGAAATCTCACAGCGAGGGCAGCAGACACAGCCCTCGCCTTGGCGAAGCCACACGCAGCCGGCACGCACCACGTGGCCTAAACCTGGAGTCAATGTCTGACGGCATTAGAGCACAGCTGGATTCGGTCTGTATCTCTTTACCATATAATCTATTTAGCCTTACATTCGAGCAGCATGGTGTGTCTGACGACAGACCGCTGGCATTTCTAGTCAGGGGACACAGGGGAGGGTGTGCTGTGCCCCCAGCCGTTCCCGGTGGCTTCCCTGTCCCCGACTCACTCTGCAGGGCGGGTGGTTTACAAATGCCCCCAACAGCAGGGGTGGGAGCCCGGCGTGCACTCGGCATGCGCCCCAGGACTTGACTCATGGGACTCACTTTCTCTGCCCCTGCGTTCCAGGAGACCTGGCCACGTTCCAGGAGTCCTGACGTGTAGTCACTGGCTCAACGTCACATTATTCTGGCGGGCAGGGCCACTGTTTAGAGTTTTCATCAACTACATGCTTATCAGATGGGGGGAAGTCAACTTTTTAAAAAACTTCTAGCATTAATGGTTTTTGATGGATGTCTTATGAAAGTGCTAAGGTACGAGTCTTTCAACGGACACAGGTTTGAAATGAATGCAAGAAACCCACAACAGACTGGACCATTGTCCTATAAATTCACCAGATAGTTTTACCCTGCCTCTCTCTTCCATTTTACATGCTTAGGCCATGTCTGATTTATGTGGCTATGGGGAGAGACACATCCTAGCGATGGAGAAAATAAACGTGAGCCGGACCACGGAGCCACAGTCTCTGTAGCAGAGAACAAACGCCGGTGCGACCCGCGGGCTGGAGATGCGCAGGGATGACGGGAAGAGAGGACACAACGGGGACAAAGACCAGGACACAGACTGTAGGAGCCGTGCTCACGCCTCCAGCCTGGCAGACGGCCGCCCGCGTGGCGCGTGGGCCACGTTCGTTCATTCAGCGCGTGTTCTCGCCTGCCCTGGGTGCGCCGGGCACCGGGTAGGGGCTGGGGACACCCTGCTAAGCAGCAGTGAGAAGTGCGTGTTCTGTACAACACTTGGCTACTTCTGAGCATATCACATCAGAAATGACAGACGTAGAAACCGTGTCATCAGAAATCCTGTAAGTGACAAAAGGAGACTGACTTTCCCCACGGTAGACTGGACTGTTTCCGGGCTTTTCTAAGTGTGTGCAGCGTGAGGAATCGTTTCGAGGACTTTACGCTACACCAGGTGGGCCCAGGCATAGCATTAAAGACAAACCACTTTCTAGCCAGGGACGTGTTTTCCTCTTATCTTCTGAATTCTTGGTGGGGGCCGGGCTGAAGGAAGGGCTTGGTTCTCTCGGGGAGCGGGTGCAGAAAGGCTGCCCCGCGCTGGGCTGTGGCAGGTCACTGGCATTTGGGACCAGGCAAATGAAGTCTCCTGGCCACATGCTCACACGAACCCGGCCTGCTTGGAGACGGAGCCTTCGTTTCTTAGTATTCGTCGAGTAAGTGGGGGCGTTAGGGAGTTTACTGCTTTCCTAAATTAAACAAATACATTGAAAGACCAGTTAGGAGTGTATTCGTTCACACCGAAGTCTGGCAAATTCGTTGGTAAGGATACACAGTAAAACAGAATAAACATAGCCAGGGGACTATCTCTTCTCTCACGGAGGTGGCCTGGGGGACAGGCTGGGGCTGGCCCTGCCTTCTCCCCCTCCCCTGCATTGGCTGGCGAGGTCCGAGCCCCCACACAGCAGCCACCGCCCTGCCGGGCTTCCGCGCTCTCCGCTTTAGAAACGGGGACACACACCCACCCATGCGGTTCCTCGTTAAGCTTAGGTGAGATTATGAACGTAAGAGTCTAACGCTGAACCTGGCAAGAACTTTAGTCTCCTTTCACTTTCTTTTGATACTGACAAAATATGAACATTAAATGTACTTTTATACTGAAAACCTTCTCCAGGTCTCAGAATCCACTGGAGAATTCAATTCAGACTTCAAAAAAGCAGACATTAAATTCCCTCCAGATTTGTCAATGAATACATTGTTACTACAGAAACAGTCGCAGGCCAAAATACACACTGTCTCTTCCTCTCTCTCCCACGACTAAGTCTGCCAGAGCATTACAGAGAGCACCTTAGCAGCCCCCTTCTGCTGCTGGAGTTGCTGCACTGAAGAAAATCCGATCTGGCTTCTCTGAAAAGCAAACACCACCACATCCCAACACTTAGCATAACCCCGACTCTTGAAAAGAAAGCTGGTCTTGCACACGGGCAGCAGAGGTCTGGAACCCATTACAGCTCAGCTCTCCAGGGCCAGCTTATCTCTTCCTCTGACGCTGTAGGTTGCCAAGGAAAGTTAAAGGCAAAGGCAACTGTTGCCGCCAGTTGGAACATGAGTATGTTCAAGAATTTGAGTGCACTGGGACTAATTTATGTTCCGATGTCAGTGGCCTCGTGGTAAGGACTGAATCAGTATATTCTGCTTTAAGGCAAACAATTCTCCAGCCTGCAGGAAGAGCTGCAAAACAGCCTCCTCCCACCCTTACTGACTGTAATCAGTACTCCTTCCCGCATTTTAGGGAAAGTTCATTGTGTCTGCAGTGAACCCAGAAGTTAATCACACTACAAAACTGTAGAGAATGTGTGTCTTAAGATTATTTCTTTCCTGATATAAGAGCTCCAAGTAGCTATTGGCATTGATAAAGTTTTAAAATGAAGTATATTCACCAAGCTGAATCTCCTTATTACTCTGCAGAAGACTCTGATTTGGGATAGTCAGTGTGAAATACACTTTGCCAGTCTCAGCCTTCCTGTCAACTATTCAAGACACAGAAGGAAAGTACATTCTACAGTTAAGGTCTGAGTTCTACCAGCAGTTAGAGCTCAGAACTCAAAATCAGCAGAGTTCTGAGTTTGCAATTATCCTCTTTTGCTTTCAGTATTGTCTCCTTCCACATGAGTGTGTTTACATTTTCTTCAAATCATTTTATCAGTGATGGTGTGAGAACCCGTCTTTTAAGAGAAAAAATATGCCAAGTAGCCCGTGTCTGAGTTGTGGGGCACAGGCACCGGGCCACAGCCGTGGACGGGCTCGTGCTTACAGCTGTTCCCAGCCAGGGACCACGAGGACCGGGGCCTCAGCCTCTGAGTCACACAAACTCACAGTCACTGGGCTCAGTTTCTAGCTTTAAAACTGTAAGTCTGTTATATGGTGAAAAATAACCTTGTATAACACTGACTGGGACCCAGGAGGGTATGAGAGCTAGTTCTATGGCTACTGAGCTGTCTCGCCATATTCCTGGGACTTAGTTTCTTCCTAATTTTTTTTCAGAGGAATAAATGTTCACTGTGGGAAATTCAAGGATAAGAAAACAAAAGTAGCAGGACAATAAAGTAAAAGATTTCCCCCATAACCACGATCCTCACACTATCCCACTCCCCAGGGAAAGCCACTGTTAGTATTTTGGAACTCCTTCCAGAAACCTTACTATGCAAATATAAATACATGTAACACCCATGTTTTTATATGTGTGCGCCTTTGTTCACAAAAATCAGATCAAGCATATGCACATTTTCCTTCATTATCTTTTATCTTTCAACATATCATAAATACGCTTCCCCGACAGTACACAAAGGCCTCATGCTTTTTCATGGCCTCATGATATTCCACAGCAGATGTGCTATTCCTCGTCAATGACAGGCATGTTCTCTTCAAGCATGCACCAGCACAGACAGAGTAGCAGTGAAGGTCCTTGTAGAACTGGTACCGTAGACTGGTTTGGAGTTTTCTGTGTTGGGTCTAATGGTAAGTGAATCTTAAATTTTAATGGGTACAGTTAAATTGCCCTCAAAAAGATCTTATGACCTTATCTTTATCTGAAAAAGGAAGAAAGAACAGATGATCCTTTCCAATCTTTTTTCAACTGAGCGTCCAATTCAATTTACAGCTTTAAAAACCAGAATGGAAGATGGGGGGGCAGGCGTTGGGTACAGCTTTGAATTCTTCTCCCCTTTCAGTTAGTCCACTAATTTCAAGTCTTCTCTTGTTTTGCAAGTATTAAAACTATTCTGTTCTGGTCCTGACATGTTCAAATTCACACTGTTTTCTTGGTAATTCTGCTAACCGTAGATGAAAGTGTACCCTGCTTCCTCCTGCAGAGGGCGAGAGGCGGACGGCGTGCGGTGCTGACACTGCGGCAGGGCCACACCACGCTCGCAGGGCCACACCCAGAGTGCCTGCAATTCCTGTAACAAACTTGCAACTCCAGGACCACTGTCTTAGTCTGAGCTGTGAGTGAGATGAGTCTGAATGACAGTGCGTCACCCTATCACTGTAAGAAATCACCGTTCTGTCCCACCTCACCACCATGACCTGCAGGCTCTTTAGCAGGTCACCTGTAGGGGACAAGCCGCAAAGTTCCGCATGACGCCTCCCAGGTACCTCTCCTGTCCCACACCTACTCTCCCTCACACAGTAGGTGTTTGAGACTCATATAAGGCAACTGCCAAATACCTCCATGCCTTTCTCAACTGATAAAGGGAACTCTTTGTTGCTCAGATGTTACTGGTGTTGACACTGATGCCTTATGTATTGTTTACGGCCTCGAGTTGATAATAATCACCAGGTACCTACAGCTGCTTAAATTACACGTCTGAAGGGACATATTAACCTGCAGTTATCCAAGCCATAAAAGCAAACATGAGAAAGCGAATGACACACAAACTCGAACTTTCACCTTGGCTGTATAAAGCGGATCTGCAGAACACTTCAATACGTTTTCTGTTCTAAATCTTGTACGTAAGGATGAAAACAGCGAAGTGTGCAGTGGGTGTACAACAGAACAAGCGTACACGTTACTGTTTACATGGACATAGCTGAAGTCACATCAGAGGAGAAAATCTGGTAATGAAATGGCCAAAAGGCATTCAGTACTGGAAAGAAGAAAAAGGGGCAAAGAGGGATCTAGGACAACTGCTTACTATTCAAACTACAGGAGGAGGAGCCTCACTTATTCAGGCCACATAAACGTAAAGCTGTGACACCTCTGAGAGGTTTTCACTAACAACTAAAAAGGGGGCTTGTCCAATAGATCGAAGGTGTAAAGACTGGCAAAAGGACCACTTAAGACAAACCACTTCCGAGCTCGTAGGAAGCACACATCACCTTATTATTTAAAACCACGGCTTTGCTTCCTGCCGATACTTTCTGAGTCCTGACTAGCCAAGTTCTTTGTATGAATAAATTTTACTGTTTACACAAATTTCTATGATTTTGGAGTCTTTTAAATTCACAGCCACCTGTCTTACAGGGACAGGTGTCCCTCCGTGCCCGCAGGGGCCTGGGTCCGGGACCCACATGGATGTCAGAATCAAGGATGCTGCTGTCCCTGACACACTGCAACATGCTGTAGGGTCTGCATGAGACCCACACTCATCTCTAGACTGCCTGTAATACCCGATACAATGCAAATACTATGCAAATAGCTGTCATACTGTATTTTAAAATTAGTATTATTTTTATTGTTGCATTCTCATTTTTTTCCCTAGTATTGTTTATCTGCAGTTGGTTGAATCCAAGGATGCGGAACCTGCCACAGGGAGGGCTGACTGTAATCTAAACACGTGCTGTTATGGAAAAAGAAACGTGTTAATACGATTTGATGAGTAGGTCCTAACGTTCCTTGTCAAAGCATCTAGAAAGATCTCTCAAATGACAGAGATAGGAAATATACTGATCAATCTGTGACTGTTCCCTCCACTATTTTCATGTTTGCTGTGGCGCTGGGTGTGGCGGGCAAAGCCTCGCTCACCTCTTCCACCTGGCGCCTCCCCAGCCACGCCCCCTTCCTTGCGCCTCTCCACCGGGCTCCAACCTTCGCCAAAGGTCTCTACGGTCGGGTCTGGGTTCTCTCCTGAAGCTTCTGCCGACTCCCCTGGGCAGAGCTGGTCACTCCCTCCTCTGAGGACTTTGTATCTTTTTCACCCAGGAACTGATCAACCCATTCTGCGTCTGGGCTCTTCCCTTCCCTGCCCTAAACCAGGGGGCCTGGTCAACGTCTTAGTCATTCAGGGGAATGCTGAGCATAGAATACACTGAATAAATGTTTGCTGAGTAAATGAATCATACTGGATTTGTTTGCTAGCTTTTTAAAGCATTTGGAAAGACTTTCAAGTATGTCTTAAATAATAACTTTTTAATATTTGGAATTCATCCTTTATTAGGAAGTTGGCAGGGAAGATACACTGTGGGATGTTATCGTCCAATTTCCTGTTGCACAACTTTTTTTCACCTCATATATTCTAATAAATCTTAGATAAAATTAGACAACTATGGGCATATAACTTTTGAGGAGAGGCTGAGACTCAGACCAAGAAAAGCTCCATGTCAGTTTTGTGCTGTTCAACCACTCTGAAATCAGCAAATTATTTAAATTCTCAAAGCTTGTTTTTTTCTTTTCCTTCTATATGTGTGTGTACACACGTGTGGGTATTAACAGTATCATTAAATATTTATTGAACAAATGAATAAAGCAATTCATTTGAACTTGGATAGAGAAAGGTCAATCAAGTGCAGCCTTTATTTCTGGGCACATTCAATCATGGTTTTTAATTTTTTAAATGTGGCCTAGTTATTGTTTTCTAGAGGAATGTGCCCAAGACAAAACAAAACAAGAAACAAACTCCTCGTCAAAGCTCTTTGACGCGCACCGCCAGATGCGCCGCCTTCCTCCCGGGTAGTGATTCACGGCAGACGACACGGCGAGAGCATCACGTTTCACGGCCAGGGCAAGGACACCCGCATCCCCTTCTCCGGTCGGCTACGACGCGAGCATCACCAAGTCCTCCTCCACCTTCGCCAACGTTCCTGGCAGACGTGCTGACGGCCGTGCCCACGGCCCGGCGAGGCGCGGCACGTCTGGCAGGAAGTGCAGTTTCCGTGACATTGTTTCCAGCCCAGGAAGCGTCTCAGGTGGCTCGGCGTGGGCGAGCCGCTGCCAGTCTTTCGGGCACGGGCTTGCCAGCCTCAGATGACATCATTGGACTGAATTCCTTGCTCTGCCCGCCCCACGGAAGCCTCTGCACTGAGTGAGTCTCCGTGTTTCTCAAATGCCTCATGTGATCACCACGTCTCCAAAAAGCCTAATATGGAAAGCCTCTGACTCATGTGACGAGCCTCCTCGCCTATTAAAATGGCAGAAGAATTTACTAACGTACGCATCAGAAACACAAGATAAGCGGGAGACTTCCCCCCTAACACCCCTGTGGACGCCAGGGAGGAAGACGTCCTGAGCGCAGCGCCGGCGCCTGGAACAAGGGGCCGTGACCTGACGGCAGCCCCGTGTGGACAGCACTCTTCCGACACACGAGTACTGCACCAAAGTCGTGCACCCGAGGTCCAACAACTACCCGAGATCACTGACAACCAAATGTAAGTTTAAAATACTCTTCCTTTAAACTATGTAAACTTTTCTAACTTGAGCTAAATAGACAAGACAAACAAACCCCTGCCCAGGTGGAGACTATGACAGAAGCCAAACTGTCTCCTGTTCCCCTCGTCTAGAGGTTGCACCAGTTCGTTAATCATCCCGTTTCCCAAATTACAGAATATCCAAAGGTATTACCTCCTGAAACAGAAATTAGCATAAAAAATCCCAAAAGGTTTGCAGGGAAGCCTTTTATTTCTGTCCCGTGGCCACTGCCGGTAAACCTTACTGCCAGAATTCCTTTCTGGCAAAAGCCTAGTAATCGCACTTCACGGCCAGTTCGGTGAGGGACACTGGGTATGTCCCTGGCCTTTGTACACCATGACGTACGTACGACTACACAGCAGTCGGAGCACCTCCGTCGTCACTTTTTGGGTAATGGGCACTTGGGATTTTTGAGCAGCTTTTATTTCTAATATAGTTTGACTGACGATGCTTATAACTTCAACTAGAACGCAGCACTCACTGATGTCTGAGATTCATCTTTCTACTTCTCCAAGAGTAGGGAACCACATTCCGTAAAGTCATCAACACCTAAAATGTTTTAACCAAACTCCAGGAGAGCAAAAAGAGGATGCGACAACAACAGAACTGGACAGGACGCCTCCCAACCCTCCTTCCAGGGTGGGGACAGCGAAGCTGTGAAGAGCCCCGAGCTCCTCCCGACTGGTCTGCTCGCTTCCAGAGCAGGAAACAGACCCAGCGGCAAGGTGGGCTGTCTGGGGGGAGACGCCGGCCGTGCACAGCCTGGATGAGAACTTGCAGCCGTCAGAGCAGGGACTTGGGGTGACAGGCCTGTCCCCAGCTAGTTCAGAATACAAAAGGCGAAGCACTAAGCGAGAGGCCTGCAAGTCACCGACACACCCCTGCACTTTACTGCACCATTAACCGAGACGGTGACACCAAGATGCAGACTTCTGGGTGGCCAAGGAAGGCACCAGGTGTGCGCTGATCTTGCCAGAAGATGGCCCTTGTGTTCAGCCGCATCCTGTGGTTTCGTAACGCTCTGATCTTTAATCAGACTGCTGAGGGGTGGAATGTCGGAGTTTCCTGACTACCAATTTCAGTGTGGCCAATAAAAAGCCAAGTAGTTTTTCTTTTTTTAATTTTAATGAACATTGCAGAAAGGACATGGACTCTGTAAACCACACCCAAAAGCAGAGTGAATGAAACGAGCGCATTGCCTCAAGGTCGGAAGCAAATCCAGAAGCCACAGGTGAGCGAGGGCACCCGAGATGCCAGCGGGGCCCACCGGGCACCCACGCGGGCCTCGAGATGCTCCGTCCTCGCGTTCTGGGCCAGTCCTCCTAACGACTAGATTAACAGCGCAGCTGTATCACTCTGTGGATGCTGCATAATTACTGTTTATTCTAAGCATCATCAACGAACAACTGTGGTACCACATAGGCTGTGAAACTGTTCACCATCACTGCGACTCTGAAATGTGTCCCAATTACAGATGTACGTGGACACTACAGCAAAATGAACAAATAGAGCCACAGGACACTGAGCAAACATGTAGGAGTCCAAGGTGAACCTCCTCTTTCATTGTCAGATTTGTACTTGGCTTGATAAGTAGACAAAATCCGAATGATCGCGTTATAAAGGAAACACACGGAACCTGAGCTCCAAGCAGAGCTGTAGAAGCCACACGAGCTTCCCCGCAGCTACAGACCTCACAGTGGTGCGGAAGTATCAGACACGAGAGCCAGACGGTGCCTGGGCCGCAGCGACTGCCACTCCGCGGCCAAGGTGTCTGCTCAAAGCCATCGCTGCCTTTTCTGCTCAGCAGCCAGCCCGGGGCAGGTGGCCGGGCTGCAGAAAGCGCCACTGTGTTCTTCCCTGGGACCCAACGACACGCTCCCATCACCATGACTTTCCCAAGTACACTGGTGTCCAAAGACTTTCCTCCTCAACTTGCAACCCGTGCTCGCAATGTGGCTGCCGGGTCTGCCCCTGCGCTGGAGCTCTCGGAGAACCCTACAGCCGGCCCTGCGCTGGAGCTCTCGGAGAACCCTACAGCCGGCCCTGCGCTGGAGCTCTCGGAGAACCCTACAGCCGCCCCCTGCGCTGGAGCCCTCGGAGAACCCTACAGCCGCCCCCTGCGCTGGAGCCCTCGGAGAACCCTACAGCCGCCCCCGCGCTGGAGCCCTCGGAGAACCCTACAGCCGCCCCCGCGCTGGAGCTCCCGGAGAACCCTACAGCCGCCCCTGCGCTGGAGCTCTCGGAGAACCCTACAGCCGGCCCTGAGCTGGAGCCCTCGGAGAACCCTACAGCCGCCCCCCTGCGCTGGAGCCCTCGGACAACCCTACAGCCGCCCCTGCGCTGGAGCTCTCGGAGAACCCTACAGCCGGCCCTGAGCTGGAGCCCTCGGAGAACCCTACAGCCGGCCCTGCGCTGGAGCTCCCGGAGAACCCTACAGCCACCCCTGCGCTGGAGCCCTCGGAGAACCCTACAGCCGGCCCTGAGCTGGAGCCCTCGGAGAACCCTACAGCCGCCCCCGCGCTGGAGCTCCCGGAGAACCCTACAGCCGGCCCCCTGCGCTGGAGCCCTCGGAGAACCCTACAGCCGGCCCCCTGCGCTGGAGCCCTCGGAGAACCCTACAGCCGCCCCCTGCGCTGGAGCCCTCGGAGAACCCTACAGCCGCCCCCGCGCTGGAGCCCTCGGAGAACCCTACAGCCGCCCCCGCGCTGGAGCTCCCGGAGAACCCTACAGCCGCCCCTGCGCTGGAGCTCTTGGAGAACCCTACAGCCGGCCCTGAGCTGGAGCCCTCGGAGAACCCTACAGCCGCCCCCCTGCGCTGGAGCCCTCGGAGAACCCTACAGCCGGCCCTGAGCTGGAGCCCTCGGAGAACCCTACAGCCGGCCCTGAGCTGGAGCCCTCGGAGAACCCTACAGCCGGCCCTGAGCTGGAGCCCTCGGAGAACCCTACAGCCGCCCCCGCGCTGGAGCTCCCGGAGAACCCTACAGCCGGCCCCCTGCGCTGGAGCCCTCGGAGAACCCTACAGCCGGCCCCCTGCGCTGGAGCCCTCGGAGAACCCTACAGCCGGCCCCCCTGCGCTGGAGCTCTCGGACAACCCTACAGCCGGCCCCCCTGCGCTGGAGCTCTCGGACAACCCTACAGCCGGCCCCCCTGCGCTGGAGCTCTCGGACAACCCTACAGCCGGCCCCCCTGCGCTGGAGCTCTCGGAGAACCCTACAGCCGGCCCCCCTGCGCTGGAGCTCTCGGAGAACCCTACAGCCGGCCCTGCGCTGGAGCTCTCGGAGAACCCTACAGCCGCCCCCCTGCGCTGGAGCTCTCGGAGAACCCTACAGCCGCCCCCTGCGCTGGAGCTCCCGGAGAACCCTACAGCCGCCCCCTGCGCTGGAGCCCTCGGAGAACCCTACAGCCGCCCCTGCGCTGGAGCCCTCGGAGAACCCTACAGCCGCCCCCGCGCTGGAGCTCCCGGAGAACCCTACAGCCGCCCCCGCGCTGGAGCCCTCGGACAACCCTACAGCCGGCCCCGCGCTGGAGCCCTCGGACAACCCTACAGCCGCCCCTGCGCTGGAGCCCTCGGACAACCCTACAGCCGGCCCCGCGCTGGAGCCCTCGGAGAACCCTACAGCCGCCCCTGCGCTGGAGCCCTCGGACAACCCTACAGCCGCCCCTGCGCTGGAGCCCTCGGACAACCCTACAGCCGCCCCTGCGCTGGAGCCCTCGGAGAACCCTACAGCCGCCCCCCTGCGCTGGAGCTCTCGGAGAACCCTACAGCCGCCCCCCCTGCGCTGGAGCTCTCGGAGAACCCTACAGCCTGCCCGCTGCACGTTTCCAGGCGGTACCGCCACCCTGCAGCGCAGAGGGCGGAGACTCAGGAGGTCCAAGTCCTGCAGGAAGTGCACCTTGGGCAGTCCCAACCTTCATAAACTTCAATTTTTAAAAATCTGGACAGTGAAGGTGAGGACCTCTGCCGTACCCAGCTCCCCTCCCGGGAAGCAGCAAATGTCCCTGTATTTTTAAACAAATGGAACGTTCCCCTCACACAGCACTGGACTGCAGACATCTCAACCTTGATGTGCTTGTGATGGGTCCAAACGTAGGCTTTTAAAACTCTCTAAGTAATTCCAAATAACTTTTCCAAGTGAGTGGTCAGACTGCGTCATTCATCTGTACCCGGGGGCAAAGAGTCGACCTGAGTAAAGGTCCAGCAGCTTCACACGTCTGGCAGTTGCACGGAGGGTCCCCCACACTGCTGGATGGTTCTGGAAAAGCAGAGGGCGGACTGATAGTAAACGGTATAATTTTCTGTGTTTGGAAACTGACAACTCCGGCTGGCTGTGTATAAAGAAGGGCCAAGGAGTCATCGTGGACTTGGACAACTGCCATCTTATCCCTAGATGATTTTTTTTTGTTTGCTCTTCAAAGAAATCTGCAAATCCTTACGTACTACTCTCTCTTGCAAATAAAACTTCCCCCTGGAGAGGCGAGGTCCAACTCCTTATCTGCTGTCCCTGTGTATCTTGCCCTCACTTGCCTGGACAGATTTATAGCCGCTGGTGTGGACAGTGTGTCCTCAGACATTCTGTGTGACATAACGCCACGGTGTGATGGGAGAGACGCAGGGAACACACTTGGATTCATTCTGTCTCCTCTTAAGGAGCCAAAAATAGGTTTTTAAAAAAAATCCCCATGTCACCTTCTATACAAATATGTCCATTTATAGTTATGAAGACAAGTAGAAAATGAGGCTTTACCAAGAAAAACCAAAAATTTTTCCAACTCTAGTTTTGAATCAATTCATTTGTGGTTTCACTGGAATATGCTTCACTTCAACATTCTGTCACTGGGCAGATTTTGCAGACGACAGCAGAGTTTACCCACATGACAGGATCTCTGTACTGAACCCTCAGACACGGAGAGCCCAACTTCCTCACTTGATGCTCTCTTTCAGGGCAAAGGCCTTCTCCCCAGGCTTTAATTACCATCTGTGGTGCAATTCCCCAGTCGGATCTCCTCCCAGGATGTCAGCCTGAGGTATCTCATTGTTCCCCCGACCCCTCCCCACTTGGGGTGTCCCACGCTGAACCTGCCTCCCTCCGAGCTGCTCCCTCCACTCCCCTCCCCTCCCCAGGCACGGCAGCCCCACCCACTGCCTGGCACCCCTGGGAGCTGCCCTGACCACGCTCCCCACCCCCACACGCCCAGCACCACCAGCTTCTAACCATGTTCGGACTCCACACGCTTCAATCCTTCCTTCACCACCAACTTAGCTGAAATCACTGATATCTATCCCTCCCGGATTCTAACCGCTGCAAGGTTTTCCTGTTTCCAGCTCACTGTGCCCTCACCAGGGCACTGGCCAACA
The DNA here is from genome assembly GCF_041146395.1 of Eulemur rufifrons. NCBI lineage: Eukaryota > Metazoa > Chordata > Mammalia > Primates > Lemuridae > Eulemur > Eulemur rufifrons. The sequence continues at coordinate 2,134,162 of NC_091000.1, read as the reverse complement.
AGCAGTAATAAAACAGAAGTAGAAGGTATCTTCGCTGCCCTCAACAAAGGCATAATCTGGCAGGAATGAGGTTTGCTTTAGGTAGCCCTTGGGGAATACTACAAGAGAACATACCATTAAGAATTCTTTCGTAATCTAAAACTCAATCCATTAGGGAGATGGGATTAACTCAATTAAATAATTAGCGACACAATACACGGGCATACAAGTGCTGTCTTATGACTATAAGCACCAGACATTTCAGAGAAGGAAGAGAAAGATGTGACAATTAGAGAAAATTGTAAATGGAATTTCTAGACAAGTGTGTAGGTTTGCTGTGGCCGTGACTCAATAAGCACGAACCATGCGTGGACTTGGTGCAGGGCTCTGCTCTGAGTGACAGAGCAAGGCGACAATCACAAGCTCGTCCCTCCCTATACACTGCGGACGTGAGAGCCAGAGTCTGAGCTGGGCAGATCCTGAGTGCACATTTCACAGCTAAACTCAGGCTCCGTTTCTCCCCGGCGACTGTTGCCATCTCTCCCCCGACTGCCCTCCGAGGCTCCCTGCAGCTGATGGCCACACTCCACGGCACCGGCACCGACAACACGGAGGCGAGCAGAGAACCCCCACCAGCTCCACGGCCGCCGCCTCCCAGCCCGGCATGTGCGCACAGACCCTGCCTCTGCCCCGTACCACAGGACCCCAGCAGAACCCTCCCTGTGCCCTCTGCTGCGCCCCAGATCCTGGCTTCTCCAGGCTGCCCCTCCAGCGACTGTCCCCCTTTCCTGACCTTTGCATATAAAAGGTCAAGCCCTTTGTTGTTCCTGGACACCTCCCCCGTGCCTGGCTGGAGTATGTGCAGCGACTGAGGAGGATGGCATGTACTCAGACATCTGCAGTCACAAAATAAAATGGTTTGCTGGGAGGAACAAGCACGTACGTACCCCTGGGCTTGTTCTGACTCCCAGCCACCCTTCGGCTGTCCCCTCTGTCTCCCTGAATTCCATCCCCCACCTGACACTCCTTATCCTCCCCGCTGGCTTTACTTTTCCCCAAGCATATAAGTCCTCTGAAGCACTGAATGTTTAGTTTATTCTGTATATGGTTTGTCTCCTATCACTGGTATATAAGCTCCACATGGGCAAGGATTTTTGCATATTTGTCCATTTAGTTTATTGCTTTATTCCCAGAGTCCAACACAGTGCCTAGGGCATAGGACTTGCTCAACAATATTTGTTGAATTGAATTAATGAGGTCCCAGCCTACTTTTTGTTTTTTTTCTTTTTTTGGGACAGGGTTTTGCTTTATCATCCAGACTTACAGTGATACGATCATAGCTCAGTGCAGCCTCCAACTCCTGGGCTCCTGCCTCGGCCAGCCACATAGCTAGGACTACAGGCATGTACCACCATGCCTGGCTAATTCTTTTATTCTTTTTAGAGATGGGGTCTTGCTATGTTGCCCAGCCTAGCCTTGAATTCCTGCCCTCAAGCAGTGCTCTTGCCTTGGCTTCCCTAAGTGCTGGGATTACAGGCATGAGCCACCATGCCTGGCCCAGAACTGCCATTTCTGATCTGTGTGACTCAGGGCAAATTACTCTCTCAAAAATCTCACTTTGATCATTTTTAAGATGGTGGTGCTGACAGTACTCACCACATGGGATTGTGGCGAGGATTAAATGACATAACGCATGTTAAACATTTTAGCACATTTTCTGATTTGAAGTTAAATACTTAACAAATGGCACCTACTCTAGGATTAATTAGAATCTTATAATCTATACATCAGCATCCAAGTTCACCTTGAGTCTCTCTAGCCCCAAATAGGTACTGGTTTGGGAAATTTAGTAGACTGGTATCAAAAACAAAAATAAGATGGCTGTATGTTTCCTTTTCTTCTATTATTGAAGATTCCATTTAAACCTAACCCTGACTTTAAACATACAACTAAGTAGTGTTAAGGTCTGGGCTCTACAGTAACAACTATGTTTAGCAAGGCAACATCAGTCAACAGGCAGCTCACATCCACCAGCCACCCAAACAGCACCCGTGGGTGACCGACACCTAGACCTCACTTCTTCCCTCTTACCTGTGCCCTTCCCCCCTTCTCTTTCCTCTGTTGCCACAAAGCCACCTGCAGGCGGGATCCCCCTCCCCATAGCTCTGTAGTTCTAGGGTGGGGTCTCTGTTAGCTTAGGGGAGTAGGAAAGGAAACGTATCTCTGTATACCCTTATTTTCCCTCCAGGGTTTAAATGGGAAAAAAAGAGAAGGCAGGGGTCACTTCTGCCACTGTCCCTGGGATTATAAACCGTAAAAAACTCAAGTTGGAGCTCTGAGTGCATTTTCCCATAAAAACCATGTTATATATAGGAGCTTGATCCTACGGTACTATTAATACAGCAGAATACTGCGGCTGTGATTTCTAGGCTGCCCTGGGAACCCAACCACTAAGTGTGACATAGTTTCAATGAAAAAAAGTTCCCAGCAAATCCACATTCAGAATACGACCCCTCCCAGGGCCGAGGGCTGCCTGCTTCTCCGACTCCTGGCCTCAAGCGATCCTCCCACCTTGGCCTCCCAAAGCTCTGGGATTACAGGCGTGAGCCACCGCGCCCAGCCTTGCCTACCCCTCAGTAGGTGACAGTTTCACAGAGGCATCATAAATGTCATGAGTGTTAATGTCAAGCTTAAGGGTCTCATGTGTGGTCCAGCGGTACTTCGCTTCTGTCTGGATGGGGAAGCCGGTTCCAGGCTGTGGCCCCAGGAACCGAGAATGGGAGGGCCTGGCCGGTCACAGCTGCTTAGCAAAGAGGAGAGAGTTCTCCTCTCTCCCCTATGGTTGGTAAAACTCTAGTGTCTATTTCTTTCCCTTGGTTTTACGCATCTTCTTAGAAATCTATTTTTAACACTTCTATATGACAAAAAAAAAATGCAGTTTTTGCCAACAGAAACCAGAAAACGGTTGCTGCTCATTCCTTCTGGCTGACACAGCTTGGCTGCCGGTGGCAGCTTCTCCCTCAGGAGGAAACCTTTTCCATCCACCAAGCCTTTAGCCTTCCAGCAGCCTGCGCCAGAGTGAAAACGGCCGCCTTAGCTCGCCATGGTGGCGGAGCGCTGGCAGGGGGACACGCAGCGCCGACCTCAGCACCCCGAGCCTGGGTGCTTCCCTGCGGTCACGGTCCAGCACACACGGGGAAGCGAGGCTCACCTGACCGGAATGGCCTACGTTACCAATTATGGCCAGCTGAACCACACAGCCAATAAGGCGGCTGAGGTTTACTGCTCGGGAGGAAACCTGTGCTTTTTGTCCACGGGGCTGGGCAGAACACGGTCCATGCCACTAGTTGCCACGTGGTGTCTCTCCTTCCCTGACTTCCCCTTTGGTTCAGTGCTTTCTAGAATGGGTCACTGCCCTCCAGCCATTGAAACTCTTTGGACGAAACCTTTCTCATCTACCACCTCTAATTCTTTATTCTGATAAAATCTGATACAGACCTTCCCTATTAAAAAAAAAAAAAATCCCTTGAATCAGTGCAATCTTGAAGGGGTTTCTGGGGCTAAAAACCTGACAGACAGAAGTAGAAAGAACTGAGCACCTCAGTTTTACCTCTGGATGGTCCTTACTTTCTCCACATCTTTCTTTAAAATCTGGTAAAGTCCCCTTTCTTATGCTGTGCCTCAAAAGAAATATTGCTGAGATTGGCTAATGTGTATAAAGTACCAGGAGCACTTGCAAAGAAATTTAGTGCTCTTTTAACATCTCACTATTTTTAAAAAGTGAATATTTAATGTCCACTTCTCTCATTTTTGAATAGGGTTATTTTGCAAGATATTAAATAGTAGGCAATTTTGGAAGTATAGTGAATTTTGATTACCCAATGTTTATGAGGATCTTCTGAAGTTAATGCTGAAAAAGTACATTTTGATATGAAATTAAGTGGAAGTATACAGAAAAGACAATGCCTAATACATGTTTTTATAGTTCCCAATGATTGTGAAAGAAGGAATATAGATAATTATTTGGACAATTAATAACTGTTTGTCCTCTTGAAATAATGACTTTAGCACCTTAAGCAGTGTGGATGCCTTGATAACTTCTAAGAAATGCTTCATATTTCAGTAAAATTATTTGCTTTAAATACAGTAGGGTCAAAGGTTTACTGTAACCTAGGGAAATAATATTTTGGGGAAAAAAGGCAACAACCCTCAAAAGTAGTACACATAATACAGCTTCTGAGCAAAGTTTTAAAAACACCAGCTTTAGGCTTCAGAATACAGTAAAATCTTGAAGATCAACCACAGTGCAATGTGGTGACACTCAATTTTATTTTGTATCTTAAAGTTTAAAAAGTCAACTAAAAACTGTATCTAGAGCCCATAAGGATAGACTGAAGCAACAGCAAGGCTGTTACAAGCAGGGCATCTACCTGTTGTTTACTAAATCCATGTCCTCCCACCTGGCACAGCTGTGCAAGTAGCTATTATATCATTCAAAGCAGGGAGCCACCGCACCACACCAGCTATCAGAATTTTATGATTCATGGATTTCAACAATCCCAAGAAATAAAGGTACATTATTTCCAACCACCACCCATGCTCCTCACTCAGGCGCCGGTGTGCACGCGGCCCGTTCTGTGACTCGCTGCACAGGCCCGGTTCCTCGTGAATGTCACGTGAGCACCACGCAACCACCTCTCTCCTTGCTCTAAAGACAAAGTAGAAGAATCAGTAAAATATAAAGCTTAGGAATCTGCTGGAAAATCTGTCACCTAGCTCTTGTCCATCTTCTGTATTTATTGTTCAAGGACGTACTGACTCTCAGCTGCCTCGCAAGTCATAAATCTCACAATCTCTGCAAGGCACCCGGGCACATTAACTGCTACGTCAACCAACATAAACAGACAAGGGAAGAATCAAATTCACCTAAACCTCTTATCACTGATCAAGTCTGCCTGATCTAGAGGGGGAAAAAAAATCTCTCATTGGGGATGTGGAAAAAAAAAAAAAGGCAAGAAAGATGCTGCCTGCCTTCGTACTGTGACCTGCGAAGCGACCCAAACCAAAGCCGGACGATCGGCACCAACGTTCCCTGACAGCGGAGCGGCTGAGACCACCCCGGCCGGAGCCGCCCAGCACAAGTCAGGGAGACGTCCCGCAACCGGACCCGCAGCTTCCCAAGTCGGAGAGACCGTCCCTCGGGCCGCGGGCCGGGCGGCTGTCCAAACGCTGGTCGCCCGGGACGTGCATTCTCCACCCGGGCCTGCCCACCCGGCTTCTCCGCGGTCCGCAGGGAAACGCAGACCCAGGCGTAGCGGCTCCCAGAGCGGTCCGGGGGCGCACAGCGGGGCTGGCGTCCGCCCTGGCGCCGGAGGGCGATGCCTGCGCCGGGGGGCCCCGGGCCGTGCGCCCTCTGCCCCGGCGCGAACAAAGGGCCCGGCCCCCGTCGGGCTCCGGCGACCAAACTCCCTTCCGGAGTCCCGACCACGCGCAGCTCGGGACGGAGCCCCCCAGTGTTAACAAGGCAAAAGGGCGGGAAGCCCCCAGCCCGGGGCGGGGCCGCCCGAGGTCCGCGCCGGGTATCGGCGCGCGCACCCGCACCCCGCCGCCCCGCGCACCTCCCGTTCGCCCGCGGGGCAGCCCCGAGCTCACGCAGCCTTTGAACGGCGCCGGCGCGGGGCCAGCCGGCCCAGGAAGGACGGGCCGGGGGAGGGGCGCGGGCCGGGTGGGGAGGACCCCTCCCCCAGCCCGCGCCAGGCGGTGAGGTCACCTCCCTCCCAGCCCCCACCCCGCGCCGCCAGCCCCGCTCGCGGCCCCCTCCCCGCTCCAGCCCTGCGGGACTGGGGCCGCGGTTAAGCGGGAGCTGGGCTCAGAGACTTGCACGACAGGGAGGGTCGTCGGGGGGCGGGTGCAAAGCGACCCCCTTAAGATGATGCAAAAATTGCCACCTCGAATCGGGCGGGTGAGAGGAGGGGTCGCTGCAAAGGACCGTCAGCTGGGTGGAAACTGCGTCTACAAGTTGCTGTCCCCTCCCCACGCGCCCGTCCCCTTCTGAAGCCCTCACCGCCCCCCGTGGGCACCCAGCCCCCCAGGCCCCCGTAACTCACACGTCCCTCCCCGCCGCGGCCACCCGGCACCCCTCCCCCCGCACTCACACGTCCCCTGCCCGCCGCGGGCCGACCCCGCGCCTACCTCGGGCCCGGCGCGCCCCGCCGCTGCGTCCCGGCCGGTGCGAGCGGCTCGCGGGCAGGTCGGCGCTTTATACCGCGCGGCCGGTGACTCAGTGGCTCCGCGGCCGCCCTTCACAATAAGAGTCCCGCGGGGGGAGGGGCGGCGCGCGGGGGGAGGGGCCCGGGTCGGGAGGCCCCCGCCCCCCTCTGCTTCGCCCGCCCCCCCCCCTCTGCTCGGGAAGAATTTAACTTTTTTCCCGGCCAAGGGGGATGCGGCCTGTGGGGCGGTTCTCCCCGGGTGTTCTCAGCGTTTCCTTTGCAGACTGGAGTGTGCGGTGAGCCGGCTGCGGGGCCGCGCGGGTGGAATCGGCCCCGCAGGGACCCGCCCGGGGGCGGGGGGGTAGGGGCGGCCCCGGCGGACGCGCAGGTGCGGCGCGAAGCGTTCGCGGGGGGTCACGTCGAAAGGCACAGAGCTCCGTGGGGTGTGTTTCTTTCCTAAGGATGATTTCTGGATTCCCATTAACTGCCTTACTCTGTCCTGTGCACCAGGAACTAAAGTCAGGACCCCTGGGGCGAAACGTAACTCGCAGGGGAGGAACCGGCCTGGTCCCTAACCTGGGCCTCACCTGCCCCAGGCCCCAGCGGCTTGCCCTGATCTTCTCGGTGGAATTTCTGGAGAGGTGTCCTCAAGGAGGAAATGGGCTCCTTAATTCCAGAATCAATTTCCTATGTAAAATTTGTGACAAACTGTGGGCTTGGCCCTAAACCCAGATCACCGACCCAGCTGAGGACACCCCTGGCTCTGTGTCTAATTCTCTGGTAGCTGTCCTGTGTTGTCCTGCCAGAGTGTGTGCTCCGTGACTACTGGGACCAAATCTTTTATACACAACAGTTTCTCAGTAAAGTGAACGAAAGCATGCACGCATGGTACTAGCTAACAATTGTTGAACCTATTGTCGTACCAGGCCATTTCTGTAAATTGGTCACCAACTAAATGCCAGTATATGCCAACCAGATTTGAATAGTCAGTAGACCACTTGCTTAAATGGTCTAGTACTGTAGTTTTATCCTACCTTCATTGTTGATCTCTAACAATAGGCTTTCTAGGTTCACTGTCCTGAGCCAGCTTCTCTCTCTTATGCACACAGAAATATCTTTGATTTTTAAATGAAAAATGATGTCTGCAGAATACTCAAACAATAAGCCAAAAGTGAATGGCTCCCTGTAATTCCACTCCCAGGGATAAACATTGATAAGTGCCTAGAGTATGTTCTTCCAGACTGTTGTATGTGTATTTAAACACACGTTTAAAACAGGTAAGATAATCGTTCACATACAATTTTGTAACCTTTTTTAAACCTAACAATATACTGTAGTCGTCTTTCCAAGGATAACGCAAGGCATCATCATCTGTTTAAGTTTTGAGAGGGTGATAGGCCAACATCTCATTGCCCTGGGGTGGAGAGGGAGTTTAAAACGTGAAAACCCTTTTCCATTCTAGTATTTCTGGTAGTATTTCTAATCGTATTTCACTGTTTAACTTTGCCTTTCTTCGAATTTCTAGCTTGTTCATTCCCATGTCAAATGGCATTAGGGCAGCAGCAATGACATCACTTGGCCTGTACTTGGGCTGCGGTGGGACACTGAAGAAAGTGCCATGAGAGTCAGGACTCAGGGTCTGTGCCATTAACTGTGGCTCTCTGGAGCTTCCTTATTTCCACGATAATGGGGTTAACCTGCTGAATTTTTAAGTTACAGTTCATGAATTTTGTGATTTTATGATTTCGGAGTCCATTCTCAATAGAAGCACAGAAAGAATAAAGCAGATAAGCATCGGGTACTGCAGCCTCTGGTGTTTACCTGCCAGCAGGGCAGGGAGGTGAGATGGACAGGGGGGCTGAGTGGCTGCGAGAAGGCAGGCCCACTTCCCCTTCCTCAAGGGGCAGCAGCAGGAGGGTGAGCCAGTCCATCTGTCTTCTCTGTGTCTGTCTTATTCCAGCTACAGGTACTGGAGAGAGGACTCCTGTGGCGTTCATATTTTACTTTTCAGTGCCGAGATCCAGGAAGATTTAAGGAACTGATGCAAAACATTGAATATTTTAATGTTTTCAACTTTAAAGTTTTTATGCATGAAGTGTGGGAGGTGTGGATACCTCTTAGCCATCTCCTTGGACAAATCCCAGAACCGCTAAAACTAGTATCACTAGAAGCGCTGATGAGAGTTCCTGCCAAGTTTGAGAAAGGAAACTCCGTCTTCCTCTGCACATGGAAGATTCTGATCAACAGCCTTCTCTTTGGATCGTTGTTTCCCCATTCTCCCTGAGCTAAAACTCAGAGTTCTCCGGTTTTGCAGTAAGATGAAAAGGCCGGAGAACGACTATGCAAGGAGCTTTGATTTCCCCAGGAGCTGCCCTTGTAGGATGTCCTCTGGCCCCAGGGTGGTGTTTGGCAGAGGGTCTGCCTTGGGGACCTCCAGCTCTGCCTTCAGTGTGCCGTGGCCATAGATCTACGGCTTCAAACATGCAAAGTTAATTTGAGATTAAAGCATTTTGCTGAATTTCCCAAGTGTTCAGTCGGGGAGAAAGTGGAATGGGTGAAATAAATTCTTCAAATCATTCCTTTATTCTGCTTTTCCTATTCTCCTCACAAATGAAAACAGTGCAACGCAGGTGGTTAAAAACTAAAACAACAAAAAACACCTGAAAACCAACGGTATTCACTAAACAAGGACCATCTTGATAGTGAAGCCAAATCACAGATCTATCTATCTAATCTACCTATCTAAGCGTTGGCGGGCATTATGTACCATCTATCTCAAAAATGCTCAGCATAGGTAATGATACTTTATGAAGTAGATACTATTAGCAAACCACGTAAATGTCTTCTCACCAAATGTCCATTAGAAAAACTACCACAAATTTGCTTATCCATGCCTTTCTAACTTAAAAAGTAAAGCCAAAATCCATATTTCCATTTCTTTTATTTATGTGTAACAGAAAAAATGTTAATATATCTTTAGGCATTTTGCTTAAAATAATATTTTAATGAAAATTACCAAAATTTGAGATTTTCTTAAAAAGATTCTTGGCTTCTGGTTTGGCATATTTCCTATAAAGGGCCTTTTGGTATGTATTTCCTCAGAGTGATGGATGGTGCGTATAACAGAAGTTCTGATAGCAATTCAGCATCAGGATCTGTTTCCAGGCACTGCTGGTGTTTTTATATTATTTTAAAAAATTTGTTGACTTAGCTCTTGCTGATTTGGTTTGGGTTTTGTTTTTTGTTTTTTTTTTTTTTGAGACAGAGTCTTGCTCTGTTGCCCGGGCTAGAGTACCATGATGTCAACCTAGCTCATAGCAACCTCGAACTCCTGGGCTCAAGTGATCCTCCTGCCTTAGCCTCCCAAGTAGCTGGAACTACAGGCATGCACCAGCATGCCTGGCTAATTTTTTCTATATATATTTTTAGTTGGCCAGATAATTTCTTTGTATTTTTAGTAGAGACGGGGTCTTGCTTTTGCTCAGGCTGGTCTCAAACTCCTGACCTTGAGTGATCCTCCCGCCTCGGCCTCCCAGAGTGCTAGGATTACAGGCATGAGTCAAGGTGCCTGGCCTTGCTGTATTTTTAAAAGGTACAAAATCTTGGCTGAATGTCCCATTTCTTCTACTGTAGAAATTACCTTTGCAAGAGCTTCCAACCAGATTGGGCAAACAAGAACAAGACTAGCGGACTAACAGTAGAATAATTATGTATCAAATTATACACTAAATATAATATATAAGTATAATGTATATGTTATATATATAGATTTTACCTGGTACTGTTCCCAACTAATGTTATTTTGAGGAAAATATTTCTTAGAGTAGAATGCTTAAGATCAGCTGTTATTCCATTCATTTTAAAAATAAGCACCTTTTAAAAATCTTGGACTGCTTTGAATTTGGACTCTGTAATTAAGTGTAACATTTTATATGAAACACATTTGTTTCCCCATCAACAGCTACTAATTATTTCAACAAAAGTGAGAAACTGTTAAACATCAAGATGTGGGTCTTCCCAAGGGGCCGGCGCCCCACGTCATGGGATCATGAATGCAGACTGTGGGGGGCGGGAGGGCAGACCTCCAGGGACAAGCCATACCCTCAGCATAAACACAAAGTAATGTCCCCCCTGGCCAGGATCACTTTATGGCTCTTTGATTTGCACATAACTTTTTATTAAGAGCAGAGAGACAGGATAAAGAAAAAAGAAATGGGACTGTTTGTGCTCGTGTAGATGTGACTAGGACCCACTAGATATAAAATGCTACATCAGAGAGGACATGACAACCAAAGGTCTGCAGCCGGACGTGAAGAGCGAGCAGACGGAGCCTGTGAGAGCAAGGTAAGCCTGGAACACACAGAACGACCCCAGAGGACTCAAAAATCCGAGGGAGGAGGGGCCTGAAGACATCATCCTGAAAAGAGCATGGCCGTCGGAGCTGGGCAGAGCAGGGTCAGTAAATGGCTGTTGCCATGGCCTTGAACTCGCAGAGGTTTTGCTTTCTCATTCACAAAGTGGAGGGAAAGGCACTTACCCGGGACGGTGTTGAGAAGACAGGGCGAGATGCCGCCAGCGCAGTGCAGGGCCCAGCCAAGTGCTAGGTGGGTGGCAGGCAGGGGGTGGCTCTCTTCTCCTTTCAGTTTTCTTGCAAAACACAGTATTTAATGAGGAAGTGAATAAAAATAATAATCTGAACTTTACTTTGGGCTGCGACTATGCCAGTCACATTACATGCATCACCCCATTTTATCTGACCGTACAAACCAGGAGGAAGCATCACTGTTGCCATCATCCCCCTCCGTGGAGGACAGTGAGCACAGAGGAGTTAGGTAACTTTCTCAAAGACACACAGCTGGTAAGTGGAAGCGCAGTGACACAGATCCTTTACTCCTGAGTCCAAACTCCAGGGAATATGAATTTGGAGTGAAAAGTACGTGTCCATGGAAAGTCCATTAACCATCCCAGGACACTAAGATCTCCATTAGCAAATCAGTGATTTATTACTGCGGAGTGTTGCTGGGTACAGTAATGTCTGCTTGATCTGAAATGGTTAAGGCAGCTTCTAAACATGTCCTGCTCGATTCACAAACGAATCTGACTCATGACTGAGTGCCCTTCCAATCAAATGAGTTATGCTGGCTCTGCTGGGATCATCGCAGATGCCACGTGGATTACTGCAGAGGCAGAGCTAAAAGTCGGAATTTGCCTTTCTGTGTGACTCTCCCGAGTAAACCGTAAACTATCACTATCAGTTGACTGGCTAGTTTAACTTTATCCTACCTGAGAAAAACAGGAAGCTGTGTTTTATAAATATAGTGGTTGATAATAGACAAATACAGCATGGTCACATTAGGATTACACATTTTATATTAATCCCAACGGCAACTCGTGAGGCTACAGGTGAGAGGACGCGTAACTTCCTCAGCTGATTCCCTGAATCCTGGTACCTCTGTGACATCACAACAAGGAATCTGTGTTGCAAAACTACCTCGGTAGGGGACGGCCAGTGCTGCAGCGCCCTCCTTAGAGTCACCAGGCAACTGCGAAGGACACCATGGACGCCAGCAGGCTATGCGTACAGGGGACGATGTTTACGGGAAGGAGGGAATTGGGTCAATTTTCCCAACTTGGATAACCCTGTCATCTCACGGCATAAACTTGAATATCCATTCCTTTGAATCAATAAACTGACCCTCTGGGTCAAATTAATGGGATTATGTTATCTGAAATTCTTTATTTTTCTCATTAGGAAAATACATAGTGATTTGCTTGGGTGCTGGAATCAAAGGTTTTCTTGCAAAGATATCCAACTAAGAGAATCGTGGAGCTCGTTTTTCAGCATATATCTCTAACAAAATAAAATGTACAAACCTAGACTCCAATTTGGAAAGAGAATGAGAAAGGAGAGAGAGAGCATAAGGAAAAGTCAAACATTCCACTTAAGTTTTCTTTAAAAATAGAAATTTAATGAATGCATTTTCAATTGGAAAGTACTAAATATAGACCATAAGACCTATAGGAGGAAATATTTGGTAACACTGGCAACTAAATAAACAAATTGATACTTAGTTTCTCTGGTTGGCAGTTAAAACAATGGACTTAATAATATTGATGCTCTCAGGAATGAAAAAACAAACACCACAGGTTCTCACTAATAAGTGGGAGCTAAACGATCGGTCCACGTGGTCATAAAGTGATGTAAGGGACATTGGAAACTAGGAAGGGGGAGCGGGGAGGGTGACAACATACCTATCAGGTACAGTGTACACTGTTCTGGTGACAGGCACACAAAAAGTCCTGACTTCAGCATGATGCAATTCATCCATGGAACAAGAACAGTTATATCTCCTAATTTTTTGAAATAAAAATTTTATTAAAAATAATATTGATACTGCCTGTTATGGGCCTATTAAATGAGTTATACTAGATCACTGCTGATACTATGAAGTACTAGATTTCAAGAAAAAAAATCAAGATTTTTACCTAAGATTTCTATAGATGTAAAGAATATTCCCATTGTTCCAAAGAATTAAGATCATTATTCTTGTGTTAGTATCTGATATTTGTCTATTTGTTTTTAGTGAGTTTAGAAAGGGTTTGATGATTTTGAGGAAAATTTGGTCAATTTATGGGATTATATCGACAGACATTTCAAATTAAACTTTGGTTCAATCTGCTATGTTCAAAGACACTAGTGGCCTATACATATCTTCAAATGGCCATTTCTTTTGACAACATGTAATGGAGTGCAACGAAATGTAGCTCGTGAGTAGAGTTCAAGAAGAGAAGACTGTACTGAGGGAAATCACAGGTTAGAACAGCATTTTTAAAAAAGTATTTCTGGACAAAGTTAAAGTGAGATTTGGAAAGTAAAAGTTTTCAACTCAAGAAGAAAGGAAAGGCCGGGCGCGGTGGCTCACGCCTGTAATCCTAGCACTCTGGGAGGCCGAGGTGGGCGGATCGTTTGAGCTCAGGAGTTCGAGACCAGCCTGAGCAAGAGCGAGACCCCACCTCTACTAAAAATAGAAAGAAATTATATGGACAGCTAAAAATATATAGAGAAAAAATTAGCCGGGCATGGTGGCTCATGCCTGTAGTCCCAGGTACTTGGGAGGCTGAGACAGGAGGATCGCTTGAGCTCAGGAGTTTGAGGTTGCTGTGAGCTAGGCTGACGCCACGGCACTCACTCTAGCCTGGGCAACAGAGTGAGACTCTGTCTCAAGAAAAAAAAAAAAAAAGAAGAAAGGAAAGACAGCAACCATATGTAAAGACTAAGTCCAGTCCTGCCTCTTTAAAACCAAGCCCTCTATGAATTATTACCTCAATTTCACAAAAGGTCTCCTTAAAGATTGATTTATTGGCAACGGGTATAGGCATGTTTTAGCCCCATCGCTGCATTTCAGTCATTAGTTATAGGTGGTAATATTGTATTACGTCTCCCTTTGTGGGTGGTCCAAGTCCAGGCTGGACATAACTTTGGTGTCATTGTTCCCTTGTTTGCCCAATGCAAGACACATCACGAAACCTGCGTCCTAGCTATGAATAAATTGGCCTCACAGAAATCATCCTCGCACATCGACTCCACTTTGGAGCACACGGGCACAGTGTGTCAGCATCACAGAGGAACTCAGTTTGGATCGGACGCCCCCTTATAGACAAAAGGGCAGGCTGGTCGGGCGCCGCGGCTTGCCTCGGCCAGGTGCTGCTACTGACGGAGAAAGGGAGTGTGGATCCTCCTCCTCGAGCAACCCGAGCAACCCGAGCAACCCATTGCTCAGAGAGAACATCAGGAAAAACAGAAGAAAGAAGTTAAAGTACCAGTGAGGGTAGAACCAGCTGAGGCCGGCTGCGGTTCTGTGACGCGCCTTTGTCCGCAGTCTCGGGCAGGGCCAGTATTGGCCTAAGGCACAGCGGGCACAGCGGGCACAGTGGCTGCCACCCACGGCACTTTCGGCAACCCACAAAATATTTTATTTTTAATATATTGAGAAGGAAAAAATGAATATGATAACGATGACTATATAATCATAAATCCATCCTGGATTATATTCATCTTTATAAAAACACAACTATAAACCATAATTCTATCTTTTCCTTTTAATGCAGACAGCGACCCGCAGAGGCGCAAGTGCCCGCGGCCGTGAGAGGCTCAGCGCGGCCCTGGCCCCAGGAGGCTGACACTCGCCTGAACCCTGACGTGCTCCCTTCCCAGACGCAAAGACGAGTCACGCCACCTATTCTCCATTCACGGTTGTTTCCACGTGAACCTGTCAGTAGGTGTCACAAGATTTTGAAAGAAGAAAACATGGTCTCATATTCTCAAGCTCTTTGTACTCTAAGCGAGGAGACAGATCAGCTGTTAACAACAGGTGCTTTGCAGTTGCTCTTTCATTTGGACATTTCTTTTATGAGTTAATTACTCATAACTTCCTTGTGAACAATCTGCACATCTGGGAAAATAAAACTTCCCACTGAAAGTATATGACTACCGCGTAGGTGAAACACAATAGTTAATTCATTTGGTACCCTTAAAAGGCTGAACAAAACTCCCTGCAGCACTCAGAAGTTGGACTTCATGTGTGAAGAATGCGTTAGCATCGGGTCGAAGGCCGCAGCATGGGAGTACGTGACTCCACCTTGGCATGTGGCCCCCGATGGCTCCGGGTCACCCACGGCCTCAGTCACCCAGCCACCTCTCCCCAGCTTTCTACCGCCCTGGTACCATTTGACCTCATCTGCAAAATGCCCTACTCTTCATTTGCTAAGGGCCTGAAAGGTTTCCTTTTCAACTGCAACTTCTTTGCAGTGAAAAGAGAGCACTTTGCTACCAAAATAATAACAACAAAAAAATCCAAAACAAAACAAAAGCTCCATTTGGTAAAACAATGCCTACACTAGGTTCCTTATCATCACATACCTATTCAGACTTTAAATATAACAAAAGATCTTGTCATCAGGCCCTGAGTCCTCTTGGAAGTGAGGTCTTGAGGCAAAAGTCCCTTAATCTCATGGTCTTTCATCTGTTCAGGGAGGGGCTGGGCGACACAATCTCGGAAATGCTCCCTGCTGGATGGTTCTGGGGTTGGCCACGGCCAGTCCCCCAGACCTGGCGCAGGACATTCCTGGCAACTCTTCAAGTGGGTGTTGCCGTACACAAGGCAGGGGGCTTCCACAAGCCACTGACAGGTGAGAAAAAATACTAAAACTGCTCTTTATACTTATTTCCATCTCATCCTTTAAATTTTTCTACTTTGTGTATACTTTTATAATATGGGTAGTATATAAAACGTGTATATATTTACATACATACACATACAAACACAGATACATATGTACACCAAATATTCTGGGGGGATGTCTGACCAAAGAAACTTAACATCCCATGGTGTGAAGGGAAGATGAACCCTGTAGGGAACAAATATGTGATCAGCTCGATTCATCGGACAGTGCTTGGCAGAGGACCCGGGACTTCCTTTCCTATCCTCACCTTTAGCACTATCTGGTTCAGAACCAAATAGCTTCAAACATGCAGATTTAACTTAGATGAAACAATTCTGTTTTCCACTAGTTTGGGGAGGGAGATGGTGTAGGTGAAGGTTAATTCCTTCAAATCTTCCATTATATGGACATTCAACTCAACACCCCAGAGCAGCTGAAGACTCGAGACACCATCCTGTAAGTTAGAGTCGACTGTTGTGGGCATAGCTTTGTGTCTGGGATGTTTGGGGCCGGGACGTTGTGGTCAAGCAGAGCATTTGACTTACCGAATCTATTTTCCTACTAATGTGCCAGAAGAAAACAGAGACATTCATTACTCAACAACTCGTACTGAGATCTTCACTTAATAAATAGTATCATTAGATTCTTTCACTGATGTGATACATAATATTTCACAATTAATATGTCTGTCTCCCAAATTTTTATTTGGGTAATTTTTGGAGCTGTCTCTGTAATTCTCATATTCAAATTGACAAATTAACACTTGGATACCTAGCTTCTGGAAGCCTACAATTTTTTTTTCTCAGTTAAAATAGAAGTTCTTCCCAATACCTTTGGTCATATTCGGGAGAATTGTCATCTCCTTGGGACACTTTAAGTGTATCCTCAAAAGCTTTCATTGAACACTGCTGAAGCAATGCCATTTCGTATTTAAGAGCTGACATTTTGGGTGTGAATCTCAACTTTCTCACTTGCCAGGTGTATGACTTTGGGCGAGTTATGTAAGTTCTCCGTGCCTCAGTTTCCTCCTCTGGTAAAATGGGAACAACACCACTGCACACCTCATGGATAGCTGCGAGTATTAAATGAGATGTTGGAAAACATTTTGCGTGGAGCACATGGTATTGCTGCCAACACGTTTAGCAAGTTCTGTTTTTATTACTAAGCAATGTGGCCACTGCCCTCAAACAGTTAATACTCTAAATAAGTAACCAGATGAAGCAGATGGTTACAGTATCACCTTACCTATGTCAAGAATATGGACTGTCTGAAACTCTTAGAGTCTAAAGTGCTGTCTAAGTTCACCACCAGAGCGGCGCGAGAAGGGAGGGGCAATAGGTGACCCTTGGGAGGAAAAGATCCACGAGGGATTTAAATACTACGTTCAACAGGCGGTTGGCCCTGCCGGTAACCGTGAGACCCTCACAGCTCACTCTGAGTCCCGGGTCTCAATTCTCAGATCTGCACCGCAGGGGGTCAGATGAGAGGGGGGTCAGAAATGAGAGCTACTATTCTATAGTTACTAAATAGTTATTACAAATCACACAGGAAGTTCTATAAAGATACATCTATTGCTTTCCTTCTCTGCTTTTTGACACCTGGGTATGTAAATAATTTGTACATTGTCCTAAGCCTCAATTATTTTTCCCTATAAATGGAAAAATTCAATTGAGCTGATTTATGCAAAGTGCTTTCTAATCACTCAGAAGTCTTTTAAATTCCTCCCAGTAGCAGAGGGAGCACCAGGATGGAAGCATGGAAAGAGGACAGAGATTAGAATGCTGAGACCTCAAGGTCAAGGCTGGTTGAAACGCCCAGCGAGAACCATGTGCACTATCTGTGTGACAGGCACTCTTACAACTTTGACTCACGCAGTGCAAAAGCAATCCACGTAACCAAAACATTTGTACCCTGTAATATTCTGAAATTTTAAAAAAAAAAAGGCTGGTCACTAAGTGCTGATGAGCACGTTGGAAGGAGAACTTGGTGCAGGTTCCCTGAATCTCCTCCCCTCCCAGCTGGGACCCCGGCCGGCCTCTGCCAGTCTGTGGTCACTTCACGTTGTTCAGAGCTCCGTGGAGGGACACAGAGACATGGTCTGGGAGCCTCTGCAGTTATATTTTATTTGTTACTGTTTTTCTCTCAAAAGAATGACAGCTAGCTTTGCTATTTTTAAATCATTGACATTATCAAGTCAGTAAGTAAAGCAGTTCTATAAATGGTAAAGTCTGTTGAAATATCATTAACTACCCAAACAGAACTCTGTGACTTACACTGGCTATACAGATAAACTCTGAAGACTCAGTTCTTTCTTTTTTCAGTTTCTTAAAAAAATTATTATGGGTACATAATAGTTGTATTAATATATCTTTATAGGGTACGTGTGATGGTTTGATACAGGCATACAATGTCATTTAACCAAATCAGGGCACCTGGGGTATCCATCACCTCAGGCATTTAACATTTCTTTGTGTTAGGGACATTCCAATTTCACTTTTAGTTATTTTAAAGTAGACCCTAACTTCTTGTTGATTACAGTCACTTTGCTGTGCTGTGAGATACTGCTCATTCCAGCCACCCACCTGTGCTTTCGCATCCATTAACCAGCCCCACCTTACCACCCGCTCCCTGCGACCCTTCCTCAGTTCTTTCTTTTTTTTTTTTTTTTTTTTTGAGACAGAGTCTCACTCTGTTGCCCGGGCTAGAGTGAGTGCCGTGGCGTCAGTCTAGCTCACAGCAACCTCAAACTCCTGGGCTTAAGCGATCCTACTGCCTCAGCCTCCCGAGTAGCTGGGACTACAGGCATGCGCCACCATGCCCGGCTAATTTTTTGTATATATATATTTTAGTTGTCCATATAATTTCTTTCTATTTTTTTTTTTTTAGTAGAGACGGGGTCTCACTCTTGCTCAGGCTGGTCTTGAACTCCTGACCTCGAGCGATCCACCCGCCTCGGCCTCCCAGAGTGCTAGGATTACAGGCGTGAGCCACCGCGCCCGGCCCCTCAGTTCTTTCTTACTCTGGAAAGGGCCTCTTGCCTGCTAGCTTTTTTTTTTTTAAGTGTTTATTATAAAAACATCCAAATAGTAAAGATGACCAAAAATCCACATGCACAGCCCATGAGCTCTAGTATTTTCTCCATGATGCAGAGTGGTCATTAAAACTTGCTAATTTGTGGGTGTAATATTGTGTCTTATTTTAGTGTTCAATTCTTTGTTAATGATGATAAACATTTTCTCAAAAGCCTGACATTTTCCTGAAGATAAAGATGGCTTATTCAATAGAGTTTATTTTAAATTTAAGGGGGGAGTATTTTTAGAAGCGGAATGCGCTACATTCTGAGATCATCTGAAGGCAGTGGCCAGTCTGTGTGTGTCACAGCAGTCCCTGCTTTTGGCACTCCCGTCAGCTCTCTTCCAGACTCTTCCATCTGCTAGACAGCGTTCTAGTCGGTTCTGAGTCACGTGTGGGCTGTCTGTGTACTTTGTGTGGGAACAGAAGAGTGGATTCATTCACTTGCCTATCTTAAATTTGCCAACAGTTTACAGTTGTTGAGGATTTAAAGAATTCTCACCCGGGATGAATGCCCCATATTTATTCCCAGCTATGGACACAAGTAAATTGATTTCTTGGTTAATGGAAATAAATTCTCAATGTTGGTTTTGTGGCACAAAAAAGGTGTTTCTAATTATGTTTTGGAGTATCCTGAAATAATTCTTCCAAATCTCTGCCTCGTCCACCCACACTTCAAAAAAGCGTCAAAATGAAATCAGTGTTAACCCCTATTATTAGTAACAATATTATTCACCGTGCTGGAGAGTCTGGGAGGTGGCATCGAGAGGGTGGAAACAGGCGCTGGTAGCTTCTCTGCCCAATTTGCCCCTTTGGCATCTTCAGAAACTACTGGTGTATTTAAATTAGATGCTGTATCTAATGGATATTTCACTCATTTTTCAAGAAGTGAGATTTTTCTCAAAGGACACAATTATAATTTGGTGTTCAGGACATGTCTAAAATGGGTTTTAAGACACTTTTGTTGGTTCTTAGAAACTCCATCACCTTCAGCTGAAAGCCTCATGCTCTGTACACACATAGGAGGAAGGCTACGGCGCTTCTCGTGCACAACTTGTGCTTTGCTATAAATGCTGATTATTTCAGCTGCCACCAAAAGAATTTCTAAACATCTCTTCAGACACGTCTACAAAAAGCCAACAGAAAGGCGTACATGCAGTTTATATTCCTCACTCCAGCTTAAAGACCAGCGATACTACTTTCCTGACATGTTTTGTGTAAGCAAGTAAAACAAAAATCCTTTGCCATCTTTTCTTTGCCTATTTTTACTCTCCCCGATTGCCTTGAATCCTGACACACTGCTATTCTGAAATACTGGAGCACTGACTTCCTTATTTGGTTGCTGGAACTGTTCTTTGTCTTGTTCAAACATTCTGCTAAGCTTGCAGCCTCCTCCACCCCCGCCCCCTGCCCACTGCCCCCCTTTCTAGACACACACACACACACACACACACACACACACACGCACCAGGCTGGCCTCAACAGGTCACTCTGACTCAGCCTTCGCCGTAGCTCACTAGCCAAGCCCCCATCTCTTCTGCCCTTTTAAGGAGTCCCTTGTGCAAAGCAGAAGGGCCCGGAGAGTGCTGGGCTGCTCGGACAGGCTGCTGCGCCGAGCACCCTCAGGCCCCGCAAAGCTCGGACTGCACACGGCCGCCCCCTTCATGTGGCAGGGTACGTATTAAAAACACAACAACAAAAGCAAAAACACACACACAACCAAAACACAACAGCAAAACTGCAGGCTGCTTAGTTAGTGGTTACTTTATTCCTTGGTGTTCTGGCGCTGCAATTTGTCTGACAGAGCGGTTTTGTTTGGCTCTCAGCTTTCTACAGTCTGTGGCACATGCCCAATACTCCAATCTAGTATTTTGAGGATACACATAACATAGCCCTGGAAGGACACGTCAGTGAGACACAGCAAGGCTCTGGGCTCCTAAGTGAAGAACTTCCAGTATGCGCTGTTCCCTTTGCTCCCTGGAGTTGACAGCGGCCGGGCCTGTGGCGTGCTGGACGCTATCGTCTGCTGTCTCTGCTCAGAGGTGTGGGGAGAGCTCAGCTCCCTGCATTCCCTATTTAAGAAAGAAGCTGTAACGGGTCCATCCAATAAACCAGAACAGTGTTTCCTTACATATAAACAACTGAGAAATTCCTCGGGCAAGCACACAGCCTTTTGGTTCCTGGAGCAAAGCGGATGGTGGTATTTATTATGTCAAATAAACACATTGTCCACACTCCAAAGGGAAACCTGAAACAATAAGCTGAACAAAGCAGTTTTCAAGGTTTCAATCCTTTTGCAATTAGCTCTTGTCTAACTCAACGGAAAAATTGAGAGTGAGCTATTTTCCCAGAAGAAAGTGCCCTTGAGTGATTCAGTTGCCCAGTCTGTTCCCAACGCTTGCTCTGAAAAAGAATCGGAGCTCGTTTTCAGTCATATAAACATACAGGATATCCTATCACTTAATATTATTTCTCGTTCAGCCACCAAAAACGGTCTGTGCCTTCCCTTGTCCATTGTGCTCACTCCTGAAGCCCTGTGACTTGTCAGGTACGGGGTTTGCCGCTGCAACCAATCTTCCTAGTCACTGCTTTGGTCGTCACAAGCAGCAGATCCGATTCTACAGACAGAACATTCTCTCTCTGCCTTGTCAAACTTGCTTATTGGTGCTCACCGTGGTGACCAGCGTGGAAATAGCATTCAGCTTGTGAAATTCCCAAAGTGCATTACCCTTTTCTATTCAGAACAGTCTTAGACTGGCCTGGGTGAATTCTGGTTGGAAGAAGACTCAAATTCTTCTTGGATACAGGCAGGGGGTAAATTACAAATACAGTTTTAATTATTTCCATTGGTTATAACCTCAGTGGGTCTGGACGTGCCTTACAGCATGGCTTGCGGGTTCAAACTTGTTTAGGTTTTAGAACATATGGAAGTCATGACTTTTTGTACACTTCTGTGTTTCATTCTGTTCTAGAAGCACTTAGTAATTCAGCTAAAGGAAAACGATATTGTGCCCCTGCAATACTGAAACACAGCCAGGAACACCTACATACTCATGAGAAATGAAATCTATCAAAGCCCTTCTGAGTTAATTAATTTAAAATTGTTTATGTTTGCTCATTCATCTTGTTATTGAGAAGAAAAGTGGCAGCAGTCACAAAAAAATTTAAAAGTGTGTTGTTTTGTGGAAGAAAAATTTTAAATTGAGAAAATTATACCGTGATTTGGGAAAGACTGTCACTGTTCACTTTTAGCCCAGTGTCCTGGGCAGCATCACTGGAGAGCCACTGGCATCAGAAACTCGTCCAAGACGGGGCTTAGAGACTGTGTTCTCCTGCCATTTTTGCTGCAAAGCAGCTGTGTCCCTCCCCTCCCCCAGCCTTTTTTTGAGACAAGATCTTGCTCTGTTGCCTGGGGGATAGAGTGCAGTGGCATCATCACAGCTCACTGCAACCTCAACCTCCTGGGCTCAAGCGATCCTCCTGCCTCAGCCTCCCAAGTAGCTGGAACTACAGGTACACACCACCACATCCAGATAATTTTTCTATGTTTGTAGAAATGGGTCTTGCTATGCTGCTCAGGCTGGTCTCAAACTCCTGGGCTGAAGCAATCCTACTGCCTCAGCCTCCCGAGTAGCTGGGACTACAGGCATGTACCGTCACATCCAGCTAATTTTTTCTAAATATTTTTAGTTGTCCAGCTAATTTCTTTTTATTTTTTTTAGTAGAGATGGGGTCTGACTCTTGCTCAGGCTGGTTTGGAACTCCTAAGCTCAAACAATCCGCCTGCCTCGGCCTCCCAGAGTGCTAGGATTACAGGCGTGAGCCACTGCGCCTGGCCTGCAAAACCTATCATGGACAGCCTCGACATACCTTTTTTTGTGGTTGCTTCATCTTGCTCTCTCTCTGCTGAATTCAGAATTTGCTTTAACTTGGTTCTGTCTAGTCCCGTCCCTGAGCTTCCTCCACCCGCACCCTGCCCGGGGCTCTGCAAGGTTCTGCAGTGAGGTGGGTGCGCCGTGTGGGGAGCAGGTTTCTGAGGCGCACGCTATTTGCTTCTAACAGCAGCGTTTACAAAGCTGAAAGAATGATTTGGGGTTGGTGGGACAAGAGTGCAAATATTATCTAGATGAAACTTACCATTTAAAATAAATGTGATTACACTATTGATTTTTCTTGTTCTAAGTAGCTCATAACGGCCCTGCTATGAAACCAGGGAAGATTCCGGTAAAAAGCCCTGGTGCACCCAGCACAGCTTTGAGCGTGGTGTGGTGAGAAGAGCGCCAGGCTGGGCGTCAGAAGGCAAGTTAAATTCTATGATGCCACTAAAAATCAGTATAATTTTCATCATATCATCTGTTCCTTATCTTCTACAGGCTTGAATCTGTACTTGGACTTAAAGTTATTTGAGGAAAAAATATGTAGCTTGGATCTGCAAACACAAGGTAGGAAATAGATTCCAATTCATTTCCCCCCCCAAAAGGATTACCGTTTTCAAAAGAAAAAAATGCAGACTTAAAGAACTGGGAGACAAGAGCCTTTCTCCCACTAGCGTCCGACCACCTGTTTGCCCCTGGGGAGGTCCCAGAGAGCGCGGCGTGCTCACGGGTGGCTCTGCGTGGGGCTGGGAATCAGGGTGAGTTTTAGGCCTGGCTCTGATGTCCACGTCCGCGTTTATACTCCAGGTTTGCATGGGAAAGACGGAAAATGGTTGCCAGGATGACTTCTGACCACCCCCCCCACATCCGTTCCAAACGCAGAAACACGTGCGCACACATACACACATGTGCACACACATACACACACACTCACACACGTGCGTGCACACACACTCACACATGCATACACACGCACACATACACACATGCACACACACGTGTGTGCACATACACACACACACACTCATCATAAACCTGCAAGTGCATGAGGATAATTGAAAGATGATTCCTCAACTTTATCTCTGAATCTACATCGTCAACACGGAGGCCTAACTGTGAGTGTTGCCTGCTCACAACGTGCTTGCACAGTGCATAGTCTCCACCACTATTGGGAAGAGCTGCAGAAATATTTTCCGAGACGGAAATTCGTGGCAACCTGGCGAGCAGGGGAGAGGGTGTGACTTGAATCGCTACCAGCGACGCGCCGGAATCTTGTCCTCCGACGTGGCGGCGACTCAGGATGCCACCCCGGAGACGCCCTCGCTGAAATCGCCGCCACACTCTCTGGTCCGCAGGTGCCGCCTCCCCGGCTGTGCCCACAGCTCAGCGCCGTGAGACAGAGTCGTCACCAGCCACAGCAGCCGCGGGGGACACGCGGGTGTGCGGCGTCCGCAGGCAGAGCCCCTCGCGCGGATGGGCGAAGGGAAAGCACAGGGATCCTCCGCGAGCCGACGCAGAGAGACGCTCGGACGGGGGTCAGAGGTCATCCTGGCTTGGCCTTTAATTGGCCCCAGATCCCAGTTTGAGGAGCGTTTTCTCGGAACCAAGTCTGGTCTCTGTGTGACCGACCCAACAGGACACGGAGAGCTCCGTACGTTCATCCAGCGACACGGATCGCATGGTGGTCACAGCGCTCTCGCCTCGGCGCCCTCCTTTCTTTTATGGAAATGCATGTTCCACGTTTGACGTCCTGCTTCCTGCCTTGGGCCTTTCTGATGCTGTCTGATAAAACTCCGGAGCAGCTCCAGGGCAAACACCTTTTTAATTCTTCTTTTCTTTTTCCCAGCCCAGGTTGGATCGGACCAACCACCTTTCTTATCTCATTCAGTAGATCTCCAGCAAGCCGACCAGGCAGGGTCGGGTTGTCACCTTCATCCAGTCTTCCGGTTTGGTCTTTATACTTTCATTTCACACCTAACATCTGAAGCTGAACATGCCTTTTCCCCTCGGAGCCACTGTAATGTTTGAAATTTCCTGCTTCTCCTCAATTCAATGAACCTTTTTTGAGTACCTATTAGTTAAAACAAACACTATCCCATCTACTGAAGACAAAAGAGAATCCAGGCATTAGTCTTTCCTGCCAAGCTCTCTCTCTCTCTCTCTCTCTCTCTCACACACACACACACACACACACACACACGGTTCTGCTCCCAAATAAACAGCTAAGTGTTGCTGGAGAGGAAAGGACGGGGCCACGGAGCGAGCACGGTGCTGCGGGAGTCCCGGGAAGGACCAGGACGAGCCAAGAAGACATCCCGGAGGTGTGTTCAGATGTCACGTTATTTACCTGTTAGCTGAACCACAAATCCAGGTGATTCTGGGTCTTTGGTTGCTCACAATCTTAGTACTATATTTTGGGTACAAAGCTGATTCCTTGCACGGTTCACTGTAATAAATGCTGCTACCCCCACTCTCCTGAAGTTACCAATCTCCCACCTCCCAGCACCTGGCTACAAGATCTTTGTCACTTGACCTGTGAACACTCACTGCTTCTGTCCCCAGCCTCTGACTTTGGAGGGGAAGGGCCCCATTCCCTAGAAGTACCACCAAGCCCCACCTGTGTTCATGGTCCCGCTTCCCCAGACTCCTCAGGGCAGCACCCCACTATACCACACCTTCCCATCTTGACCTTTCAATCCTCACATCTCCTCCTCTTGCCAGTGGGCTCCTTCCGAATTTCCCTTATCCCACGACCGTCTCCCAATGCCCTTCCTTGAGCAGTAAGCCGCCGTTTTTTCTCTTTCCTCTCATCACCAAATGTTATAAAAACATAGTCTATATATTTGTCATCATCATATTCCTTTCCCGTTCTCCTCTCAACCTCTCACAATCCTGCTTCTTCCCCTTGCATTGCACCAAAACACCCAAACATGGTCACCCGAGCACCAAACCCAGTAGCCTGTTCCCAGCCCGTCTCAACTCGGGCCCCAGGAACCAGCCCTGCCTTCCTGGGGGCCGCGCTCCACTATTTGCCTCGACGCCGCCTCTCAGCCCTCGGGCTGCCCCTCCGCCTGCTCCTTCTTAGTTTTGTTCACTGACTTCACTGTTTCCTGTTGGGTCCTCAGTGCAGCCTCGTCTCCCGGCTCTGCCTTCGGCCTCCCCTCTTATTCTGAGACTCTCCCCAGAGTACTTCTTCTTCTCTGTGACCTTCATCTTCTTCCCTAGGTGGATGACTGAAGTATGTCCTTAGTCCTAAACTCTCTTCTGAGTTCCGGAAGTACCTTCCCAGTCACACATTGAACACATCCCCCCAGCGCCTTGAACACAAGTTCAAAACTAAACTTACCGCCCCCTTGATTCTCCTCTTGGTGGTCTGGCCCGGATCCCTTTACCTGCCATTTGTACCATTATAACGACCTCCTAACTCTCCTCCACTTACCCCACTCGGATACATCCTGTGCATAGTTTCCTAGTGTACAATTCTGGTTTTATAACTTCTGTTTCACATAACAGGGTTGCCTAGGTATCTTGATCCTTCACTGAAAACAATAAAAAATGAACTATAAAGATCATTTTCTTAAAACATTGAAACACTGTCAAGAAGTAAAGACTTACAAGGGGAAATTTAAGTGAAGGTGGGAACACAGAGCACTTAAAGCTGATTTGTCCTGAGGGAATTTTCTAGAAGCTGGAGGAAGAATGAGCTTTAGTCTTCATGGTCTCCTGAAAACAAGAGACAAGAGAGGAAACCCACAGCCTACAGTGAGGGTCTAGTCCCAGACCTTCCCCACGTAGCTGAGCCCTGCAGCGAAGGCCCTGTGTGAGGTGGACCAGAAGTTAGCCCGGCCACACACGTCTGTGGGGGCGGGGGAACCTCACAGGCACAGACCTCGGCATCTGCACGAGCAGAGCAGGAAACCAGTCCTGAGAAGCTGAAACAACAAGTGACCCTTCTGCAGCTTCACAACCCACGTTCTCGTCATTAGGATAATTCAACCAACCAACAACCACCCTCAGTCCTTGAATTTAGTTTGAAACAGTCCCAGACTGGTGGCTTCTTTAGATTTCTGGCAGAACAAACAAATTCTCCCTCAAACAAGGCACCTTCAGTATAGGCCTCCAGGAATTCTCACAAATGTTTTTCTAAGGAACGCCAGTGGCTGACAGTCAAGTAAATAAATAAAAAAAATAAAGTCACCAAGGACACATGGAAATCAGGCACCACGAACAAGAACCGGCAGCAATCACAAAAGAAACAGACCCACAATCGCTTCCGAAGTTGGACTTGTCAGACTTAGGGTATATAAAAACAACACTGTGTTTAAAGAAATGAGAGACTATTTTTTTTTTCATTTCCTGGTTCAAAAAGTCTTAGTTGCCCCCAGTGCAAATGCTCAAAATCCTCAGCCGCTCACAAGCTCCACGTGAAACTCATTGGGATGAGCTTCTCCTTGAGCACCAACTCGGGTTTCAATACTAGCTCCAAATCCACCTCTTCCACGAAGTCTTTTCAGATCTTCCCAGAAGGAATTAATCTATTTTCCCTTATATTTTCATATATATATATATTAACATATTTCCCCCTTTTGGGCTTATTGGGATATTTAGTACTTGTGCTATATTACAGATACATGTTTTGTTTTTCCCACTGAACTGTGAGCTCTTGAAACTCTAAAGCTTCTCTTTAAAAACACAAATCTCTGAAGGTGTCACCACATCTTGCACCATGTGTTCTCCACAGTGAGTCATCAGCGGTGCTTGTTGAACTAGGTTCAGTCGAGTATCACTCACCTGGTTAAACAGTCGCCCCTGACTTTGCAAAACTAGCAGCACAAGTTAAACTTCGGGGCTCACAGCTTTTTATTGGCCCCCAAATCTCTCTATAAAACCTCCATCTTATCAGTCTCCTCACTGCCCCTTGCAAAGTCCATGCCCATTTTTCTCTTCTAAGTGTTTACTGAGGTTGCTTTCCGCTCCCTAAACCTCTTGCCCTTCCTTCCGCTCACTAAAAAGTAAGGTTACTTGGTTTGTTTCTGGGTCCCATGGGGCACCGCACCATGTTGGTGTTTAAGGGTTGATGGTCGGCACCGTGGCACACGCGTGTTGACCGCCAGCGCCTAGCATGGTTCCAGGCACACGTGCAGCACTCAGTATGCATTTGTTAACAGAATAAGTGAAACTGCATGTATGTATGTGTGTGTGCATCTATAGGTACACACATATGTACATATGTGCGTGCCTCTATAAGTATACACACATATGCATATAGACACACACACACATATACACACATCTTGTCAATCCAAATAGGTTGTAAGCTCCAGGAAAATAAAAACAAATGCCTTACTTTAAAAATATAATAAAAGTAAAAAATATTTTTAAATAAAAATATTTTTAAAAATATTCTTCAACTGTAACTACTGCTTGATGAAAATGATCTATGTTAAATGACTGATTCTCCCCGTTGGAGGGAGACCATGTAAGTTCAATTTTTACTCAATTAAGATCAACAATAATAAGGGAACAGCAGCCTGATTCTGTATGTTAAAATGACAGGTGATGATGGTCTCTCAAAGGACAACACGACGAGCATTTACTGAATGTCTGCTATGCTGTGCTGGACACTGGGCCAGGAATGTGCACAAATATGATAAATGAGCTGAAATCCTGCCTTCCAGGATGTCACCTTCTAGAGAAGCAGAGATAAAGTATAGCCCATAATCATAAGGCGCTAAATGCTGTAACTTGCCAGGCAGCGAGCAGATAAGGCCAAAGCAATTCCCTCTGCAACAAGGGAGCAGGAGGAACCTCCCTGTTCACAGAGGTCTCCGGAGCCCGAGCCGGGAGGACTCTCGGGGGGGAGGGCAGGCAGGGCCTTCCCACCTGCAGAAACACACTCGCCACGCTATGAGGCTGGGCGAGTGCCCTGCGTGCTCGGAGCAGCGAAAATCAGCTGGAACGTAAGCCCAGAGGAAACCAGGCATGTTTAAGCATTGGATCAGACAGCGAAAAGGAAAGAGTACTTCAGGCCTAAAATAGGGGAAAAATTTCTTAAATAGTTTCATTTTTCCTACTCTCACCTTTGTGTTTCTTTCCGACCAGTGCCAGAGCTCAAGTTCCCCCGCCCCTCGAAGCGAACCTTCCTCAAGTCTCATGTTCCTTTTTATTTTTTTTATTTTAGCATATTATAGGGGTACAAAAGTTTAGGTTACATATGTTGTCCCCCTCAGTCAGAGCTTCAAGCGTGTCCATCCCCCAGACGGTGCGCATCACACTCATTATGTATGTATACACCCATCCCCTGCCCTCTCTATATCTGCCTGAAACCTGATTAATATTATTCCTATATGTGCACTTAGGTGTTGATCAGTGAAACCAATTTGGTGGTGAGTACATGTGGTTCTTGTTTTTCTATTCTTGGGATACTTCACTTAGTAGAATGGGTTCCGGCTCCATCCAGGAAAATACAAAGAGGTGCTAGATCACCATTGTTTCTTATAGCTGAGTAGAACTCCATGGTATACATAGACCACATTTTATTAATCCACTCATGCACTGATGGGCACCTGGGTTGAAGTCTCACATCCCGTAAGAGCAAGGCCGCTGTTCACGCCTGGACACCAGGCCCACAGCCGGCTTCGCACCCAGGCTTCCAGCTCATGTCCTCGCTTTGGAAACTCTTAAAACGAGCAACCCCGATATTTTTCCTTCACAGAGAAAATACACATCCACACAGGCACCGTCAATACGGTATTTACTTATTCACAGCCAGGAAGCCCCCAACTACACGCGCAGGTAACGCACGCAGTTGCGGGCAGTGCCCGCGGGCAGGTTCCGTGGGCCGGGGTGGGGTCTCTGCTCAGCGCCTCTTCCTCCGCGTCTGTCGCCACCGTGAGCCGGACACGTCACGCGGTGCCAGGGCCATAGGATTTACACGGAGAAGCTCCGCGTCTGAGGAGACAAAGGCCTTGGAAATCTGAAACCGCCCTGAGAAACACCTGCTTGCGGCTCCGCGCTGGCCCGCGCACCCCCGGACGGGTGACAGCGACCGCTCTGCCCTGCGCCAGCCCTGCGCCGTCCGGGACGTGTTGCAGGCGCCGCCCCGCCGGGCCGGGAAGTGCCGCATGCTGGTCTCAGAGTTACTATGTTTCTAGTTTGCTTTACGCAGAAGCAACATACTTCCTTCTTGTATCAGAAAAGTCAAATCTGTTTTTAGAATAAATTTTCTACTGGAACTGTCTGGGGCGGCACCCTCGGGAGCCGGACGCATGTCGTTAACACACATTGTCCCTGCACCGAGTGCGCAACGATCCACACTCCAGCCTGTGTGCGGGTGCACGAGCTACATGCCGTAACGGAGAGGAAGAGGAGGGCGGGGGTCCCGCACAGACCCGCCCGCGCGGCGTCCCGGATCCAACGGCTCCCAGCAGGCCGGCGGCCCCAGGGCGCGATCAGCCCCGCTGCCAGCGCCGGCCACGGGCTGCGCTCCAGTCCCCACCGCGCCAGCGCCACCGACTGCTCCCTAACGCCCCTCCCCCCACGCTGACCTTTAAACTCTCACCGTCACAGCCCTGCCGGAGCCGAACAGAAAATTTAAAACATTCCTGGGACAATTTTCAACGGGGGTAAACAAGTTCATACCTCTGTGTGAGCCAGAAAGCAGCTTCCCGGGTTAGGCAGATCCTTTTTCTAGATCCTCCTGGTTAAATGGTGCCCGCTGGTTCGCCCGAACCCTAACTCTCGCTGCGTGAGGATCTGGAACTTAGACCATGCGATGTTTGCCACACGGATAAACGGGGCAGTAGTTTCTCTCCGTACTAGAGAATTCCCGACAGGTAACCGCCCGGGTCTGCAGGCTGGGAGCGCTCGGATGGTGACTGCGCCAGCGGGGGTTCACTGGGGTGAGGCTGCTGGCTGCCCCCCGCACGCACGCCCCTCCTCTTCCCCGCACACGCCGGACTAGGTGCCCGGCCGCCCCTGCAGGGAGACCCCCACCCATCGGTAAGGGAAGGCCGCGCCCAGCACCAGCGAGTCACCGCCCAGGCCACTCTCCCCGTCCGGCTGAAGGACAGAGTTTTCATTTGCTCAGGCGGCCGTGTCCCAAGGCCAGTGTCATTTATGTGAAGGGGACCCAGCAGTGCCTCTGCACACACAGCTGGGCGGTAGTCGCAAAAGGAGAGGTATTCTAAGCCCTTTATGACTTTCCTTGGGTGCAAATTCTTTGTGCTATCCTACTTTACCTGGGGCATTTCGGGGCAAGGCTTTGTCCTTCTCTGTCTTTTAAGTAATTATCTAAAAAATTTCTATCTGCATGCCTTTTAAAAAAACATCTACAGCTTACAAAGGAGTTACAAGGCAAACGCTCTGGTTATAACCACCGTCCACGTCAAAAAATAGAAGTATCCTGTGTGTGCCCTTCCCACGGCTCCCGGGTGACCTCACCGCAGAGGTGTCATTTTTCCGTCTAATTCCACTGTCCAGTTATGCATCTCTGAACAGTGCACTTGGCTCCCCGCTCTTAGCTGTATAGAAATGAGATACTACTGTATGGATTCTTTTTGTCTGTTTGCTTTAGCTCTATGTTTTGTGTTTAAGATCCATGCTGTTCTGTCTAGCAATAGTTCATTTATTTTGATGGATGAATAATATTTAATTGAATGACTCTACCACAATTTATTTATTCATTTTACCACTGATGGACTTCTGGGGTGTTTCCACTTTGGGGCTACTATGAGCAGGGCCGCCGCGCACATTCTGCTCTCGTGTCTCCGGGTGCACGCGTGGGAGCATTCCTTTGAGGAACACACTCCAGAGTGAAACTGCCCGGTCACAGGGTTCGCAGAGCAGCGGGTTTATCAGGTGATGCAATACTCTTTTCCAACGTGGTTTCTACAGTTTATCCTCCCACCGGTAGTATGTGAAACATCCTGTGACTTCACATCCTTGCCAGAACTTGGTATGGTCAGACTTCTTAATTTTTGCCAATTAAGTGGGTGTATAATGGTATCTCTGTTGTTTTAATTCATATTTTCCTTATTACTAATGACGCTGAACATCTTTTCATGTTTACTGGCAATTCGAATTCCCTCTTTGGTGAAGTGGCTGCTCCAGTCTTTGACTTACTTATTTTTTTGATCACCCGACTATCTTTTTAAAGTTGATGTGCAGGAGTTCTCTCTTTGTCCTGGTTGTGACCCACATGCTCTGACCCGGTGCTGCCCACCTGAGTCGCAAGGACTTCCCACTCCATGACTTGTCTTCTTACGCTCTTTATGGTGCCTTTGGATGATCAGAAGTCGTTTATTTGAATATACTTGAATTATCAAATTTTTCCTTTATGATCTTTTAATATCTTGTTTAAGCCACCTGGAATTGACTTTTGTGTATAGTACAAGGAAGAAATTCCTTTTAAAAACAAAGGCATAAAAGTTACCAAGTATTATTTATACAAAGAGAAACATTTAAAGCAGATATTGGGTATTTTTTTCTTTGCTACAGATATGAAGCCTTCTTGTGATAAGAGGCAAATAGATCTTCATGTACCTTGTTTAGGTACAAGAAAGTATCCACCTGTTAATTCCCTTAAGAAGTAAGAACTTATTTGTGTCATAGGCCCCGTGGAAGAACTGTTCCCAAGGGTGTTCTAGATAAGGGCACACATGTGCACAAATGCTTGTAAATTCATGGACCATTTTTGGAAAGACACACAGGAAACAGTTATAGTAGCCACCGGTGGGGAATGTATTCTTTACATTTTCTGCCTCAGGGAAAATAATATGTTTATTTAAGATTAATTATCATAGTAGTTTAATAGGAAAATAGCATCAGATACGACAAAATTTATTTACATAAGCTCTTTCAGGAATCCATCTTTCAAACAGAAATGCTGATTTTCAATTATTTTACATGTGCTTTTTTCGGCCTACCCAAATATATTGGTTATTTAAGAAGTATAGGATTTATTGCCATCTGTAACTATCTTGAATTACAAAGTATCCAATCTTCCTCTAAGTTACAGTGCTTGAATTCCAAACACTATCCCCAAATTCATGATCTGAATAAAAGACAGGAGAGCACAAGTGGTAAAGGATTTGCCTGTGAGTTCGAGGTGAGCAGGGACAGTGTGACTTAGAGTGTCGTGTTGGGAAAGTTCTGAAGTTAAGGACCGCGGTTAAGGACCGTGGTAGTCTTCTAATCAACGGACTGTCCTGCAGGAAGCAAGGAACAGGGTGTTCTCTTTCCTTCCTTGTATTTTTCTGCCGAACGGTTCAGCTGTACAAGACACTAACTGTAATTTCTCTCACACTTTAACAAATGCGTAAGTTTACGTCAAGTTTGATGAACGATAGGCAGCATTGAGTTACTGTAAATATAGTTACAGCAGGTAAGTCTGAATATTCATGTACTTTCAGAAAGTGTAAAACATTTCAGGAGAGATTTACTGTCTGTGCTTTAGCAGGATAAAATCAGTATGCCTAGTATAGTTCTACTTTTTAAAAATATATATATTTATGCATTAAAAAAGTTAACAGTGAGGCTGGGCACAGTGGCTCACGCCTGTTATCCTAGGACTCTGGGAGGCTGAGGTGGGAGGATCACTTGAGGTCAAGAGTTCGAGACCAGCATGAACAGGGGCCAGACCCCATCTCTACAAAAATAGAAAACTTAGCTAGGTATGGTGGCGCCTGTAGTCCCAGCTACCCAGGAGGCTGAGGCAGGAGGATCACCTGAGCCAAGAAGCTGGAGGCTACAGTGAGCTATGATGATGCCACTGCACTATAGCCAGGGCAACAGAGAGAGATGCTCTCAAAAAAAAAAAAAAAAAAAAAAGTTAACAGTGATTATTTCTACACAGGTAGGTTGTAGGAAATTTATAATTTCCCCTTTGTGCTTTTCAGTTACTTTCCAACGTTGCTGCAAATCTATTAATACATCGATAGCTATCTATAGGCAAATAGGTATTAGTAGAAGCAATAAGAAAATTTTAACAAATGCGTTAGTTTTAGTCATAACATGATTTTGTTTCTAATATTAAAATTTCATAAGAAATGAATGAATTTTACTGTATTTTTGGCAATTCAGAAAATGACACTTGCAAATTTGTGAGTTCTAAACCAACTTTTCAACATCAAAAACCTTCATTTTTCAGCTTTCATTCCTTTACACACAATTAAAGTTTCTTCCAAAGGCATCCTTATTTAGAGGAGTTTACCAAACAGCAGCGTCACCTTTGACACGGCCAGACCAGTTAGACAAGCGAGAGGCTCCGGCTGGGGAGGAACACATTGGAAGCAGATCGTGCTATCAAAGATCTGCTAATAACAGAGTCTCCTGGAATGTGTCCACATTTCCTCAAACGGCAAATCCCGGCCCTCCACTCCATTAGGGTGGTGACAGAGCGAGTGACTGGGCAGCCTCTTCATAAAAATAACGCGGGGCTGGTTTGTGTGCAACTCTGAATTTTACACCCTTCACAAAGTGCCTGTTTTTACTAAATCTGAGATTCACATACAGGGAGAAATATGCTCCGTAACTCGCAAGGGAGCAGCTGCGTGGGGCGGAGGTGGGGCGACGGGGCTTCACACAGCTGCCCGCGGACCATGACAGCAAAACAAAAACCGGAGTACAGTGAAATCAGCTGTGTGTTCAGCTGCTCATTTGGTCTCAGATTTTTTTTTTTAATTAACTTTTTTTCTTGCAAACTAATGTAAGGAGCAGTTTGACCTTGCCGTGCGAACTGGCAATAATTCTATCCACGTCACTGTGACTTCTTCCAAGCCACCTCTTCAGAGTAGAGCAGAGAACATAAATCCGAAACATGAATCTACTTCTCACAAACCTTTCTTTTTCATAAGGAACCTGCTCTTGCCACAGGTGAAAATGCCTAAAATTTTCTTGGTTGTGAAGTCACCTGATTAACTCTTTTATTAGGAATTAAACAACTTCCTGGGAAGGATGACAATGGACAGACGAATGGTTCTGTTTACACTGTGAGATTGTCACAGTGATATAAATATACTACATTTTTGGATGAGTCATGAAAATATTGCTACATAGTATTTGGTAAAGATGATTTGAAGTTAAAAACAGGATCTGGGGGTGGTTCAGATACAGGGATTTCAAAACAAGCCTAGGGTCATTAAAAAATATCTGAAAGTCACTTGATTATTTTTTCTTTTTTTCATCCAACTGTGTTTCCCTCAAGATAAGTAATTTTTCAGAGAGATAAGAATGTTCAAGTGCAGGTCAAAATCACGACCACACTGACATCACTACTGTACTCAGTTACATTTTTGGTGAGTTTCTCAGGAAATAAAACAAGTGCAATTTCTTCCTTAAAGCAATATTCATTGCGTTTGCAGAGCGGCCCAGGTATTCGGAACGAAGTCTAGGTTAACGGTATTCACCAGAGACGGTTCATGCAGAACAAAACATACTTTCCTCCTCGCAGCTCAGCCTCACCCGGTCTCAAATTATACAACAGGGAAAGTGAAATGTGTTTTCTGTAACAAATTTACTGTGACTATCAAAACATGAGTGGGCATCCCCTCAATGGAATCAAATTGCATTTTTATGAGAGATTCTGTGATCTCATTTCCTGCATAGGAATATTATGAAACTTCTCTTTGAGCACCTAATTGTATCGAAGTTCTTTAAAATTTACAGGAGATAATGCCATTTGAACACTACCTGCCACCAGCGGTTCCCAGCTCCGGCTCCTACTCATTCCACGAGTATCGATTAAGCAGAGGCTGCGGCTCAGACGCTGGGCTGCGGGTGCGGGGCCGGGGAGAGCAGGCAGACCCTGTCCTGCCGCCCGCGGGAGCTCACAGTGCGAATCGCGTGTGCTGACACCGCAAACCGGTTCGCTCCCACGGGACGGGTATGACAGCCAGTCTGAGTGTCAGACGGTAGGTGTCACTGGCTGAGGTTCTGCCTGGGCTCGCTCTGTGCGGGCTCCGTCAGAAATGTAGAACGTGGTCCCCACTCCTCACGTCTTTGGGGACACAACCCTAACTCTCAAGAAACAGTTAGGGAAAAACATAAAATAGTTCACTGTCAGCTACAGATTCACCGTATTCACTGCAGAGGCCTGTGGGGATCAGGGACGTCGTGTGTTCAGTCCTGAGTCTATGGACACAGGCTTGTTTCAGGAGGCACTCACGGTTTCTAAACGCCAATTACTGCGGTGGAAACTGGAGAACCGCAGACGCCATGGCCTGTCACATTTTGTTGACAGCAACCAATAATAAATACATTTAAAATCACAACATATATAAACTTATTTATTTTATTTTTTTAATAAGAGAAAAGACAAAAAGAATTTACTAGCATGCACAGAGAATCGCAGAGTGATTGCTCAGTGTCCCGGGAGGTGTAGATGCTGCTACACGCCCTGTTTATTAGGGGAAACAGAGAGGGGGGAGTGCGGATGATTTTAGTGAGATAGTAAGTGATTTTTAGGGGAATTCAGTGGGCTCAAAGAATGTACAGTGGCCTAGACAAAGTTACTTATTTATTTTAAAACAAAAATTTTACAAAACAATACCTATTATGCATTCTAGATTTTTCTACGCTTTGATTTTATTTAAACATTGCCACTCAAGAACCTTTATGTTGATTTCACAACAGTAGGTGATGAACAACACTGACATAGACTGCACTTTCCGAACGGTGGCAAAGCTGTACACATAGCGGCATCATGAGATGATGCTGCAGACTGAATGTCTGTGTCCTCCTGTACTGCCTGTGTTGAAATCCTAACCCCTAAGGTGCAGGTTTTAGGAGGCGGAGCTTTGGCAGGTGATTGGGTCACGAGAGGAGAGCCTTCCTGAATGAGACCAGTGCCCTTACAAGGAGCCCCGGAGCCCCCTCCTCCTGCCGCCCGCGAGGACACAGCGGGAAGCAGCCCTAGCCAGACACCACGGCTGCGGGTGCTCGGACCCAGGGCTTCCGGCCTCCAGAACGGCGAGAAATAAGTTCCTGCTATTTATAGGCCATCCCGGCGGTGGCATTCTCACAGCAGCCCGCACAGAGTAACGCCACAAGGAAACACACCGCTGCTCCAACCACGAGCAGCAGCGACAGCTGGTGTTTATTGAGCATGTACTGTCTGCCGAGCTCTGACCAAGGGCCCGCACGATCCTCACAGGGTGTCAGGGCCAGTTCCTTCAGCCTCAGTTCTGGCCAACTCCCCACGGGCTCCGGAAAATGCAACACATGCCAAACACCACGTGCTCTGAAGGAAAGAACTAAACCACCGCACACGGAGACCAAAAGGTAGACGTGTGGACACGTCCACAGACGGACAGGCCAGTTCTGCCAGCCTCTCGCCGGGCCTCGCTCAGGGCAGGGCTGGGCAGCCACACAGGGGCGAGGGTGTGTGTGTCCCCTGACCTCCAACCCAGGGGAGGGCTGGGCAGCCACACAGGGGCGAGGGTGTGTGTGTCCCCTGACCTCCACCCCAGGGCAGGGGGCGGCTGCTTCCCCCCCCCACCCCCGCCCCTGCCCTCAGTGAAGGGAGGCCCCCTCGCAGGACTGCTCCCAGGGCCTGCGTACGTCCCGTGGGGTTTTAGGCTGGCCGGGGAGGGTGGCCCTCTCACTTCCTGGGGGACAAGCAGGCGGGACTTGTCCCTCGGGCCACATGGGTCATCAAAGGAACTGCAGGCCAGCATCCGGCAGGGCCACGGCGGAGACACAGCTGGGGGCAGGGCCCCCAGGAGCGTGGAGGCTGAGGGCCGGAGGACAGGGGACAGGCCCGCTGCATCCGGAGGAGGAACCGCAGCTGGACAGCTGGTGGGGAGGAGGGCAGAGAGGAGGCCGGGCCTGCGCCTGCCCCCGCTGGTGGCCCGGGCAGAACCCGGCCTTGCTCGGGCACAACCTGGCCTTGCTCGGGACGGTGCCGGGCTGGGGTGGGGGCCACACAGGACTGGACCTGAGTTGAGATTGCTGTGCCAGGCGGGACTTTGATCACCACAGCAGCATGATGTTTCTGACGGGCGACATTTTCTCCGAAAGCTCCTATGAGGCTGTGAGATCTGGGACTTCACCCGGAGCAGGGAAGGAGCAGGCCCAGCCACGCGGGCGCAGCCTGCCACTGCGGGAGGAGGGTGAGTCACACGCTCACCGCACGGGTCGCATCGAGGTCTATGTGTTCCACGTTCGCTGAACACGTCACACGTTAGGCCCTCCCAGCACCTCCGTGACGCCGGCCTCTGCCGCCCGCGTCACAGACGGGGACTGGTGCTCAGAGAAGGGCTGGGCCACCTCTGGCCCAGGGTCCCGCTCGGCGGCAGGGCCGGGGTTGAAGCCACTGAACTGCTCCCGTCCCTGCTGAGCCATCGCGGGGGTGTGAGGGACCAGAAAAGCGAAGCTCAGTGATTTAACTAGCATGTAGTTGAAGCACTGGCCTCGCTCCATACGGGTATTTATTTGTGAGATATATCTGTAAATATAATATATAGGTATATTTACTTATAAATTATGTACACATATATACATTAAAACTGTGCCCCAATATAGATTTTAGAATAATAAGATTAAATACAATGTATCTGCTGGGTACACGCCCTCCACACCCTCAAACACAGGCCTGTGTGGGGTGGAATCCCTTGGCTGCGTAGACTGAACTCTGTCCCCAGAGTTCCCAGGCTGTACTGACCCACGGCCACCTTCTGTCTGGGCCACTTGCTGGGCAAGTCTGACGACTGGGAGGTTTGAAAGGTGCTTGGAACGGAGAGGACACAGGGGGACCTTAAGGGTGTCAAACCTGGGGGCAGGTGACAGGAAGTGGAAGATCCACGAGGGAGAATCCAACATGGGGCTGGGTGGCTGTCGGCTGGAGACAGATTTCTTTTATTAGCAATATTCCTGGGGTAGTTCCAACAGTTCTCCTCAACTCATTAGGTATCATGTCAAATTACTCTCATATATTTTTTTTCAGCAACCCCGTTCTGAGGAAGTTTTAACTCGAACAGAAGGTTGGGTGACTTTGGGAGCCGGCCCTGGTCTGTGGGGCAGTGTGACGTGTGACAAGGATGCCACAGGGCCAGACACCTCCAGGGGAACCTTAATTCAGTGACGTTTACCGCACCAGACACAGTTACGCAGAGATCTTGAACTCCGCTGCAGTGCGGCCGCCTTTCGGTCTCTGACACGGAACTGACGGACCTGGCAGGTGACAGCGCGTGTGGCCTTCTTCAGGGGACAGCGTCCCCAGTGTCCACCAAAGTTCTGAAGACTTCCCTGATCCCCAGGATAAGGAGGACGACGCAGTACTGGCTGCTCACTCGAATCCTTCCTCTTCTCAAATAGAACTTATCTTGGGACGGGGAAAGCATTTTTTTTTTTTTTTTAAAGATTTCATGTTATAAAAGCACAACTTACTTGAAGAAAAACCAAAACAAAACAGTAGGGAAATATATAAAGTATCCCTCCCCCCGTAGTCCCCAGAAGGCATCTTTATGAATAGTTTGCTGTCTAGGAGCGTAAAACAATCTCCAGAGAGATTGCCACGAGAGAATCAACACCGACCTTAAGACCTCTGAGAGCCCCAAAGGGCAAGCTGGAGCTCGACTTACGGCGGTGGCCGGAGAACAGAAAAGGGGTCGTTTTGCAGCAAGGACTGCTATGGAGAGGGACACCTGTCCAGGGACTGCGTGTGGCTTTGGACAGGCAGAAGTCGCCGTGCAGAGGAGAGAATGACGCCGTGGATTTGGGTCAGGGCTGCAGACACACGTCTCTGCGGCCCTGGTGGCGATGCGTGAGGGTGCCTTGGGGGTCATTCCTGGGTCGGGGGAGGCCAGTTGTGGACAGCAAACGACAGGCCTGATGTCCACTGTAACATGGGAACATGGGGTAAGAAATATACAGGGTCTACGTGAAGACCACAGGAAAACTTCACCAAGGGAGTAGAATTCATGGAGAGCCATTTTCATGGATGGTAAGAGTCAACGATCTCCACAAAACCAAATTTTAATTTTAAATCAACACCTCAAAAGCACATGGAATACTTTCCTGGAATGAACATATCGATGCAAAAGCTAATCTGAGAATAAACAGTGGAAAAGAGAGGACAGCGTGTGTCTTCACGGCTGTTCATAAATCCCTACCAGCAGATGGGAACAAATTTTAAAGGCCTAATAATTAAAACAGCGGGGTACTGGCTCAAATGTGGACAGAGAGGTCAGCAGCACAGGACAGAAGATCAGAAACGGCCGCGAGCACGAATACTTTAGAGACTGACAAAGGTGCCATTTGAACTGGTGAGAGAGCATGCGTCAGTCTCTATCCACTACAGGAACAATGAATTTCTACTTGTGTCTTACACCACAGGACAGGCTCACACTATAGGACAACATAAGTTCCAGATGGTTTAAATTCCCAAATTAAACAATAAATGAAACCACAACAAAATCTCAAGTTTGGAGCAGCGGTGGAATCGTGAGGCTCTCCCATTCCTGGTCCTCAGCTGCCCTGCACAGAACCGGAGAAGCAGGCCTGGGCCACTCTGCACAATCCTGCTTTTATACTTAGCCAGGAATTACCCAACTCCTACTTGCCTAAAAGGAAGATACCATTTAAATTTGCATATTTCAGAAACCATGCTTTCTCAAGGACAGAGTGTTTCCTTCACAGTGTTAACTTACTAAAAATAAAATGAGAAAAATATCCTACCAGATTGAGATCGGACTCTTTTTCTGTTTCCTAAAGAGGGAAGAAACGGTCTGCTGCAGGGTAAGTACACTCTGCTGGTTACTTAAACTGCTATATTTGAGTACTTTAAACCTGAAATGATAACACAAAAATGTTTGTATTCAAGTTATCAGTGTTTACTTTTTAAAAAAATTTATATTTTTTTGCACAGTGTCTGGGCATGTATTGCATTATCTTTTTAAATGCCTTTTCTATACTGCACTAGAACTTTGAAAAATTTATATACTTGCAAAGATTACAGAAGTAATAAGTGTGCTTTAAAACAAATTAAATAATATATTGACTTTTTTTTTTTTTTCCGAGACACAGTCTCACTTTGTCGCCCTGGGTAGAGTGCAGTGGCGTCACCATAGCTCACTGCAACCTCAGAATCCTGGCTCACATGATCCTCCTCCCTCGGCCTCCCAGAGTGCTAGGATTACAGGTGGGAGCCACTGTGCCCGGCCAACATTTTCTTTATACATTTCCTTCTGT
This sequence comes from Eulemur rufifrons, assembly GCF_041146395.1. Classification (NCBI taxonomy): domain Eukaryota; kingdom Metazoa; phylum Chordata; class Mammalia; order Primates; family Lemuridae; genus Eulemur; species Eulemur rufifrons. The sequence goes on along the minus strand of NC_091000.1, from coordinate 2,093,616 downwards.
CCCAACCCTTCCCACAGCACAATAGCAGGCATTAATCTGAGCTCTCCTCTTAAAGGTGTTATAATGAGCTACTTAGAGCCAAGATTTAACGTAATGCTAACCAACACTGAAAAACACGGATGATGTTTGAGATGATGGATATGCTAGTTATCTTGATCTGATCACAATATATATTCTTATGTACAATTATTTGTCAATTAAAAAATGAAATTAAAAATATATGGTTGAGTCTCATAAGCAAAATTTTAGCAAAAGAAGATACAATAGAGTATATATGTCATGATTCCTCCTCTGTAAGGTCCCAAGCAGGAAAACGAAACAGTATCGTTCACTGGTGGTGCTATCCATTCTGGGGGTGTTGACAAGCGTACAATGACAAGCCTCTACCGTCCCAGTGTCACACACAGTAGTTTCACCGCCTAAAAATCGTCTGTCCTCTGCGGATGCATCCGCACTCCCTCCAGCCCCTGCAACACTGATCCTTCACAGTCCTGACGGTTCTGCCTTTGCCAGAGCGGCATATAGTTGGAATTGGGCAGTGGAGCCTTTTCAGACGGGTTTCACATTTGAAACGTAAACAAATTGTCTACTTAAAAAGTAACGCTGCCTTTAAGCAAAAATAAAGTAGGATAATAACGAGTGGTCACGTATTTGTCCTTTCTAGACAGTTTTCTAAGGAAGATTCAGTTCAGTGTGATTGCAAGGAACTTTGGAAAATTCTTGGGTTGTGATTTAGTCTTTAAGTTGCTTCCGAAGTGACACCCTAGGAATTAGATCATTTCACCTTCTGTTATGGGAGTGAGCAACATCTGCTGTTAAAGTCACTGGGATTTTTGGCATCATGTGCTACACAGCAAACCCCAGGGAAAACTGGCTACCTAACAAAGATCCCAGATTAGTTACAGTTTAACCATTTAACGCTAATGAACATGTTTTAAGTGAAGTTATACAGACTTTTTCTTTGCTGTTGCAAACCTCAAATCTCATTTACAACCATTTCAAATTAATATTTAACCTAATTTATATAAATGTACTTAAGTGTGTAAACGGGTTGACCCGGCCCTTTGAAGCCCGCTCTCAGGGCTGACAGACACTGGCATTCCCAACACTCGCTGCTCAGAGAGCTCAGAGCAGGGAGGAATAGAAGAAAATAGTTAACTACTGATAAACATTTGAATTCTTACTAGGTGCAGAGAAGAAGTGTGAAAAATGCCTCTTTCTATGCAAGTGTTCTCGTCATTAGGGTTAGACCAGCACTGTCCCAGAGAACTTTCTGTGACGACCCAAGTGTTCTGCCCAGCACGGTGGAGCCTGGCCACACCTGCATGTTCAGCTCCTGAAACGTGGCTAGAGTGACCAGGGAACTAAATTTTTAATTAAATTTAAGTTTCCATAGCCACATGTAGCTGGTGGCTGCTGTGCTGGACAGCACAGGTTTTGGGTGTTTTACCAACGTCCTACCATCACCCTTCTTGAAAAGATGCTCAATTTTCATATAACTTCAGTAGTACTTTTAGAGAAACTGCCATTAGTGTAAACCAAGATGGTCAATCGCCTCCCTTGACCTCTTGTACTAAGAGGAACACACATAACATGACTGAAAACAGAAAATTTGAACAATGAAAAATATCCTAACAGTTTAATCTTAGGATTCCTGCCATACCTGGCTTATGGCAGGTGCTTAATAAATATTTGTGAGAAAATGGATGAATTAGTTCATGAGTGAATTAGCAAACACCTTATTTCACTCCCTGACAGGGGAAAAGAAAACCTCACTGGCAACGTGTAAGCGTTTCTTTGAGATTTAGAGCCATCATCTTGCATCTTTTTGAAAATGAGTCTAACGAATACGCGTGCCAGAGAGTTGGATGGGTGGAGGGAGAGAAAGTTCCCTAGTTATCCAGCCAGACACTGTTAGATACTTAGTTCAGTTACGGACCTTAGTGAAGGGTTGTCAGGGGTTAACCCACCCAGGACGCCTGCACCTTGCCCGGGACCCTCTGAAACGCCGTAAGCCAAGCATGTTCGCACACCCCGCAGGTGGGTTTTCCTGCTTCAGGAGAAGGTAGTGCACTTCGTATAGCCATTTTTTAACTATACAAGCTCATTTTTTAAAACCATTGAAAGGAAAGTAAAAAGCACCACAATATCCCTGGTGATAACTTTGTTATCTATCCATCTAGTCTTTTTTCTTCTTTGATGATTCTAGATGTGTGTGCATGTAATATTCTGAGGTACTCTAAAGTGCTTTTTAAATGTTCCAGGCCGGGCGCGGTGGCTCACGCCTGTAATCCTAGCACTCTGGGAGGCCGAGGTGGGCGGATCGTTTGAGCTCAGGAGTTCGAGACCAGCCTGAGCAAGAGCGAGACCCCATCTCTACTAAAAATAGAAAGAAATAATATGGACAGCTAAAAAAAATATATATATATAGAAAAAATTAGCCGGGCATGGTGGTGCATGCCTGTAGTCCCAGCTACTCGGGAGGCTGAGACAGGAGGATCGCTTGAGCTCAGGAGTTTGAGGTTGCTGTGAGCTAGGCTGACGCCACGGCACTCACTCTAGCCTGGGCAACAGAGTGAGACTCTGTCTCAAAAAAAAAAAATAAATAAATAAATAAATGTTCCAATATTGGCAAACATGCTTTTATGACAGTAAGCATGCCATTGCCATGCTATTTAATCATTTTTATCGGCTACACGGTATTCCACTGCCCAAAATGCCAATGTCAATCACCTCCCATCTCCCTTCTGTGCATTCCCCGTGGCTTTCTCACGCTGCTTCAACAAGTTCCTCTCTTCAGATCGGGTTTGAAATGCTACCTAAATCTCTTCATTAGAGCTGGCTCCGGCCCCTCTCCCTTTATTTGAGAACCAGGAGGGTGGAGCTAGACTTCCTCGTGCCACCATCTTCCTGTGGATGACTGGACTTCAGATTCGAGGCAGACACCGTTCCCTGGGTCCCCGTCCCAGCGGGAAGGCGGCCGTGTGCGCGGCCCAGCACAGCGGCCGTCAGCTCTCCTGGCCCAGACGTAGGATTTGGGAATGGGAAGGCAACAGTTTCATCCCTGAAGCATATGTGGAACTTCTGGAGAACTGCAGAATTTCCAAGGAGTTGCTGCTTCCCAGAATGTGACAACCTCCGGGTCGAAGAGTACATTTTCAAATTTTTCAGTATACTTCAGAGTTTGTTGTTTTGTTCTAACTTTGAAAGCCTCTGAGTTCATCAGCATGAAAAGTGAATTTCCACTGGATTTACTCAGTAATCCCCACTAGAATGTGCAGAGAAGATAAGGCGTGGGGGATGCACGGTTTGTTCCAGCCGAGCCATCAGCGTGGAAGCAGCAAAGGAGGCAGGGACAGGGCTGTGACTCACTCTCATATTTGACCCAACAGGGGACCTGAGGCTGCGCCGGAAGTACTGCGCCTGGTTAACACGGAATCCCACCGGCTGGCTGATTGCTTCGCGGGTCTGCTAATTCCATCCTAACAGCTTAAAGTACGAGTGAATGAAACACAGCCAGGGCTCTGTTATGTTTCGCTGGTAACCACCTTTCATTACAATTAAAGAAAAAGGCGAGAGGAAGAAGAGAAAAGCCGAGGCTTCATTAAGAGGAAAGTGGCGCATCACCACGGCTGGCACCGCGGCCAGAGTGCTCCTCAGCCGCCACGTCCGGACGCCGCTTCCCGGGGGCAGGAAAGAAACCCCACCGGTGCCCCGAGAGCCGACTGCCCGGCTTCCAAGGATGTATACGTGCATACGTCACAACTTACCAAACTGTGTACGCTCAATATGTGCTGTTTATCATCTGTCAATCATGCCTCAAAAAATATTAAAAATGATCTGGTATGAAAAAAATCCGCACAGATATGAGTCCTGTAAATTAGACCATTGCTAACCGTGGTTGGGCTGGGTCACATGGCTTCTGGGGCTACTGGCAAAATGCCTATTTCTTTCATTCATTATATACACAAATTATATAATGAAGTATTTGCTTTCTGATAGTTTTCTGTATCTGTGCTTTTTACACAGATTTTTTTTTTTTTTTAACCAAAAAGAAAAGTTAAGAAAACAATGGCTTGAGAGGCGGGGACACATAAAGTGTGACTCAGCTTACGATAGGCACATTTCCAACTCTTATTCCCAGGGCTACACAATACTGAGGAAGAGGAAATTGAAATGCTACGTGGGTACATTGGAAATGAAGCTAAATAGACTTGTGGAATGGCTGGGGCACTTAATGAACATTTGCTAAATGTCCGAGGGGAAGCTGGCTAATGCCGTCTGAGCTGGGTGTGTACCTGTGACCTTTCGGGCTCCAGGGGGGGGAACAGGCAGCAAGGAGGTGGGCGGGGAGGCAGGGTGGGGTCCCCAGATGCCATCGAAGCCAAGGGACAGACATTAATAAGAAAATGCAAGGGACGAAAAACCAACAGGTCTCAGCATGTCCTAGGTGAGCCTCCCCGTGGGCCAGTGCCTGATGAAGGACCGGAGTCCGGGTTCACGGTTTTATTCTCCCACGCGGACAAGTCACCTGTCTGTTGTCTGCCTCACTGTCCTCCCCTGCAACATGGGGACACTGATGTGACAAGTTATGTGGATTAAACGTGGTAACACCTGGACACACTAAGAAATAACACTGACAGTCAGTACATGTGGTACCTGTCATGGTCACTGAGTTTTTACACTTAAAAACTTTAAATGTTACTAGCTAAATAAAGGAACGTGATTTTAAGAGGACCGTGTTCTATTCCAGACTATCTCCTGGGCTTGCCGGGATAAAAACCTGCCGGAAGCTCCCGCCCGGACACCTGTTCAGGGCACGTTTGTGTGTTGGGCTCCTCCGACACCAGGACTTGGACGCACAGGGGCAGGCCAGGCGCTCAGGTCACAGATGGCTTTAAAGCCACTCACTTCAAGGCAACAAGTTCTGGTTCTTGGAGCCCAATCGGTGCTAATTTCACTTGCTACTGTTATATTTAAAAAATCTGTCTTATAGCTCTGGGACGCCCTGCGCGGCTGTCCCGGGCCGTCTCTGTAAGGACCTGCCGGCCGAGCAGGCAGAGCTGGGCAGCCACCGCGCCTGCAGTCCCCGTCACGGACGGCAGACCTGCTGCGGCCCGCGCTGCCCCTGGAACTGGGCTCGTGCACGCGGAGCACACGGCAGGCCCCGCCCGGAGGGAGAGACCTCTCTGTCCTCCCCACGAGCAACCGTGTGAGACGGCACCAGCTTCTCTCAACTAAGCCTGGGGTGACCCAGGTCTGAACGTCACCAGACAGAGCATCACTTTAGACACCCAGTTCCAGAGCGATGGTGTCAGTGACAGGAAGGAACCACGACAGTGGCTTTGCCTTTCCTGCCCTGCTGACTTCTCCCTCTCCCGCCACTCACCTTGACCCCCCCTGACCCCTGGTGCTGACCCCCAGCCTCGCGGCAGACATAGCCAGGGCAGGTTCTGGACGCCGCTGAGCACTCTGCACATGGACGGAGGTTCGCGCAGGGCCTCACTGGGACAGACGAAATATTTTAACAGCAGTGTTTATGTTCTCAGTCCGCAGATAAGTAAAAACCAGCAAGATTTTACATCAGGCTTCAAAATGAAAAATATCACCCACTCAATGGAAACACAAATTTCATCCCTTCTGCCCTCTGGCCCTCTCCGCATCATTAGTGTTCCCCTGGCCGTCCCCGAGACCTGAGTCACCACGCAGGGAGATCCAGGGCGATGTCTGGCCAAGTTTTGCAGGTTTAGCATTCGCACGGAAAGCAGACTCAGAGGTTTCCTTTCACAGTTCCCCCAGCTCCGACGTCTGGAGCAGAGGCTGTCCCGGACGAGGAGAGGAGACCGGACTGCAGCGGGAGGGAGTTCAAAAGGGCAAGGCCGGCCGGGCGGAGCTGCAGGCCGGGGACCCGCGAGGCCCCGTCTCGCACAGAGCAGGGCAGGCTCGCAGACTTCCCACACTCCGCGCTGCCTTAACCTCGCAAGTTCTGCCCTTTGAGAGAGTCAAGCCTGAAACTCCCAATCCTTTGCTTTCCGTCTCTCTGAAGATGGGAGTTTACACAAAGCACATTCTTCAGTGTCCCTGCGAGGACGGTTTTGACGGATGTTGCCGGGTTCACGCTCGCGGCCAGGCATGTGCACATGTGCGCTCCTCCAAGACTGTGCGCTCGAAAATCTGATTTATGTAGGCAAGGAGAACAGCTCTTTTTTAATAAGTGACTGGGTTAAAATAGATGTTCTTCACTGGAAAAGTCACCAATATACCCTCGAATAAAATGCATACCATTCAAATTAGCTGTCTGGGCCAGATTCATTTTTATATTAATCTAGTCTGCGCTTTCCAAAAATAAATTGGGTCTCTGTTGCACATGCCTGATGAAAAGAGTTTTCACAAACAGACGGCATGCGTACGAATCGTGAACATAGAAGAGTATAAACTGTAAGGAACTTTTCTGAAACGCATTGCCCTCAGCCTATTAAACAGAGCGTATCTTTGTTTCTTCCTTCTATCCTTAATCGTGACCTTTATTCTGACAGCTGATCTGTCTGTCTTAGAGCAAAATGTCCCAGGTACGGGGTAATCAATGTGAACACTGAGAAAGGAGTCGGTACAGGTAGAAGAACTGTCTTAGCTCTTCCTTTTGTGATAGTTTTTTGATGGTACAGTTTGGGCAGACCAAGGTTTGTCCCTGATACTCTGGCTCCAGGGTAGGACTTGACCTTAGTCAGGCGTTTCCCACTAATCGCAATCTCATGTGTTATGAAAGGGTCCAAGATGAACAGAGACACAGATCAGGGAGTGGGAGTCCCAACCGAATGGGGATGGGAGAGACCAGGCAGACTTCATGGAGGAGGTAACATTTGAACTATGACTTGAAGGATGAATAGGAGGAGCTTCCCAGGAGATCAAGTGCAGGAGACAGGGAAGATTCTAGGAGCTCACAGGGAGCATGCACCGTGGAGGGTGTGGGTAACAGCTGGGCGATGCTGAGGCAGGGCTGGGAGGTTGGGCTGGTGCAGGGTGAACACCAGCCTTGGACCGAGACCTTCTGCCGAGAGTACGAGGCGTGATATGACAAAGTCAGAGACAAGGACCGACATAAACCTCAGCATGTCAGGAAAACAATAAATGCTGACATTTTTGCAAAAAAATTATTTGTATTGGCCTAAGAAAAGTTAACAATGTTCTCTCTCGGTACTGCAATTTTGGATGCTATTTTTCAGTGTTTTACATTACTATATTAATATATTACTTATATTAAAAAGTGACATATTAAGAAGGGGACAAGCACTAAATGTGCACGCACAGAGAAGGGAAGATTGACTGGGTGGCCCACAGGGAGGGCGTGGTGGCTGTGGCCAACCGCAAGCCCATCCGTGCGGTGGGGTGACCGTGGCGTGAACGCCGGCGTGAGCGCAGTCTTCACGGGAGCAGCAGGGGGTCTGGAGGAAGGACAGGGCGGCTGTGGCCCGGAGACTCTCTGCGCACACAGAACAGCTCTGCAGTGTCGCAGCCAGTTCTGGGACCACAGTTTAAAGAGCTAAAGTTGAGTCTGTTTGGAAGAGGACGGTCAGCGTGAGGAACATGTCCGAAAGGCGAGTCACAGAGGGAAGATTTATAATGTCCTGAGCTGTTTATATGGCAGAAGAGAGAACTCATGGGTCACTGTGGCCACCTTCACATACTTGATGAGCTGCCACATCAGGGAGAGAGACATCGTGCTCAGAATCGGGACTAACACGGACGGCTGCGCTCTCAGGAGGCCAGCGTGGGCTGGACGTGGAACGGACAACTTTAAATCATGATGTTATGGCTGGAAGTGACTGAGATCACATTTAACAGCTTCGTGCTGATAAAAGTGACTCACTGTGAGGCACAGTGACGTATCCCCGAGACCCTCCAGCTGGTCAGTGGAGGAACAAGGGCAGAACCCCGTCACGCTGCCCTGCGGCCACGACAGGGCCCCACGATGACTCGGCCCCCAGGAGTGGCCCTCCGGCCTCTGGAGTGTCGGTCGCGCCCTGGATGACGGCCTGTCCCTGGGGTCCCAGGGAGCGTCCGTGACGGGTAGGAGGTGGAACGTGCCGCCTCTAAGACTCTTTCAGTCTACGCTACTTCAATTTAAATTTGGGGAAATGCCCTGAAAGTTAGGGTTGTGTAAAGTGGAGCTCTCATTAAAGAGAAATCTAGGGACTTAGGAACATGGTTGGTATGGGAAGAAGGTAGAGGAAACTTCTTGGCACAGTGTCTCAGTTTGTTTAGAACCTCGCGGTTATTGTTGGTGGTGTCGTGGGGGTACATCGCTCCCACACCGCACTCCTGGCAGGAGCCGGGGCTGCGCTGGGTGGGGAGAAGCTCTCTTTCTGTCTTGGTCCCCGCCCTGCCAACTAGGAACAGTGATATCCCTGCAGAAAGGGATGGAGGCCGTGTGGGTGTGCCCAGAGCCGTGGCAGAATGCCACCTGGAAATCGCCACAGGACAGATTATAGTAACACTCGAGGCATTTTCATTCATTTTGCCTCTGCCAAGACAGACTCGCCCCCCCTCCCCCTCCACACTGCAAACCCACCCGTTAGAAACCGGCCACTTATCTGCCGACAATCGTAGGAAAAGGGTTGAGTTGCTGACCCCGCTGCCGCACATCCAGATCCTGAACCCCCCTCTGAAAGAATGTACGGCACAGGATTTCCCTCTCTGCCACGGAATTGCAGGCGACAAATTCATTAATTAAAAGCTCTTTTCTGGCTCCTGGTATGTCTGCTCTTTGAGAAAGAGATTAGGATCTGCGGTGAGCCGGAACTTCGCCTATGAAACCGGAACCCAGTCCTGCAGTGTGAGCCGGCTGAGCTCAACCGCCCACGAACGTGTGGCCAAACTGATCCAAGCCCAAACTGCTAAGTGGCTGATGCCGGGACACGACATTGTCTTTACTCAGAGGCCACTCCACAGCCCCGAGTGCCCATTCCTACTTGCACTACCTCGAGCCCTCTTTGCATGGGGTTTCCAGTACATTCCAGTCCTCACATTCCCTTCCCGACTACACGTGGCGGCTCCTACGCTCCCGTCCTCAGGGAGGTGTCCCGTGCCCCGAGACTGCTGCTAGTTATTTGTCAGTTTCCTCCTCTCCTTTCGTCTACTCCTCCCTCTGCCTTCCCCGCTGCCCACCATCAGCGCTTCCATTCACGAAACATCCTCTATTTTCAAACACTGTGCTGTATTGTGTTACATACATGATCTCATTTCCTCATCATTCTTTTTATCCTCATTTTTCAGATGACTGAAATAACTTGCCCAGGTTAAAGCTAAATGCTAGAGATTAGATTTGGAGATATTTTTTCCTGATTCCTAAGCTACATTGTAACAGAGGACCTGGAGAGAACCTATGCACTGTTCATCTTTCTAGTTTCTACTGGCAATTGTATCCTCTACTGGGAGACACACGGACCCTTGCTTCAGACGAGTTGTCAGATGCAAAAGTGAGGCTTGATACAAAGTTACCTCCCAGCCTGCTCTGAGCTTACCGATGCTGGGGCCAGGAGAGGCGAGGGATCCGAGCGGCAGGCGAGACGGAACGCACACCTGCTCACAGAGGGTTCGGTTTGAGTCAGGCCACACGCAAGTCTGAGAAGCGTGGAAGTCTTTCTGCCTGACACACGGGTGCCAGTTCTAAAGGGTTTGAGGTACACAGACAGAGAAGGATTTTTGATGCAGAAACAGAAGTACAGAGTGTTTCTCAAAGCTCGTTGTGCCTACAGTTGCAGCTACTCGGGAGGCCGAGGCGTTCAGGCTGCTGTGGGCCACGGCTACACCGTGGACAGCCACTGCACGCCAGCCTGGGCCACACGGTGAGACCTCATCTCTGGAAACATTTTAAAAACCATGTTCCTAAGGGCCAAGGTATAGAGGGTGTTTTCTAGCCCAGAAGTGATTTATTTGTAAAATATATTTTATATTAAAATATCATATGTAATTTAGAAATATATTACCTATAAGAAAATGATAGAATTGGTCCTGTATTGAATCATGTTCTTGTAGGTCAAGGAGCAAGACTCAGTCACTCACGTGTTTATTTTTTCATTCATTTGTTCATTCTCCTACAAGTACTGATCCAGCACTCACTATTTACAAAGTGCTGCATCTGTAAGACACACAGTAAATAGTAACACATTTCTTAAAGGGAAAATTGTGCTTTCTCTTTTCTTCCCCCGACTAGGATTGCTTAACCAACATCCGTGTGGATATCAGAAACTGTCACGGATGTGATTTTGGGAAGGGGCCCCGAGCCCTGTGGCCGCCTTCGTGGAGAGGGAAGAGGCTGAGGTCTGGGGGTCCCGGCCCCTACCCTGAGGGAATCTGAGTTGAGTCCATTTCTTCCTGGCTCTGGATTTCTGTACCTGGGGCTGGTCTGAACTACAGTCACAGCCCGAGCACAGCCGCGCCACGCACCAGTGTCCATCCTACTCTGTGTCCCCCGCGCAGCCCTGAGGTTCTGGACTCAAGAGTCGCACCTGCTTGTCCCCACTGCTGCTGGTACGGCACCCGGCAGGGGGGACCCCCGTGCTCGCCTCCTACCACCTTTTCCGCAAGTGCAGGATTCGCTAAAAAAAAGAAAAAAGTCTTTCATCTACTTCATTCAAGTACTTTGGACATTGTGTTGCCTAAAGGAGTCCAGCGTGGCTCCAAACCTTATGTAACTGCTTCCTCCACATGTGAGCAAGGGCCCTGGAACTCACTGTCCTCTCGGTGAGCAGGAGACAATACCACCCACCTCGCAGGGCTCTTCTGAGAATGAAATGCCAACCCAGTGGAGGATACCAGTCAGAGCACCTGGCATATGAGCGCTACTCCCTGGTGCCTGAAGATGGGGTCTAAATTCCATGGAGAGATACTGAAATAATTCCATATATTAAAACAACGTAGGAACTGATTTCAAGCTCTGAGATTAAAAAAATATCAAGCTCTGTATAAAGAACAGCATTTTTATGTGTTTTAAGTTCAGTATGTCTAACTGCACAATAAGTATTTGCAATTATCGTACGAAGCAATTTTAGATAATCAGAATTTGTAAGTGTATGTATTTGTGTCCTATGTCATCTCACAATGAGAGAGGAATTTTTAATGAATCCCTAAAAATTTTCTTGTCCTTCCTTCTTTTCTCCCTCTATAAAAGAGAATCACAGGGAAACAAGACTTTCAGTTTCGGGAACAGAATGAGAGCGTTACAATGTAATAAAGCGTAAGCCTGGCTCGTCAGGAAAGAATGGCCCGAATTCTATTCCTCCGCAGGCCCAGAGTGATGGGAAGAAACAGGAAGAATCCCGTAATCCTCTGCTGACGCCGGAGCCAAAAGAATATTTCCTAAACCATTTTCTAAGTACCTTACAGAGAAAAATGCCAGACATAAAATTATAATTCATGTAAATCTGTGAGTTTAACTCGAGGCAAAGACACTGAACATTTTATGTGGGAATGAGGCAGAGACCCCAGGGCACCTCTGCAGAGGGTCCTGGGGACACGGGGGACCCACTAGTGACATTTCCAGGTGGAGAAATGCTTTGAGAGCCAAAGACAAAGGCTTTGGAAAACATTGTGGGAAAAAATATTCCATGGAAATGTGTATCTTAAAACTTTTCCATGTGAAAAAGTAAAATATTTTTTCCTACACAGCAGTGTGCTAGCGTACAAGTAGTTTAAGAATGAGAGGAAAGAACAATGGAGAGATTTTAGGTCTGGGTTCAGACTTAACTCTGGCAAACACTTTGACTTCCAATTCAGTTCTTCCAGTGCAAGAATGAGGATAAAACGCGTTGGATAATATTTCTAAACGTTACGTGGTACATTACTCCTCCTTGGCGATTTTTATTTCCTGTAGCTTTCACCTATTGAGGTCCAGCCGTGCCCACTTCCTGAGAAGGGCAGAACTCAACGGACAACAAAAAACCCATTGTTGGTTTTGACTTTCAAAACAGATTTTGAAAGTTATGAAGAAAAGCAATAGGCACGAGTGTCTGGATTTCAAGTTCAAGGAGCAGGCACCTGAAGGAGAAAATTTTAATACAAGATCTTTTCTTGGTTGCCCACAGATAGGCACCGAATCCAGAAACGATCTTTGCACATTGAGGCCAAAGAATTTCCCAGCGTGCTCCTGAGCGAGGCAGATGCTGGACATGGAGCAGGGCCGTGTCCGTCCTCGGAGGCAAGTGCCACCGTAAAGTCCTTTCTGGACTGGGCAGAACGTGGAGGGGATGAGACTATGGCTAATTTGCCACCTGCGTCCCTTCTCCAGCGCCCAGGGTCCCCGACTCCCCTCTAACTCATGAGGGACCCGAACCCTGACAGCCTGAGGAGGACACGGAAAGCAGAAGCTGCCACGTGCGGTTTGGTGCTTGGCAGTTGGTCACCAGCCTCCAGCCACGAGGAGGCAGCTGGGCTAGAGCAGCAGACGGTGGCGAGTCTGGGCCCTGCAGCCATGGCCAGAGCGTGGCGAGGGAGAATCGGACGTTTCCAGGCGCTCCTGTGGCTGAGACGCGAGAAAGGGGAAGACCCTGGAGGTCCTGCAGCCAAGATGCGGACGGCACAGTCTGAGCGGGTTTGAGCTGGAAGCCGGAGCGGGTCTGCGAGAGGGACAGAGGTGACACCTGGAGAGCGATTGCGGGGAGGCCGAGGCCTCGTGCCCAGCCGCCCAGGAGCACGTGGCTCTTCTGCCCCCAGGTTCCTTCTTCCAAGAAGGAAGGGGCGGATGGGCGGGTCCTTCGAGGCTGAGCGCAGCAAACGCCAGAGACTGAACTAACGTGGACAAGCCTGGGTTTGAAACAGGAAGTGACGGTGTTGCCGTGGACAGGTGAGTGGAGGTGCGTGTGCCTTCCTGCCAAGGAGAGCAAGCTGAGTTCACGTATGACACATAAAGGTGCTTTTCCACGCATGAATGGTGCTGTGCATTTTTCTAAAAAACCTACTATCCACGAGCACGTAGGGGATTACTGAACTCGGGAGAACTGGAGGAAGGATGTACTTTGTTTTCCTACTTCCAGTCTGAGGAATCTGTCCGCACAGGCCTGGCCCGCTGGTCTGCAGTCCAGCATGTAGGATCTTTTGGTGAGAGAAATGAGAGATTTCAGCTATGCACAAGCGGGGGATGTGGGAGGGAAAAAAAAAAACATTCTAAAATGTTTTAAATTTACTGTTCGTGGTTACAAGTTTCCTTAGGAGACATAATATTTTTTTTTCTCTAGTCTAAAAAAATAATTTGGACTAACCTCAAAAAGGCTGGGTTTAATGTTTCTCAGACTGTTTCCAAGCAGACTGAAATACCAGCAACGCACATCCACAGGGAGAGGCTATGGTTCACCCAGCTTGCATGACTCACGCCGGGGAGCTCACACGCCTGGGATGCACCACGTCCTTCTGGAGGCAACGTATGGAACACGCACATCAAAGCGTGACCTGGGGTCACTGCGGAGAACGTGAAGTCACTGAGAGGAAGACAGGAGTAAGGGAACAGGCAGGACTGCACGTTCATTTTTGATCTGCATGGCAAGAGCATTCTGGTAGCAGCTCAGAAACTTGAGTTGGATCAATATCTGAGCCAACAGTGTCGGATGCTTATTCAAGTCCTCTTCAAAGCAACAGCTTCTCAGCGTGGAAAGACAAGTTGCAAGCTTTTTTTTTTTGTAAATAAGATAACGGCAGGGGCAGCCACCAGGATAGCTGAGCGTCCAGGCTCACGCTGTCAGAGGCACAAGACTAATCTGACGTGTGAGAAAGAGCATCTTAGATGGTCTCTGTGATTACATAAGTTAGTTTTTGTGACAAGGCTCTGTGAATTCTGAAGCGGTATGATGACACCAGTTCCTACTGCTGTTGCTATGGTCACTCACTGTCGTCACCGCCACCAGCAGCGAGAGCAGGTGGGCAAGGGTCCCACCTCACGGGGTGCCCCCCTGGCTGGGGGGTCTACCTACAGAGGCCGCATCTGGTCTGAGTCTTCCTTCTCACTGCCAGGAAAAGATCACGATGCTTATTTGAATCACAGAAGTGGAATAAGTAAACAATAGATGCAACTCGTTTCCATGACAGAACATTCACATCATTGCTTAGAGTTTCCACGATGAGCGCAAACCATCAGGTGGGCAGGTGATGCAAAGGATGGCGACACCCCCACATCTGGGCCATCGGGGACTCCGTGAGTGACTCTTTTGGCCGTTTAGCCTGTCAAGCTTTCACCACGGCATATTTTTTTGCCTTGGACACACAGTACATTGGAATTTAGAAATCGTCTAAAGCCTCTCACCTTGCAGATAAGAAATCTGAGGAAAGGACATTTCCAGCTGGGTGTCGCATTAGTTTTCTGTTTGTCACAGCAAACTCCTTGAACGATCTGTTAACAGGCGCGGTGTCTACTTTCCCGCTTCCGCTCCGCCCGCCTCCGCACGCTTCGCTTCGCCGCCGCCGCTGCCTGCAGCCTTCGTGGCCTCTCTGCCAGCCAGGCCCGTCTGGCCGCACCCAGAGCTCCTTCTCGGGCCTCGTTTGTTCAGACTCCTCCGCAGCGCGGGCAGGACCCACCGCTCACTTCGTTTCTCCCCGAAGCACCTTCCTCACTGGCACTCGCTCTTTGGGGCTGTTTCCACCTTACCGGGTGCTGCTGTTCTCCGTGCCAACGTGGGGTGCTTCAGGGCCCATTCTCGGACCTCCTCTCCACTGACATCTGCTCCTGTAAGGGACGGCAGAGTCGTGGCCCCAAATGCCACCTTTTCGTGGTGACTGTGAAACGTGTAGCTGTAGTTCAGCGTCTGCGAGATCTGTACTCCAGCTGCCTCCTTGGCGTTTCCACGTGGACACCCAGGAAAACATCTCAGATGTATGAAGCACACGGCCACACACCCTGCCTCCCAGCGGTCCCCTCAGGGCTCGCCACGTCCATGCGCAATGCCACCTTCCAGCCAGCTCTGAGACCAGACCCAGGAGTCGCCCGTGATCCCGTCCTTTCTTTCCCACCCTGAATGTTCCCCAGCAGAAAGCCCCATCACGGGCATCCCGAGTCCCGTCACTTCTGTCGTCCTTTTTCACAGAGCTCGGTCACTGCACCCTCAGGACACCACAGGCAGGTCTCAGGAGTCACCCAGCATCTCGTTTCCGTATGTTCTGGACGATGCTCACATCTTACTCACCAGCCGGCTGAACTTTCCCGTGTTCAGAGACCCGGAAACCCTCCGAACGCTTTCTGACATCCCCGCTTTTACCTTGCGGCTGCCTGACCCAGGCGGCCGAGTCTGACACAAGGTCAACGCTGTTTCCTTCAAGGACCGACGCGTCTCTCTGGCCGTGGGACACTGAACAGCAGCACCTGCCTCACCGGACCCGCAGACGTGTTCTCACCCAGGACATGCCGGTTTCGGCAGGAGACCCACCCCCCGCACAGTGTCGCCGGGAGTGGGCACACGGCCCCGTCCCGGCACAGGGGCCCAGGTGGGCCCTGAGAAGCGTCCTGTGCTGACCTGATGACACTCAGTGCAAATAGTGGCCGGGTTCCTTCTGCGTCCTCACGATCTGTCAACCCAGAGCCTCTTCTTTTCTTTCCGATAGACTGAGTCCGACATTGATGGGACTGAACGTCCTTCCGCGGGTCCCTCGTGCGTCCCCTCAGGGACAGTTATTCTGGCAGCAGATGCAGCTCCCGTCACGTCTTACCCCTCCACTCGCCACCCTCACAAGCCACCGCGGTTTCTGGCCTGACCCACGACAGCCCAGCACGCGGTCTCGCTCTTCCTGCTCCCTGCAGGCTCCCCACGCGGCGGCCAGAGGGCTATTTAAAACCCTAAGTCGGATCCTATAACTCCCTCGCATGGAATGTCCTTGTGGCTTCCCGTCACACATTGGGTAAACACCAAACCCTCACCCCGCCTGCGAGCTTCCTGCTCATCTCTCCAACCCCGTCCTCCACCTCCCCCGTCCCCTCGTGCCCCCAGGCCAGCCCGTCTCGGTCCCCGGGACCCGGCGCTCCGTCCTGCCAGGTCCTCACGCAGGGCTTTCAACGTGATCGTTCTCTGCTGGAAATGTTCCTCCCCAGACCTCTGCACGGTCCGCTCCTTCCACACCACTCAGCCCCGCCTGCGTTTCACTCCCCGGATCCTCGGTTTGCACCAGACCCTCTTTCTCGCCTTCATTCTCTCTCTGTCCCGTCCCCTCCCTTCTCCCTCCTAGTGCTCATCAATACCCCACATTGCGCTGTTTAATACTCGTTTGCCTCCTGCCGGCCTCCAGCCTAAAGCACAAGCTGCGCGAGGGCAGAGCCCGTGCCCGCCTTGTTCACCGTCCCGTCCCCACGTCTGGAACAGCGCCTAGCACACGTGGGCACACGCCACACACCGGCACTCCCTGGGCGTCCACATGGCGTGTCCGGAACGCTCGCTGGGGGACATGGAGCCACATGCAGAACAGGATGACGGGAGTGAGTCAGCGAGATGGAATGACACGTGTTACTCTGGGGCCACACCATGAGATCTTGGTCGAATCCTGATATTTGATTCTATCTAAAATCACACAATTGTTTTTCTTCAGACTGTTCCCATATAAAAGTCATCACCATGTAATGAGCTTAAGAAGCACCAGAACGGAAAATAACAGTCAGCATAATTTAACAGAATTTGGAAAGTCATATTTGCAAAGCCACAATGATGATCTTATCTCAGATTTGTTCTGGAAGACGTTAATCATGATCTTACTGTATTGCACTGAGGAAGCTGCAATCACATCAGCTCGTTTGAATTAACATCGACCATTACCTTGGGCATGAAATAAGCCGTAGGACAACAGGAAGTGAGCTAAAGGTATACTCATACGTAATAATCCTCAGTAAGGATGACTAAAACTTTAAAAATACAGAATGGAACAGCACTGATATTTTGCCAAAAGAAAAACAGCCAGCAGTAGATGAGGTGTCTCAAGAATAGATCAGCAGGGATTTCTTAGAGCTTTTGTTGCAAATCTTGGTTTTCTCTAAACAACAAAGGAGAAGAGCATTGGTGCACCCTTCCTAAATTTTTACAAGGAGGATTATTATAGGCTTTAAATATTCAAGGGAGACAAAACTCTAATTTAACAAGAAAGCTTTGGACTTTGTACCTTTAGGTTTCTGACTTTTTTTTCTTTTAAAGTATTTGTATTATTGTACAAATACTGTATCTGTCAGATAACATGGACTCGCTGCGTAACACATTGCCCCCAAGCTCAGCTTCTCGGGGGCAGGAAGTTGGCAGTGGTCCAGGGGGCAGGGGGCGGTTCCGGCTCCTCACCTCTTGAGAGGTCGTGGTCAAGACGTTGACCAGGGTCGCCGTCGCCCAAGGGCTTGGCAGTGGTTGGAAGATCCACTCCCAGGTGACTCAGGGCCGGCAAGTTGGTGCTGGTGTCAGTGGGAGGCCCCGGGCCACACAGACCCACTCTGAGTCAATGTGGGAGAGGACGACAGAAAATCATGGATCCCAGGAGGCAGGGTCCACGGGGCCGTCAGAGTTGGCATGAGCTCATTCCTTGCAAATCCCTCCCACTCAAAAGGAAGGAAGACAGGCTGGGGGGGCGGGTATGGAGGGACGGAGGAAGAAGGTCAATGGTAGAACTGTTGAGGTATCTGAATTTGGGGCCAGAACGGGGTCTCAAACTGTAAAAGAATTAACTATCTGATTATATACCTCCATGCTTTCTCTTTCTACTTAAAATGGCATGGTAAATTGGGAATTGGTTTACTACTGTTAACAGGGGAAGTCTGAAGAATCTAACCTGTTAATAGCATTAGCTGCATCTCAGCGGTCAAGTGGTTGCAGCATTTCCTCCAAGGATGAGCAACGAGAGGGTTTTTTTTTTTTTTTTTTTTTTTTGACAGAGTCTCGCTCTGTTGCCCGGGCTAGAGTGAGTGCCGTGGCGTCAGCCTAGCTCACAGCAACCTCAGACTCCTGAGCTTAAGTGATCCTACTGCCTCAGCCTCCTGAGTAGCTGGGACTATAAGCATGCACCACCATGCCCAGCTAATTTTTTCTATATATATTTTTAGTTGGCCAGATAATTTCTTTCTATTTTTAGTAGAGATGAGGTCTCGCTCTTGTTCAGGCTGGTCTCGAACTCGTGACCTCAAGGGATCCACCCGCCTCGGCCTCCCAGAGTGCTAGGATTACAGGTGTGAGCCACTGCGCCCGGCCGAGAGGGTTCTTAATTTCAACTGAGATTTGTCTAAAGTCTTTCTCTTGCCTGCTCCCGTTTCCATTGTCTCACAAACGCACGACGAATGTGTTTCAGGGTTTTTCACCCCTGTGAGGGCTCTGGACACAAGTCTTGGCTGCTTTCTTTTTCTCCTTCTCTTCTCTCTTGTACTTCTCACTCTCTAAATTCCTCCTCTACATTACTTTGTAACTATTTACCCTATAAGCTTTAAAAAGATTTTAGATACTGAACATAATCAATATACATTGGGAATTTAAATCAGTTTTGTGATCACTAAAAAGTAACTCTGAGTTACATGAGGTTGCTCCCCTGATGCGGTAATTAGCAATGAATAGATTTCAGGAAGTCACAACACCTAAAATTAATTAATTGCTTTTATAATTCAACAAACCTTAACATTAGCATATATTAGGCTGCCCGAGAGGCTCCAAAGACATAAAACATGATCTCAAGAACTCGACATCTATCTGTGGAGTCTCTCTTGCCGCCGTCCCCCAGCCAAGGCTTCCGGGCTACAGGAGGGGAGGACAGAGCTGCCTGCAAAGAACCTGCCACCTACCCACCTGGATTTGTAGGTGATCCACAAATCACCCACCCAGAGAACTGCAAAACAAACCAGAGAGGTGTAACGGTGCCAGGGGCAGGAAGAGGGAAGAGGGTTCCGGCTAAAGCACCAGGAAAGCTGTGGGCAGGGAGCTGCTTTAGTGGCGCCGTGGGGCATGGCTAGGAGGTGGGCGCAGGGGTCCAGGGGAGAAGTATTTATGTCAAAGGCAGCTAAAGGGGATCACTCTTGTTTTTTCTGACCTCATTGAATTTTTCTTGCAGTTAGAAGAAAAATCAATCTTTGACCTCAACTTGCTAAGACTGTATTCAGTTACAAGATTACTCTTTTTCAAAAGTGCTTCATTTTAAAAGAAAAAGCACACTAAATAGTGGTCAATTTTGTAAAATAATAATAATAATAATAGTAACAATAATTACATACCCTAAACCCTCAAGTGCAGGCAGAACCTGTCACTTGTTTCTAACCCACAGAATGTAAAGGTGACAGGAAGTCACTTGGCTGATTAGGCCACGTTATGGGCAGAAGGGGACGTAAGGTGGTGCCCGTGGCTATGTGATGTCACCTGTGACTCCATCTTAGAGGACCAGAGAGAGACGCTTGCTGGCCTCGAAAGCCCCAAGGGAGCAAACTGCCACACGTGAACTGCCTTTGGGGAGGCCCACGTGGCAGGGTGGTGGCCTCTGGGAGCCGAGGGCGGCTTCCGCCCGAGACCCAGTCACACAGCCGCGAGGACGTGGATTCCGCCACGAGCCTGAAGGAACGTGGACGCCAACTCTGGGCGACCGCTGGATTACAGCTTGGTGAGACCTCGGATCCTAACCCACAGAAACGAACCCAACTCACTAAGTGCGCAGTGTGTTACGCCACAAAATTCACCGTTATTTGTTGAGCAGAATAGGAAGCCGACACACTACGGTAATCACCAAAGCTCTTCTCCCCCAAAGGACCTGAGGTGTCCACTTCTGTCTTACTCAGAACTGTCCCCGATCCAGTTGTGCTTGTCTGAATGATTTGTCTATACCGGCGGTTAGAATCACCTGAAAGGCTTGTTGGAAATGCGTGCAGACTGCTGGGCCCCGGCCCAGAGTCTCTGGCTCACTTGACTTGGGGCGAGCCGAGACTCTGTGTCCCCCACAGGTTCCGAGCCGAGGCTGAAGTTGCTGGTTTGGGGGCCACATTTTGAGCCCCACTGGTCTGTATCAATGCACTTTCTAAACAGCGTGTCCATGCCCATCTCCAAGGCAAAAGGGTCACTACATGTACCTTCAAATACTTTATTACCTAAAATACTGAAACCTTCGGGTCAACATGATGTTAGCCTTTCCCGCTGGCCTCCTCCCCTCATCCATATTGCTCTCTTCTGAAGAAACATGACGAGTAAGTTCTGAAAGCTGAACACAATGGGGAACATGAAGTGGGAACTGATGAGAAAAGAACCTGACTTTTCCCAGTGTCTGAGCCGTGACTTGGTAAAGACTCTGGAAAATACTAACCCATGGGTAGAGTATTGGTGACAGAAATAATTATTCTCATTTTAGCAGCCACATTCACAGTGCTGGAGTTCTTGGTGATGTTTATCTTGCCTACGAGATGTTAACATCGTATCTGTAAAAATCCCCCAGTGAAAAGCTGACATTGGCTTGGAAGTTCCTGGCTTCCCTGAGACTGGGGTCTCTCTCTGTGGAACGAGGTGCACCGGCCACATGACCGGCAGCCCCGTAACGCCGTGTCCCTGCTTTGTGGAGTCTTGGTCTCGTCCTCCGCACACAGGCAAATCTCCGCCTTCTGTGTATGTGGTGGCCACGTAGCCTGCATGTCCTCGGACAGCCGTAGTTTCCAATGTGCTGTCTCGTCCGTCATGGCACGTGTCTGAATTTTTGATTCTGAAAATAGTTTCCACACCTACATTTTCCACTGTCAGGAGTAAGACCTGCAGCTGAACCGGGTCTTTTTGTCCTCGGTTGATCTCCACGCTTCCGCCGAGAGCCGACGTCACACCTGCAGCCTCAACACAGGGCGCGCCCTCGATGTGCCTCCTGCCCGACGCCTCTGCGTGGCGAGCTCTCTGCCCACGTGTCCAGCTGGTCAGCGTGTCACACCAACGCTGCCACACCGCGAAGTGTGAGAAACCTCAGAGTCCAAGCAACAGTAATAATAGCGGCTGTCTGTTAGTGAGTACCCACCGTGTGCCTTTCTCCACCTGCACACTGAGCCGTCTGTAGTAGATAGAGTCCAGCTTGATCTCAAGTACTTTTCATTTCAGATCTTAGCTCCTGTGTCTCTATGTGTCACGCAAACCCTGCTTCAGCTCTGGGACTTCACGGCTGGCTTTCAGGAACGAATTTCCCGGGAGAGATCTCCAACCTACGCAGGGTTATTTGATCATGCAGATTTCTCACCTGCAGGGATGTCCGGCACCTCTTCTTCGATCACACTCCCATGTCATTCTCATTAGTGGCTTCTCGGTGGTTCAGCTACTATCTCAGCTCCTCTGGTTATTTCCCTCTTCTAAGCGGGATCTTCACAACTTCAATATTTCCAGGTTGTTATCATGCACGTTTCTTGGCCTCTTGATGTGCCAACTTGTTTCTTATGTTTCTAATTCTGGGAGTTACTGTCTAGCAATTACAAATGATAACTTTCGTAAGATCCGTGATGCATAATTTTTTTTTTCTGCCTGGGTAAGAGAACTGCCACAAGACTCATGAGAAAGGCCTGTCATTCATCCAAACACTTACCGAAATGCACCATGTGCTAAGCTCCGTGCTAGCGCCGGGGCGGTGGGTGAACAAACACCATCCTTGCGCGGAAGGCCCCAGGATTTGCGTCACAGGGGTTTTCTGTCTCAGGGGTTGCTGACTGCCAGCGATAGAGTTTCAAGTCCCTCCTCTTACTGAAGGGGATAGTTTGATTAGGGTGATCTGATTACCCAAGCCGGCTTTTTAGAAGTCACATATCTGTACTTTATGCTTGGGGGGTGGAGAAAAAAAGGAAATGGCATCAGAGTAGGAGACTCTGATGAAAGAGGAGAGAACAGTGATAAGAACAAGGACATTTTCTAGGCCAGAGTGAGGCGGAGCTCAACGCTGTTTTATTTTGGACCCATGATTTCCTGACCTTAGTGTGGTCACGATACGGCAAAGCCTAATGAACAGATCTGCGGGGTTGGATTCGACATTCCTGAGCACACAGAGCAGATGCATTTAAAGCACACGTAGCAAATACACATTTTTTAAATTTAAAGTTGGAAAAATTTCATCCAACCCCCCCTTCTCCCCTACATATGGCCCCTAAGCTTGCCCCAGCGGCAGCCGGTTTCTTCCGACTGTTTCGATCATGTGCAAAACAGCACAGGCAGTTTTCACACCAAAACGGTCGCTGGGAATTTTTAGAGTAGAACAACGTATTCAGTATTAGATGTTTGCTGCGACTACACTGGAATGAGAAAGGAATGAAAACAAATTATAAGTGAGAACTCTCCTTAATACACACTTCTTTGTACATAGAGAACATGTTTAAAAAGGAAAGATTATTAAAATATAATGGGAACACAACCACATGGACACAAAATCCAAAATAAAATTTAGGTTCTCTAAGATATTATCTTGATGGACAATATTCTCTTTTACAGTGTTTTATATATTTTAAATCATCATTTTCCCAGCTTCTCATAGTCTCTAATGGTGTCGCCGTGGTGTGTCCTTTGACTAACGCAGAGAGGGGGCCCGACGTGGTGCTCACAGTACACGACACGTGAAGGTGCTCGGGGGTCGTGGTAAAAGGAATGTTGACGGGAGATTTGGGTCCGGGACCCTGGCTTTGATGGTGATTATGACAACGACGACGATGATGATGAAGATAAACAGCTGCTGTCACTTTTAGGCATTTACCGCACCCCAGGCATGAGGCTAAGCGCTTACATGAAGTTCCCTAAGGTAACCAACCATCCCAGCGGTCCAACCGTGCTCTTACCGTTTCCATTCTGTACACGGCAAAGCTGAAGCTCAAAGAGGGTAAGTGACTGACTCGTTCAGGATCAAAGCCAAACCAAGGAGGAGAAGCAGGATGGCAGTTCATGCCGGACCCCAAAGTCTGTACAGATGCTCCTCGGCTTACGATGGGCCATGTCCCAGTAAACCCACTGGAGCTGAAAATGCGTTTCATGCCGCGCTAACCTACCGACCATCACAGCTTTGCCTCACCAGCCTTAAACGGCTGGGAACACACACGTCAGCCTACGGTTGGACAGAATCACCTAACACAAAGCCTATCTTATAATAAAGTGTTGAATATCTCACGTAATTTATTGACTACATTACTGAAAATGAAAAACACAATGTTGTCTGGGCACTCGAAGTACCGTTTCCACTGAGCTCGCGCTGTCTTCACACCATCCTGAAGCTGAAAACGTCACTAAGTCAGATTCGTAAGTCGGGGACCATCGTGCTGTCCTCGTCCCCACTGCTGCACATCTGCCCAGTCACCTCGGTGTCATGGTCTCCTCTTGCCTCCTACAACAACGGAGGGGTTGGACCAGGTGGTCTCTGAGGCCCCGCTTGGCTTTACCATGTTACGGATCCTTCGATCCGCTGTTGCAAGACCGCGAGACGGGAGTCCTGTTCCTCCCGGCACCGTCCCTCGTCGCTGCTGAGTTCTGTTCTACACCCTGGAGACAGCAGAGCGAGGCCGCAGCCGCAGGGTCGGGGAGGGTGCGCAGGCGCCCAGTGGCCTGGCCCCGGTGCAGAGAGGAGGAGCTGGCCCTGCAGACCACCTTAGTCTCATGGGTCGTGGCCCTAAACAAGCGACTCGGTGGGCCAGCAGACGCGGGCAGGAAAGGGCCCCCGGAGAGCAGTGCGGGGAGCGCTCTTTTCCTGGACACGTGGGAGTCTGACACTTTAATTAGACACCACAGTCACCCGAGGCGAGTCCTTCTCCCTGGTCAGTTGGAGGAGGAAGTGCTGACGCAGGGAAGCACCCTGTGGCTGACGTGCCGGCCTCCCAGCCCAGAGCTTTCCGGAGAGGAGGACCTCGCTGCTCTGACGGCTGCTCGGCTTCCCGCCCTCCGTCCTTGCCGGGGAGCGCGAGGCAGAGGGGCCGGAGCGCCCGACGCAGCTTCCCGCGGGATTCCCCTCTCTCTGGAGCAAAGGCTGCTCGGACAACGGCAGCAAATTCCACTCTGGGACAATGTGGAAATTTCCAAATTCCCCCTATTCACTCTGTGCTTGTTTTGGAAAATCTGGGAGATGTCCACAGACAGATATATGGAGTCTCCTGAAGGATGTTATTAAGAGATTGCAAAACTGGATCACAGGGAAAGTCAAACTGCAAGCGAGCTCTTATTTTCAGGCTCCATGCCAGACCCGACCAAACAAAACAAGCAGAAAATAAACAAGAACAGCAAGTAAAAGGCCCAGTCAGCACCCTCATTCAAACTCCATCTACAGCAGAGAGGGGGTGACCACCTCCAACCAGAGTTCACGCTAAATTATCCGCAGACCTAAAGCCACGGAACCGCTCACTCACCAGGAAGTGAACAAAATTTGAGAGTTTAGCAAAGGAGCTGGGAAGGTGGACCCAGCGCAGGCCAGGTAAGGGAGACAGATTTGCTCAGAGACGCTGGGGACGGCGCTGACGGAGGCGGAGCGAGCAGCGTGGTCTCCGTGGCAAATCCCGTGAACGCTCTGCACAGAAAGTCCCGACTCGCACAACCCACGCTGCTTCCTCAGAGGTCACTTGGCAGCTGAGCACGCCGGGCTGCTGGGCGGCCAGAGCCCGGGCAGCGGACGTGCCAGCCGTCGTCCGCTTGGCCAGCCAGAGACCCGGCAGGCTCTGCCCAGGGAAGCCAGGGCGCGTTGCAGTGCAGCCCTCGTGTCCCGGTCTCGGGACACTGAGCCTTTGTGTGCTCTGGCGAACGGGAAAATAAAGTCAGCTGTTGATTACGTCCCGTCCCCCCACTCTGCCACCGTTCCACAATGTTGCCATTTGCTCTCCAAGATTTGCCCATGTGAGCTTTCGAGGACCACTGAACTTCATCAGAAGAGGCACTCATGTTCCAGGCTTTTGCAGAATGAATCACTCTTTTTTAATCCCCCCCAACCATTCTTATCAAAAAGATCACACACACACACACACACACACACACACCCACCCAGACATAAGGGGGAGACCTTTTTCAGAACTTGGACTTCCTCACTAACTCCAGAGCCAGCAACCGCGTATCATAGAGAGGAAGACAAATAAGCATAGTTTTCTGAACTGTGACTATTCTCTTTATAATTTCTTCCATTTTTGGTGTCTTAGAAATACAACAGCAAGCACCGGCTGGGTCAGAGCTACCCACCACCAAGAATTTGACTGGGTTGGACAGAAATGAGCCATATGTAGGAACAGATCATGAAGCCAGTGGGAAAAATTTAAAACTTGGGATAAAGTTAATCAAGCCCATATTACACTTAACATTCTTCTCTATTAAATGAAGGTCACTTCCTTCAAGATACTATTTTGAGCAAATAAGATTTCTGCAATTTTGCAAGACTGAAGTTAATTAAACAGCATATTGAAATGGAAAGCAAATGTCACAGAACATTTTAAAAAAATTTTAATGACATTCAGCCTGTTTTCTTAAACTCACTTGCAGTTGCTATCGTACCCTGCACTTAAGTTCAAGAGTTGCTGGAATGGGAGGATTTATATCAATTTCATATAACTGGCAGCAGAAAGCCTTTCAAAGGGAAGTACAGTTGGAGAGAGTTTTTTTCCTCTGCAACCTGACCGGCTCGTTTGGCTTAAACTTATGAACTCTTTAAAATTAACGTTTTCTATCCTTCAAAAGAACTTTCCACGCCACCAACTCCGATTCCAGTTTTCAATGGTCCTTTCCGGTAGTCCCAGGCTCAACTATCCGGCAAGTACCTGTGAGGGTGACTAAGAATCTGACACCTGTCAATTCCAGCTCAGAGAAAAATCAGAGCATGATGAGACATTTAGAAATGAAAGTCATAGCTAATTCAAGCACAGGCATCCACGACTAGATGTTTAATGTATTTTTTCAAATATTTGGGGAACATTATATCCAAAATTAAAAACTACAAAGTTCTCTTTAAAGAATCAAAATGCCATTTCTGAAAAGATGAAGCAGGTTTAACTTTCTTAAAAAGCATATTCACAGAGGAGAATGTAGAGTAACCAAATAGGAACTAGAATCTTGTCCCTATTTTTCTTCCTTTGTAAGTCATCCTTTCAAACATCTCTTAAGATGTTTTTTGGCCGGGCGCGGTGGCTCACGCCTGTAATCCTAGCACTCTGGGAGGCCGAGGTGGGCGGATCGTTTGAGCTCAGGAGTTCGAGACCAGCCTGAGCAAGAGCGAGACCCCATCTCTACTAAAAATAGAAAGAAATTATATGGACAGCTAAAAATATATATAGAAAAAATTAGCCGGGCATGGTGGCGCATGCCTGTAGTCCCAGCTACTCGGGAGGCTGAGACAGGAGGATCGCTTAAGCCCAGGAGTTTGAGGTTGCTGTGAGCTAGGCTGACGCCACGGCACTCACTCTAGCCTGGGCAACAAAGTGAGACTCTGTCTCAAAAAAAAAAAAAAAAAAAAAAAGATGTTTTCTAATGTTTGAAACCATCTGATCATTACTGACGTATGTCCCAAGTAGCATTGCAAAATGCACAAGGATGAATACTTCTTATACAGTGAGCTCAGCTGTCTAGTAAAAATGGCACGCCTCATTTTTTCAAGTTCTCACTGACGTGGTGATTGAGAGGAAGCAGTGGATTGTCACACTACCTGTTCATATAAGCATCCCCTGCAACCTACAGATCAGTTGTTTTAAACAGAAACAATTAGCTCTTTCAGATCAGGGAAGAGATGACAAATAAATGCTACAAAAGCTAATATTCAGCACTTATCCACATAAAAGGAAGAGAACACATATAGGAGTGAGTCACAAGCAGTAAATTTACAGAGTTTCAGGTTAGAAATGAAAATATTTTATATTTGAGAGTTAAATTAAGAATGCCAAGAATTCATGTTTACATGAGGTCCTAAAAATTTCTCTTCACCATAAGTTTCTAGTTTGTGTATTTTACATGCCCAACGTCACATTTCTTTGTAAGAGTGAGGAACATTCCTGTAAGTTTTCCGACCTATTCTGCTACTGCAGACGGAGCTCCCAATTACAGGACGATGTTCTAGTTAGGACTTTTTGTGTGAAATAGTTTAAATGGAGCAGATAATGAGTTGTGAAGAATATACTATCAGATTGTGTAAAAATAAATCCGTATCATACATATTTTACTGGTCTGATGAATCAAGTTCTAAATCAGTTTAACACTTTTATTTGTCTTTGGATAGTTTCAGCTTAAATAAGAACTGAACTACTTTAAGATTTAGAAAAGGAAGAAATGCACTTTGAGGTCATTTTGGCACCATTCTTAAACATCTTATGTTTTTATGAGTTTTCTGGTCATGTTCCCTGGCTCTATGGAACTTGGTGCTCATTTTTGCTTTTTTAACGTTTCTGATAAGCCCTGCATTTTCTGAGCTGCCGGTGGTGCTCTGCGGCCTGGGAGCAAACACGAGTGGAGGAGTGATTGGCTTCTCCGGAACCGGCCACTGGGCTGCTCCACTGTCAATTCAGGCTGCTCTAGGGCTCCCCCAAATCATACGTGTTAAATCTCCTCTGTCCATAATGATTCAGGCCTTCTCGAGACCACCTCTAGATTTGAGTTATTCACTACTTAGCACTGACTCTAAGTCAACCAATTACCTGCTAATTGAAGGTGAAAACGGGAAGTGGGACCTTCAAGAGAACAGACAAGAAAAATCCTTGCCAGAAATTCTTTCGAAACTTTGCACACAGGATATTGTGGAATGGGGTTTGCTCTGGAGCCAGAGACTTGCATGAAAGTTCTGGGTATATTTTACTTTGCACAATACTTTGTCACAGGATGAGATGTAGCGAATTCGGAAATATCTCCCTAATGGCATCTCAGTTGGTTGTTAAAACACAATGTTTGGGGGCTCCAGCGTTTGGAAGCAAAGAGCATGACAAGTAGGTATTAGTTTTCAGCCTGTAGCTGTCACTGTGACAGGTCTCACAGAGTGCGCTGGCTGGGGTTCTGTCAACAGTGTTTTCTGCCTGGCTTCCTACCCAGCCTTGCACAAAGAACGAGTTGCCCGTCAGCCTTCGGTAGACCCCTCTGTAGCCTGGCATCCGCACTTCCCCCTGGTTTCCCACATTCAGCTCACTGGAGTTCTGATGGGTAATTTCCAGGAACTCGAGGGTGATTTCAATGAAAACAAAAACTTCTTGCAATTGGTCTGTGATCTTTCTATGAACATTTTATCCTTGCCACTTTTTTAAGGTGGAGGAAGAAAACCCAGCATAATATAGGAGGAATTTACTTGTAGTTTTCTTTGCAAGTTTTGCAAATGGCTTATTTCTGAAACTTTCTATGCTTGCAGTCAAGTGACACAGGACTCATGGCTTATTACATTATTACATGGCTTATGAACATTCCCTTAATAATAACAAAAACAGTGATGGGTAACAGTGACTTCGTATTTGCCATGTGGCACGCCCTGTGCCCGCACTGTTTCATGCAACTAAAATCCTGTGCAGTAGATACTATCCTAGTTCCCTCGGGGCCACTTAGCCTGGGGTGGGGGAGAGTCTGTCTCTGTCCTATGCTGCTTTCTTTGGTTGGAAAGAATCTTCTCTAAAAACAAGCCCTCGAGTCATAAATTGACATCTACTTAAATGTGGTGGATGGGATGGATGTGTTATTGCTCCCTCCCTGCCTCTGAAAAAACCAAGAGCAAAGGAGTAAGGAGCTGTAAGCCCACTGGCGTTACCAGTGAGGGGGTGGGCTGTCACTGTCTGGGCAGGAGGGGTAAGTGGAAACCCAACAGGGACACTGATTTGGGCAGCAGAAACCTTGAGCACCAGATTGCTCCGAAGAGGAGGACTGGTGGAGAGTCTGCAGGGGGACGGCCAGCTCCTTCCCCCGTGCCTCCCCCGCCACCCAGGAGACAGGAGGCCGACTCTGCGGAGATGGAGAAACAGCAGTGTCAGACCCAGAAACACCTGGCACAGCACAAGGACTCGGTAAGAGAACTGAGCAAGGGGGTAAGGAATTAGCTGACTCTGCCTATGTTCTACATGGGGAAAGCCAGCTCCCTCCCCGCCCCTCCCCAGCCTCCAGATGCTCTGGCCGGCACGGACCCTGCCCCCACCCCAAGGAGGGCAACGGATGACTTTCTGGGGAAACTGATTAACCCAAGAGCAACTGGGGCTCCTGGGGGCATTTGGAGTTCTTGCCCAATCCTGGGGTGAAGCCCACCAGTCGACAAATTCCAACCAAGCATGTGGTTTCCAATCAATCTCTCAGTGCCAAAAGTCATGGGATGCTCATGGAAAACCTTGAACGTGTGTCCAGATAAACACATAGGAGAAAAAGGAGTTTAAGGAGCAGAGACAGTGCAGGGACCTGGGGGGAAAAGCCCAAAATGACAACAGGCCTCCTCCCCAAAAGCCCACGGTTAATATGTGTAACGAGACAGAGGACACCACCGCAGCCATGAGACAGAACAAGGTGCCACAAAAATCTGAGAGCAGGAGAAGTAGTCTTGGTAATTAAACACACGATAGCGGAAATAGCAGGAAATAGCAAATTCAGCAGGTGGGGAAAACAAAGGTAAAGAGACCTACAGAAAGTACAACAAAACTAGGCAAGAAAAGGGGAAAACAATACCAGCTTAAAAAAGAGATAACAGAGAAAATGGGCAGGAAATTAAAAAAAATAAGAAAATTTCCTCAACGTGTGTGTGTGTGTGTGTGTATATATATATATATGTGTGTATATGTATATATATATATATGTGTGTATATATATATGTGTGTGTGTGTGTGTGTGTATATATATATATATATATATAGCTTCCAGACTGAAAGGGCCCACTAAATATCTTCTACAATGTCTGAAAAATATTAAATATCATCACAGAATTCCAGAGCACTGGAGGTAAAGAGAAGATTCCACTTATTTCCAGAATGAAAGAAGCAACAGGTCGTTACAAAGGATCAGAAGCCACAATGGCATTGAACTTTGCTACAATAACACTAAACCGGAATCTGAAACAACTCTTTCAAAGTGTTTAGGAAACGCCTATAATTCCAAGCCCAGCCAAGCAGTCAGTTTAGTACGAGTCTGGAATACAGACACTTTTCAAACAAGCGGCGTCTAGAGACCTGCTGAGCCCTGTTCCCTGTCCTGGAAGCTGCAGGCTGCTGTGCTTCTGGCAAAGGAGACAACGGAACAGAAAGCGAAATACACGCACGCAGGACCCAGGACAGGCGGGATGGGGAAAGGGGCAATGTCCCCAGGGTGATGCTGGCGGGAGACAGAGGGGACAGCTGCGTGCTGGCCCCGGGGACAGGCAGTCAAGAGCGGAGTGTGCGACAGGGAATTCCGGGAGGGCGTCTTCCTGAACTTAAGGAAAACTTTCTCCTACTTTTGGAGCAGGAACATGTCATGAGGAAACAGCATTTAAGGTGCTCAGTAGCTGCGCCGCGGTCCCGATGAGACTTAGCAGGGATGTAGACAGTTCAGAGTTTACAAAAAAAGGAATCCATGTCGGAGACTGGAAAAATAAGAGTGAACCAATGAATGAGTGAGCATCATTTTCAAACATTTCGGCAATTAATACTGGGTCACTTATGTCAATATTTGTTTGTACAAAGTCTCTCAGGTAATTTTTTGTGACGTAAGTATTTCTCTATTTTGTCACATCAACGTGAAACACATCGTCGTTATATAAGTAGCAGCAACGAGCTTCAGGAGGAAAACAATGCTAAAAATATATACTTACAAATGTCTAAGGGCAGGACGGTGACACTTGCTGCCATGAGAAACCCACACGTGCCTTGTCAGGGAGGAAGCGCCCAGCGCAAGGTGGGACTCTTGGTTTACGACTCCGTGGGGATTTTCTATTTCTGCTAAGTTCCACGATAATACTTTGTTTCAGCTTTAAACGGTTCACTGAAGTACGTGCTATAGTCAACATGAACACGGAAATGAATACATTTTGTTCTCCCAGAAAAAGAATATTGATGTTTATAGATTTCATGTGAAAATAGATCATGGGGGACATTTGTCAGTAGGAGGAGAAGTGACCTCGCGGGTCGAGGGCTTGGATCCGACAGGTTGCTCGGAACCTCTCGGAATGCACTCGGCAAGGAGGGTGGGTGCTTCACCTGTCCCACGGTGTGAAGTGAGGTTCATTCCAGACCACACGGAACGCGCAGTTCAGACCCAGGTAGCCCCTCCGGGAGAAAGAGATGAATTTGAAACTTTATCCATCTTAGACATCTACAGATTTGGGGTGACTTGGGGTCACTTTTCAGAGGTCAACTCTGAAGAGAACGGCAGTTAACGCAGCCAATCCCGCTCCAGCCCCGGGACCGACTGGGCCTCGCCCACGGCTTCCCTCGCCCACTCCCGCCTGGCCGATGCCTCTCAGCCCGGCGGGCCGGCAGGGACCCTTTGCACACTCCTCAGTCCACCCGATCGATCTGGGGGCTGCGGGGGATCCAGGCTGATGCTGCCTACATCTCACCTGCTCCGAGACGCTCCAGCGTGGGGTCGGCAGATCCAGAGCGAAAGTGCCGCAGCTGCTTGGGACGCAGCCCCGGCGAAACCCCAGAGTCAAACTGTCCCGACTAAGAGGACCAGGGACTTGGACAAAATTTGAAATATGCCCTTTCTTTATCCCATTTTACTCCCAATTTTAATTGGAACACAATTACAATTTATTTAGATCACTTACTACCATTGCCAAGAGCGTAGAACAGAAAGGCAAGATGCATTGTTGTAATGCAAAATAAGAAAGTGGATATTTCTCTCTGGCTGATACCATAATGAAAATGGGGCGATGGTCCTCAGTGTCCTCAACTTTTCAAATTACAGGACCTTCAGGATCCATGTAATTTCTTTTGGAAAACTCTCTGCCAATTTTTAGCAAAAATAAAAAAAATTCTTTATGATATTTCTCTGTAGTAAGGCAGCTGTTTAGTATCTGAAAGTCTTAATAATGGCAATAGCCAAATATAATTCTGCTTTTCAAATATAGGATAGTTAGAACAAACATGAAGTGGAACTCTTGCAGTTACTCTAGAATGCTTCATCATGAATAGGCCTCTCCCGTATGTGTAAAACTGCTTTGTGACGCATAAAAGTAAACGTGAGCATTTCACTCTTGACTTAGAGGCTGCCCTCTGCAGACAGCCAGGGCTACGCAGGCAGGCGCCAGACTCGGAAACGCAGTCATCTCGGGTGAGAGTTTACCCCCGTGACTAGCACTGTTTAGGAGACCAAGCCACCAGCTCTATTTTAGAAATTACAGAGAACAAAAGATATTTTTATTCTCCACTGCATTGTACTTAAGCCACCTTTTATAGTAGGTTTTTTTTTTTTTTTTGGCAATAAACATCATCGAGCATAATGACACGTCCCTGAAACCAGCTGGCACATGAACTATTTCAACAGAGAGAGAGACAAGGATAAGAGAATATCTGTGGTCTTTCCAGAAATCTTTCACAACATTCATAACGGCAATTCCCAGGAAAGCAGCGAGTTTGCAACTGTAGCTGCGGCAGATAATTATCCCTGTCTGACCTATTTACATGCTCCTCCGAGCAAAGAGAATCCCGGATAGCCACACCTGCCCCCGCCAGCTCTGGACGCACAGTGAGGTCAAATAGCTGCAGAGTGTGTCAGTCATTCCGCTGTTTCACCAGCCTCGCAGCAGGGGGCTCACAGCCGGAGTCCTTCAAACTATCCACGATGGACACATGCACGTTACGTTGAAATGTCAAAGCAGACCTCAGGGATGCGTGGAATGGAGGAGGCCACAGAGTGGACACACTCCCAGGGCTTCAGGGCTGAGATGGCGTAAAGTGGTGAGTCTAGCTGAGTGTAGCAACGCACAGTGGGACGTGGACACAGAAATTAAGTAAAGGTGGGAGGCCGAGGCGGGTGGATCGCTGGAGGTCAGGAGTTCGAGACCAGCCTGAGCAAGAGCGAGACCCCGTCTCTATTAAAAATAGAAAGAAATTATCTGGTCAACTAAAAATATATAGAGAAAAAATTAGCTGGGCATGGTGGCGCATGCCTGTAGTCCCAGCTACTCGGGAGGCTGAGGCAGGAGGATCGCTTAAGCCCAGGAGTTTGAGGTTGCTGTGAGCTAGGCTGATGCCACGGCACTCAATCTAGCCTGGGCAACAGAGTGAGACTCTGTCTCAAAGAAAAAAAAAAGAAATTAAGTAAAGGTGCCTACGTGTGGGGGCGTTTCCTCTGAGCATCATCAGAACCCTCTGCAGTCAACGCACAACGGCAGCCTTGGTAACAAACAAGGAGCCCACCGTCCTGCCGGGGAACCCACACCCCGAGGGCAGAGGCGGGAACCTGCTCTTCTCCCAGTGTGACTGGGAGTGTGACTGAGTGTGACTAGTCTGTAGTTTCCCTTTCAATAAAGAAGCAAATGCATGCGTTCAAATTTACATGTGATTTATCCAGCCAACCTGTTCTACGAAAATCTATATATTTTACTCTATTAGTTTAATATATGCGTTATTTTAAAAATCCAACGAAAGAGTATCTAATTCCTTGTCATATATGGAAAAGGTTTAAAAAAAAAAAAACCCTTAAATTGATTCCAGTATTATCCATAATGTTTGTGTAATCATAACTTTAGTCAAGTAAGGAAATAGTCATTCTTAGGTTTGTTGAGAAAATGAGCTGTCTGGTTTTACACATGTAATAGAAACCAATTAAAATAAACCTCCCTGTTACTAATGTTCCCACCATTAGGTGACGCATTAGTTTGAATGAAAAACCTACACATTTGCAGGAAAAATAAATCAATGGTAAGAAACTGGCAACCTAATATATTTCCGCATGTAGTAGACAAAAATATATTCTCTACCAGCAAGAGTTGCAGACGAGGAGTGAAACTAAGTAATGTGAGTTAGGGAGTCATTCGTTGGGAAAAACCATTTTAAAATATCCAAATATAGCAAATGGGCTCGTTCAATAAAGACCTAACCCGAGGTCACGCTGAGAAGAGGCTGGTAACCACGGAGTGGATCAGGGCGAAAATGCAACTGAAATAAGTCGGGGTTAAAGAAGAAGTAGGAATTGTCGGAAATGGCTCTATCAGCTTCCAACTACGGATAATCTAGTCACTGTTTGTGAAGTGACAGGAAATGACAACCCCAGGACCATGTCTTGCCCCCTAGCGCAAACTTGTCCCACCCCAGCGCCCTCTTCCTGTTTGTCCTTCCCCAGCTGTCCCCTGAAGTCCCTTCCACGGCCCATGGGATTCATTCCCTGATTTTAACTAAAGTCTCTCGATTCACCGGAAATGCTCCGTCCGGACGCAACCTGGCTCCCGCCGCCGTCTCTGCCCTCGTGCTCCGAGCCAGGAGGCTGCGCAGCCCCTGGGTTCTCCACGCTGCCTTGGGACAGCTTTGCCATCGCCACGCGACACCCTTTGCAGTCACCCATCCCCTGCTTGTCACCAACAATCTGGGCCACTTCCCGCCTCTCTCAGTGGCTTTGCTACTTCGCATTTGGTTTTCTTCTGGTCACCATCTGTGGTCCCATCCCCTGACCACTGCTTGTACTGCCGTGACCCCAACTTTTGCGAAACCACCCGCTTGCACAGACACACCCTGAACTCTTCCACCACGTGGAAGGCGTTTATGATTCCGAACTGTCAGAACCTCTCTCGGATCACACGTGCTGCTCCCTTCCCACGTTTTGCTACCTGACGCTCCGTGGTCCCGCTCAGCCCTGGCGTCACTTCCACGTTGAGCCCTTTCCTTTCCCCGCTGGTCTGGCCTGATCTGCGTCACTTTCTGACCGTGCACACTGCGTGGATGCTGACGTCAGGGACACTTCTCAAGGCTCGTCTAATCAAACACTGTGGCCAGCGCCACCCACGACAGGTCTCCACCTGCAGAATGCTCATCGGGCGGAACGAGGTCACGAACCGGCTCACTGGCTCTCAGACGGGTCCACACTCCAACTTCCAATGGGTCCTCACCACGGCTTGGAAACACACACATTCCTTTCCTGATATTTCGCATAGTTCTCCCCAGCCTTTTCACTGTGTGATCCCACAGTTCCCACAACTATCCCGCAGACGTCTCTGTCACATACTTTCCCGACAACACTGTCATCTGCACTGGAATCTCCGTCTTCCCCTCCCCACGTCTCGTCTCCTTCACCAACCGTTTCTGGGGGAAAAGTTTTCATCCTTCTTTCTGTGGAAGGTCTTGTATGAATTTTATATTAAAGGTTGGTCTTTAAAAATATTTGGTTTATTTTTGGCTTTAACATGAAAATAAATAGCGTATTTGTATCACTGCTGTCCTGACACTGAGATGTACAGTCGAAGGAACAGAGTTTTGCTTAGAGGAGGGGCTCGTTAGCAGACAGCGTCTGTCGAGGAGCAAAGTCCCTGTGGAATGTGGGACACTTTCTGGGGTGGGCTCTCTAGGAAGGGATCCAAAATCCAGGTGGAGTCCTGAAGTTGCTGGTTTCTAGGAGAAGAGGGAGCCCCAGGGGAAGGGGTGAGAGCATTCGGTCCAGGGCATCCTGCCTGCAGCTGTGCTCAAAGCTGAGCTTAGCAAGGAGCATCTGTGATGAAGAGTGGGATGAATTAGGGTTTCATGGAGGAGAGATGGAAGAGAGAGGACCAAAACTACTTATTTCTTTTCAAATAATACTTTGTAATTATAAAAGTAAACATTATTGTTGAAAAGTTGGAAAATCGGCAGTAGTTAATAAGAAAATATAACCTGCTCAAAATCCTACTGCTCAAAGAACCACTGGTAACAATCTGGTGTATTCCTTCTTATATATCATACACACTGTAGTTGGGTAAAGTGTATTGTTATTTTTTTCACAAAATCGATGTTAAGCTGCATATATCATCTTGTATATAGTATTTTTCACTTAACACTATAGAGTTAATATCTCGACCTCAAATGCGTAGCATCATCTCTGCGCACGCAGTTCCTGCCTAGCTCCACCTTATTTGTCTGAGCTTAGCCACGCCCCCTCAGAAGGAAAAGGTCTCTGTCCAGCAGGACTTTCCTCAACGTGCTTTGTCATTGCCAAAGGGGCTCTTAGCCAAGACGAGACAGAAACGTTGGAGAAGTGCTGCATCCTAACGCACCTTTCAGGTAAAGCCCCTGGTACTCGAGATGGACATGTGGAATTTCTTACGGAAGACGGACTGAGGACCACTTCCAATGGAGAGAAAGTACCTGCGAGTATTTCCAGTTATATTTTAGACACCAAATAAGACTCCTAACCATCAAAATAAAGACTCAGCCTTCTGGAAATTAAGTAAATGTTACATTCACCAAGAGACCAGCGGAGCAAAGCACTACTCTCCTAACACCCAAGGACACTCTGTGTCAGAGCTAACATTTACATGAAAAAGTCGTCAGGAAGAATACGCGAAAATGTTATTCCACAGTTAAAAGTTTCATAATTCAGGAAGTTCCCTGATTGGACTTTCCACCTCAGGGAGAGGCTGTTTCCAGAGTGGTCCGACACCAGCACTGCTAACGCAGAGCCATCACCACCCCGTGTTTACGAGGCGTCCGGACCACAGAGCCAAGCGCCGCAGACCCAGGACCACGACTGCACCCGCCTCCCTCACCGATCGTCCTCCAGTGCGTTTGGTGTGTGTGTGTGTGTGTGAGATTTTATGATCACAAATTGAAAAAACTATTTTCTGCCCTGTGTTTTTCCCCTAATGGTATTTTGGAGGCCTCCTCTCGTTCCATACTGTGCACGTTCGCTGTTACTAGATTGCTTTGTTATTTAACTAGGCTGTGCAGATAATGAAACCCACTTACAGAAATAGAAGCTGATGCACATCAAACCTTCCGGATCAACAGCAGAATGGTGGATCTTCCAAACATTAAATTGGAAGAGGAGGCATTTGGATTACACTGAATCTAATCTAGGGAATGATTATTCTTCTACAGAATTTGTATAAGGTGAAAAATGTACACGTATGTATGTCTGTATATGTGTGCATATGCATATTCTTGCCAAAATGATCTCAGAGGCCACCAGACTACAGCCCATTCAAAGCGAGCACCCTTGTCCCTTTCCCCTCCGTGCGCGCGGCGCCCAGGCTGCGCAGACGCTCTCCGGCAGGGAGGGATGGGACGTGCGCTAGAGCGCTCAACACGTTTATGTGCACGGCAGCATCTCCTCACAGGTACCTGATGGTTCTCTCTCTTTGGCCATTCGTTACTTATTCTGCCCCAAATTGTTTTGCTTACCTTCTCTTTGTCTTTTATGTATGTTTTGTTTTTTAATCTACCAGGTAGGGCTTACACTAGAACGGAACCTAGGAGACCACTTGTATTCGAACGGCAAACAGTGACATGGGCAGATCTTGAACCCTCACTGGTAGAGGCTGAAGGACGGGAAACCGCTCAGCTTTCCAAGCTCTGCTGCCCACGCCGCGCGCCGGAGCCGAAGCTGCGTCCAACAAAAACAGGACGAGAAGGGAATCGCACGGGAGCTCTCGGCCCTCGTCAGACGTGTGGCATCGATGGGCGTGTGAACACGTCAAGAGCGCACGCCTGGAACAGCAGTGTGACGGCACACGGCCCCCCGACCGGGCACCTGTGCGCCCAGAGCCTGCAGGTGGCTGCCTGGCCCTCCCGAACGTCTCGTTTTCTCCATAACGTGTTAAAGTGAGATGTTAATCAAATGGGAACACAGGAGAAATGAGGAACGAGCTGAAAGGGTTCCCAAATTAACTTAGACGAACTTTTCTAATGCAATTCTATCCCAGAAGAGTCTTATTTAATTCTTCACATTCATTCAGTTTACAGGATATTATAGCAAATGACGTCCACTGCAAAAGTATTGTCAAGTGGGAAAATTGTGGAATTGGTGGGGTCTGAAATGAGAAGTCCTGTGGCACATCTGGGTAGAAAGTTACACAGAACAAACGAGGTTGCTCTAAAGGTAGGAGACCTTTCTCCTCTTCACCGGTCTGCTTCAGCTTCCTTCATTCAAAAAATATGCCTGAACATCTGGCATTTGTGAGGCCCTGCTCTAGGTCCCAGTGAAAGAGCAATGAAAAAAAGACAGACAAGGTCCCCAGTCTCAAAAAGCGTACATTGTAATAGTGGAGCCAAAGCAATCCACAAACCCAAAAGCAAGTCAGTAACTGTCAGAAACAGCTGTGTGCTATGCAGCGATTAATGAGGGTGATTTATTGGTGAAGGGCTGAGTGGCTGCTTTGCATGGGGTGGTCAGGGACGGTGGGGACATTGAGCTGACATTCGAAAGACAAGAAGGAGCCAGCCATCAGAGGCAGAACATTCCAGGGAATAGAACATTCCAGGCAAGGGAACAACTTGTACTCCAATTTGTGTCTAGGAGTGTGGGGGGGACGCACAAGGAACTTCCAAATATGGAAAGCCTGCAGTTAAGTCCCTGAGAAAGGGAACGGCAGAGGCTGCTGTTTCCCTCTCTTCTCTCTCGAACACATCATCTCTCATCCCCCACGTGCAGGGAAAGGCCCTTTCTGTGATTTTATACGGTGCTTCTCACTGCTTATTAGTTTGAAGATGCAGCTTCATTTTGTCAACGTCAACCTGGAACTGGACGACGGGACTGAACATCCCTAACGCCTTAGTGTGAATGGCCAACCGGACCTGCCTCTGGGGAAGACTAGGTGTCTAGGGCTGGCGGGAGAGACAGGAGGAGGAGAAACGCAAAGGTTGTAAAAGGCAATTGTTTTAGAAAGGCTGATTCCGCCTGAGATCATCTGACCCTTTTAAGATAAGACATGATGATACTGTCGTTCTCTTTAGAGACTGGGGAAGAGAAAGTAGTAAGAATAGGAGCAAAGGGAGCTTTTCATTTAGCTCATAAATACTGCAAATAATTTCATTACCATTCTCCCAATTAAAAGGGCATGGGCTTTTATGGCCATGTGTATGTACCTGGCACTAGAGTGACAGATAAGCATAACGCCATCTGCCAGTCTGTCCTGCCCCTGGGGGCAGGGACGGTCCCCTGCTTCCCCCTTCAGGAACCTTCCTTTTGATTTCCTATTTTGCTTCTTCCACAGATTTATTTTCTACCTCCCTCTCGCAAGACAGAGGAAGGATATTTAAAAAGGAAGTAATAATAAAGAGGGTGTGTTATTTTTTATTAGGTTATTAAGTATGAAATGTCCAATTTCCTTAAGTGCTAAGTTTGACAGTTGACTCTGACATTTCACTTTAACACTTCTTGCTTTATTTGTATTGTGAAGGTACATTCTCAGTCTTTCAAATGCATAGTTTGCCTTGTGATTATCTCTCAAAAATTTTTTTAGAGCAATTTTTGTGAAACCACAGATAAGTTAAAAATTCGTGTTATTTTCAAGTACCGGTTCTGTCATGGAACCAATGCAGTGCAGACAGCTCGAAATATCAACCAAGTGTTTGGGAAGGATGTGGCTACAGAATGCACAGTACATCAGTGGTTTGAGAAGTTCCATTCTGGTGATTTTAATCTTGAAAATGAGCCATGTGGGTGTCCTGAGACCAAGGTGGATAATGATGAGCTGAAAGCTGTAGTTTAAGTGAATCCATCTCAGCCTACATGTGAACTAGCAGCAAGGCTTGATGTTACTATTCGAACAATATCGAACCATTTGAAACAAATGGGCAAGGTAAAGAAGCTGGGTAGATGGGTTCTGCATTAATTAAATAAACATAGGAAGAGAAATTGTTTCGATGTTGCCTTTCTTTGCTGTCACGACATAAAGGTGAACCATTTCTACACCACATTGTTACGTGTGATGAAAAATAAATTCTTTTTGACAATTGCAAGCATTCAGCACAATGGTTAGATACAGATGAAGTACCGAAACAAAGACCAAAACCAAATATTCATCAAAAAAAAGCTAATGGTATCTGTTTGGTGGTCCAGTGCCGGTATTATCCACTACAGCTTCATGAAACCTGGTCAATCCATTACAGCGGATGATGAGGATGCTTGAGATTAAACAGCTGAGATTGGTCAGTAGAGACAGGACAATCCTCCTGCAAGACAACACTTGACCACATGTTGCACAAACAACGCTGCTCAAACTACAGAGGCTGGACTTGAAACTCTCTGTCATCCAACGTATTCACCAGCCCTTGCACCAACTGACTACCACTTCTTCCAGGCTTTGGACCACTTCACGCAAGGAAAAATACTCAATTCTCAACAAGCTGTGGAAAAACGCCTTTTGTGATTTCATAGCCACTCGCTCTCCAGGCTTCTTCACTGCTGTCGTGTACAAGCTACCGTTAAGATGGCAAAACTGTGTCGACAGTTTAGGTGCATACTGTTATTAACTGTACTGCTTCTTGTTTGAGATATAATAAACTAAACCTTTGATGTGAAATCGGACATTTCATATTTAATTACCTAATACTATTCATTGTTCAGTCTGATTTAGGAGGTGAGCTCAGCAGAAACACATGACCACGCTTTTCCGGCAAACCACCCTACTAAATTTTGGCATTCTCAAGGTTCCCTCCAGGGTTTATTCCTAGGAATTCCATACATATCCATACCTTTGAAGGACTGTTTTTTTTGGTAGGAATAAAGAGAAACAAGGATTTTCACACTGGGGCCTACATTTATTTTGAATCTTCAGGCATCATTTGTAGAGCAAGAGCAGCAACAGACTTATTTGGTGCATTCAGAACAAGAAAAGGGATATAAAAAACAGTTAATAAATTAGGTTTATGCTTATTCCCTCCTTCTCTCCTCTGACCAAAAAATAAGATTTAAGCACCATGCCACTCTTTTTGTACTGAATAACGGTATTCATTTTTCTTGTGCAGTATTCGCGTGCACCTCGAGGTCCCGCGTGGACGGTGAGGCGGTGCACAGGGCACCCTGAGCTTGCCCAGCAGCCCACGTTTCATCATGTTCAGCTGGTGCTTGAGTGCAGCGTCAGGGACAAAGACACCAGGAGACGCAGGAACCGAAGCAGACGGCCCTGCAACTCTGAGCCAGGAAGTCCCCAGTGTGACAGGGAAGACAGCTCAGCCACAGTCTGGGACGGCCGCAGGTCGGCTACTGAGGATTTCTGTTGGGTAACAGCGGATCGGGGCCGGACTTAGAGAAAAGAGTTCATGGCATTTCTACCTTTTTATTTTA
The DNA here is from genome assembly GCF_041146395.1 of Eulemur rufifrons. Classification (NCBI taxonomy): domain Eukaryota; kingdom Metazoa; phylum Chordata; class Mammalia; order Primates; family Lemuridae; genus Eulemur; species Eulemur rufifrons. The sequence continues at coordinate 2,052,577 of NC_091000.1, read as the reverse complement.
GTCTTGAACTTCCCCCCCCCCTCCCCTCTTCCCATGGTCAGTATTGGAGCTATTTGAGAGACAAGAAAAAATGCAAAGATTTGCTTTTTGCAAATGATCCCTACCCACCCAGGAATCTGAGAAATCAAACACCATTTTCAGGTTAATTCATTGCTGGAGTAAATATTTTAGTTCCTATCACGTGTGCCCTATTGGTTTGATTGCAAATGATGAAGATGCATGAAATACCACAGAGCCCCAAGACACGAGAGCCTTTCCTTTCACGAAAGGGAATAAATCTCAGGCAGACGAACAAAGATCAGAGCAAACCATGGTTTTCACTGCCGACCATAAGAGGTGAATAAAAACTCACTTTCACCCCAACATATGAAAAGAAATAAACAGACATGTGTAAGATTTTATCTGGCGGTTACTTCTAGTCACTAATCACCAATAACTCAGCTGCCAGTCTGAATTACCCGCAGATGTCATTCTACAGCACTCCCTACCAACGGATGCAACTTTTCAAACAACGCACAGACCTTTTGGGAAAGGCCGTGATGGACAGAGGAGGGCGGGGCCAGCCTCACACCAAGCCGGCAGCACCGGTCGGTTCGGGAGGGAAGCTTGGAGGAGGCGGGCAGCAAATATGAAATTTTCCTTCCATTTCCTCTGTGTTGTTTGAATTGTCACGCCAACATTCATTCACTTTGTAATTGAGACAAAATCCAATACAGTATTATAAGTCAAAAGAAAATATGAAAATTTATCTATATTTTTAAAGTGTCATCATATATTATTTTCTGCCTAGTTAAATGGCCGCAATCGTGCAATATGGAAATGATTAAATGATGCTCTACGCACACGTTTAAACAAACACAGATTTGAGAAGAAAAATATCGTGAAAGGACATGTTATCTGTCCAGCAGCAGGTTTCATGCTTAGGGCTCTGTCTTCCCCCCATGAAGGGGAAATGGCCCCCGTCAACGGATCTCAAGCACTAAACCCATTTTCCTGCATCTTCTTTTATATCGAGGATCTGACTCATAAGCACCTCATGTCGCTCTTCAAACTTGTGCTTAAGCGACTCATCCTCTTAATAACCCGGAAGTTGTTTTGTCTGTTCTGTCCTTGGCGCTCCCGGAGATCACCGTGGGGCAGGGCTGAGAGCTGCTGAAACTCCCGAGATAAGACGGCTGTAAACGCCTGTTAACAGCCCCTCGGGTTTGCCCTCTGGGATTTATGCCCATTTATGACGGTCGTTAGAGCAGATGGGCTTCACTTAATCAAAAGCACCGGCAAGTCCTGGTGGTTAAACACATTTACCCCTTCCCTCCCGGGACAGCAGACCCCTGCTCTCACCAAAAGCATCGCAAACACACTGAGAATGCAGAGAAGAGAGGAGCCAGGGTGGCAACTCACTTTAGGGGCCGGGGCTGCAGAAGCGTAAATCCTTCTAAGGCCCCCATTTTTTTTTTTAGCTCATTTTACCTGTTCAGCCTGTGAGAGGAGCTGGAGCCCAGGTACTAATTGTCACCTCACCTTTCACACTGACTGCTGGGAACACACCTGGTGAGCGGCCCGCTGCCTTAGCAGAGAGCCAGAACGGAAGGCACAGCTAAGTGCAGGACAGTCACAGAGTTTCAAAAACACCGCACGAGATTGTCCAGAAGTCTAATCTGATAAAATAGTCTGCCCCTTCAACTTGAGATGTTCTTTCTGACTCATTTGTTGTTTGATTAGTCTAACAATGTTCGTGAAATCACGTAGTAAACAATACAGTGCTGGACAAATGTAGGGTGTTAATTAGGAGACCTTGTAAATGCTAACGTTCCTGACGGACAAGCTGTCCCAGAGAGAGGAGAGCAGGCTGCCTGCACCAGGGAAACTCCTCCCGAAAGGGACCGTTCCTGCCCCAAATGGAAAACACCGGCTGTCATGCGGAAACACAAGGGGCTTCCCTAGAGCCCGGGGACACGTTCCCATGGAAACATGACCTGTAGGGAAGACGCACATGCTACACGACTGCCCCGTGTCCACCGGCTCCATCCGGGCAGCCAGTCATGGCCTGTTATGATGGAACCTCGCGAGCTTATCTCTGCCCCTCGCTGACATTGCAACGGCTCCATGCAAACAACCCTCCGCCGTGCGGTGCCGACGGCAACAGCCCACGCAAGGTTATCGGCGTCAGAAAACAACGGCAGTCAAACACGGCGGCGGCCTTCACGGGCCGTGCGGTTCCGTGGCCGCCCAGAGCCAAGGAGGCCGCGTTGGGACGCGCTCCTCCCCGACACCCCTGCTCAGCTACACCAGAGCGCTCACCGACACTCACACCGAAAGACAGAGACACAAAGCACTTACACTTACGTCTGGAAATGCTCTTACGAGCCCCCTTTTCCACCGCCCCTGCGGAGTGGCCACGTCCTTGGCTGCATGTTGTCGGATGTGACATTTTCACAGCCGAAACCAGGTACAGATTTTAGCAGGGGCCCGACTTAACCAGGCTTCTCATTTACCCCCTTTATTTTTAGGTGTCTTTAATCTCTTTGAAGGACCCCCTTGGCACCGAGGTCACGGCAGTCAAGGAAAACTTGCCTGCAGAAGCGGCACCTGGCCACACAGCTGAGTCCCGGCAAAAACATTTTTCTCACCAGAGAGGAACTTCGGCAGGCACATGGAAACGGTTATAAGACCATGCAGGGTACTCACAGTTTGGGTTTGGCCAGCAGAGGTGGCGGCTCCTTCGTGGGTGACGGCAGGACAGCTGGCGCTGGGGGAGACTTGTCCCCGTCGGCTTTGCTGTTAGCCAGTCCATTCACTCCCCGGCCGGGACGGACCCCGTTCGCTTCCCTCTCCGCGGCGCCGAGCTGCGTCTGCAGGGCCGCCGCGCCCAGTCCCGGCTCAGGGCTGGGCACCTGCCGGAGCGCAGGTGTCTTCTTTGAAGCCAGCTCGGAGGAGCCTGTCTCCAAGATTGGAGGCGGAGGTGGAAAGTGCTGGAAGTGATCATCGCTGGAGTCTCCCACTGAGTTATGGCTACAGTTTTCGGTGTTGGCTAAGGAAGGGGAAAGAGAGGAAAGAATATTAAGAGGCTTCTAGGTCACCGTGTCTTAGGTCTTCTGAGCGTCCCCTGCGTCCTGCGACCTTGCTGAAGACGCGGCAGGCGCGGCTCTCACTGGACGCACTGTCAGCTGGGCCTGCGCCTTCCGGGCCCGGTTTCCTTCCTGACTGAGCCCACCTGCGGGGAAACCGGCCCCTGCGTCCTTAACTGACTTCGGACAAGAGCCGGAGACAGAACTTGGTAGAAACTGACAGCACAAACAGTGTCAAGTAACAGCGCTTTGTCCTCTCACTTTTGGGCCCAGGGGCCCGACCCAGCACCCTGGCTTCACCGACACTGGCTCCAGCTATCAAGGTTTCCGTAGACGCCCACTCTGCTTCACAGCTGAGAAAGGTGAAGCTCTGAGTCCACGTGAAATGTCAGGTGATCGCCCCGCCTGTAACTCCGTATAAAAGAGATTTTCACTTGTTGCTCTCAGTAGCCTGAGAGCGTCATATGACCGTGTCGTTTTGGATTCTCCGCCTCGCCCCGGGCCCGGCCGAGCTGGGCCTGCACCCCGAAACGTGTACTGAGGTAGACAGAAAGCTCTGCAGTGTCTGTGGTTTATGTTTGGCCTGTAACAGATTCACCCCAGACGCAAAGGAAGAATATTCCGCACCCTTCTTTGCAGCTCAGGCTTACAGGGTGCAGGTGTTGGCCTCGCTGACTGACCACCGCTGTTGCCGTGGCCGTCTGAGGGCTCAAGCTGCCGGCGACTCAGAGCCCAAATGCGGGGCCCCCCGGCTCCCTAATTCCTACTGTGACACCGAGGTTTCCTTGTAACACTGACGGTGTTCATTCGTACAACCGTTTCCCCGTTAAGATGAACCTCACATTTCCTTTCTCAATTGACAAGAACAGACACGTACAACTGCCACGCTCGCGTCCCTAAGCCAGCCGTGCCTGGGCCTTTGCTGCCACCTAGCACCAGGTTCTCGCTCTTCTAGAAGAATCAAAGTGCGATTCGGTGGTTCTCCCCACGTCTGTCCCGTCATCTGGAGACCCGTGTATTGATCCCCTGCTTGTGTGCGTCACGTCCAGCCTTGGTCAGAGGGAGCTTTTAACCACCTCCGTAAGATGAGTGACAGATGAGGCAGTTAAAGGAGCTAAAGCACATTAGCAGTAGCAGAAAACAGTCGACTAAAATTAAAAAAAAAAAAAGCAAAAAGCTGTTTCACATTGCCTTCCCCAGTGGGAAGTTTTTGAGTTTAGAAAATATCAATATACTTTTGAATATTGGTTTCAGCAGTACAAATATTGCTTTATTTTTCATATCAGTTATATACTGATATAGACTATCCATGAAATTCGATTTCCAAGATCTTTACACCCTCTCCGAGTTTACCTTGCGTTACCCTTCATACAAGCGGGTTTATCTTGTGTTACCTTTCAGCAGTGTCAACAGTGGGTTAGACGACCACTTCTGTGTGCCGGTGTCCCCAGGTCACACATGTGGGCTCTGCTGGGAACGGTGTGTGCACCTCTGCCTGCGAGGTGGCCCTGGTGCGAGTGTGACCCGGTCAGCACGAGGACGTTAGGAAACCAGCCCCGCTGTTTCCAAGATGGCACAATTTGAAACAACAGCCCACGTGTGCTCAGCCGCGACATCACCGTCATCTTTTCGTTTTGCCGCCTACACGGCTACCGCCCGCCCTGCCCTCCCCCAGCCTGCAGTCTCACAGTGACGGGTGGATTGTGGGGTGACTCCTCGGTGGCCGGCACTTGCAAAGGCTGGTGCTCGTCCTGGGACAGTTTCTTTCTGCTGTGGCCAAGCACACTGGTGCTGGGGACAGAACCCCGTCTTTTTTCTCTCCTCACGTACCTGAGGTGACAACCAGCTGGGCAGTGCTGGCCACTGATCCGTAGTCGTTCCTGGCCGCGCATGTGAAGATCCCCGCGTCCTCGGGGAAAGTCTCGGCAATAACGAGGGTACAAATCTCCTCTGGAAGTGAAGAGGACAGAGCGATTCGTCAGAGCAAAACCACGAAGCCACTTTTAGGAGGTCAGACCCTCCGCCTTGGTACAACCAACAGATTAGGTAATGATTATCCCCGAATTGCTTTACACAAGTGTTCACGATGGAATCTCTTTACCTTTAATTCAGCAAGTCAGCCTGGGGGGAAAGCTGTGGAGTCAGACCGATTCTTTGTGATTTTAAACAAGAGCAGTATTGGTTTCGGCATCTATAAAATGGGGATAATATATACCTAACAGATATCTGTGCAGATACAATGAGATGTTTGCGGGCGTGTAACTCTGTACTTTGCATGTGGAAGATGCTTAGGAAATGTCTGCTTCATTCTGCTCCCACCTAGTTTAGCCAATTGTATGGGGAAGTTCTTTTATACAATAAAGTATAAAATGCAAAGTAAAAGTCACCCTTTATAATCCAATTCCCTCTATATATCCAGTGCTCCTTAATAATCTCACTCCCTAAAGGTAAGCACAATTAAAGAGTTTGTTGTATTTGATTCTAGAAAAAAAATTAATGCATTATCTATCATTTCAAAATGAATCCAAACATTATCAAGCAATGACAGAAAGGCAAGTACTCCAAAGTTCCATTCATGAGGCATCTAAACTAGCCACACTCTTAGCAGCAACCTCATTGCAGTCCCACCAACCCTGCATCGGCTTTCCTGTCTCTCTGCATCCACGCCAGCATCTGTTGTTTTGGGACTTTTTAGTAAAGGCTATTCTAACAGGGGTAAGGTGATAGCACATTGTGGTTTTAATTTGTATTTATTTCCCTGATGATTAGTGATGTTGAACGTTTTTTCTTATGTTTATTGGCCATTTGTCTATCTTCTTTTGAAAAGCTTCTGTTCATGTCTTTTGCCCATTTTTTAATGGGAGTGTTTTTTTCTTGCTGATTTGTTTGAGTTCTTTGTAGATTCTGGATATTAGCCCTTTATCGGATGTGTAGTTTGAGAATATTGCCTCCCATTCTGTAGGTTGTCTATTTGTTCTTTTGATTTTCTCCTTAACTGTGCAGAAGCTTTTCAATTTAATCAAGTCCCATTTATTTATTTTTGTTGTTGCTGTAATTGCCTTTGGGATCTTAGTCATAAATTTTGCGCCTAGGGGGATATCTAGAAGAGTTTTTCCTACATTTTCTTCTAGAATTCTTATTGTTTCATGCCCTACCCATACTACAGAAATTATTCCATAACATGGAGAAGGAGGGAATCCTCCCCAACTCATTCCATGAAGCCAGTATCACCCTGATACCAAAGCTAGGAAAGGACACAACAACAAATGGAAACTACAGACCAATATCCTTTATGAATATAGATGCAAAAACCCTTAATAAAATACTAGCAAATCGAATTCAACAGCACATCAAAAAAATAATTGATCACGACCAAGTGAGCTTCATGCCAAGGATACAAAGATGGTTCAACATATGTGAATCCATATGTGGGAAATCACCACACAAACAGAAGCAAACACAAAACCATATGATCCTCTCAATAGATGCAGAAAAAGCATTTGACAAAATCCAGCACCCTTTCATGATAAAAACCCTCAACAAACTAGGACTAGAAGGGACATATCTAAAAATTTTAAAAGCCACAAACCCACAGCCAACGTCGTACTGAGTGGGGAAAAGCTGAAAACATCCCACCAAGAACTGGAACAAGGCCAGGGTCCCCACTGTCACATATGAGCAACACAGGTTATGTTTTAAAATTTTATGATCAAAATAGACCTTTAAGAGACACATTTGTTGTACCCAGTGTGAATGTGGATTTATGTGAATAATACTCTCTAGAATTTTCTGCCTTCCCCAGTGTTCACCTAGGTGGAAAACAAAGCCAACTGTGTTCAATATTAGCAGAATATTTACTTTCAGTTCTCTACTATTGACAAGAACAAAAAGGAAAAAATATTGAAATTCTGAATCCAGGTTACATACTGTGCTTTATAATTTCAATGTTGTCTTTTCACAAATAATGTTCAAATTAAGATCCATCCCATAAAACAGGAGGCTGTGGTGTAATGGGAGGAAGGTGTGTAAACCGAGGCGTGCTCACCTCTGCCCACCTCAGCGTCCCCATCAGTCCCCTGTCTCAAGACGCACCGTGGGGAAACACCAGGAGTAAATGTGTAACACTGTGAGGCGGGATCCAGCAATCCCACTCTGGGTACACAGCCAGAGGGGCTGAATCTGTGTGTTGCAGAGAGGTCTACGCGCCATGTGTACCGTAGTGTTATTCACAGCAGCCAAGATACGGACACAACTGAAGTGCTCATCAAGGAGTGAATGGATTGAGAAAAGTGTGGTAAAAGTGCACAACACCATGCAGCCTTCAAAAGTCAGGAAATCCCACCGTTTGAGACAACGTGGACCTGCAGGACATCGTACTAAGTGACATAAGTGGGCACAGAGAGACAAATACTGTGTGATCTCACTCTTGCGTGGATTCTAAAAGAAGCAGAGAGTAGAATGGTGGTCACCAGGGTGGGTCATGGAGAGGGGACGGGGAGGGCGGTGCCTGGGGAAAGGCCACGGGGTACAAGGCTTCAGTCAGACAGGAGGGATGGGTTCTGGGGAGCTAGTGCACAGCACGGTGGCTACAGTTAGTAACACCGCATTGTGTATTTCAAAGTAGCTACAAGATTGGATTGTAAATGTTCTTACCACAGAAATGCTGAGTATCTGAGGTGATGAATAGTTAATTAGCCTGATCTCATCATCCACAATGTATACATGCATCAAAACATTACACCGTACCCCACAAATACATACAATTATTATTTGTCAATTAAAATAAAGTAATAAATATAAAAATAAAGTCCAAAACTCTATGAAGTATAATGTACATTTAAGCTATTTTGATATTTTTAAATTGGTGATTTTTATTTAGAAAGATGAAGAAAAACAAAGATAGAGATGTTAAGTAGCAACTATGGACTAGGCAGGACACTGTATTACTCTAGTTTTATTTCTATCCTACATTTGACCCTTGATACTTTATCAGGGTAGATACAGTTATATCGAGATATAACTATTATTTAAGTTTGTATAATCGGTGGCTTAGTTTCTCAAGAAGATTGGGTTATTCTGGTGGTGGTGGGGCAACTATTATGGGATTTATATGATTGGGTGGAGAGTGTTGTGAATGTTTTCAATCTGGAATCTTTCGTGGTGGTGTTTCCCAAACCTGTCTGATGATAGCAATCACCTGGAACACTTGTTAGCTATGCTGATGACACAGTCCTCCCCTCGCCCCTGGAATCCTGATTCAGTAGATCTGGGCTGGGGCCAAGAATTTTTTTTAATGCCCTTTCCAGATGATTTTTATCTTGAGGAAAGTATAGAGAACTTAGTCCTAAAAAGAATAGATTTGAACCCAAGAAGAGACACACTTCATGTCCAACCCAGGTACATGTACAGCTACATATATATACATACATGTAAGGGAAATAACAGTTTCACAAATGAATATTTAAATTCATATAAGGTGCACTGTACCATTTTTAGTCTATTTTTTAAGTAGTGGCTGTCACCCACTTTCATGAGTCGTGATCTGCAGTTTAAGAACACGGCCCTGCACCAGCTAGCACAGTCCCTGCTCATACACGTCCACGAATCCTGAAGAAACGGCTTCCCGACAAAGGTCTGAGAGGTGCTGATACATTCAGAGCACACGATTATGATTTGGTTAACAGGTTCACCGAATAGAAAGAAAACAGCAGAGTAACAGAGCACGAGGTAATCCTGTGGTTTCTTGACGGCTCTATACACAGTTCTTGGCTTTTCAATTGAAGAGGAAGACAGAAAGTGTGGAAATCATTCAGGCTGGAGACTCACATAAGATTAATCATCGGGAAGGTGGGATGTCTTGGGAAAGGCGCAATGGATTGGGGATTTTTAGATAGAATACGTGTGGTTACAGAATGAGTTAAAAGCAAACTTAACCGGAGAAGGCCAAGCAGGACTTAGAACATCAGTGTCGTGAGGACGGCGGGGACTGAGCAGCGCGGGTCCCCGGGGACCTGCCTGGGTCACGCTGGCCGGTGTCGGAGCCAGGCGCTGACGGCGGACGTCCTGCCCCTACACGCTCTGTCCTTGAGCACTCAGCCTCTCTAGCTGTTCTCTGATTCCCTAGTTCAGGGCACAGTGAACCCGATGTAAAGCGAGGTAACAAAGGATTTGAGAACCAGGGATTTTCCTGATGTTGAAATTTTTAAGTATCCTCATTATCCAACTAATGTATTAGAAATTCACCTGCAGCAGGAGACAAGCTGCATGTCCTCTAAGATACACGACACACTGGAGTAGGGTATAAGCTCGGCCAAAAGCACTTCACAGTGCGGACATGCTCAACAGCCCACTCTCACGAGGCTTTGAGCGACGGGCGCCAGGCAGCGGAAGGTCCCCTTTGTCCTTCTTTAAGCAGATGCTGCTGAGAGCCGGGAAGCTTCCCAACTTTCAGTAACACCCAGGTGCTTCCTGCCTGGACAGCCACGGCCCAGGTCCCCGTACGACCTTCCTAGGGCTCAGTGCTCTCCGAAAGGTCCCTCAACCTTGGATTATCTGCACCTGGAAAGAGTTCTGGAGGGACGCAGAGAGACGCCATTGCCTGTTCAACGCCCGAGATGCTTCAGCTGCAGACAGACACACTTCTGTGCCTGGAACCCGCATTTCACAGCAGGTGCGGATTTGTCTGGCAGTGATGACACAAAGTGCTTTTGGAGTGACGACCTTGATGACCTTTACAGAGATCCTTCTGATACTGTCTATGATGTAGACGTTCTTTTTGTTATGCTGTTTTTAGAAAACCTGAGTTTGTATATGTAGTCGCACCTTCTAAATCAGAGGGCTCTTTTAAGAATGAAATCTTACCACCCCCTCATCCTTCCGTGACTTCGAGGATAAATTCAAAAGGCATGATTTGGGCTACGAAGCCTTCCACGATCGGGCCCCTGCCTCTCTCCTCCTTGCGCCTGAGCTCTGGGCTCCTCTGTGAGGCCAGGTCCACGAAGCCTCTGAACCCTGCAGTCCTGGAGTGTTGATGCTCCCCTGCTCAGCCTGGTGCTCCCCTGCTCAGCCTGGTGCTCCCCACAAACATGACTTTCTCCGAGCGTCCTTTCTATGATTAGGCTTGGTCAGATTTCCCACCTATATGCGACTTTAGGATGGCAAACTTTCCCTGGAGACATGTATCGCAGCTCTAATTAAATAATTTATTGTGCAACTAGTTTGTCAGTTTCTGGTTCTCTGACTGGAATACAGCCTCTCAGGGCAGATACCATGCGTGTTCACGGCCATATTCTCAGCATCTTGTACACCACAGGCTCTCCACGTTCTTTTCGAATAAATGCATGGGGGAAGTTTAGACTGAAGAAAAAAGTAAACACTTGCTTTACAAAAAGACAGTTTTCTAAAGGAATTCTCAGTAAGACTGATTTTCCTACAAGCTTCTTTTATGTGTTTCAAATGTGACTGAATAGAATTCGTTTTACATGAATTTTCAGGAATAGTTCTATGCATAGAGTAAGGTATATGCCTGTATATAGGTGATGACCAACTGAACATCTAGAAAAGTTACAGACTTAAACAACAAAAAAAAAAAAAAAAAGAAAAAAAAGAAAGAAAGAAAAATAAGCGCTGGAATGCTCTTTTAGTGATTTTCATGCATTGATATGTCACTGATTTTTACTAGATACAATTTTAATCCAACGTTCTAAAGTTTGTTCAGCTTTTCTTCTCTTGGAAAATTCCATCCGACAGTGACGACGGGCTCCCATTTTGCTGAGAGAAAGGAGCAGCGTGGCTGGCGTGGTTCTGACATTACAGAAATGAGCAAAGCCACGAGGGAATGACGTGAGCCAGGTTGTAATACTGAATTCTCATCTGGTAGCATCTTACTTGAACAAAGACCTATACAACATCTGTAAAATAAATTTTGGGAAGGAATGGAAACCAGGAAATGACTGCTCATGTCAAATAAAGGAGTTAGAAGCTTACTTATCTGTACTAAAAAAAATTTTAGTATAAATGGAAACATTTAAAGTTTAATAACTTTAATTATGATCCATTTTAATCCGGTTTTCCTGAGTTTGATTTCCCATGGTTTCGACTTGAGGGCAGATACTAAATTACTAAATCAGAAACCATTTTTACTGATGAAAAGTTCTGTTCTTTGCAGTTACCTAAAAATTACTTAATCACAGTAATATCTCCCAGAAGGAGACCCTGAATTTCATTTTTCTTGGACATACTTAACACTTTGTTAAACACAAATAAAAACCATTTTTTTTTTTTTAGTGAAAACTCATACAATGATGAAGCAGCAAGGATAAGATTACTGGGTCCCCTGAGCAATAAGGGGTCATTTTCATAAATGTCTTCCTTCCCTTTTCCCCCCAAGTAACTAAAAAGGAAGCCAGATTTCACCTTTCAAACCACACGGTTTGGCCAACACAGTTGACCAAAAAGGGCTCTGGGGTAAAATCAACAGGACGAAATTCAGTGTGGACAAATGCAATGGTTTTATTAGCATTTATAAAGGATTTTTAAAAATTGTGAACCCCATTATGTGTACAGAAGGATATTAAAATGTCCAGTCTGAGGAATAACAACGAAATGAGCCCCTGTGTATCCATCCTAAGCCTGAGGAACACAGTATCACCGACGCTTTAGAAATGCCTTGTGTGCCGCCCTCAATTTTGTCTTCTTCTACTGAGATAATAATTCCTTTCATTTTCTTTATATGTTTGCTCCATCTGTGTGTATCCTTAAGAAATGCATTCCTTAGTTTTAAAAAGTTGGGTATCAAGCGCCAATCTTGCTATGCCAAGAAAAGGCAGCCTCGTCACTGTTAGAAACAAGCTCCCGGGAATCACCTTGGGCCACAAACCAGCTCCAGCTCCCCTGAAGGTTTGCGGAAGCCCCAGCGGGGTCGTCTGCGGGCGAGGGCGGGTCCTGGGGAGGGTCGGGCTGGGGCCGTGGGCAGTCTGGGGGGCTTGGGCGGCGGGAACTGGACAGCCAGGGGGAAGTTGGTGGAGGAGGGGTCTCCGTGTTTCCTGTTTCTCAGCTCAACATGGTGACTTCCAGATGGGAGGACTGAGCCGAAGCAGACGCTTCTGTGGAGTGAAGTGAATGTCCTCAGCTGATGCAGGTGGCGGTGCAGGGAGGGGAGGGCAGGGCAGGCCAAGCAGAGGTGAGGATCTGGCCAAGCTGACACCTGCCATTCTGCCCCCCGAGGACCAGACGGGACAGCCAGAGGCGGTGGAGCTCTCGGTGACGAAACATGTTTGTCTCTGCAGTCACACTGCTCCGGCTCGGACTCAGCCCTCGTCCTGACGCACGGCTGTTACCGTCCCGGGGTCCCGCTGCCTCTTGCTCACGTTTGGGCTCCTGCTTCCGAACCCCCTCCCCAGCCTGCTCTGTCTGGGCTGGTCTCCCACGGGGGAGCATGTCCTCCGTAAAGGTTGGTGGAGGAAAAGTCTTGAGACCCTGCAAGTCTGAAAATATCTTTTCTAGATCTTCATATAGAACCAAAGTGTAGAATCTTAAGCTGGAGGTAATTTTCCATGAGCATTGGGAAGGTCGTGTTTCACTGTGTCTCTGTGTCCGGTGTGACCTCGGAGAGGGTCTGCGCCGTTCTGATCCTGACAGTTTGACAGCACCTGACGTCTTCTCCCCGGACACCTGCCATGTGACCTCCTTGTCCCAGATATTCTGAATTTCACGATGACGTGCACCACTCTGAGTTTGTGCCAAACAGCGTGCCCTTGGTGGGTTTTCTCAATCTGGAAACTGATAGCTTCTAGTTCGGGGACATTTTTTGAATCACTTCATTGATAATCCCGTCTGTGCTCTTCTTCCTTCTCTCCTCCTGGAACCCTGGGCTGGTTCTCTGCTTTCTCTAATTTTCTTCCATTTCTCTCTTACGTCCCTTCTTCTTCCTTTTGCTCTACTTTGAAGGACATTTTCTCAACTTTGATTTCCGCTACCAGCCTTTTCATTCCAAGAACCCTTTTTGTTTTCCAAATGTCCTCCCCTTCCATTTTTTTAAAATAGCTTTTCATTTTTACTTCTTGCATGCACTGATTTTCTAATCTGCCTGAGGAGAGATTTAGTTTTGTCTTACATTAATATTTTTTTCCCTATGCAAATTTGTTTTCTCTAAGTTGCTTTTCAGGAAAGTTGCTTTTTTTTCTTCTACGTCATTCATGTTAGAGGTTTTCTGACATTTCTCTCATCTCTGCTTCTCTGACATGGTTGTGAGCTGACCAGACGCTCGGAGCACGAGAGAGGAACACGCCAGCTTTGGCCTCGCTGGAGCATAAGCTAGGTGGCGTCTTTGTAGGAGAAACTCCCAGATCATTATCTATGAATTTTTTTTTTCTCTTGGGATGTTCAGATTGCTCAGAGAAAAGTCCCTCAGCCTCTGCCAAGCAGGCAAAGCTCACAGGCCAGCATTCTAGAAGGTGAGAGCAGGAAGAGGCACGTTCAGCTTTAGGGTTCAAACAGCCTCTCAGTTTTCTTTGTGGGGTGCCCTCGGATGTGCCTGGAGTCCGCCCCTCCCCGCAAAGACTGAAAAAAAACTTTCTTGGTTCATGGAACCCTAAATATCTTAGTAATTCTTTTATGGTACTCCTAAAAGGCATACCTAATAATAGTTCCATTTATTATGTAGTTATTTCCGAAGAACGTAATAAGTATTTGTGTCTAAGCTAGTTAGTTACTGTTAGAGAAAATACACATGAATTGAAAGAAAGATATTAGTTTATTCTTAAGCAACCACACCTACTCCCTGAGGGCAGTGTGGGTGTGCAGGGCTTGTGCAGCCTCTCCTGGCCCCGGGCTGGGCAAGCAGCCTCCCTGCACGCTCCACGAGCATCTTCACGGGGCACTTGCTTTTTATCACACACTCGTCAAAAACTCAGCTTCACAAAGATATGATGTCGTAGAAAAGTGTGGAGGGTGATCTAATGTTGAAATTCTGAACTATTTCAAGCTAGTAGTTGTGTCATATCTGTCAGATGTCAACTCTCGATGTGTTTGCATCAAAAACTTCACATATATTACAGCAGCCCTGGCAGTTTGGTGCACCGCTCTGGGGCACCTTGTCACACAGTTTGGGAACCTGCATTAAGTTTTTGCCTGTGCACAACCTACCGGGATCTCAACAAACAGCCCCGGCACTGCCCTCCCACAACTTAACACCTCGCGCAATTAGCTAAGGATAATTTACTTGGCTTTGAATCACAGACTCAAACATGAACTCCACCGTGCAAGACCTAGGATGGAGCACACTGGGTAGCACAGATTCACACTGAGAGCAGGAGGCACCACGCTTTCATATGTGTGATTCTCCAACCACGCTCTGTGTGTGCAATTCTGCGTGCCGTTAGACAGTGACACAGAAGTAGCTCAGTGCGGTCTGCGGCCGTTTGCAGACAGCTGAGTAAGAGCCTGAGCATTCACAGCTGTCCAGTGAGTCTCCCGTCCCCACCCCCGCACGGGGCGTTGAAGAATTCAGTCAGTGTCGAGTCAGCATGTCAAAGAAGGCCAGAGCAGGTACGGTGACAAACGGATGCTGGTCTTAAGTAGGCCGACTAGCTGTTAATTCACAAAGCAGTCTGCAAAGGTCTGTGAAGCAAGCTGACTGCTGTCTAGACAGAGCGGGCGTGTAAAACACATCAGACAGATGCAACACGCGGTGACAAGAAAAACCTGCTGCAGCTGCACAAAGGCATTGGGAGGGAACCTGCTGTGTCCTTTATCTACATAGCTGATCGCCAATGGGGCTATCTACTGGGGAATTTCAATTTCATTTCTAGAACTAAAACATCTTGCCTGTGAATAGGGAAGGACATTAAAGAGAAGAGAAAAAAGAGATTAAAAGAATGATGGAGATGGAGAAAGAGCAGAAGAGAAGGAGGGAAGAGTGAGGGTGTGTGTTTGTGTGTGTGAGATAGAGAGAGGGAGAGAGAGAGAGAGGAGAGAGACAGAGAGAGCTCTCACAAAAGCCGGCCACCAAGGAGGCAGCGACTATGTCAGGAGAAGGGGAGACAGGACAAAGGGTGGGTGATACAATCTGAAAGCTTGAATATTTTCCTGAATTTCAAAGGCTATTTATGTTTAGCATTTGCAAAATATCCCTGACCTGGTCCTGTAAAATTTGTCTCCTGCCTCAGATGTACTGCAGTCGTGTCTGTTTCTCTCCTGTCCACGGCACAGGGGCTAAAAAAGAGCTACCGGGAAGCCAGTTCCTGCAACTGGTAAGTTCTACACAGTCGAACAGGTCAGGGGTCCATTAGGTATAACAGCCCATCAGCTCATTGATGGGGAGTAGACAGTCATATTTATTTTGCTTTTTCCCCTGACACGGCAACTTCAAGGTCGACGCAAGGGAAACACTTGGCAGCGCGTAGAAGAATCAGACCTGGTTTTGTCAGGCACGCCAAAGCTTCCTGTAAGCACAAATATGCTCTAACATTTGCTTGTTCTGAGGTTCTTGCTCATAACCACACACACAAGCAGTCCCTCGAGTAGTCATTCATGTGCCTGAGGGTTTTTCTGTTTGTTTAAACAATGCGATCAGAGACTGTGTTTAGTGCTGCGTGCCAAGTGCCAACTGCAGATTTCCCGGCGTGGAGCTTGGTGACGCTTCCCTGCGAGGGAGAAGGAGCAGTCCTCACAGTGCCACGGTCAATGGAACTGCGGAGACGTCACTAGAGGGCAGGGAAAATTTGCTGTGTTAGTTATTAACAGCTCCTGACTATATATGTTTTTTTTCTTATATTGACAGATTAGCTTGAAATATTTCTCTGCCAAGAAAAATTTGTTTTCAGCAAACGCTATTATTGTGGTTGGAATGGAGGAGTCTGTTTTCTTAAATACTTCCAGATCTAACTAAAGGGAAAATAAAAACAAGAAAATTCAGTGAACATGGAGAGGAAACCTTTTCACACATTGCCAGGAGAAGGGGTTTGAAAGGAAGGCCTGCCCTGTCTTGTTCTTTTCTTCATGATTTCGCCACCTTAACCCAAAAGGCATTTAAGCACGTTCTAGAGGTCAGGTGATTCCAT
This sequence comes from Eulemur rufifrons, assembly GCF_041146395.1. Classification (NCBI taxonomy): domain Eukaryota; kingdom Metazoa; phylum Chordata; class Mammalia; order Primates; family Lemuridae; genus Eulemur; species Eulemur rufifrons. The sequence goes on along the minus strand of NC_091000.1, from coordinate 2,036,448 downwards.
GAAGCTGCTTAGGATGAATTTTATTAAATAATTCACGATCAAAACTATATCCTAGAAGCAAAACAGCAAACTATAAGTGAAAGAGAGGGGGTGTCTACAGAGTGAGGGGCGAGGTGGTGGGGAGTGGGGTGTGGGCTCTCCCTCCTTATCCAAACTTATTCCTCATTAGCCAGTATCTTCCGGGTGTTTCCAATTTTCAAATATGTACATACTCAAAACTAAACTGCAGTTTCTAACCAGTGTTTTGAATTTTTAGATGATGGCTAGTTTATGATTTTCCAGCCTAGATTATGGGAGACATACGTTTAATGAATGTCCATTTAATGACAACGGCTAACAGCATGATGAACAATGAATTGCACGAATTTGCTCAGAGTCCAAAATGCAACATCAAAAGCAGCCTTAATCCGTTCCAGTAATAATGTTCGCAGAATTGTTGGCTCAAGATTTCCGTCTTACTTGTACATAAAACATTAAAAGACATAAATTGCTTTATAGGTTTGTTTCACACAATCAGCTATTTCTCACAGATAAAAGAGATGTTCAGTTCCTACTTTTACTTTTATTTACATTTAAAGTCTACTTAAAACAGTAAAAGCAAAAGATGTGTCTCACCTCCCTGCAGGATGTCCGTCCTAGCTGATGCAGCAGATCTAGTCTCAGAAGTCCCATGTGTCAGGGAACTAGCATCACCCCATTTCACACAAAGACACGTCACAGACAAGATGCGCAGTGTGTTTCCACAGTCAGGAAAGGGACTGCGGTGTTTGACGTGGTGGCTGGCCCGTTCGGCGGTGGCCTGCTCTAGTGGTGGCTCGTGACAAGCGGACAGTGGGTCCACTGCAGTTCTTCCCCAAGGGCGCTACTCAGCCTCCCTTGCGCTGGGGACCCCAATAGGGCCACACAAGTGCTTTTAAAACCCCAAACGCAGGTGCGAGAGGTTCAGGGGCTGACCTCAGAATGTGACCCGTAGAAGCCCAGAGAGAACCTTCCCGTCCCCAGGAAGGGTCAGAGCAGGGTCACGGCTCCTGAGACACATCCGGCAAGATCTGCTCGACACGGGGCAGAGGCACAGACAGGAAAGCAGCTTGTTTTTCTACCCTTCGCTAAGAAGTAAGTGGCACCGTGACTTTGCCGATGGGAAAAACACACAAGAGAATAGTCTCAGGGAGGATGTACTAGGAAATACCTCTGTAAAAGTTTTGTTTCCTCTACAAACACTGTGTCAGTCCTCGAGGACTCGTAAATACACGAGGAGTCTGAGGCCGGAGAGCCGTCGGCCGGGGCTTCTGGGGCTCGGAGCGCTCTGCCGAGGCCAGGTGACCCGTGGTTAAGGGGGCCCAGGGCACGATGACTTCCTTCATGCAGAGCAGCAGAAGTTACAGCCCAGGGCACACGCAGGAGACCCGCCGGGGCCCGCCTGCCCCTGACCGGGGGCCCACCTGCCCCTGACCGGGGGCCCGCCTGCCCCTGACCGTGGGCCCGCCTGCCCCTGACCGATGGCCGCCTGCCCCTGACCGAGGGCCGCCTGCCCCTGACCGAGGGCCTCCCCCGCTGAGAGCGATGGAGGAGCCCAGTGGCCGGCTCAGGGCAGTGAGCAGCACATTGCGCTTTTCTCCCGGAATTTTAGGAGGATGTTTTTCCACCGTCAGCTCACTTGGCTTTCTGAGCATAAAAGACCATATTTTAAAAAGCCTGACCTTCCTGTCTGAATGGAACTTAATGTTTCACTAATAAAGAAGCTGATGTAAAATGCAGCGTGCAGACCCCAAGATAAAGAAGATATTGTCTGTAAGGGGTTTCGCGTTTCCAGGGAACTGCAAAAACATCGTCCTGCTTACGGCTCTAAAGCAGAGACAAAGAACTATTGAAACCCAAAGACACATTACCTCCCTCCCCGCACAGAGAGGTTCTTACCGGGTTCAGCCGTAGATCGGGGTTCTGTTTGACACATGAAAAAAATAAAATAAGATAAATCAGAACAAAGTGTTAGAATGAGGTTCCATCCCATAACAAACCTACCGACCCGTTTCTACAGCCTTGCCGGGACTGTCTGCAGAAACGTCACAGTCAAACTCCGCAATACAAAAGACACAGTGACAGTGACAGTGGATCAGCTTGTATTTCTAGAAAGACAGAAACTGGAACTCTAGTAACACCACACTCTAGGAAGGTTTCTAAACTGCAGTTCGGTGTTGAGCTAGGAGCTTGTGAACCTCCTAAGTTACTCAACTTTGAGTCCTGATGTACATATGCACTTTTGTTGAAGGAGGAGCATATAACTGTCATCAGTGTTTCCAAGGGGCCACAGTTCTACTTTCCTAGCCCTCACACGGTGTGGATCATCTGGTCTGACCGCGCTCTGAAATAGAATCCAACTCATCTGGATGACCCAGCCCTTCCTCGTTTTCCTAAAGTTAGAGAGAATAAAACGGTCGGATTTGGGGAAATGGGTGTCTCTGCTTACTTTTCTGTAGAATTCTGAAATCCGGAGAGTCTTGGATCTCGCTCCCTTGCCGGAACCAGCGGACCTGCAGCGGGGGCGCGCCCCGCACCCGGCACTCCAGGACCACGACCTGGCCCTCGGCCGCCGCCACGCTCTGCAGCTCCTGAAATCAAGGCAGACGCACCCTTCAGACGTCTCTGTGTTTCTCAGCAATTTCACAGGGCAGAATAAAAATCTAAACTATACACAAAAGACAAAATACTAAATACAAAATGCATCACGAAATAACGGCCGCTAACTCAGGTGAGGACAAACACCTTTGCACCCACCGACCAATGGCTGTTCATGGTCTCCGTGCCATGAAATGAGTGAGGTTTGCCACGAGCCCTGCAGAACTCTCTGGCCTGTCCGCAAATTTGCATCGACTCTTCCGAATTTATGGAATTTGCTGGTCACCACTGTTACCTCTCTCCATCTGCACACTTCTTAACACTACCGCACTCCAAATGAACGTGCATTCTCACGAAAGCCAGATAAAAGAAAAAACGCACGCATTTGCTCTTGCGTGCTCTGACCCCTTCATGTCTGTTCTCCGCACAGCCTCTGCCCGCCTGGTTTCCTACGTCAGGTCTGCTAAGCACATGGGCTTCGGCATTTTCTCATTTTGAGATTCTGAGTAAGATCATAAACCTGCGGCCTTTCTCCCTTCTCCCTTCATTTCCTCCTCCCTGCCGCTGCCTTTGCTGTCTGTCCCTCACCCCACTCCAACTCCAGACCAATAAATCTTCACGATCCAACAGATTAGAAATTAATTTGGCTTTACAGGTACAGAGAGGTAAAGCTTTTATACTTGTTATTAAATATCAGGACATTGATAGCTCCTGCATATGAATCCTCTCTCTTCTTCCTCTAGGATTAACTGGCAAGGGGCTCGTTTAAACTTTTTGATTGTAGAGTACTGGACCCAACGTAAAGCACGCAGGACCCTTAAAGTAATTCAATTGTGATAAAGTACTTTACCGGTCCATGGACCAAAAGCAAGCAGATTTACACCAGAAAGTGTGTGTGGGCTTTGTCTGGTTTGGTCTGAATTATCTGAGGGGACAATAAATGACGTCCCCATGGCAGGTGTCCTGCTGTGAGTGTGTGGAGCCGCGAAGCTCCAGGCCCACGGCGTCAGCAGGAGAACCAGAGACCCTCATGTGGCATCTGAGAAGGTATTTGATGAGAATTTTGGGAGGTAACAAGAAAGACTTTTTTCTTCCAAGTGAAAAGATTATCAACCATTTCTGATTGTATTCTTTCTCCTTATTTTTAAAATGTAGAAAGTCTCTGATTTTAAATCAATTTTTTAACTTTGGGTCCAGAAAAGACGGAATTTAGTGGATCCCAACACGGTGTTAGTCACGGGGTCCAGTTTCTGTGGGTCAACCTGTTAACACGGTGACGGCCACACTGGAAAATAACATTTGCCCTGGGGCCACGGTGTTTTATTAAAACAAAATGATCCTAATTTGTTATGTTTTATTGTTTTCTGTGCATGAGTTACATGCAACACAATCCACATTTTTAGAATTAAACTGTCAATATTAACTGTAACAATAAGAACATCAACATGCACGATTTTCATGAACCGACTGCAGGGTTCTGCTTTACGTGGCGCCGTGCTCAAAGCCGGCCTGGGTTAGACACAGCCCACACGGCAGGCAGAGTGTTAGTTGTCTCCAGGCTTGTCCAGAAGCCACGCACGGGACACTGCAAATGGCACCCAAGTATTTTTCACCCTCAAGCTTTGAGGCACCAAAGGAGACTTTGATTTATCCCTAAAATGATGCACTGTTTTCCGTGTTGGGAAGTCCGAGATGTAGGACGTGGGCAGATGCCCAGGAACTCACGCAGCCGAAGCTCCATAATCATGCCGGGATTGCAGCTTGGCCCCTCCTGGAACAAACTTTTCCTATCTCGGAGAAAGCCACGGCCAAACACAGCGAGCCGCCAGGAGACCCTTGGGATGACACGAGGACCCCACAAGAGACAGCACGTGGAGCCCCGGGGGCTGCACCCGGCAGGCCGATCTCGCGGTGCAGACCCCGGGGCCTGGGTGTTCAGGGTGCACGCCAGGGCCCTCCTGTCACGCACCAAGTCCCTGACACTGAGACCCCTGCCCACACACACCTCCTTAGACTTGTCACAAGATTACTGTCACACAACGGCTGTTCAACACCATCTAGTCAGCCTCAAAGGTAACCGTGATAATCAGCCTGCTAATCTGTTCACTTTAGTTTGTACAGAGGCCCCACGAAGCCACGCGTGGGTGGGATCTGAGGACCCAGCAAACGCAGGGAACGAGACTTCCAGATGTCAGACCTTTGTGAAAACAGGAGGAAGGTGGGCGGCAGCGGTTCCATCCGGTCGGCAGAGATACGAGGTTGGACTCTGAACCTGAGAAAGCAGAGGCGCACGGGTCAAATTCCAAATACACAAACTGCGGGACAGACGGGCTCCAGCAGCCTCTCGCTGCGGGGACCGCCCCGCCCCGCCCAGCAGAGCGAGCGGCCGAAGCTGCGCCACACATGGCCGCGGCCCCCACACCGCAGCCCTCGGTCCCCTTCCCCAGCCCACGGCTGTTGCTCCGCTCCGCTCAAAAGGACACTCGGGGTAAAAGTTCCCCGGCCTCGGGGAGCTGCGCTGCTAAACGCTATTACCAAATGGGCTTCTGCGTGGGGGACTTCACAGGGGTCTCCAAAGTCCTCCCAGACCTCACGCTTTATTTAAGTACAGCCTGGATTCATTACATTAAAAGCATCAGCTACTGGCAGCGGAGGGTAAAGTAAATTATCGAATGTCTACCTATCTTATTTTTAACATCCACTGTTTTTTTGATACAGGGATTATAGGAAAAGAAGGGGAAAGGAATATATGTTATTTTTTTCTTGATGTGCAAAAAACAAAATAAAGGTGCCGAAACACTGATTGAATGGCACTCGTCTCTGGGGAAATGTAAGGATTTAAGAGTCATGAACGGAAAATATTTCTTTGTGCACAAACACTTATTTTCAAATAATCTGGACTCATTCACTTAGATAAGTGGTTGTTAGCATCTCAACCCGAGAAGATGGTGGCCCGGGACTGTGCCTGAACCCGCCGCAGGCGCCGTGGCCGCCGGCAGAGGAGCAGGGACGCCGGGCGGGAGCGGGCCTTGTCCCCACGCCTGGAGGACTCTCCTCTGGCCTGTGACTCAGGAGGTCTGGGTTTCGCTTGTCACTGTTTTTTTATGTCCAAAGAATACGTGAACACTTTGATAGTATTTACTCTGGGCCAGGTACTGTTCTAAATTTCACATGAAGATTAACTCACTGAGTCTCCACGACAACCCCGTGGGACTGGTGGTAAAATTACCTTCATTTTCAGATAAATAAATGAGGCACAGTCTCTATGACACCATTTGTTGAGGTCCCTTAGTTAGGAAGTGGCAGAACTGGGGTCAAAGCCGGCAGTCTGGCTCCGGAGCCCTGACCTGGATGTCACGCTGCCCACGACACCAAGTGACGGAGTCCCTGAGCACGTCATGCTTCTGGCTGTACATGTGGGATGGACATACCGCATTCCACCCAGTGTTCCTGTAGAACCTACACAACTTAGAAACGTGCTCTTTGCACGAGAACGATACGCACATCTCTCCGTTCTTAGGCTCCTCGGTCACACCTCAACACGTTCTGTCCTAGCCAAGAAGTGTTTCGTGTGGATTTCTTGTTTCTCAGACTGGTTTGTAAACTGTTTGGAAATGGGGCTGGTCACTTTTTCTTTTCCTATCTTGAAACTCCTAGCTCAGTGCTAAGCATTCAATAGAAACTTATCAATATTTAGACATCAAACACACACACACACCCCCTCCAATAAAACCCCACTGATTTAATCAGAAATATTTCTGTAAAACTCACTCTGGTGTAGGGTTTAATGCTTATGTTATATGCCATCTTGTAGTACCTTATCCTTCTTGATTCAATTTTATGAGCACAAATGTCTTTTCTCTACTGTTTGCATTTTCTACACATCGAGGAGTGCACGTCACACACTGTAGCTACTTTTCTCTACTGTTTGCCTTTTCTACACATCGAGGAGTGCACGTCACACACTGTAGCTACTAAAGCACCCCTCAGCACTCGGCGGGTCATACAGGCCGATGACAAATGAGTGCTGGCCGCAGGACACAGTCACCAGTTAGGACTGAGTTCACACCTCAAGAGTGTGGGGAAAAACCCCCTCTGTGGGTGTTGTCTTTAATGATATTCATTATATCATCATGATTTAGAGACATTTAGATAAAACAGTTTTTACTTTTTTAAAAAAAGTTCATGTTGCTTGTGTTTGCAAAGTTAAGTTTGCCATAATTACTTTCTGGTAGATTATAGTATCGTTCTTTCCTGGCCAAAGCAGTCTTGCAATGAAATGAAAGCAGGAACAAAAAGCGTGGTGAAGTCAAGGGACTTGAGTTGTTTTTCTTATCTGTTTAGATTTTAGGAATGGGAAAGGTTTTTGTTGGCATGTGGACTTTTCTTGCCTTTTAATTTGTTTGAAATGAGCCAATGAATTTGGCTACATGAAGAGATTGCATATGTGAGGGAAGAAACAGTTATGGCTAAAACAGACACCATTTAGTCAGATCATCAGCTGGCCGGGAAAGAGGTTCCCAGTAGACATGCAGATGCTGACTAGTGGGTGGTGTGGCCGTGGTTAGAGATTATTTTCGGTGGATGAGAAGGAAGAGCATCATCTACCATTTTCATTCCTCCCAGTTCTGTTTCCGTGGAGGAACTATTTCGAGGGAGTATACCAGTTAGAATCAAAGTTATATTCTTAAAACCAAAGTCTGCTCATGAGCTCACCTCCTCGCAGGCGCTGGCCAAGGCGCACTTACCTGTTGAACAGGGACAGACAGTGGTTGGATCACAGCTGTGGTCACCCCTGTCTTTGGAGATGACGCTCCTATTGTCAAGGACACAGAAGTTGTTTTCTTTTGAGCTCTGGAAAACAGGGAGGCAAGTGTTCAAGTCAGAATCTTTCTTAGCAGGAACCATCCTTTGAAGCACTTCCTCATAAGAGCAGGGTTTCTTTTCACATGCCCAACCCACTTCAACTGCAGTTGCTTTAGGAACGGGAACCCGGGGCCGACGGCCAGAATTCCTGCGCTCAGCACATGGCCAGACTGCATCCAATAGACGTTTAGCAAAAGTCAACACACGAATAAAAGAAAAGCAGCGAGATGTAACACAGACATTGCTGACGATTCCAAAGTATCAAACTTGAAAGTCTTAAGATAAAATATTTGGGAAAAGTCCAATCTTTACCAGTCAGCAGATATTTGAAATGTTTAGGGGTGGGGTCCTATATTTAACTGAAAGTTTTGGTTGTCTGTTTTAAGTCTAGCAGCTGTTCTTTGTTCTGGTTTCTAATTTTGTTGAGAGTATCTTGGGATTTTTGTCTTTTCCTAGTGTATAAAAGTTAGTGAGGTGTAGAGAAAAGATCAAGAAGAGTTGGTTCCAGGCCCAGCTGTCCAAGTAGCTGGCAGTGTTGTCTCAAGCAAGTCATGTAACTTCTCTAAACTTGACCTTCTTATCTAAAATCAGGGGTGGGAAAGTACGTGGTCTTATAAGGTCCCTTTAGCAGCTGTGACTATTTGATGCTGAATGTGTATAATTGCCATGTATATACTAGCAGATCAAAGGAATTTATTATCATAGTCTCAATATGAATGACGTTTTCTACAAATTTCTGGTAGATTTTATCTTTGCTAAATAATTAAGCTATTAACATTTTATTAATAGCCCGCATGTCTTTGTAGGAATAACTAAATTCTGTGATTTGTCAGGTACAAGATCTAAATAGAAATAGATTTTTCCCTGAATGAAAATCCATTTCTGGCCTAATTAGATATTTTCCAATTTGTATAGATGAATTGGTTCTCATTTACGTTTTAGTAATGATTTAACTGATTTTCTGTCAATGTGATAGCTCTTTTCGTATGTTTCTAATCAGTTAGAGAGCTGTCTTTGAAACTAATGTTTATGGTTAAATTTGGGCATGTCAATGACGACATGCAGACTTCATAGTTCAAATTTGTAAGTTAAAAAATGCGGTTGAACTTCAAATATCTGATCTCTGATTGACATCATTTGACCTTTTCCTTCAAAGCACGGTGTGCACAGCCCCAGACCCCAAGCATCCTGCTGCCGTTCTCTGTTCATGAACAACTGATGGAACTGCAGGCACTCACTGTGGCATAACTCCAGCTTTTAACTTGAAAGCCAAACTTTCACTGTCAGAATCTGTTGAACTGGCACCTGGGGAAGCATCAAAGATAACGACAAAGTTAAGACGTCAGCAGTATTTATAAGAATTCAAAGAATTATATTACTCATTTTAAATAATAACATACAAATTCTTGTTTTTGACCTAATTACACAATGGAATAGAGAATGATTCAGGTTTAGACCATTTTCCATTGGACCATTTCTTCAGAAAAGCATTATTAAAAAGAATTATGATAAACAGTTTTCTTTAAAGCAATATGCTTTTAATGGCAGATTTATTTTTGGTTTTGTTTTTATCACTGTGGCCATCACAGCCCCACTTTTAAACGGCTCATGAACTATGGAATACACGTGTTTAATGTGTCTGTGTGAGAAATGTCCACGCGCTCAAACCGCAGCCCTGTCCAGCAGATTACGGAGTGTGGACTATTAATATCTTCATTTCTCATTAACCAGAAGATGCCGTCTGCCTCTGGGGAAGATCAAGTGCAGCAGTGGCTTCGCTCTTGAAGGAGGGGCCTCTGGGTTTGGACCAGGCTCTCCCAAACTCCTTGGCGTCGTTACTGTTGCTACACAAAAGGTCACTGTATCAGCTTTTAGTCAAAATGTAAATAAACTGCACTCAGATTTTAATGTCTACCTATTTTGTATCAAGAGATTTTAGATGATAGATTTTAAAATAATTGCAAGAGTTAAAAGTATAGTCTTGATGTTTCTAAGATATATTTAACTTGGGTTATTTAAGTTACCGTATAAAATAATACATGTTTATAGAAAAATAACCAAATAGCACAGAATTGTGTGACATAACAGTCACAATCAGTGGGAACCTTTGTACATACCATTCTGCACATGTAAACAGTCCGGTCTGCATTTTTTCAGATAAGTTAAATACTTTGTGTCAACATACATACATTACTGTGCATAATGATACCGATGGATTCGTGCGATATACATGCTTTGCAATTAGCTACTTTTGCCATCAGTAGACGCAGAATACGTGCGTCACTCGGTTCCCTTGGCCGGCTGCCCGTGCTCCCTCCCGTGGCCCGACTGCAGTATGTTTTCCAGCCTTTTATTGACATTGAAAACAGTCATGTTTAGGTAATTCTGCTGGAATGTTTGCTGTCCCTTCCTATTTATTTCTGTAACCACCACCCAGTGCAGGCTCTCCTCACCTGGTTCCTGGGCTACCACACAGACTCTTATCTTATCTTCCCATCTCTCTCCCTCTCAAATTCACCTGTGCTACATCAGATTAATGTTCCTAGAGTACACGTTTGTTGTTAAAGAAAGCAGATGATTTGAGTCTCCACTCAGTAAATTAAAAACCCCCAAGCCTGACATTTAATGGACTTCACGATTTCTAACCTGATTTTCTAGCTTTATTTGCCAGAACCTCCTGCACTTCAAGGCACGGAACCCTGAGCCACAGAGCTGAACCTGCTGGTGTGTGTGCTCCACAGGTAAGGGGGTGGCGGTGAGGAAGACACACACACACACACACACACTCCTGCCCTCGTGAGAACACACATGAGAAATAAACACACGACATGGCGGGGGGTGAGACGGGACAGCGCTAGGCAGGGGAGGGCACAGGCCGTGCCGGGCAGGTGGCGGGAGGGGTTGCAATTTTTTTTTTTTTTTTGGGACAGAGTCTCACTTTGTTGCCCGGGCTAGAGTGAGTGCCGTGGCGTCAGCCTCGCTCACAGCAACCTCAAACTCCTGGGCTTAAGGGATCCTCCTGCCTCAGCCTCTCGAGTAGCTGGGACTACAGCCATGCGCCACCATGCCCAGCTAATTTTTTTCTATATATATTTTTAGTTGGCCAGATAATTTCTATTTTTAGTAGAGATGGGGTCTCACTCTTGCTCAGGCTGGTCTCGAACTCCTGACCTCGAGCCATCCACCCGCCTCAGCCTCCCAGAGGGCTAGGATTACAGGCGTGAGCCACCATGCCCGGCCAGGGGTTGCAATTTTAAGGACGGTGGCAGGAAGGCTCCACTGGACCCAGAGAAGGTGGGGGCTTTCCCACTTTGCTTGTTTTCCATATTTTTACCTTAAATTATAGTATTCACTCCCTAGGAAACCCTTACCCAGTTTTTTTTTCCCCTCGAGACAGGGTCTCGCTCTGTTGCCCAGGGTGGAGTGCAGGGGCTTCATCACAGCCCACCGCAACCTCACACTGCTGGGCTCGAGCGATCCTCCTGCCTCAGCCTCCCCAGTAGCTGGGACTACAGGTGCACCATGACGCCCGGGTAATTTTTCTATTTTTAGTAGAGACGGGGTCTCGCTCTTGCTCAGGCTGGTCTTGAACTCCTGACTTCAAGTGACCCTCCTGCCTCGGCCTCCAGTCCCTCCCGATGTCCTCTCCTTCAAGGTCAGCCAGGCATTGCTCTGTGCTCTTTCTTCTCTGAACTCCCAGTGCTCCCGTCAATACCCTCACGTCACCTATAGTGTCACACCTGCCAGGAGGTCGTTAGTTCCCTGAGAATTCACGTGGGCTTAGGAAGCGAACTACCAACTTTTGACCACCCCACTGTGAGTCTGCTAGTGCTCTACTTCATTTAGTTACCATAACAGTGGACCTCGGCAGGAAGTGAGTTCCAATTCACAGATAAGATGACTGAGGACCAAGAGGTTATGTAATTCGAGTGAGGTCACGTAACTTGAAGCAGTGGTGACAGGAAGTGCACTCGCGCAGTTTGAACTCGTGATCCGTGCCCTTCCCTCCTACCGTGACCCTCCTGTGCCGCGCACGCCCGTGTTCCTCGGGACTTTCTCGCCGGCTGGGTGAGCGAGCGCAGCCGGGAGCGGCGAAGCCCGCGTGGCACAGGGAGAGGCTGTGCGAGCAGAGGGGGGCTGCCGGGAGGCCGGGCCAGACAGTCGTGCGGGGTCTGGAACTCGGGGCCGCTGCGCTTGGAGTTGGTTGCCGCGCCATTGCGTGTGGGCGGGGAAGATTATGCAGAGTTAACTGGGGGAAGAGGGGAAACTGGGCAAAACAAACAACAAACCCTCAAAAATAGGTTGCAGACAAGGACACCTTTAGCTGTGATGAGGGCAGGGAGAGCTGCGCCAGGAAATGCCAGGGAACACTCGGCCATCAGGTCGGGGTCACCCGAGAGACCATTTTATTGGAGTCATAAAAGGGTTTGGGAGAAGGGGAGGGGTGGCAAAAGCCATATGGAAGTTATCACAGACACTCTCAGAGTGGCCAAAAACTGGGGAGAGAAATCGCTATTTTTCACCTGATTCCAAACATTGAAATCATCACACACACACAGAAAAATCCTCCGACGACCTCCATTTAGAAAGCCATTCTTGCTGCGTTTTTTTCTAGCTGAGTTTCAGAGAAAGGGAAAGGACCAAAAGGGTTGTTGTCCCGGAATAAGAACACGTTTGCTGGTTTTCGCACACCTGTCCAACCCTTGTGAAATCTCAATGTCACCTTGTGGCTCAGGTGTCAGGGCAGCTCTTGCAGGCGGTGGCAGATCAAATCTCCCCCTCTGCAGCGGCTCCCTCCCTCCCCCGGGCAGTTCTTCCCACCCCCACCCTGTCCTCCTGCCAGCCATCCGCCTTGCACCTGCCCGGCAGGAGAAAACACCCGGTCTCAGGTTAACATTTCCCCCCTGTTTATCACCCATCACTTTCAGATTCTGATGCAGGCTCCAATGCAAAAGAGCTGCATGTTCTAGTCCTTGCAGTTACCATCATTGTTCACCTAATATTTACCTGCCTAAATCTTAACTCGCCCTGTTTTCCTAAATCCTCAACTCCTGCACCCCGTGAAGGGATCGCAGGCCACTGATCCGGCTGGCAGGGGCACCAGTGCAGTGTCACGCAAGCCTCGGTCTTCACTTCAGAAGGAGCTCCCTTTCCGTTTTTAAAACTTACCCAAGTTAATACTTTCTTTTAAGAAAAGATCTAGAAAATACACAAAAGCAAGAATGAAAGAGAAAAGTCACCTGGAATACTGCAATTCAGATACTTTGGAGCATATCATTTCAAAGTTTATCCATGTGTATGTAGATAAGTGATAAATATGTTTTCAAAAGTCAGACGATGCTCTACCTACTGTTCAATTATTGCCTCCCCCTCACACGTACTATGCTGTGAAACACTTTCCTGTGTCAATAAATAAACACGTACTTTATGATTTTCTAGTGGGTGCTTCAAATTTGTGTGGATTTATCATAATTTTATCATTCCATTATCATTAGATAGATTTATTTTTTTTGCATCTGCCCAGAAAGATGTATAAAATTACAATATAGCAAAACATCCATTTCCCCACACTCATGAAAACACTGTGTTCTAATTATTTTTATTTTTGTCTATCTGATCCTTAATTTAAAAACACATACATTTCCAAATGGCAAAAAACTAGATGTAAATCATATAGCTTCAGCCTCAGGAAATAGGCAGTCTTCATAGAGGTAGATATCAACTATTAAAAACACATATACATATATGTGTTTTAAATCCCTAAGTGACTTTACTGACCTGAGTCACGGACTTTATCCTTCTGCACCTGCTTTACCTTTTACTATTTCAGAGTGACTGTGTCTGTCTCTCATTCCTTTCTCCCTCCCTTCTAACTCGGTTGCTATGATCACGGGCGCAGCAGGAATCACTCACAGACAAGAGTGACTGAGGCAACGTCAACGACATATCACTTTATAAATGATGAACGGCTATAAAGGATTCATCAATTCAATCAAAATGAGTTTTAAGCAATGTTTGATGACAGGGGTAGATGCTAGTGACAGAATAGGTTAAATTTTAAAAAGCAGGGTACAAAAGAATTTATAGAGCAAAAATATACCTACTCACGTGGAGGAAGAAGATTGGAAAGGTCGACATGTTAAGAGTGACTATCGCAAGGCAGTGGGATTAGACGTGGCTTTTATAACTTCTGTTCATCTCTGTATGTTCATTTTTAGAAATAAAAACGTGCAAGTTTTGTACCGGTGGCAACAGCCCACCCTGCACCGGGCACTGCCCTGGATGAACTCACCGGGCCTCACGGCAATGTGAGCATCTCCCGGTGAGGAAACGCAGGCTCAGAGCTGTGAGCAACCGCTCAAGGTCACGGAATGAGGAACGAAGACGGCCAGAAACACTACGAAAAGTCATTTAAAAATGAATGTTGTGAAGAACGGCCAGAGCTATGCCTAGATCCTCCGGCTTCTCCAAATCCGGCCAAGCACAGGAGCGGCGCGGCAGTGGTCCTGGCGTCCGCCTGGGGTCAGCTGGAGCCGTACACCCGTCACAGCACAGCTGCTCCAACGTCACTTCCAGGGGTGCACGTTTTGCCTGCCGACTCGGAGCACTGAGAACGTGTGTCGACAGGCCGTGCCAACCGCGTCACGCGCGTCCCCTGTGGTGCCTGCCCTCCCCTCCACCTGGCCCCGAGGCGCCCCGGCCACACGGTCGGTGGAATCCAGCTTCCTTCCCGGCACTGTGGCCCGTCCTGCCCTCTCTGGAGCTGTGAAGCTACAAGGGTCTGCGAGCCATCGTCCAATCCTGGGGGAGGCAGCGGGGAAACGCGAGACGTCTGTTCTGATTCCGCGTGTTCACGCTGATCTTTCCTGTCTACACAGGAAATTCTCCAGAACGTCTTTGCCAGCGAGTCCTCGAGGGCCCCCCCGGGGTACACGTGGGCAGGTTCTGCGCCTTTCTCCTTTCTAGAGACTCCACATCCTGCCCTCCCTCCTCCCGAAGCATCTGTTTTTCTCTCTTGTACCATTTTCATCACCCACAAACGTGCTCTAGCAGCTCCTGCCTGACGCGCAAACCGCACAAAACCACCTTTCTCCACCCCACGCTCCTCCCAGACACTGGCCGCGTCTCTGCCGCGGTGAAGCAGGACGTCCCAAGAAGTTATCGTTAAATATCTGCTGCTCCTCACCCCCTGGTGCGTGGTCTTTGTGCCTCTCCACGTCCCTCAAGCCCCCTCTCAAATCACCCACAGCGTCCCATGCTGCGAATCCAGGGCTCCCTCCTCGAGCTCCTCTGGCCGGATCCCAGCAGCGGACACGGCGCCAACCCCTCCTTCGGAAGCGATTTCTCTCTCCCCGCCTACACCTCTCTGCTGGGCTCCTCTCTGACCCGGGGCTCGTCCTCCTTAACCTCCTCTGCTGGCAACTCCTCGAGCGGCGAGCCACGTGCAGGGGTGTCCCAGGCTGGGATCAGGCCCTGCCCTTCCCTGTCACCTTTCTCCCTGGTTGGTCTTTCTGGCGTCAGGGCCAGTCCCACGGCTTCAGCTGCCATCGACACCCTGCGGTCCCCAACAGTCTCCCCGCTCTGCGCTCTGCATGTGAATGTCCCTCGACTGACCGGACACATCTGCCTGCTCTCCAAACAGATCCCAACTCAGCTCACTCAAAAGAGACCCTCACTCCCTCTGTCCCCTAATCTGCTCCTCTCCAGGCTGCCCCGCGGCAGAGACTGGCAGCGCGGGCCACGCAGGGTAGAGCCGAATCCACAGTCACACCCGGTCCCTCTGTCCCCTCACCCTCCTGTCTGACCACCGCGGCTTCTGGATCCACCTCCGAACTCCACCTTGACCCCGACTCTCCTCCCACTTACCGCTGTGCCTTCCTGAAGCACCGTTTCTCCTCTGTCCTGCTGCGATCCGCTTCCAACTGGTCTGCCCAGTTTTAAGCCAAAGCAACAGTTTAAAAATACAAGCCAGTTGAAATCCTTCATGATTTGAGATTTTATTTAGAATGCAGGCCAAACTGCTGCCAGTGACCTCAAGGCCCCATGTCCCACCTAACGGGGCTGAGGTGCGACCTTCTGAGCTGCCCCTGCCCTGGGATGCCCCGGTTACCTGACGTCCTCCTGCTGCTTGGGCACAGCTGGCCGTCCCCATCGGGGCCTCTGCACGCTCCCTCTGCCTGGAGCACCATTTTTCTTTTATTTTTTGAGACAGAGTCTTGCTCTGTCACCCCAGGTAGAGAACAGTGGCGTCATCATAGCTCACTGCAACCTCCAACTCCTGGGCTCAAGCGATCCTCCTGCCTCAGCCTTCCCAGGTAACTGGCACTACAGACGTGTGCCACCACGCCGGCTAATTTTTCTATTTTTTGTAGAGACGGTTCTTGCTGTACATAAATGTTGGTTGAATTAAGGTGATAGGCTCTTACTTAATCTAATGTGATCTCAGTTAGCATCTGTATCACAGAAGCAGCACACTCAAAAACCCGCCGTATGTCCAGCAATCCTGCAAGTGAATGAAGCCCTGCGTGGAAAGGTGCTCTGTCTGAACTTGAATTTGGAGACAAATCCCATCATTAGCAGATAGGTTTTTTACGGAAGTTTAAGTTTCCTTCATTGTATTTCTAAAATGCTTCAAGAATTTTGCCAGAAGCCCACCCATGAGTAATACTGCTGCCTCATTAGTGAAATGCTAAAAATCTTTTTGTCATTCATTTTTCACTCAGGTAGCACCTTGAAATACCTGTCAGTGCCATGTGGTGGCTCAGAACATGGGCCCTGGGGCGAGACCCTCTTCCCTCTCTGGGTCTCAGTTTAGGGGGACGCCAGTCTTAGGCTTCCGGCAAAGTTTGAATGATTATGTATCTATCTCTGTGTGTGTGTGTGTGTGTGTGTGTGTGTATTTTATAAGTGCCACATAAGTATTAATCATTGTGACATATAGAATTTTGCTGTTATTAAAGGACAAGGTCCCTTGAGGAGCCTGACAACGTTTGCCTCCAAGAAGAGTGTTGAGGGTCATTTTATTAAAAGGAAAGGTACCTGCTTTTAGTCATCAGTAACAGTTACTTTTAAAACTAAATTCTTTTTGTCAGTTCTCGAAGGAGCTATAAGTTCACATCTTGCTTTCTTCCATTTCAAATAATAAAGAAATTCAGTACTATTGAATGGTTTTAAAAAATGAAGATTAAAGTAGTGCAGACCTCAAGGATTTTAATCTACTTTCTATATTTTAATTATTATTTTGAAAAGCAACCAATTAACAGAGTGCTCACCAATTTATGGATTTAGGGACTGTAGTGCTTAAAACACTTCCAACTGTTTTAAATTATTGGTATTGATCAAAACACAATAATAACGTAAACTCTGATACTTTGATACCAAGGTTTCCAATTGCTTAGGTGCTGAGTCTTGTCAAAAACAAACACAATAGAAATATTCCATTCTCTGCCAACCCCTCTGTAACTCAACACCGAGTCTTGAAATCATTCTCGCCCAGCGACTGCAAGTTCCTGGTGTATTTAGCAGGAATCATGGAGTCTTAACAAAAGAGGCAAAATTCTAGAATTTAGTAAAACTGAGAGCATTTTAAAAATATTCAATCACTTACGATTCCCATGAATGATTTCCTAAATCCTTTATAGTGTAACTTTTGTTGGTACAGTGCTTCAATTATGCTCCCATACTTTATTTACTAGGGAAAGATAAAAATAAGTTGGGTACTTTACAGTTTAAATAAATTTAAGTTAACATAGCTGAAATTTTTTAAATTAAAAGGAACAAATGTTGACATTAGGGATAACGGGTGTGTGCCTCAGTGTCAGAACTATTCAATGTGTCTGTGAAGTTTTTGTGAGAAAGGAGGTTTGAGCCGCGCCACCGTGCCGTTGGCACAGGAAAGCGCCCCCACGACGAGCCCTGCGCCGCTCACGCCATGAGACCCCCTTCGCCAGGCCCCCCTCACCTTCCACGAACACCTCAGCAGACGTAGTGTCCGAGCCGCTGGGGTTCGTGGCCAGACAGGTGTAGCGGCCTGTGTCGTCCTCAAAGGCCTCCGCTATGACCAGGGTATGCAGGTCCCCGTCGCTGCGGATCTGGATGTCGGGACAGTCGTGCAGCTCCTTCCCCTCGCAGAACCACCTGGGGGTCGGGGGGAGAGAAGGAGGTTTACACAGCGGAGCGGAGGTGCAGGCGGGATGCTACGCAGTAGCTACGAGTTTGGTTAAGAAAAACATCTGTGTCAACGTTACTGATGGAAACTCTTCCGTCTAGACCATGACATTCAGGACTGGGCAGTCCCCACGGGTTTTCTTTGTAAAGTGTCACGTACATTTTAACAGCCTTGACACAAGGGACATCGTCAAACTCAGACCATTTCAGTCACAAAATAAAAGGAACAGAAATTCAAAGGGTTTACATAAATTCAAATGAAGGGAAAGAGAATCATTATTTATTAAATGTCTATTATATGCAAATAGGACCTATTTTTTATCTTCACAGCAACCTTATGAAGTTGTCATTGCATTTTTAGATATAGGACACTCTCGCTGCCCTGGAGCAATGACAAAGCACACGGATAGTGTCCCTAACACTCTCAGCTTCGCCTTACATCAGGCGTGTTCCTGTGGATGTAGACATGTTCTAACAAAGCTGCCGATTCCTCCTGTCTAGTTCCTGGTGCAGCCGCGAAGCAGCCACGGAACTGCCACGCCACGGGGAGCCCAGCAAACCGGAGCAGCAAACCTCGCAAAGTGAGAGTGCGTGGCACCTTCCCGTCCGACGGAGCAAGAGTTGCTAATATAGGAATAAACTAGTTGGGACTGGTTGTCAGATTTTAAGACCATAAACGGGGTATGAAAATAACTTTGCCCTGACCGGAAATAAAATGTAATATGGCTGAGATGTGGTCATAGTCATTCATTCATCAATCATGTATGTATTCATCCATCACAGCGCTGACTGCACTTCAGCTACACTCCAGGAGCTAATTGGGCACACAGCTGTCAGCCAAGCCAGGTTTCTCACTTCATGAGACCAGTAGTAGGGGCTAACAGAAGAATACCCAATTACAGACGTAAGGAAATACACTGAATATGCTTTACCTAATGAGCCTAGTTCTTCCATCACAGGGAAGTGTGTAGTGCTTCAGAGATGCTGGCTGGCTACAGCTTCATACTTGCAGACTAAGTTTGCTTTGGATAAAATACTTAGACGGCAATCAATTTATTGGAAAGGAGACAATGTTCATGAGTCTTGAATTTTCCCCTTTTATCCATAAAGGATTACAGCATGTAGGAGAAACAAAGGTTGTAGCATTCGAAGCTCTGTAAGATGACATATTTCTTTATACCATTCTGTGCTGGGATTTTGAAATCAAGGTTGTTAAAATATACATATATACATATATATATATATATATTTTTTTTTCTTTCTTTTTGTTGCATAATGGTTCTCTTCCCCTCTCAGGATTTTCCAAACATTCCAGACTACAAACGAGATGGTGCCAAAAATTCAAGGATCAGGTTATGGCACCAGCAGGACGTGGCTGGACTGAAATCCAAGAAGGTGTTTTGCATTTAAAAAGTGCAGGATTTAATTGTTCACTTTCTACATTTCAAGGTGAGCTTACATGTGACCGCTGACTTGGGCTGAGTCCAGCTGCTCGAGGGGAGTGGCTGCATCTGTCCCCGTCCCAGGGCAGCGTGGTCAGGGATCGGGGTCGGGGGACAATCAAAATCGGGGAC
Organism: Eulemur rufifrons; assembly: GCF_041146395.1. Classification (NCBI taxonomy): domain Eukaryota; kingdom Metazoa; phylum Chordata; class Mammalia; order Primates; family Lemuridae; genus Eulemur; species Eulemur rufifrons. The sequence goes on along the minus strand of NC_091000.1, from coordinate 2,017,225 downwards.
TGCAGCTGCTCAGAGAAAATGTCTGCCCTTGAAAAACACCAGTCGCTTCCATTCTTGGGGGGCGGAGAACATTTAAAACTCGACCTCCCTGACGTGCCGTGTGGCCCTGGCAGCTGGCAGAGGGCTCGGAACGGCAGACGGGGCCAGGAGACACATCTGGGAACGCTCAAAGCACGCGGATTCTACAGGATGGGGCCAGAATTGTTGACTTTTATGAGAATAAACTCAACCAACTAATGAAAGGAACCAACAAATTTACTGCAAAGCATAATATATACTTTATAGTACAGAATACTAATAGTTTATGTTAAAAATCACATATGGCACAGCTTGGCTTACAAGTCGACTACAATATCTATTCTAATACTACCACTTAGCAGGAAATATAGATTTTATGAGTGACAGTTTCTTTTGGCTGTTTTTATTTTATGGAACCACAGCTATGTTTGATGGAAATTCTCTGCGTACCGTATTTTAAACATATGGCTTTTAAAACGAAACAAATCTGACTTATAACACTTATAAAGCTTCATCAGCGAACCTTGGCTAACGCTCTCCGACTTTGCTAAGCAGAACGGCGAATGTTGGGAGCCAGTGAATGGAAAGAATGGGGTGCTTGCTAAATAAAAACTTTTCAAAACAGTTTTTATTTTCTCCTCTAAGTCAGTTTCTTTAGGCTCATGAGGAAACATGTTGGAAGACATCTCTCCGTTTTCCCTCACAACTGCACTGATTTGCACTTCCTGGGCAAATTTATCTTCAGAGGGATGTCAAGGAGACAGCAGGACGGCAAGTTGAGCCCCCAGCTGTCCCTGTCCCCAAAGTCCAAGCAACCATGTGGCTTCCTGAAGTCCACGCTTGAAGAAAACCAAAGCAACCAGTTCCTGTAACGCTATTACGATGACAATAAAGGACGGGAAGAAACTGACGGATGAGTGGTCGGCACTGGCCACGTTCTCCAGGCGTCCTTGCCCCCGGAGGCACGGCAGGGCCTGCCACGAGCCCGAAAACCACCAACGCGAAATTGGCAAGTTATGCCCAAGACCAATTTTGTTTATTCCTAAGCTCAAAGTCAGGCCATCTGTAAGTATTACATTTTATACGTCCTCAATTAAACAACAATTAATTTTTATGGAGTGTTTTTTGTCTTGTCACCAAAGATTTCTTAATTTTTTACACGTGTGCACATTAACCATAAGCCACAGGATGTTTATTCTGTCATGTGGATTTATAGGCAGACCGGAGTGAAATTAGTCCTTGTCTAAATTTACTATGGCTGTAATTTCATGACTGCTTAGCTCGAAGGCCAATAGCTAAATCTGTGTGGACAACAGATGTATTTTAACCTTATGGCCCAAAAGGGACCAATAAATAGATTGGCTTTTTGAAATTCAAAGCCCAGGAAATGATAAAATAGATTTTGAACCAAAACCAGACTCCTGACTAGCAAGTCTTTCCTCAATAATCATTTTATCTCCTAAGAAAAGATAAAACAGAGGGGTGGACCAGCCCAGATAAAAGTAACTTTAAAAATGATTTTAGTTTGTTTTTTTATTTGACCATGAGAGGTGGCTTAGTGTCTGGACACTAGGAGCATGCAGATATTTAATCACTGCTCTTCAGCGGCAACTATAAAAACAGGCGAGTGGAACCTCCACTAAATATCTGTGCCGCCAGAAGCTGTTGCACTGTTAGACTGCTTCCGAATACTTCTCACGCTGGTGACGTGGTAGAAGGGACCGAGGACTGGGGTCAGCAGTCCTGCTCTGGTTTCGCCTGGTCCATGGACCAGCTCGGTGACTGTGGCCCCATCACTCTCTTGTCTGGGGCTTGAGTCTCCTTATTTGTGAAATGCGAGGAATGAGCTGGGCTAGCCTTGTTTCCTCAAATGTGTCCCAAGAAACCAGTTCTGCAGCAAGTTGACAGATAACATTGAAAAGGTTTCTGCGGCCAAATAGGTTTACGAAGCACTGGGTTAAACAAAGTTAAACATCTGTCTTTACTCCAGAATTTTTTAGGGCTTTGACTGTGCCAATATATACTGCGTTTCCACGAGAGAAATATGGCAGCCATCACTCTCAATCTTCCTCGACCATGGAGCATGTGTTCCGAGAATTATGTTGAAGGACTAGAGTTCTGGGAACACATTCTGGAAAACACTGGCTTGGATTATCACTAAGATCCTATCTCACTCTACGACAGTGACATCTAATACCTGGCATACGTTTTACAGCCACCTTTTCCAGTGCTTCTGAAGGACATCGCACGGGGCGAGCCCCATGTCACGCTGGTCCCAGACTTCACTCAGAGCCTTCTCAAACGGTGTCCTGGACGGCCACCACCTACTGCTTAGAGCTGGCACCTGAGCTGGCACATATGTGCCATCCCTGTTTTTAACAGTCTGTTTAGATATTATTTTCTTACAAAGGAATCAACAGGAAATGCTGATTTCTAATCTCCCATTTATCCTTGCCTATTAATTCTAAGAATTTTCTATGTTTTTTTTTTAATTGACAAGCTTCCATTTTACCATGGCACATAAAAATACTGGGGTTTCTCCCCATTTTGGAAAACACTCGGATGAACACATAATCCATTGTCCAAGCCAGGAAGTTTCCGAGAGTGAAAAAGGCAACCACTTATAATGACAGAAATAAATGGTTACTGTTCCAGGCAGAGTAGGATGTGCACTTGTCCTATTTATTGCTCACTGCAAGAGCAACCTGAAATGTCACTTTGGTTCTTTTGGCTCTCTGCACATGTGATTCACCCCCAAGAGCAGACAGAAGTACATTTCATAGTCTACGAGGGGGACAGAGTCTCCCAACCCTCTGTCACTCATTCACAAGTTCTCAACTTACACCTGTTAGTTAAAAAAGAATAGATTCATTTTCACCAATTCTCTGTGTAACCACAAAAATAAGTCAGCATGACCTGACAAGTCACACTTCAAAGTTACCTATATTGTGAAAATTTGTCCTGAATGCTTCCAAGCCTTCAAAGCTTCGGGGGAAAGAATGGATTCCAGAGAGAGCCTGAGAATGAGAAACTGGGCACGTAGAACAGCGAGAGGTGCACATTCAGCTACTTTGTTGCTACAATTACAGCAGGTAATTACCGGCTATTGTTGTAACTTGGATTGCATTCCAGAGGGGATGAAATGGGAGATGTTTTATTAGACAATGCTGTCAGTCGTGTGCTTTTGGAACTCACCCACTGAAACACAACGAGCACCTCCGAATTACGAAACTCAAGAGGGCTAGAGCCACACTGGGGAGGGGCAGCAGCTCCTCCTGGTGTCTCCCACTTTATGGCATCATGGAAACCCCCGGAAAACAGTTCCTGTCCGTGTGCGGACCCCTGCAAAGCCCAGCAGCTGTTTCTTTGCGTTTGACAAACAATCCCACTGAATTCGACTTTCCCTCGGCAGTGGAAGGCCTTTCCCCAGAGTCACGGAACAGGAGATTCCGTTTCCAATGTCCCCTGGTTCACTCGTGTACCCCCAGCTTCCTGCCGTACTGGTGCTGCCACCTGATCGTGACTGGGGACAAGGGGGGAGGAAACTGAATGGAAGTAGGGTGGGGACGAGGGGACAAGCCCTTCTTTGTGAGGAAGGCTTAGCTTTAGCACGCAGAAGGCTCTCCTCTCTCTGATTCATCTGGTCTCTGGGAGGCTTCAGTGGGTCGAGGCTGCACCAGCTGAGCCGTGTTCAGCTGCGCGGGGCAGGAAGGGCGGCTCGGGCCTCCCGGAGTCCGGGGCCTCCTCCCGCGGCGCCCTGGCTGGCCTCCAGTCTAAGGGCATTCAGTGTGGCTGGTGTGGCCTCCGAGGAACCACAGCACGAGCACCGAAAGCAGAGCACACACGCGGTTAGGCCGAGCCTGGCCCGCCCGTCAGGGTTGTGTGTGCAGAAACCTGTTCCCTCTCTGCTCGCCAGTGGAGGCTTTCCCAGCTGACTCCTGTTAAAGCCGCCCTCTGTCCTGAATGCTTTTCCCTTGTTCTTACTTTGTATTCCTTCTAGAAGTCCACTGGAGAGGCCAGTTTACCAAGGAGAGAGTTCTTTTAATTCAAAAATGAAAAATGAGAGGTAGAAGGAATTATACTGTTAGCAGGTAGCACTCACAGGCCTTGCACCAACTATCCCAGCAAAGATAGCGAATGCCTTCATAAAAGATGTGGGTAACATTGTTACACACACACACACACACACACACACACACCCAAGTACTCCTATACACATGCCTGGATTTATCCGACATGCTCCTTGAATCAAGTTCCTGAAAGACTCTCAAACACCCTGCAAATGCTACCTTGTAAGGACCTTTCTTATTCTAACCACACAGGTAGTTCTGGAAATAATACCCGTCCTCCTCCCAACCATCTTGAGCAAATACATACTTGCGAATTGCAGACAAGTGAGCGCCGTCCCAGAGAGCTGCCTCCACGGCTCCGGAGCTGGGCGGGGCCCCAGGTGTGCCGGCAAGAACAGGAAGTCGGGACTAACTGTACCTTGCTTTATTTGGCTATTTGAATAACGAATAGAATGCCACGTTTCATTCCAGTTGGTTTCTCAGAGCAAATTTCATTTCTTGACAAACGAAATTTCTCAGGCTGACATTTCATTCTAACAGAGTTTTTTAAAGTGTGAAGTTAATGTTATGACCTGATTTGAGTCTTTAAATCTTTTTCTTCAAAAAATATAGATCTTGTTATGTCATGATGAAACTGTTCTTCTCACAGTCACAGTTACAGCCCTGCTTGACCTGGCGACATCCCGTCATTCCGTGCCCGTATCCTGCGTGCCCCAAAGCTACCGTGGATCTCACAACGCACAGCTTGTAAAAATCGGCTGCAGAGGCACTTACAGACTTGGTAATAGAAGAAAAAATAAATACACACATCCACCCCCCTCAAAAAAACCCCTCCCAACTCTACAGCTATTCTGTGGTGCTGCAGGGAGGGAGGGTTAGGGGAAAAGGCTTTAGCATGAGATACGTACTAGTTACAGGAAATTATAAAGTTCACCTGCTTGCAGAGCAAATAAAAGTGTGTATTTTTGTATTTAAAAATGTCACTGATGATAACGGCTACGTGGGTTTGCTGTGCAGGAAAAGAAGAGCAAAAGCTGTCTTGGGGGTCAGGATTCTAACTCTCAGAGCCCTGCATGTGTGGGTCAGGACAGCTGGGCGATTCGCTCTCGCCTCAGCCTCATCTGTCCCCCGGGCTCCCGAGGACCTCTGTGATAAGGAACAGCGGTCAGCAGCTCCCGAGGCTGCCACACTGTGAGAAAGCCCTTCCCCTGCACCTTATCATTCCGGCAACGTGTAGATGCTGGAGAAATAAAAAACATTACTCTGTACCAGGAAATGCCATGTGCACACACGGCTTCTCCCAGCTCTTCTGGGCGGGAGGGACCGCAGTGGCCCTACGGCAGTCAGTGTCGCACTGGTCCACGGTTTTTCCGGGTTGTTTGGAGTTGGGCTTAAACACAGCTGCTGCGGACTGTCAGGTCAATTCTGAAGGATCTAAAAAATTCCCTGAGTCTAAATTCTTAGGGCTAAAATTAGTCCACATGTTCAACGATGGAAGAGCTTGGAATGAGTTGGTTAGTGCCCTGTCACTAGATGTATTGAAGATAGAAGAACAATTAGCAAGGATATTATAGAAAAAATTCTGGATAATTGCGTAAGAGACTATGATGATTGGTCCTATAATTTTTCTTTTCTTTTAGCAAGCATGACAACTGGTGACTGAAAGTGGGACTAAACATCTAATGCCTGGTGTGCTGAACACTGACGAATGGCATAATCCTCTTAATTATGATGCATTTACTAGATTAGCCTAATTTAATCAAGATAACTCTCAAGATTTCCAGGGGCTTTTTAATTAGAATGGTTTATTGGGGATACATTAGCTGTAAAATGGAACACAAAAAATTCAGCACAAAAAATACTGTGATGTTTCCCTGTTTGCAAATAGTTTGCATCACAACATATATTTTAAATAACTATTTCATGCTTTGTACAAAAACCTGAATCAACATGTGACATGAGAATATTCCCTCTAATAGAAAAGCTTTCTAAACTTAATCATATTCATTAGTAACTTACTAACTCATTCAAGCTTCCAAGTTTTCTTCCTGAGGTTCAAGTTTCAGGCTTATTTCATTGATGTAGCACTTCTACCTTTAAAATGTTTGTGTTAGGAAATCACATGCTAAATTCAAATCCAATGAGGTGTGATTTAATTTCCAAAGGCTCATTTGAGAGCTTTAAAGAGTTTTTTAAAATGATGTTATTTAACTAAAGAATAGGTTTCATGAAATTTATGTTGCACACGAACATATTTTGATAGTTTCCTGACTATCCTACCCTTTCTTCCAATTTTCGATATCCTTTCTGACTTTTCAACAATCTTCCTGGAGAAGAATCTCATACTTATTACCTGAAGAGTAAAGAAAGGTCATGAATTCTGCTTGGGATTGGCACACTCATAAAAATATCTGTTGGGACAGATACGTGCTTTGCCCAAGGAACTGCCTGCTATGCCAAGCTCTGTGTGAGGCTCCGCAGGCCACCCCTGCCCCTCGGCACTCCGACCCCAGCCCCGGCCTCCAGAGCGGCTGGAGTGTTGACTATTCCTCTGCCCCATCAGGTGTTGTCTATTCTCAGTACTGAGAAGTTAAAAAAACAAAAAAAAAACAAAAAAAAAAAAAAGGAAAACCAGCCCCTTAGCTTGTTGTGCACAATCACTATTTTTAGCATTTCACTTTTGTTCAAAAGCAACTCTTCCAAATGAGATACAAAATTTGTAGTTTGGCTCAAGTGAACATGATATGCCAATATTCATAGTCAGGACCTTCCATTTTTCTAATTTACCCTCCTGTCACTGAGGAGAGGAAGTAGAAATTCCTCCCTCTTCCCCCATCACTTCTTCCTCTAAAGCATCATTATGATTTCCAAGTGACTAAGAAGGAAAGTACTGAATTGCTCTAAAATTCTGGTGGGATTAGAAAAATATTTTCTGGCCAGTGACTAAAGAGTTAACCTTGGGGAGAAAAAATACAGTGTTCTACCCCAGGAGATTCTGGTTTAATTGGTCTGAAGCAGGCTGGGCTTTTTTTTCCCAGTTGATGCATGGTGATTGTACAAATTTCTGGGGTGCATGTGGTATTTTGGTGCATGCTTGCAATGTGGTGATCTAATCAGGGTAATTGGGATGTCCATCACCTCAAACATTTATCATTTCTTTGTGTTGGGAACATTCCAAATCTTAAAGGGGGAAAAAAAAACTCAACCTTGGACGTTACAAAGAAAACGTTAAATCTGTTGCCAGGTCGTTTACTGCAATGTTAAAAGCTAGAAGAATGAGTTTGCCCAACACTCTGGAGCCCAATAACGCAATTGTAACTAGTACACTGAGGAGACGGAACAGTCTTCTAACACTGCTTTGGAAGTGATTTATTGATCCCTGTGCAATAATTCTTCGGCGATTCATATAACCAGAATTTATAGATTTATTCCTAACTTCAGGAAAAACTGACTTCATTCTTGAACTCTTTGCCGCCTTGTGTCAATCTTTGAATTACAATTAGCTAAGCTAAGTCAGGATCCTTACCCCCAACGTGGGTAAGATCTGATTTTTCAAAGTTTGGATTGTATCACTTAATCTTTAGAAAGCCACTTGTAAGTACAGTTAGCAAATAGTATCATCGCTGTACATATTTTACATAAAGGAGGAAAGAAGGGATGTTGAGAACAGCTGCTGTGCTTTGCAACACTGTTGCACACGGTGGTGCCCGCGGGCTGTGTGGGTTCTCAGTGGAGGCGGTACGGGGAATGGGCACAGGACTGTCCCAGTTGGGAGCCATGGGAACATCCAGGAGGAAAATGAATATATTTGAAATACACTCATAATATTGAGAATTGCTGTAACTAATATGGGCATATAAATTGGTGGAAGCTTTTAAGAAGAGAATTTGGCAACATTAACATTTAGAATACATGTGCATTTGGCCTAGCAGTTTCGTTTCTAGAAAGTTGTGCTTTGATAGACTCACACCAGGACACAAAGACATAGGAAAGACAAGCACGTTCACGCTCGTCTCAGCACTTTTTAAAAAGTGTAACAGGGAAATGTCTGTCACAGAGGAAATCGCAATTCAATCATGTAATCCCGCACACTGAAATACTACACAGCCTTTAAAAATCATGTTAGACGAAGCTGTCAAAAATATGTCGTTCAGCAAAACCACAATGGTATAGAACGGAACGGACTCCTGGATTCTTATTACAAGAAACCTGTAATTTATCTTGAGAGGAGGGAGGAAAGGAGGCTGAGGGAAGTTAGAGAAGAACTTTAACTTTTCATTTTGGAGCTTTTTGCATGTTTTTTTTTTTTTTTACTGTAAGCAAATACAAATATCACTTTATATATTTTAAACCTTATTAAAATATACAAAAAAGAAACCTAAAGAAAATCATAATAATATTAGAATACCCAATCTATAGTGCATTTTAAAAAATGAAGAGAAATATACATTGTTTAGGACACTTATGTTCTATTAAAAGAGACTTGCATTATCATTTCATCATTATCTATTGCAGTCTTTTAAATCCGTATTTTATTTGTACCTTCCGTATAAGGTTGTCATGGCGATGAAACAAGATAACGCAGGTCTGACCTTTGGTGTGTGGCTCGATGCATTTTACTCAACAAGGTGTGCCGGTTGTCACAATCCCACACCACGGTAAGGAAGAGTCCACTGTGGAGGTGCCCAAAGCAAATTAAGAAAATAAGTCTCTGATTTTGAATGTATGCAACTAGATATTAGTTTTCTACTTCTGTTCCTACTTGAAAGCACTTCCTCTAGATCTGGATTATATATCAATGAGTTTATAACACTTGCCTCTGTCTATTAAGCTAACCACCACTGTGAGGGCCATTGTATGCTTTCTAAAAACACGAGCACAGTAAGAATTAAACCAAATCTGGTTAAAGAAAACAAATGTTAGCATATTGCCGTATACACTTCCGTATGCAGTCCTAAAACTAGAACTAGGCGGACTGATGCAAAGAGATGCTAAAAGCAATTCACACCAGCCAGGGATTATCTCATCTGGCTTCAGACGGGAGGCGAGAAAGACCGCACTGAATCACAACCCAGTGCGTGTGGAATGTGACGTGCTGGGGTGGTATTCTGTTGTGTTTCCTTAACGACCAAGCAATAGCTTTCAGGAAAGTTCTTGGCTCTGGGGAGTCAACGTCCCAAGAACAGGATGCCTTTTACCCATGAAGTGGTTCTCGTAGAAGGCAGAGAATCTGAGCTCCGTCCCCCAAGCAGACTTTGAGTTGGACCTGAAAAGTCTCGTTGGGAGGAGGAGGCGGCTCACGAGGGGACACAATGAAGACTGACTGTGCAGGCAAAGAGGACGAGGTGTCTGCTCACAGGCAGCTTGCAGCCCAGGGGAGCAGGGCGAGAGATAATAAGCATTTAAACTGCCACATAAATAAAGTAATACTGGATAGGCCAACGCCATGAAGGAAACAAAACAGAGTTACTGGAGCCAGGTGAGGGAGCGCGGTGGAGGCCCACGCGAGGTTATTCCATGCTGAAGCAACAGTGCTTTTCACCAGGTCTGTGTAAGAACAAAGACATCAGCACACGGGAGGAACATTCATGAAGACCGTGGAGGGAGACACGTGGTGCAGAAGTGCCCACACGAGGAGTCTCTGATGACGAGCCCCACGCCACCCATCCCCAAAGAGGCTGCCCATTCTCGGATTCATTAGGGCTAACGGCCAGTCTCCTCTGACCTCCCGGGCCAATGGCGCTCACACTTCCCTCCCGAGAGCACTGTCTCACTCACTGACACCCACAAGGACCACAAAAGCTTTCACTCGTGACTTAATACGGGATTTGAGTTTATCTCCACAGCGACACGGCCCACGTTCTCCCTCCCCTGTGCCACGGGTTTCTACTTTTTCTCGCTCAAGCTATAAAACAGCTGTTTCTGATGAACATGGACAGATTCGAACATCGGAGCTGCTGTGACATTATGAGGCTCTCCCTGGTAGCCCCTGCAGACCGCCCGGCCTTCCTCGTCCAACGCCGGGAGGGCTCCGGGGCGCAGGAAAAGCAGAAGGAAATCGCTCGTGGCATTGCCAGGTGAGACCGGCTCTGGGCTCCCTGAGCACATGGGCTCCGATGAGAAGCAGACAAACCAAACAGCAGGGACAGCTCAGGTGGGTGAGTCGCCGGCAGCGCCGTGCACAGCCCCCGAGAGCCGCCCCGCGCCCTGGAAGGAGATGGGGACAGCCGGAAGGACGCAGGCCTGTGCCAGGAATGCACTAGCAGTTGTGTTACACGTAGGCTTATTACTGGGGCCTGCTGTTACGATTGGTCTTCCCAGAAGCCTCAGAAATATCTTTTTATTTAAATATTTTAATAATTAATCTTGATCTATGAAGAAATAAAACAAATAAGAAAAACATATTCCATTGTAGTAAGTGAGCGAGAGAATCATCAGCCTAACCTTTCTGAGGAGCTTCCCTAAACCAACCAGATCCTTTGAAAATCTCAAATTTCAGAGGAAATACTTGTATTTTCTGATCTTGACATTTTTCTCGGGGCTTCTCCTAGGTGTCAAAGGCTCCTGAAGCCTGTGGTCCCAGCCAGTGGGAGGCTGAGGCCGGAGTCCTGAGCCCAGGAGAGCCAGCCTCTCAAAGAAAGAAAAGGCTCCTGAAATGTCTGATCCACGTCATGTTTGACACTTCGTGTGGCGCCCTTGAAACGGGGTGAAAAGGGGAAAAGAAGTAATGCTATTTATTCTTCTGAGTGGTGGACTTTTCAATTTTGTTTTTTCTTTCCCAAACTACCTTTGCTATGCAGGTTGAGAGGACAGGCTGTGTTTTCATATTTATGTGTACATATTGGTTTTATGTGCTATTAGCATAAATACCTTAAAATTATTGGTAGTTTTTGATGCCTGAGATCTCATTATAGTTATACCATTGTGTGGAGAACCTATCAGTATTTTAAAATTATATTGTTGCCAGCAAAGTATAAATAAAGGTTATGTGTCATAAGAGCTAAATTCTTGAATAAAAGAGACATGGACAGATAGTATCCTTAGCTTCTAAGACTTTATAATGCAAGACATCACAGCTAAGATACTATTTATTTTGTGGCAAAGAGAAACAGGCTGTTTCTGTGATCATTGCTTGGAGCCACAGAAATTCACCTCATGCCACCGACATGAGGGGAGCCCAGAGCCTCGCACTGCGTGTTGGCCGCGGGCCAGGTCTTCATCCATCCTTGGGCGCTGCCTCTGTACTGTTTCACGGCTGACACCCGGAGTCCACTTGGCCTGCATTTCATTTCCGTGTTAGGACCGGTGCCTGAGAGAGGAGTGTTTCAGGGGTGGGTGGGGAAGCTGTGAACAGGGACCGGGGGACACTGTCTCCAAATTACAGAGCTGTGTCCTCCCCACGTGTTTGGCAAGGTTTGGCAACGATGCCCCGGGCTTGCCCCAGTCTGGGACTGGAGTCCTGCTGTGGACGCAGATTGCTGGTGGCCCCCATGTCACCTGCTCTGGTAGCAAAGGGAACTCACCATCAATATTCTACTCAGTGGGTTCTGACTTAGGACAATCCCACCTCCCAGCTGTCCCCAGAGGCGCACCTTGGGAGGGAGGTACAGGAAGGGGAGCGGGGCCGTGGCATCCGGCTCGGGACCCCGGCCCTCCCTCCCCGTGGGAAAGTGAGCTGCCTGTGTCAGGACGAGCCTGCGGATGGCCTGGGATCTGCTTAGGTGAAGCGACACACTGCTGTCCCCTGAGCCACAGCCAGGAGACCACTGTGTCACCTGGTGAGGAAGTTGGCTTCTTGCCCCAGTTTCTTCTTAGAAGAGCAAATAGCACGCAAGGCTCAGCATCCCTGTGAGGCCGTCTCCTAGTTTTTAATAATTCCTTGTATTTACTTAGTGCCTTTCTCCTCTCCCAAGAGCGAACTCTAGTTTTCCATATGTTACTTCAATCACCCGCACTGCAGCCCGCGCCTGAGCTGGGTGGAGAATGGCGCTAATGGGGCCAAGGTCAGCATCCGGCCTCCCACGGGCCCCCTGCGAGCAGCCCCGTGCTCCGAGAAAAGCTCTTTCGTGGCCTCACTCTGCACAGCTCCTTTAAAAAGTTCATAGGAGGCCACAAAACCAACAAATAACGATGGCAGCTAACGTGGAGTGGGTGCTCGGTCTGAGCCGGTACTTTCTAACCGATCATGGCACACGATCAGTGCAGGCTCCCCCAGACTCCGCGAGAGCACGACCCTTCTCAGGCTCACCTTAAAGAAGAGGAAACTGAGGCCCAGGGAATTTCAGCAACTGGTCCCAGGTCGCACGGGACACGGTGCAGCAGGGATTTCAGCCCCGTCCGTCGGCTTAAAGGGACTGACCTGCTCGGCACTGCCTGCCCGCAAGGGACACGCGGGGGGACGGCTCAGGTCGCAAACACCCGATCGCGTGGGTATTCTGAGCACAACGTACTGACGCAGAGGAGCGGCGGGAGTTGAGGGAGGGACACGGTTAACACGTGCGGGCCCTGCTGGCACCACGCGGTGGGTGCGATGCCGCGCACGTCACCACAGCCGCAGCCGCGCACGTCACCACGACAGCGCAGAGGAGGTGCCCTTGCCTCCGTTTCACAGATGGGGACACTGAGGCGGAGTAATGTGAATGCTGATATTCAGATGCAGAGTTAGAAATCTACTCCCAAGGCCTATGCTATTTTCACACAACTTCAGACGACACTCCCACCATGCGCTTCCCGTAAGGAAAACCGGAGAGGAGAAGGGGACAGAGATGCGAGCAGGAAGGCCGCTGCCACGAGGGACGCTGTCCGGGATCAGAGCCTCATTGTGGACTCCCACTCGCTGCGTCTTCCCACATCGCCTCCCGGCTCTGTGGCCCTACTGCGTACCACACTCGGACCCTCAGGGTACAGACGCCGTGCTGGGAGAGGAGGCAAGAGGAGGTCACAGCCCGCCTGATCCGTCTGCTGGGTGAACTCAGGGAGGCAGCCTACCTGCGCCCCTGGGACAAGGTCAAGGCCCAACAAGTGTTCAAAGACGGCAACATCCAATGAGCTCCTGTCACTTGAAGCAAATGGAACTAATTACTTAACCACTTTCCTCCCTGGAGGCAGCAAATGATTTTGCAAGAACCTGGCCTCCCGAAGGCCAGGCGTGGAGCCAGGCACGGCGAGGTCAGACCCTGTCCTCCCTGGACGGACTCACGCAGTCACTTCGCCTCGCTGAGCTCCAGCTTCCAGGCAGGAAGTCGGGGCATTAATAGTGCTTATGTCGTGGGATTAATAGATTAAACATTAACAGTGCGTATGTCATGGGATCGTCAGATTAAAGGAGAAAATGAATACGAAGCGCTCCGAGCCGAGCCCAGGACGGGCTACTGTTGCTAGGACAGTGGGGATCCCTAAGAGGCACTGAAATGCAGGGCTGGGCTCACGGCCCAGGCCTGGCCGGGTCACCGGCAGTCCGCACAGGGGAGCGCACGGTGGTGTCGCCTGGCTGCTTCAGACGCTCAACCAGCCTGCTTCCCTGCACGTGCCCCTTGGCAAAGGGAATTTTGCTTTTTCAGCAGGTAAAGTTTCCAGTGCATCGGCAGGACGTGTTGGGTGCCGTGACTAACGGCGCGGCAGACCCCGTATTGGTAGTGATCGCCAGCACGTGTGTGCTGGAAATCGCAGACGACATACTGCACACTGCACCTGACGCTGAACACCAACAAGGCCCTACCCGGGGACACTTCGGCTGCCCGGCTACGACAGCTGCTAGCACTGCAAAGCCAGGACTGCAAGTTCCTTGTGGCTTAAATATCAAAACCCTCCAAACTGTTTCCTGCGTATTATCCTTAAGTCAGACGGTGAAATCTGGATATGAATTCTACCTGAAAGCAATACTTCCACTGCGGTTAGCAAGCCAGACTGCTTTTAACTTGACCTAATTAAGGACAGGGTGTAGAATTTTGCCATAATGCTCTGAGATCCTTTAACAAGTCACTTAACATTAGTATTGATATTATTCCATAACTTGCCAAGTTATAATGCAACAGGCGACTGTTTCTTTCAGCAAAACATAAGCTTTCGTCCAGGGACGACATTCTGAGTCTCTCAGGCTGGTCTCTGACAAGGCTCCAAACCTCCACTTCCCTCCGGCCTCTGATACTTTGCTGTCCTCCCAAAGAGCTCTCACATCTGCTAAAAATGAGGCCCGGTAAATACCTGACCATCGCTCGGAGACTATGTCTGGAAATTTCTCTTCAGTGTCACAACACAGCAGAGACCCAGGTGGGGAAAACACAGTTTCTCCGCATTGTGGTAGCATTTGCTGTCCAAGCATATCACCGTTTCCTGTCCCACCGTCACAGTCTGGCGTGCTGAGGAAGAAGTGCAGGGTCAAGTTTGCTGTGTAGGATGCTCGCGCCTGACACAGGGGATGGAAAGGAGGCATGAGCGGACGTGTCCCCCGACCGGGAGTCCAGCCGCATCCCACGTAGGTTCCCAACCATCCTACTACTCAGCTTGGAACCTAGAAATGTTTTTCATCTGGACCCCACTTGTTCCTTGATAGAACATGTAGGAAAGAACCCAGCCAGGGCCTCCTGCAGATGTGGTGAGCCCGAGCGGCCCAAGGGGCTCATGGGTAGGAGGGACAAGCATTTGTGATCCAAGGACACGGCGTCTCTAGGTGCCCCGGGACTGCAGAACAGGCACCATGTGTAGCCACCCTGCTGTGTCCCTCACCAGTGCAAGACTGACAAGCCCCAGCTCACGGCAAGGAGTCCATGCAGCACCTGCCGGACTCGGGGTGCCCATTCCCCTGTCATCCACCGAAATCTTGGGAGTCACTCACCCTAACCCAGCCTTAGTTTCTCCATCTGTAAAATGTGGATAATGTATATCTTCACAAAGGTTGCTTAAGCTAATGGAGTTAAAATGGGTTTGTAAATGCAAATGTTGGTAATTATCATGTTTGTGAGCCAAAGCAAAATCTTGGAGACTCCCACCATTGTACCAAAACAGGTGTGAGTGTGGTCCGTTATCTCTGAATCTACCCACGTGGCGGCCCTTAGCTGCATGTCTCCTGGAAGGCCAGCTGGCGGTCCCCTACTTCATCCTGAACGTGTGGGCTATGCGTGCCTGGTGCTGGCGGGTGGACTACTTGCTCCGTCAGTCCTGGAGCCAGAGGGAGAAGGGTCGCAGGGCCAGCGTCCCAGGGTCTGCTTTCTGTGTGGGCGGATTCCAGTGACTTCCAACGTGCTAAGCTACTTGGGACAGTAGCTGGGGTTAAGAATTAAGAAGTGGGAGAATGGGATTAGAGTCCCAGATGAGTTGACGAATTGGAGATGTAGTCAGGAACAAAGGAAAAAACAGCTCCATAGGAAAAGTCCTGGACGACACATGGCAGAAATGGTCATTACGACACGTGGTCTGCGCCAAACGAGGACAGTGCGCAGAATGGCAGCCAGCGAGGTTCGGCTGTCACTTCAAACGGGAGCGCAGAAGTCGGCTGCAGCAGCCGAGGCAGCTTGAGGGAGCTGCGAGGTCGGGCGCCTTCTCATACCTTCGTGAGGCTTCTCCGTCCGGCCCTGGGCTCCGCGGTGTGGGCGCATGGGAATATTTGGATGCAGTTCAACAGATAGAAAGAAAGATGATGAAATTGTTGGAGAACAAGAACTATGAGAAAAAGCAACAAGATCTGGCATTATTTAGCCTACAGAAAGCAAGCTAAGGGGAGGCTGAACTGTTCCAGCCCATGAATCACAGCGGAGACTGACCAGCTCTCTGCGTCCCGTTGAGGCGTGACCGGGCGTCACTCGGCAGGAGGGAAGTGTGTGAAGTAAAAGAGGACATTTCTGGGGATGGACGTTAAGGGTCTGAACAGGCTCTTGCAGCACAGACAAGATTCCTCTCCAAACGCTGACCCTGGGGACACACCAGACTAGGGGATGTGGGGTGACAAAGTAGCCGACGTAGACTATGTTGACAATGACACTGACGGGATATGGAGTGAGACACGGCTCTGGCCCACAGCTGTGGTTTGGAGCAGGGAGTTACCTTCTCTGGGCCTCAGTTTCCTCATCTATAAAATAAAGGTAACAGACCAATGACCTCCATGGTCTTTCATAGTTCTGAAATTCACATTATTTGATATCCAAGGTTAATACAGTGGCCATATTTGATATGCTAAACTTTTCTTTCCAACATAGGGGAAAATGGGGCACTTAACTGGGCCTGGCGGGCTGGAGTCATGCCGTGACAAACTCGGGAGCAAGCCAAGGCCGTCACGGGGCGGCGTCTGGTCCTGAGAGGTCGGGGGCGACGCAGCTATTCCTGGGAAGGGGAACGTGGGAGGTGCCAGCAGGCCACGCAGGCACAAGGACAAGCAGGGGCGAGGATGCTGCGGAGTGTGACTCAGGCTGAGCTGACTGCTGTGGTCTGAACGTTGTGTCCCCTCGAAGTTCAGATGTTGAGACCCTAACCCACAGGGTGGTGGCATTAGGCAGTGGGGCCGTCGAGGGGCGATGAGCTCATGTGGGCAGAGCCCCCGTGAGTGGGATCAGTGCCCGTAAGAAACAGGCCCACGGGAGATCGTTAGCCCTTCCCACCTGCGAGGACCCCGCAAGAAGGAGCCGTGCGGGAGCCAGGAGCCAGACACCAATCTGCTGGTGCTCGACCTGGGATTTCCCAGCCCCCAGAACTGTGAACCTGCACGCTGTTTATCGCCCCCCAATCCAGGGCACTTTGTGACAGTGGCCCTAATGGGCCAAGATGCTGATTAAGAGGGAGCCTTGGCGGAGGGGCCGAGGGGTCTAGACTTCGAGCAGCTGAGGAGACCATGCCAGGGCCTGCCGGGAGAACTGGAACCTGAACCCAGAGGACTGGGCTGTATTCAGAGGGGACAAGGCCCCCCTGCCGCAGCCGCAGGTCTGAGAGCCGTAGACAGAGTGCGACAGACGTGGTCTCCATTTGCCTCTGCTCCTCAGGAGCCACGTGACCTTGCGCAAGACGCGTATCTTTGTTAGAACACAGTTTCCAGGTAATAAAATAGGGTAATATATCCACTTCATAATACTGTTGTGCAGATTTAAGGTGCTTATGTGTCTGCCACATAGCAAGCATGGAAAAACTGCTGTCATTCCGATTTTGGCCTGGGAAGGGAATTAAGGCAGAATAAAAACAAACGTCAGTGACCTTGCGGTTTATAGGGAAGTCGGAAATTGGGCCACCACTACTAACAACGATGTAAACTGCTACACGGCATGTTCACCTATGTTTTCCCCATTTGATCCTCAGAAATAGCTAACTTTGAAGCAGGTATTGTTAGTCTGTTTCACAGATGAGAAATCGAGACAGAGTAGGAAAAGCCTTGTCCAAGCTCAATTAAATCTTCTGGCTTCCAAAGTCGATGATTTTTTATAACACCCACTTCAAAGGAGTAAAATAGGAAGAACATGGGAGACGGATTAGTTTTTAAAATTATAACCAAGCTGGCTGAGTAATGTGAGACTGAACTTGCGACTTAGTCTGATTGCTGGTGGTCGTCTCCGACAGCCCCTTGTCGAGAAGGGTCGCTGGGCCTGAAGGGTGCCGCCTGCTGAGCACGGGCTGGCGGAGCAGCCGGAGCTGGGAGGAGGCTCTCGGCTTCCCGGGCTCCAAGAGGCACCGTTTCAGGGTGGAGTCCCTCTCCATTCCCAGTCTGCCGCCGACTTCTCCCATCCAGCCAGGACAATCCAAGCACAGCTTTCTAGCCTTCTGCACCTCTCCTCTACTGAATGAGCAGGATTCCTCTGTTTGTATATTTCAATAGAAACATCACCATTAATTTGTAGTCACCACTCTCTCCTGGGGCCTGCATAAACTTTATGTTCTTACTGAGCCACTTAGCTCTTTCTTCCTCTTCACACAGTAACCACGTCTCTGATCTCTCTTGCAGAATTCTGTTCTAACCAGCAAAGCACCAGTGTGACTTTCCTATCCTACTTTGGACATCGATCCCATTGGACGTTCACCTCCCGCCAGGCAACACCCACCACTGTGGAGCCTAACAGAGTGGGTCTCCCCTCTGAACATGGACCTTGTAGTTCCTCTTCTCTTTCTCACCCCCAAATGCACTCAGACATTCTCTGGGGCCCTTTCCTGCTCTGGGATTATAAGAAAAGGGGCTGACAGTTTCTTTTCAAAATAGTTTAGATAGCGTCTTGCTGGAAGCAAGGAATATGACTAAGTGATTTCTTAAAGTCCCTTCCAGCTGGTGATTCACCAGACGCAGAGTTTTAAGCTGGAATGGGCCATCATATTCTGGGCCAAGTGTCTCGTTTTTGCAAATGAGGAGAGTGAGGTCCATAGAGGTTAAAAGTTGTGGGAGCCGCTTGTCTCGGTGGAAAGAACGTGGGATTTGAAGCTAGAAGTTCTGGCTTTGAGGCCAGACTCTGCCACTGATGCTGTGTGACCCGGAGCAGATCACTGGCCTCCAGAGCTCCGGTTTCCATACTTGCAAAATGGGAATCATGGTGCCCGCTCCATCTGTTTCCTAGTAGCATCCTGAGGATCCCCTGGCTTCAAATTAGGGAGGAAATGGTAAAATATAATGCAGTGCTTGATCAATGTGTTGTATTACTAAATAGATTGCTCAAGGTCATGCAGTGGCAAAGCCGGAACCCCCGATTCCAATGCAGTTTGATTTCCAACATACAGTGTTGCCTTCCTGACATTTTCCCAATTCTATAGTTAAGACCTTCTCACAAAGCACCCTACTAACTTGATCTTTACACGTTTTCCTTGCAATCCCTGAACACACAAAGATCCACACTGCGGGCATCCAGACCGGCCCGGGGTGGATCACAGACAGCGACTGTGGAGACACGCTGGGGAGATCACAAGCAGCCTTCCGAGACACCACAAATCACGGCCCCAGACCCTGGGCTGAGAGCTGCCAAGGCACTGGGCGTGCTCATGAGCCAGCTTTCCACGCCATGCTCTAGCTAGCTTCAAAACGCCAAGCTGAAAGTTGGATCTGGCTATCCAATAGCTTTTAATAAACTATGAGGCGATGGCATATACCTTTAAAATTGAAATAGGATGAGCATGAACCACAAAGTGCAGTGATAATAGATACTGTAAGTTCATGCTGGACAGAGGTTTGGGAGCCTGTCCAGTGGCAACGGGTGGTTGGCTGTGCCAACTTGTGGTCGTCCACACAGGAGACGGCTGCTCCGTCCCACAATGAAGTAGAGACCCAAGGGACGTGTGCTCCCAGGGACCACTAATGAGGAGGGCCCCTGCCCTCTGCGCCCCATCGTCACTCTGTGGGCATTGGAAAAGAGCCACTACGTTTCATACAGCCCCATTATTAATTACGGGGTACACTGAGAGCTCAGGGCTTGAGCAGAATCGTCTCTCCCAGGCAGCCCGAGCGTGTGGCCCCCGGGACAGTCGGACAGACGGGGCCTTGCTCTGTCGGGGCTGAGGGCTCCCCAAGGCTGACACGGAAATCCTTGCAGTCGCTGGCGGGAGTTGGGGCTCTTCTCCAGGAACGGTCTTTGGCCCTGGAAGAGCACAACAGATAAATCCTACTTCTCCTTGTTTTCTTAAACATAAAAAGTTTTCCAAACTTTCAGAAATAATGAGGAGGTCAAGCTTAGAATAAATAGGGAGTGCAGCTCTGTGCTCTTAAGTAATAAAAAAGAAAAAAAGGGAAAAAACACTGTGGGCCAGTTCAGCCAACAATTTCCATGTTGAAAAAAAGTTCAAGTTGGAGCCATGTGGTCTCAATAAAGTAGTAAAATATATTTTCTTTACTCTACACTTCATATGCCCATAACCTTCCTTTTAAATCATCTCTAACCAGCCCCAAATCACTCTGACCGCAAATCACTTGGTGGCTTTGGTCTCCGGGCAATGGAATGTGCCGGAGCAGACGGGGAGTCGCTACCAAGTGAGCTCGGGGGGCGCCCCCGCTCCCCGCACACGGCACAGACCCCAGCGAAGCCTTGCAAAGGTTCCGCGCTGAGATAGCACATGACATCATAGCTCAATCATTCAGGGAAAAACTGCCACGGCTGCAGAATAGCACACATGCCACAAACCACAGTGGGCAGATAAAGCCGGGGAACAGCTTTTCTTACGAAAACATTCACAAATACCACAGGCAGCTGGCAGAGACGAGTTTAATTACATTCACAGAAACCCACTGTATCCGTCAGTCCCACCGTCTTTGGAGCTGACCAACAAACGGGAAGGTCACCGAAGCCCGGCTTCAAAATGGAAAAGCCAGGAGAGCTCAAAGTTGATGTCATTACATTTTATAATGTGCGTTACGATTAGATGTGGCCCAGCTGTAAAATCATTTGATAGGCTGTGAAAGGATTTCCAAGAGAACTAGACCTCAATAGTGACCTATCTTTAAATTTATAGCTGAAGATTAAGTGCAGTCCAAAGTGTGAGAGATCAATTATTCAATTCATGATTAATTTAAGAGACACCGAGCTTGTCCTGTGCATAAACAAAGCCCCAGTGACTGCCATCTGCCATCACAGCAGAGGACCCAGGCTTGTATTTTGCAAGTGCCATTGGAGCTCTTGTTTATTTTTTTTAAAGGAGCTGTTCAAAGAGTTAAGTATACACACTTTGAAGGGAGGGTAAATGTATTGTGTGTGCCTTCAGGCACCTCAGAGAAACAAAGTTCAACATGCACTGGCAAAGTATGATTAAAGCTCAAGGGGAAAAAAAACTGTGCAAATAAAAATGCAATTTTAAAGAGTACTTAAGCATCGTCTTACAGTAATTGCTAAAGTGGGAGTTTTAAAGGAGACTCTGCAGAACCTTCCATGAGACTAGAAGGATTTGCCTAAAAAGTCTCATGTACTTTCTAATTTTAGCTCCAGATAGGGATCATGGCTGCTAATTCTAGTCTGTGACTTCACCTAAGTGAAGGGAAGCTTTCAATAGCAAAAAGGAAAAAAAGGACCCAGCAAAACCGCACAACAAACAAATAACAAATGAAAACACTGTAGTAATCAAAGTAGGTCTCTTCCCTAAAGGGACAATGAAAAGTTACATAGTAGCTATAGACACTAATGTCTAGTAGCTGAGATCTGTTCAGAAACATGTTATTTTATACCCTGGTAACATATCTGGCAACAATCTTTTCCCTCAGACACCCAAAGATAACTTTCCCATTTCAGTTGGGGGTGGGGAAAGCTCAAACGCATGCTCATAGTATCTGCATGTAACCTCTACAACAATGGTGGGGAGAAAAATGCAAGGGTCTTGGGTTACTGAAAATAACCTGTTTGCATTATATGGGCAATTATAAGCTAGAACTTGCTTTTTAAAATTGCTGGGTTCAGCAGAGATTTCCTAGGGATTTCTCAGCAACAGAAATAAACAAGCATTTGATGTGAAATTACATTCCAGTATCCTGATGATTTTCTTAATCATCAGAAAGTCAAAAACAAGCCGGTCCTTAGAGGACACCCCCTTCCCAGATGGTCCTCCTGTCCTGGCTTCACACCACATACCTGCTCTTTCAAGGTAGCCCACCTGCCAAGGCAGGGGAGGCGCCCCCAGCATCCCTGGGGTGCTCCGGGGCCAGGCTCTTTATGCCTGTGGTGCAGGTAGATTGGAGGAAATCTCTCTTTAAAAGTCATGCTGGTTACTTCTGGCTTAGATAATTTCAGGAATTCACCAAAAATGGAGAATTTATAAAACAGTGTCCGCAATGCTTTCCATGCAAACTAATGGGGAAAGCCTGCTTTTCGGTTTAGTGTTTGCATGGTAAGGAGCCATGGGGAATGCATTCTTCCCATCGAGTCCTGCCTGCCACCCGCTCTCCAAACCGCAGCCAGCGAACAGCGAACAACAGGGGCCCGGCCAAAGCGCTTCCAGGAGAAAAGAAAACCAAGAGAGTAGCGTTTGATTTTGTCAGACAAAGGACGGCAGGCAAGTGAAACCCAAGAAAACAAACAAACAAGCAAATAACTTCCAGGCCACAGAAGAGCAACAGGTGTGAAAACGCCCAGATTTCTCCTGGGAAAATCACCAAAACCTTCCCAGCGGCGTTAGCCCAGCAGCAGAGCAGCTCTCGCTGTCAGAAATCGGCGGCTTTGTGCAAGTTTCCTTCTGTTTCCACCAGGGAGGGAGCAAATCACAAAGAAGTCAGGGAACACACACGCCGGCGCAAACCGCCCGGGCACATCAACACAGGAAAGAGAAGCTTCTCCAAAAGAATCATCTTTTAATGGGAAAAATAAAGTGTGTGTGTGTGGCGGGGGGGAGTTCAACCTCACGCCTTCCTCCCCTCCCCCACTCCAACTCTGGCGACCAGAAGTCCCTGGAGCGGGAGCTCGCGGAGCCCTGCAGGAGGGTCTGCAGGAGGGAGCAGGAACACGGGGCAGAAGACGCTATTTCGAGACCACCGCAAGTCAACACCCCGAACCGGAAGGCTCACACCAGTACCTGCAAGCCACGGTCGGGAAAAGTGCAAAGTTTGACTGCCCGAGCCTCTGCACACATTTAACGCTGACACTTACCAGCTGGGCAGAAAACGCCCCCTTCCCCGAAAGCAGCTCCTCTTGGGGGTCTCTGAGATCGCGCCTGGCCCCGCGTGCAGCTTCCGCGCTGGAGGCAGCCTGGTCTGCAGAACGCGGCGGAGACGCGAACCGAGAACCGCCCCTGCAGGCTGGACGCGGGCTGGTCCCGCTGCGCGGCGTCTGCGGTGCGCCCAGGGCGCGTGTGCGCCGGGGGAGGGTGTGTCCTGCGCGGAACGCCGCTAATGGCCAGAAATAGCTCCGCGCTCCCGCTCTCGTCACTCGCAGGGGGGTCTGGCTCTGCCCAGGGGCGGGGGGATGGCAGTCACCCGGAGGAGGTGACAAGCACGGCCCCCCTACGGTTTCTAAAGTTCCCTGCCCGATCAGCTGTGGTCTGAAGCAGTTCCTAGAGACTCCTGCCAGCAGTAAACTCTGCATCTCTCAGACACCTTGGGGAGAAGCCTAGGTGGCAGCTGGTGGCGAATTTATATTAGTTATAAAAGAAATCGACTTCCACCTTGATGTTCCTTACAGACCCTCCCATGCGGGGGTGCCTTCCAGGTAGACTCTCCATCTATGTCACCTCTCCTGAGTTGAATCGCCCTGGGATGCTTCCTCACTGCAGAGCTGTGTGTTAGTTACCGCGTTACACATCGAGCCCCTAGGAAGACGAACGCCAAGAACCAATCTGGTCTTTGTTCTCTTTTATGTCGGACAAGTCTGCCACTAATCAAGCCTCTCCCAGCGTCTGGGGAACAGAGCCCGGGTCGCGCCTCACTGCCGGGCGCACATGTGCACCCGTCCTGGTTGTCCCACGGTCGCTCTCTGCGGTGACTCAGTGACCACACAGACAGACACTATGGAGAAACAGTAAGCGAAACAAAACCAACCATTTAATAAAGACCTACCTACTTGCCAACTATCACCCACCGGCAGACAGTACCTGACTTCACACATTTTTAAAGTTTATTTCACTACTTGCAGTTTTTCCCATCTTCCAGTCCCAGAACTGCTTGTCACTGACCAGTCTGAGAAACAAAAACCCAGGATTGTATTTGGAAACTTACAAAGGAAACTCATGAGGGACCCACGAAACCATGAATTTTAACGGGGCACATGAAATGTCCCAGGCGTGACAGAGCCGTGCAGTATGAAATGTCCCAGGCGTGACAGAGCCGTGCAGTATGAAATGTCCCAGGCGTGACAGAGCCGTGCAGTATGAAATGTCCCAGGCGTGACAGAGCCGTGCAGTCAACTACAAGCCGCGTCAGGAAGTGTGTTCCGGGAGCAGAATCGTCTTGAGAGGCTCAAAGTAGAGATGGTGCAACAGATGTTTTTGAAGTGAAAATACAATGTTAAAAGAGTTTGGTATATCTTTAGTTCATATTTATTATCCTGAGGAAGTGATGGGTCACGAAATACTGAATTTTTTCTCCCTTATTAAATTCCTCCCTTGGGAATCAATGCACAGTTCATAAGGATAGAGGTTGCTTTTCAAACTGAAAATATTTGGGGTCTGGCAGGTTTAGTACCTTCTTATACATCATTAGGTCCTTTCACTTTTTCTCCTCTACACTTCAGTCGTGGGGTTTCATCAGGTCATTGAAAGGCATCACAGTGAAGCAGCGAGGCCCTGTCGGGCGGGTCTCACGAAGACACACTTCAGGTCCTCGTGACCTTTCTCATCTCCACAAGAGTCAGGACACTCTTTCGTCTGTGAATTAGCAGGAACATTTTATCAATTAAAATAGGTGAAAGCAGAAAGACAAATTTGGAGGGTTTCATTGTGTGGTCACCATGAGCCCAGAAATCCGGGCAGCACCTTCAACTACTTTTGCTAAACCGTGAACATTTTAGAAGTCTGACATTTAGGCTAAACATCTGACATGTGTAAATGTCCCAGTCAAAGAGGACCCCCTTGCGGGGGTCCCGAGTGCGTGTGCGGATGAGACTGGAGGGGGGTGGAGTCTCCGCACACAAGGCTGCAGCTTCAGTGATGCCAAATGCTGCTGAAAACCGTGCCTTTTGTGGCGATGACGTGCCCGTTTGCTTGTGCTCCAAATGAGAAGTATCCCCATGTTGAATGTTCTGTGGGTTTCTTGGGTCAGGAGAGGGAGTGGTGGAAGCGTTTCTCAATGTCTGATCTATAGGGCACCCAGGAGGGGGCAGGGAGGGTGGGGAAGCGTGTTGAAAATGCAGATTCCCTGAGCCCTACTCAGAACTACTGAACTATTGCTGACCTACTTAGAACTATTCCATCTAGGAGCTGTGACATAGGCTTTTTTAAAAAAATAATTTAATGTTTTGGATAAGTAATATATGCACTGTATATTCGCATACACCGTATTCTCTTGCTACCACTGTCCTCCACACGCCCACTCCGTCCATCTCTGGCACATAATCACTGATGCTAAGTAGTTTTCTCTGTAGACTTCCAGGTTTCTTATGCACATATGTGCAAATACAAATTCTTACTCTTTTTTCTTTATTTCTTAAAAATATGATACGCAGAGCAATTACTGGCCTTTATCTTGCTCCTGTATGTAAATATAGTTTAGAGTCCTTTCCATATCATTTGTTCAATTATTCATTCATTGGGAAACAAACACCTATTGGAGATCTCCACACTGAGGTCTGTGACACAGGCCAGTGACACAGCAGTGGACAAATTGACAAAAATGCCTGCCCTGTGCGATTTGTATATCGGGGGAGGGGGCAGGTAAGGAAGACAATGAACATAATAAATAAGTAAATTATATATTGTGTTAGAACGTGATAAGAGCAGTTGAAAGCATTGCACAAGATCATGGGGGTTGGACAGGTGGGAGCGAGCGGTGGATTATAATTTAAAATGAAGTGTTCTGGGGCGGCTTTCTTGAGAAAGTGCCATGTGAGCAAAGACTTGCTGGTGGTGAGCTTTGGGATCATTTGAAGAGTTTGGTGATCCAGGCAGAGGGAGCTAATGCAAAAGAGTTTGGCTAGCATATCTGAGGAACAAAAAGAGGCCAGTGTGCCTGGAACCGACAAAGTAAGGAGGCATGTCGTACGAGGTTGGAGAGACAGAGGAGCCAGATGGTGTTGGACTTTGCAAGTGGTGTAAGGATTTTGGAATTTACTCTAACAGCAATAGATGGCCAGTTAGAGGGTCTCAGAAGAGGACAGGCATGATGAGACATACATACCTATCGGGCATAGAAAACATGCTCGTGTTCAATGTTGCAGAGTATTCCCTGAGATTAAGGCACCACGACTTAGTTGATCAGGACCCCACTGATAGACATTGGAGTTGTTTCCAATTTTTTGCTATTAACAATGTTACAAACTTCCACATATGACATTTTACACTTGTACAAGTATATCTATAGTATTAATTCCCACAAGTGGGATTCTTGGATTTTGCATTTTTAATTTTGATAAATACAGCCAAACTGCCCTTCACAGGGCTAAATCAACTTACACTCCCACTGGCGACGTTCAACAGTGCCCGTCTCCCCAGCCTTGCCAACAGAGTGTGCAAACTCCTGGGCATTTGCCAATCTGATAGGGGGAAAGTGATGTCTCAGGATAGTTTTCTCTGATTTTCAGTGAGGTTGAGCAAGTGTTTCACACATTCAAGACCTAATTCTACCTCCTTTGCTGTGGCCTGTCTATATACTATTCCCATGTTCTACTGGGTTCTTGGTCTTGTTCTTCATAGGTTTCTTAAAACTCCAAGCATATTAAGGAGATTACCCCTTTGTGTTATGGGTTCCAGATTATTTTCTCATCCATTGTCATTATTTTCTTTATCCATTAGTCCAACAATAGCTGTTTGGGCTGCTCACGCCTCGTGGCTACTGTGAATGTTGCTATATGAACACGGGGAGCAAGCATCTCTTTCAGATCCTGTTCTCCACTCTTCTGGCTGTGTGTCTAGAAGTGGGAGCGCTACTCGTGGAGTAATTCTATTTTTAATGTTTTGAGAAACCTCCATACTGATTTCTGCGGCATTTGTACAATCTCATGTTCACACCAAGAGTGAATGTCAGTTCCAATCACTCCACATCCTTGCAAGTAGCAAGGTTGACTCCCTACTTTCTGGGTTTTTTTTTTTTTTTTTTGAGACAGAGTCTCCCTTTGTTGCCCGGGCTAGAGTGAGTGCCGTGGCATCAGCCTAGCTCACAGCAACCTCCAACTCCTGGGCTCAAGCAATCCTTCTGCATCAGCCTCCCAAGTAGCTGGGACTACAGGCATGCGCCACCATGCCTGGCTAATTTTTTATATATATATATTTTAGTTGTCCAGCTAATTTCTTTCAATTTTTAGTAGAGATGGGGTCTCGCTCTTGCTCAGGCTGGTCTCAAACTCCCGAGCTCAAACGATCTGCCCACCTCAGCCTCCAGAGTGCTAGGATTACAGGCGTGAGCCACTGGACCCAGCCCTTTCTGGGTTTTTGATAGTTGCCACCCTGATGGGTATGAGGTCATATCTCACTGTGGTTCTAATTTTCATTCTCTAAGGATTAATGATATTTAGCATGTTTTCATATGCTTGCTGACCATTTGAATATCATCTTTGGAGAAATGTCCATTGACTTTCTTTGCCCATCTCAAAGTCAGGCTCTTTTTGCCATTGTCAAATTGTAGGAGTTCTTTGTATATTCCGGTACGCACCCCTTATCGGATATAGGATTTGAGAATATTTTCTTCCATAACATGGGCTGCCTGTTAACTCTGTTGATTGTGTCCTTTGATACACAGAAGTTTTCAGGTTTGATGTGGTTCCGCTTGTTTCTTTTTGCTTCTGTTGCCTGCACGTGGCGTCCCCACCACTCTACGATGGCGATCTCTGCTTTGAGACACATTTTTATCATGCGTTAAACGCCTGTGTGTAGAGTTGAATCTATTTCTGAACATTCTCTTCTATGTTCTTGGTCGATTTCTTAGTTCAAGTGCCACGACCACCCCGTTTTAATGATGGAGGCTTTCAATTTAGTGTCTAGTGGGGCTCTACACAAACAGAGCACTCACTTTCAGGTACACCGAGACGGGCCTCCACGTGGGTGTTTCTCGGGCTCAGAGGACAGAGAGCGGCACTGGGAATAGCAGAGCGATGGTGGGCTTGGCTCTCTTCCCAAAGCGCTGACGCTCCGGAACGCTGAGGGTTTGCTCAGGGCGGTGCGGAATCTGCTTCTCTGGGGAAACGTTAAAAGTGAGAGAGATCCTCATCTCTGGCACAGTCTGAGTGTGGTCCTGCCCCGAGCACGGGTGGCTGGGCAACCTCTAGGGTCCCCGTCCTCCAGAAAACTCCAAACGACCATCTCAGCGGGGCCGGAAGTCAATCTGTCGCGAGACGGTTATCAGCGATATTCAGACGTGAAAGGGTAAAGTGGTTTGGTAACAAGACGCCGCTGATGGAGAGACTCGAGTCAGGGCCCACTCGCAGCACAATAATGCGACTTCTCTTTTGGGCTTAGGGACAGGGAGATTACCATCAACTTCAGATTGCCTCGTGTTCAAGGAAACATAAGCATCGTCACATTTTTTCTGGGCTGAAAGAAAAAGAAAAGGGGAAATCCCTGGCAACCATTCACGTTGAGACACTTCAGGGTCATGTTTTCTTCTAACCAGAAATCCCAGGTTGTCCCGAAACGCAGCATGTGAACCAGGCCGAGCGGCGAGAGGCACTGTTTGAGCAAGACTGGAATTCTGAACATTCCTTGAGGCTTCATAAAAATCCCGAAATGATAGGCCAGTGCTTATGTTGTGGTCACGCAAAGAAAAGCCCCTTGTGATTCGGGACGGGGTTTGTTCATCGTGCATTTATAGTGTCTGCACTGCAGGAATGTGGGGCTTGGCGTGGGGAAGGGGATGCGGAAAGCGAGGAATGGAGACCAGATTCCGTCTGCGTGCGCGCGCAAGGGTGTGAGTGTGTGCATGTGTGTGCATGTGTGTGCGTGTGTGTGCATGTGTGTGCACGTGTATGTGTGCATGTGTGTGCATGTGGGTGTGCATGTGGGTGTGCATGTGTGTGCGTGTATGTGTGCATGTGTGTGCATGTGTGTGCGCGCGAGTGTGTGTGTGCACGTGTATGTGTGCATGTGTGCATGTGTGTGCGTGTGGGTGTGCATGTGTGTGCGTGTATGTGTGCATGTGTGTGCATGCGTGTGCGCGCGAGTGTGTGAGTGTGTGCACGTGTATGTGTGCATGTGTGTGCATGCGTGAACATGTGTATGTGTGCATGTGTGTGCATGTGTGTGCATGCGTGAGCATGTGTTTGTGTGCATGTGTGTTCTGACCTAGAGCCCATGGGATTGGGGAAAGGGAGCACTTGATAGTTCTGTCCGTTTGTTTTCAAAGCAGCCTCTTCTTCAGGTCTCTAGTGCGAGAGAATGATTGGAAGAATTTCTTGCTTTCCTTGTCAGCAGCTCCGTCTGTTTACAATGAAAGCTTGGCTTCCATTTTTTGGCTCGGATAAAAACCCTAGGGTGCCCCTACAAGTCAGACAGATGAAGCCTGTGCTCGCAGAGCTGGAGGACAACCCCGTTTGTCGGCACGAGATTCCGTGGCAGATTTACACGGCAGCCCAGCCCTACATAAATTCAGGAGGACGCTTCTGAGCAGCGAAGGTGGGTCATAGGTCGCTGGGATTGACGGCCCACTCATCTGCCACCGGGGGTCACACTGGCCAAGGGAGAGCCTGGCAACTGGTGAAAGTGCCATCTGGTCACAATTCCTTTCACCACTTGTCATGGATTCTTATATATTTGGGGGAGGGACTTACACACCAAAACAAGGAAATACGGAAATACGGTCTTTGAATAATTGCTGAAATTGGACCCAAATTCCAGATGGAAAGGCGTACAGTAAATTAATGAGAAAAATGTCCGGTACCAACTATCAGATTGTGGGGTGAGGGGGCAGGACTCCTTCTTGTGGCTGCGCAGAGGTGACAGGTGGCATTTTTGATCCTTGATGTCATCTAAGGCTTCACACTGTGCTGGAACGAGCACAGCTCCCATGCCGTGCAATTCCACCACATGGGAAGTGATTTCTGCATCTTCCCCCCATAATCGATTATGTTTGTCCTTTCAAAGCTCTTTTCGTGCAATGAAAGGGTTTAAATAGAGACTGAGGTGGGCATGTAACTGAAAGCTTTTCAAGATGCTTTGACGAATCATTCCGATGGATCCCCTGTAAGAGTGCGGCCCTCACGGCCCTGGAAAGCCAGCAGCGAGGTGCCAGCAGCCCGAGGTGCCAGCAGCCGGAGCCTCCGTTCCCAGATGCTCCCAGCAGCGCGGATCTACTTGCGGGCGTCCCTGCTGCCCCAGGGATGCAGCGTGGAGACAGCCTAGGTAGTAAAGCCACACACACCTGCTGCTCTTTATAATTTACAAAGCACGTAAACACGGTTACTTCCTTCACTTGTTATCCTGTGCGTAGATGTTATCATCTCCATCCTTCAGAAGGGAAACTGAGGCCTCGGGTTTAAGTGAGTGGGTTGAGATCATCCAGCCAATAACTGACCGGAGGTGCTAGGCCCGGAGCGCCACCTGCTCCTTGGTGGCCGCACCTCCCTGTTCTCAGCGGTGTTACTCTCTCCTCTTCCCTGAGAAAATAGAGAGCTTTGCTGATGCTCTTTGCAAAGCAACAGCAGGGAAATCCTACTTAAACATCTCTTCCTCTCCCCACCCTCAATCCCTTGCGGTGTTTATCTCTCAAGCTGCCACCATCGGGTTGTGGTGTAGCTGGTCTCAGGACTGCATAACTACACTTCCTGATGTTTCGCTTTTCTTCTTCACATTGTTTCCAAAAATAACAATCATAATAATTGTCCTTTATTGAAAGAATTTGTTGTTGATATGCCAGACTTTATACATGGCATTTAATTCTCATAATAACCTTGTACGCTTGGTTTTGTAAATCTCCTCATTTGATGGTGCAGGACACTGCAGTTTGAAGTTGAGCAGTTTGCTGAAAGGCACAGAAAAAATAAGTGGGGGGCCAGGTTCAGACCCGGGGGGTCTGACTCCACCTAGAGCCTCTGCTCTTAATCTCCTCACTGTACCTTTCACGAATTCTGCCGAATCGCACAAGGCTGCAGAGTGTCCCCTCCCGACAGGACCAGCCCCTGTGCCTGTTCTGGTGCCCCAGAGCTACAAAGGCTGTGGGTGCAGAGCTGTGGGGCCTATCTCCACACCTGGTTCCCCATGGTGCACGCTTGCTCACGAGAAGTCAGCTTCTCAGTACGAGGCAGGTTCTAGAACCATGCAGGCGAAAGAAGACGATTTTTCTTAGTGTCTGTCTCATTTAGGATTAGGTTGAGCTGCATGTGACATCTTCCCTACCCTACCCCCAACTAAAAACAAAGCAAAACACAATAATGAGTGACTGAAGAATGAAACCAGACAGACATCCATTTCTCTATCATGCAAATGAGACACAGAGAGGGATGCTTGCCTCATTTGTCAGATGGCTGCGTGAGCGCCAGCCATCACGTCCTGATTCCACCCAGCAAGAAAGAAGCAGCAGGAAAGAAAAGACGTGTGTTAACTGTCTTTTAAGCTGCTCACAGCACTCTGCTTAAACCTCCATGGTGGCTTGGGCTAGGCAAATTGCTACACTTGGTGGTAAGGGAGTCGCATGCCTGGCCAAGACTTGGGGTCTTTTACTCGAGGAATGAGGGGAGAACTGGCCTTGGGGAGGCAACAGTAGTCCCACCACAGTCTCCGTTCTAGACTCTCTTACGACATCCTGTGGCAGTCACTCCCAAAACTTTAGGGTCTTAGGAATCACCGGGGATGCTTATTAAAAATTCAGGTTCTTGGAGCCACTGTTAGAGATTCTGATTTAGTAGCCTTGGGATGGGGCCCAGGAATCTCCATTTTCCCAGCTGTCTGCTCAGGTGATTTGATGCCAGTGGTCAGGGATCCACCCGCCTCTGGAGAGACACCGTACAGGGTGCAGCAGAAACCAGCAGTGGCGAGGAGGGGGATGAGGAAATCTGGTGGACTCAGGTAAGACAATAAACTCCACCTGTTCCACCCCTTGTACAGTTACACGCACCATCTGAACTGCTTCTCTGGTAGCTGCCGTGGAGTCCCCCGAGTGAGAGAAATGCAACTAGATTTGCAAGTAAAGAGGATGAAATCAACAAAATAATCTTTTGATTTGGTGAACTACCCTCCTCTAAATTAATCTTTGATATTTTTAGAATTTGGGATCCATTCTTTAAACCTTTTCTAATGTACTTGTTTTTATCCTTAAGGCCTGAAATGAGAAACAGTTTAAGCATCTCAAAAATGCACTCGGCCATGGGGTCCCTGCCCTAATGATTCGAAATAAAGCGAGTTAGAGTTAGAAGACGGCGCGGAGGGACAGCTCTGATTACAGATTCTCCTGTCACAGAATTAAAGGTGAATCCTTGAAACACAGCCCTGTCTAAACTCGAAGCCAAATGGGGCAAGTTAAGAGCAGGCAGAAAACAGGGCGGCGATCGCCAAAACCCAGGCGGGTAGAACAAAGGGAGAGAAGGGACGGTGACGCCATCGCTCCTTCCTGACAGTCACGTCGTCAACAACCCCCCGCCAGCAGCGGACTCCTCTCATCCACGCTGAGGGCAGAGACCCCATAAGCCCACCGGGGCTTCTCCCCCGAGTGCCCCCTCCTGCGATGTGTCACTCAGAGGGAGTCACTGGTGGGTTCAGCACAGGTGACGTTCACGGCTTTGGTGACTGGCACCTGAGAGATGGTGTGAGAGGAGCCACAGGCTGCCCTGGGGCTGGGGGCCGGCACAGGGCCTTCCAGATGTCCTCTCCGGCCTCTCTGAGGTCGGCGTGAGGACCACCGCCACTGCCGCCCACCCCCCCCCCCCGCTGTTGGTGGAGCCGGCAAGGTGTGGGGACACCTGCTTTTGATTAGTTAAAGAGAATAAATACAAAAAACAAAACCCACTCCAAGAAGGAATGCAAATCCAGTCTCTCTGTGCCTTGATGAAATGTCACGTCGGTACTTAAGAATTCCCTCTGCCACTAAAGGGACTCAGGCCAGAGACTGACACTCGCCCCATTTCTGTTATTTGGCCTGTGGAACTGCCAGGAGCCATGTCTTCGTGACCACCCACAGCACGTGTGGGTAGACGGTGACGGAGACGAGCCACCTCACACTGCCGGTACCCGCGCCCTCTGCGGTACTTGCCCCGACCTCGCTTTACAGAAAAATCAGGTATCTATTTATATGCTGTTTGGGACAGAAAGTGTGTGAAACTGAATCGTGGATGTGATTTCTATTCTTGGTGCCTTTTACATGCCTCTTGAAAAGTAAGCTTTGTGAAAGTTTTTTTTTTTTTTTTTTTAAACTTAGCCTCTTTCCCAGGAATTAGGGCAAAAGTGCTCAAAAGATGCACTATAAGAAATATGAGCCAAGCCCTTTACGTAGCAGTTCGTTCCCTTGGTCTGTTCCTTTAATCACAGAACCATGACCCGTACACCCCTGGTGCCCGTGCCCGGCGCTCACGGCCCGGCCAGGCCCGAGTTTGCCGAGTCTCGCTGCCAGTGTGGTGAACGCCCGCAGCCCACTGGCAGCCCGGCGGCCTCTTGTTCATGCTCAGTTCTGAGAATCCAAATCGCACATTGCAATGGCACGTCCCACGCTGATGCGGTTTGCCCTGGAGGGCTGGGAGGAGACCAGCTTTTGGAAAGCGGAGAGGCCTTTGTTATTAGGTTGATTTCATTTCATTGTGCTTTTGGCTCCCTTTTCAGCATTAGGGTCTTTTCCTGGGATCTTTTTAAAAAAAAATTAATAGTGAAGAATATACCCAAGTTAGTAGATGGAATAGGGACCCATTGCATCTGGAAGTCAAGATGAACAATGACAGTTTGCAGAGCAAAGGCAAAATGATAGCATTTAACAAACACTTGCAAAGGCGTGTGCGATACTTAAAAAGTGGTTTGTTTTTTTTGTTTGTTTGTCTTTTTACCAGAGTCCCATTTGTTTATTGCTGCTTTATGGTTTTCCAAATTGGAGAATGCCGTTTCAAACACATACAACACACACGAGCAATTTGCAGATACAATGACACTGTTGGCAAAAGCCACCGACCCGGCTGGGGGTGGCTGCTCTGCTCCCTGGCTGTCGCTGGGCTCAGGGCTCTTGCCAGCGCGGCACTGTCCCTGCCAGGCCCCCCCCTTCAGTTACTACTATTATTATTTTAAAAATACAAGTAACAGAGTCCTCAGTGTCTTTTTGAATAACAGTGAAGTCCAGGACTTTTAAGAAAAACCGATGAAGACGGATACGTGCTCACACAGTAGAGAGAACGGGCAGTTGCCAGGCCAAGGTGAGGAGACCGACTTGTCTTCCCGAGGCGGGAGATCCTCCGCTAGGGGAGCGGCGCCACCGCGCAGACAGGGTCACGTCTGATGGCCGTTACTCATGACACGACTCAGGCAGAGAAAGAACAGCTGACACCACGTCTCCAGGCTTTGCGCGAAGTCCCGCCTCACACCGGAAGGGTGACACCCCGGTCTGGAGGGCAGCGGGGTGGGCAGCGCTGCGGCTCAGGTTTCTCTCACGCTGTGGGCGTGACTGTGTAGACCCGGGTGTTACGTATGTGGCACCACTACCATGTTTTTAAATGATCTCTGGACACAGGCCCATGGATTAGCTTAACCTAATTCTCCCACTTTTGTCCACAGTGAGTTCTAGTCTCTGCAGCCAGCACGACTGGGGCCCTCGACATCCCCCGGGAGACGCGGGTGACCCAGCGGCTCGCTGTTCCTGGTGGCTTCGTAGCTACGTGTGCAGAGCTGAGCTCACCCCACAGACCAGCCACGGAGGTCGGCCCTTCCCCCCACTTTCCTGTCAATGTAAATATGGATGTTTCACACCTGGACCCCTCGAGCCACAACCTCCGACCTGAGTCTGTTTCTGGCACGGTCTGGAATGCAGGATGCAACAGTTGGCTGCGGAGAGTGTTGATGCCCATCCAGACGAGGAGGAGAAGGCAACGAGGAGAGGTAAGGCTCGGGGCTGAGGACGGGGACAGGCCTGGGAGTCCTGAAGAACGATGGCGGGTGCTCTCTGCTGCAGCCGAACACTAAACACACGGCGCCTGCGGCACGACGTTTACCTCTGCGTTCTTTCCGTGGCTCTGTCCACCCTGGGCGTGGCCTAGGGCCAACCATCCATCCCGGCTTCAGCACTGAACGTCCTGCGTCCCAGGGACCCCTCGGTCCTGGGCCAGCCGGGATGGTTGGTCACCCTAAAAGGCACCGAGGCACGAGCGTTTGAAATGTGTAAATGTACGAACGCAATTCATAGGGTGACACTAGAAATTCAGTTTTTCTGTGGTGCCACCTCTCAGAACATTATTTTCATTTTTCTCTACTTGCCACTGAAGGAAGCTGACGAGCAAAAGGCCTTGGGAAGCAGGAACTTCAGCCCCTACGCCAGCAAGGTGGCTTCCCTAGAGCGTGAGCCCAGTCATCCGAAACGCTGCGAGGGAACCGCCCGGGGGCTTCAGAGACCCCAGGCCTCCAGCCCATGCACCCACGGTCCCTCCACTGTGTGCGGCGCTGCCTGTCACCGGGGCCCCGGGGCACGATGTCCAGGAAGGGCAGCGTGTGACGCACGGCCTGAACCCTCTACTCTATCCCCAAGGAGCCTCCAGTAGAACAGGAAGATTTTTTTTAAAAAGATATTTTTGGTGACACGTCTCTGTTTCCCTTGGATGGCTCCCTGTGCTGAGACAGGCTTCGAGCAGGTGCAGGCCAGTCTGGTTTAGTTCAGCTTACGTTTGGGGGCAAATGTCTCGGATTTTGGACCCGAAGAACAATGCGCAGCTGCACCTTGGATAAAATCATTACCCAGGAATGCAGCCCAGGGACTCGCCCCCCGTCGTTCAGCTGTTGGACAGATGGAGCCAGGCAAGGGGGCTCGACCTGACACAAGCTGTCACGGCCCCTGGAGTGTCATCCTCAAATGGGAGAAAACCACGGAGACTTCCCTGGGGTCAGGGCTGCCACTGCGGGAGAAGCCGTGTGCTGGGGCTGATGCGTCCCAGGAGCCCCCACGCGGAGACGGTGGCATCTGTGTTCCCTGGTTACAGGGAATTGAAGAGATGATCTCGGGAACCACAGGATGAGCATTTTCTTAAACCCAGATTTCAAGGGCACCTAATTTCTTAGAATTAGAGCCGCTTTAGGAAGCTGAGAGGGGTCCACGCTGGACACGCTTAGACTGGAGTATCCAATTCCCCTCCGAGGGAGCCTTTCACGCTGCCGGAGCAGCTACCCACGACCGGTGATGGGGGTCGGGCCAGGGCCAGGTAGCCACGCATTACAACAGCCCTGGAAAGGCAAAACCTCAAAAGACACAAATCCCAGAAATTCATTGTAGCCTGCAGAATTTGTCATTAGGACTTGGTCATAGAATACGACTTCCAGGGCCTCAGTTTTGGTTATAGATAATCTGATCATCTTGCAAAATATCCACGTCAAACTGAAGGGTTGATGAGACCCCGGGCTGGGGCTTTCTGTCTGTCTGTCGTTTGGTCGTACGTTAGCAAGGAGAGAGAAGGGCGCTGCTTCTGTGTTTGTGCCTCAGGAGCTGTGGCCCCGCAGGACGGGGTGGAGCACGGCCATGGGATCAGAGACAACCGACTCAGGTCGGGGCAGTGAGTTACGGCAAAGAGTTTCTGAACAGCTCGGACCTCGCCACAGACTGGTAGAATGGCCTGGATTTCCTTTGCTGGTGGAGCAACAACCGTGAGGACACCAGGGCAAGGGCAGAGTCTGCTCGGGCTCTCGTGTGGGCACAGAGGCAGGAAGTAGCTCAGGCTGCTGAGCCCAGGTGTAGACCAGCAAGGCCGGGTCCCTGATGACCAGGGGTCCAGCCAGAGCCTCTGGCTCGTGGTCACAGACAGCTTCCCGGATTCGATTCCAGGATTCATCAAAGTGGTCAACCCAGGGAGTAAAGTCTGCACGTTAGCAGGCGACAGACAGGTTGGCAACAAACCAGCGACCGCTCGGGACGCGGGAGGGTGGCGTCACACGCGCTGTTCTCTGGCCCAGTTACACCCCGCCCTCGGTTCTCCTGCCCTGATAATGACCTTTTTCCCCCCTAGGCTGTTTCAAGTCGGTTTTCTGTTTCTTGCAGCTCCATGTCCCTCCCCTCCAGATCTTTAAATACTTACAAACAGGCAGCATGATGGGGAAACGGACCACGGCATGACCTGCCTCCCAGGCTGCCCAGCGACCTCAGCCCTGGGGTCTTTGGCAGGCTACTTAAACCTTCTGCCTCCTTAGCTGTTACCTGGACGTCGTAATTTTTTACCAGCTTGATAGATTTGCTGCCATAATGAAAAGGGCCGATAACCAGGTAAAGTGCTAAGAACAGGGTCTGGCCCTGAATAAAATTATCAGAATTATTGAAACTGTCACCATTAAATCTTTGGAAGGTAAGGACCGTCATCGTGGAGCATTCAGTTCTCACAGAGAAAAGCTCACGTAGCGCCAGGCTCGGCAGGGCCACCTGGTCAGAGCGATCGGCATCAGCCAGTTGTACCTGTGGCCACCGTGTACTTTGTGCTTTCTGTTCCCTCCGCCCTTGTTTATCTTTTAATAAGCCACACTAACGGCAGTGAAAGTGAAAGGGAGACAGGCAGACACCCCAAAGAATATGGGGGAGGGATCTCCTTTCACGATCATGCTAAATTGATTTCCACGCGCGTGATCTTTAATCTCTCCTGCCGGTCTTCCTGCTCTTCCCCCCCCTCCCCCGTACTATCAATGTCGTAGCTTCTCCCAGCTTCGCTGCAAGCACCTGCGTCCCCCCACCAACTCCCACCCGTCTCCCACCCCCTGTGCCTTTTGTATGTTAGGTGCTTAGTGTAGGACCTACAATACATAAAAATACATAAACACATAAAAATACGATTTTCTGTTTCCCCCTCATCTTAAGGAAGAATGGCTGGCACATCTCAGCATCTTATCATGCCTCGAATCTTTGGAGTTGAATGTCACGGGCGAGAGAAAGTCTCAGCTTAACCCCTAAGAGGGCTCCTGCGACCTTCCCACCCAGGCCTCAGCCCTGTGGGCTTTGCCTGGGGGGCGTCAGGTGCCCACGGCGCACGTGTCAGCGTTCGCGCCCACGCTCCGCAGACAACAGCAATGCGGAGTCAAAGGAACACGCCGGAAGGGTGGTGCTCAACCAGCAGGCTCTCATCTTCTTCCAGAACACATAGTCTGTGTCCGGGACGGACTCTGAGGAAGCTGATCTTACCGTGAGGCCGCCCCCGACGCCGGCGGAGCCCGGCGAGCGAGGCCGAGCTGCTCTAAAGGCAGCAGCCACCAGCACTGAACCGAGCCACGGACATAAGCGGGCAGGTAACAAGCAAGATGTGCAAAACTCACAGGAAAGACACCCAGCTTTGCCGACAATCAGAGAAACATGAATGAGAACAACAGTAAGTTTCCCTTTTTGCCTCACACTAGCAAAGATTAAAGCGACTTCTCACCGGCTTCCCAGGCAGGACCTGGAGAAAGAGCATCCCCAGGGGAGTGTGAGTGAACACAGTCTGTATAGAAGATCCTTTAGCAGCCAGTATAGAAATTTAAAATATTTAATTTTACTATTTTAACATTTTTTAATTCAAAACATACATTTCTCGAGATTGCCAAGGAGACAATTAGGCGAACTCCAAACCACGTGTAAAAACCTACATTTACATTTGCACAGACACCGTGGACTACCAAAATACAAACAGTGAGTTCCTCTGGGGGAGGAATTTCTTTTATTCATACATCTTTTATGCTATCCAAAAGTTTTTGTGAGGAGAAAACTTTTATTTGTACTTAGTTAGTTTTGGAGTAATAGTGGAGGTGACGGTGTCAGTAGTCACAGCTACAGAGACCGGGCAAAGCAAGCATGCCCACTGCTGGCTCCCAGATGTACCCAGCCCTGTGTCTAGAATGTTCTGCAGAGCCACTTTTGGTCTCGGCTCCCTGCCCCGCCTGTGGGTCATTTCCTGGGGTCCTTCCTGCTGGCCAGCGTTGACCTCGGCCTCGCGTTCCCTTGCTGCCACACGGGCCCACCCTCTGGTGCTCCATGTGCCGGTCCCAAGCTACCACTGTGTGACAGTCTTTTGGGGCATTTTGTCCATGCTTAATTCTCAGAGTTTTTTGGATCACTCATTGCAGACGATCATCTACTCAGAAGCTAGTCATGAATGTAACATCAGTGTTTGCAAGCTTTCGACTTTTATTTAGAATCACCTAGAGACATTTTAACAAATACAGAAGTTCCATCCCTAGAGATTATATCTAGTTGGTCCAGGATGGGGTCCAGGCGTGGGTATTTTTTTTAAATCCCCAAGTGACTTTAATGGGCAGTGAGGCTTGAGAACCGCTGCGAAGGGGCCAGAAGACAGGTCCCGAGTCAGCACATTGTGGGATTCTTCAGAAAGATCTGGAGCGGCCACCAGAAACATCCCACTTAGAGGTCATTCAATCGCCCACTGGATCACACTCTGACCTGGGGCAGCAACTTTCAACAAGAACATATTTGGTTTTTCCAAAGAAGGCATCAGAGTGCAAGGATTTTAATTAAAAAAACAAAAAAGCAAACTCACTTCGTGGCATTTTTCTCTCTCCAGCTGACCAAAGTGGTAGATGGCAGATCACATATCCTGCCACCAGGGTAATGCTGTACCTTGACTTGCGGAAACAACAGAGCGTCACAGAAACTGCACCAGCTGAGAACCTTGTTTCTTACCCTCCATTTGCCACACTGAATAGGGCTGCGCTGCCAGGCATTCTCTCCCAGCCTCATTAGCCTGCGTCTGAATTTCGGATGACAAGCATTTCCCCAGTGAAAGCCTTTCCAGGCTCTGACAGCAGGAATTCTCTCAGACACGCACCTGATTCAGCGTTTTTTGCTATTAAGTAACATGCACTATTAATATTCATATTGCAACATAACCAACTTAGGCTTTATGGAACCTGCTGCTTCCTCCAGCTTCTCTGTGTGCCATAACCAAGCACTGTTAGTCTGACAATGGCCCTGCGTTGTTTTGTCATCACTGTGGCAGATTGCTGGGCTGACTGCCAAACTGGCCATGTTAGGTTTTCCATTTATAGGATTTTAGGAGATTTTTCTGGGTATTGGGTGTTTCACGATGTAAATGGGGACACTTCCTTTGGTTGGTTTCCTTTCTTGTTTAAATTAGAACTGAGAAAAGTAAAGATAATGGACGCAGGGTTTGCTCTCGGTCCCTAGGGCTGTCCTTGGTCAAGAAGGAAACTGGCTTGTGACAGTCAAGTGTCTTTGTCCTTCTTCGCTGGCTGTGCGACACCACTGAGGTCACCACCAGCCCGCAGCTGCTGCTGAACCTGTAGGGCTTGTTTACTTCCTCTCCCTTCTTGTGTCTCACCCAGCTCTCGCAAACTAGTTCCTAAAGGAGAGTTTCCAGAGCTATTTTCTTGCATTACGATACGGCAAGGGGCCTAAAGTAGGGTAGCAGTTACCAGATCATGGTCCGTGATTTATCCCGTGAGAGATTTCTGGGTATGAGAGGGATTTATGCTCAAGTGTGTTTGGGAAACGCGGCAGACTCCTCTTTCTCCTTGGAGATTTACAAACACGTTAGTGTCTGTCCCTCCCTGA
Source organism: Eulemur rufifrons (assembly GCF_041146395.1). NCBI lineage: Eukaryota > Metazoa > Chordata > Mammalia > Primates > Lemuridae > Eulemur > Eulemur rufifrons. The sequence continues at coordinate 1,976,983 of NC_091000.1, read as the reverse complement.
GATGTCTGCAGTTAAGAAAAGAGCTATTTAATTTTGTTTGACCCAACATTTCCCAAGCTACTTTGACTACAGAACCTTTTGCATCCTGTAAACATTGTGGGAAACGGTGAAGGGACGGACCAGGCCCACTGTCACCTGCTGTGTGATACTGGGCACGTCACTCAGCTTCCCAAGTCTGACCTGCCCCGTTTCCAAGTAAGGGAGTGACACCTGTCCCTCCCCCCGTGACAGCACCTGTAACCTGAGGATCACGGTAAGAATAAGAAACATCCCAGGCAACACGTAATGAACAAACCTGAACAGCTGCACCTAACACATAGAAGAAGCTGTACTTTTTTTGCATCTTGAAAAATAGTTCTTTCCTGAAATAATAAGATGCAATAAAATATCATTGATAAAATTATACATTCATAATTCACTGAACACATTTTCATCTGTAGGACATTTTATTACTCTTCCACAAGTCTGCTAAGGAGCAAATCAACAGCTTTAAAAATATTTTAGGACATAAAGTTTACTATATAATGATTTCTAGATGAACAACAAAATGCTGTATTTTTTTCCTCAGAAAATAAATCCTGAGCCATTTTGAATTGTAGCTTAGCCAGGTCCAGGATTTTAACTGGCCTATTGACATGCTGATAAACTCTGGAAGTTTCCAGATGGCACGGGGTGGCTCAGGCTCCTTCAAAGTCGCTGCACGGCCAGCCCGTAAGTCAGGGCACATGTGCACCTGGGGGGTGGGCAGAGGGGTCAAGCCAGGCCTGGGCGTCGCTGCCTGTGTTACTGCGTCCGCTGGGTGTGTTTCTCCCGAGGCTGTGCTCCAGGATCCGCATTTTCCTGCAGTTCCATGGAGACAGAGAGCCCTTCCTTTTCAAGGTTATTTGTATTTTTATTTTTCTTGCAGCATCTGATGTGGCTGGAAGGAGGCTGAGCACGGGTGCAGTGTGCTGAGTGGGGGCCGCGCTGAGCAGCCGGCTGGGGCCCACCAGCAGCACGCAGGGCGGGTCCACGGTGCCTTCACGCCCCGCAAACCCCTGGGGGGTCCCTCCCCCTTCACTCCGTCTAATTGTTGCAACTTGGTTCAAGGTTCACGTCCTACAGAAAGTCCCCGCTTCTCCGGGTGCCTGCAGACCCGAACACACTTTTCTTCTGGCGGTTGTCACCCTGGGCGGCACCGTGGACTCACCTGTTTATCACTCTCCCTCGGCCCCCAGCTCCGGAGGCCAGAGGCTGTGTCTTAGCTGGAGCTTATTCTGACGGGGGGCCTGGGGTGTAACCCAGCACCGAGCAGAGGGTGTAGACACCGAGCAGAGGGTGGGATGGCCGAGGGAGTGGGGGTCTGCAAAGCGCTTGTCGGCACGTCCCTGCCCTCTGCCGACAGACACCCGTGCTTTCCAAAATCTCACTCTGAAGGGTTTGCTGCTCGGGTGCCGTCTGCACTTTGCAACCCTGACTCGTTCCCCAACGGCCAGACGACTGACTGAGACGCCGACACCCACAGACTCACCAGGGGCCACAAGAACAGGCCACTGTGGATGCGCCTGCCCGGCCCTGCCGTCCCTCCTGTCCTGGTTAGATCCGGTGGTTGGACGGTGGGGGGGAGAGGGGCATGGATGGGGGCCCTGAGAGGCGGCCCCCAGAAGGCGGGAGTCATGTCTCGGGGAAGATGCAGGGAGAAGCTAGACGAGAGGCAGGAAGAGACAATGAGGAGAGAGAAGGGCGAGGAGGAGTCACGCGCTGCCTGGGCTGGTGGATTTGCTTGTGGATCCTGCAGAGCTGCTGCTGGGCCTGCAGCCCCGGTGTGTCCCCCCAGCCAGGCACAGACCCCGCCTCTCCACCCAGGCCGCGCCTGGCTGGGGCTTCGCTTTCTGTCGCATCCCTTCCTGTCCTCGCGTTAGACTTCTATTATTCAGGCTGAGCTGAGCATGTTCCGTTTTCAGAGAAAGCGTTTTTGTTCATTTTTACAGATCAGGAAGCAGAGGGCGGATCCGTTTGAGACAGGAAGGGAGTCTGACTCGACTTTGTGCGCGTGGGCTCTCTCCGGAGTGAGCTGGCGCTGCGGGGCAGGTTCCCAGCGTGGCCCTGGGTCAGCCACGCGGGTGGCAGGGCTCGAGGTGCGGGGGCTGGTCCTCTCCAGCAAGCTGCTCGCGACACTCTCTGCATGTGACGTCTGCGAATCCTCGCTCTCCGGTGACATGCAAATTGAATCAATGCCCTCGAGGCCTTCTGGACCCGGGGACCAAAAGGACCAATAACTAGTCTTTTCCATCAGGGGCCACTCGTGCCCAAGCAGTTCTGCTCTGAAACGAGCCTTTCGGTCCCTGGGGAGGGGCCACAGGCGGCTCTTTCACGCTGTACGTAATGTAATGTGTCATGTAACTGTGGACACATTATTTACTGGATTTTCTAGAAGCAATTTGTCAAAAAGCTAGGAATTTTGGACCTATGTTGTAACTAGCTAGCTAAGATTAAAAAAAAAAAAAAAAGCCTAAGCAAATCCAAACTTGCAGAAGAGAAGACATCGAGACACAAGGAAATAGCGATAAATCATTGACTTCTTCTTATCCGTGTGTCATTTAGAAATCACGCTAACGGCGGCGCACAGGCAAGCCCGGGCGTCCCTCCCTCCCCGGGCAGCCTGACGCTGCGTCAGGTATGGTGGCCTTCCTCGGAGTCACCTCTGCCTTTGTAAGGAAGACACTCTTGCAAATATGCCGGGACACGCCCATCACTCCCTCCTGAGACAGCTGGAAGTCTCCTGGGCTCTTGTGCCCTGGTGGTAGCTGCTTATGGGCTCGAATCTCTGTGTGTCTTTATTTAATCATGATGTCACCCCACCCCCCCCCACATGTAAATATTCTGGCTTTTGAACAAAATACATTAAAATGGGTCTGATCACCCAATCATCATCGCATTTAATTCTGTTAAGTCATTATTCAAGAAATCCTGACAAATTCTGGGTTCACTTTTGTCTCTAAGTTCTGGTTACAAGACTGAGATTAATATGGGGGAATACAACACAAAACCCCCAATAAAAGGGAAAACTAAAAATGGTGTAGGCAGTTTGCAAGCAGGGATTCTCTAAAGGATTTTTTTAATTTATTATTTTAAAAAGATGAGTCTAAAGAGAGAATAATTTATGTATGAGAAGTCACAGAGATTGCTTTTGAGCAGCAGTTAGAATTTATTACTATAAAAGTAAGACATTTTGTTAAAAAAGGGGGAGAGGGATAGAATAAAAATATACAAATTTTTGTGAGTAGAAATCCTCTGTCCTTTGAGTGTAATCCCCAAAAGCTGCCACTAGAAAGTGTACAGTATGCACCTGTTGAGAAATCTATATAAATGTAATATATAAACTCAACTGTGACCAAACTATACACACACTCACACACATACATACACACACACACACACACACACACAGAGTTTTATAATTGACTTTTCATTTAAAATATAACTTGGATCTCTTTCATGGTGATATGTATGTATGTGTGTGTATATATTAAACTTATTCTTTATTTTATTTTATTTTTTAAAAACATTTTTATAGAGAAAGGGTCTTGCTATGTTGCCCAGGCTGGAGTGCAGTGGCTCCAGGCACAATCATAGCTCACTGTAACCTCTAACTCCTGGCCTCAAGTGATCCTCCTGTCTCAGCTTCCCAAGTAGCTGAGACTATAGGTGTGCACCACTGAGCCTGGCTAACTTATTCCTTTTAATAACTACATACTATATCAGTGTAGATATACACAACTAATTGTACCAGTCCTCTCTTAATACTTAGGGTGTTTCCATTTTTTCCCTCTGTTACAGTGTTTCATGGAATATTCTTGGACACAAAGTTTTGTTTGTGAAAGTCTATCTGTAGAGTGAAATATTAGAAGCGGAAGTGTTGGGTCAAAGAATATGTGGTTCTAAATTTTGGTGGCTACTGCCAAATTGTCCTCCAAACAGATTATTAGAATTCTGACTTTCACCGTAAGGCTGTGCTGAGGAGTATTTACTGTGAGCTAATTAACCGTCAACCTCAAATCTCCTCGATTGCATGGTCTTCTTCCAAGGCTCTGTGGAGACCTTAAAATGTGTGGACATTTCTAATATTTTTATAAAATTAAAGCTTGGGCAAGTTGACTTGGGAAAATGTCATTTTAACAGAAATTTATAAAGACCTTTCAGAAGGCTTCAATATAATAAATAAGAAATTATAGACCCCTGATGTAGACATACGGGAAAAGTACTTTTTGGGGTCATCTTTAAGGTTCTTTATTAAAGAAATTTAAAAATTCAGATTAAAAGTTAGTGAAATATGAAACCAAGACAATAAAGATGGGTGGTGAAGTCCACAGAAGTTCTTTTGATATAAAGAAATAAATTGTGATTTCTTTACAGGTGTGAGCTAATGCACTTGGCTAATTTTTTAATTTTAATTTTTCTGTGGAGACAGTGTCTCTCTATGTTGCCCAGGCTGGTTGCAAACTCCTGGCCTCAGGTGACCATCCTGCCTCGGCCTCCCACAGCGCTGGGATTACAGGTGTGAGTGCCGCGCCCGGCCCTGACTGCGATTTTGCTTGTGCCGTGTGCTGGTGTCGAAGGACCCTCCCTGCTTCATATTTACCAAAGCACGAATACCCAGCAGCATGCATGTCACGTAAAATGACCATCAGAAAGTATGTCACCAGCAAGAGAAGTGAGCCAAACTCCGTCTCAGGTGCAGATGGGGGAAGGGGCAGCTTGCAGAAAGAAGGTGGCACACAGGACAGCTGGGGACAGAAAGCTTCAGGTTCTCTAAGGAACCAGCTGTGAGTAACGTTGCTGGCCTTGAAGAGGCAAACACAATTGAAGATGATGGGTCAGTTATTCATTAAACAATCCCAAAGTCCAGCCTCCCCTTTCTGCTGGCCCCTTTGCAATTACTGGTCGTGCAGAAGCTGGACCAGTCGGAAGCGCGTCCCGGAGCACTGGGGCAGCGGGCGCCTAACCCGCCTGGGGAAGTCGGCGAGACGGTCCCCACGGCAAGTCCCGAACAGCCGGCACCAAACCCAGAGGAGGATGAAGAGAAGGAGGAGGATGTTCCAGATCTCACCGAAAAGTGTGATGAGGCATCGGAAGTTTTTTCTGGTTTTTGGAAGCCAGCATGGACCGTGCTTAACAAGCAGGCTACGTGGTTCCAAGTTACCCAGACACAGGGGACGTTACCTGGTACTGGTTCGGTAATATACATATTTTGTATATATATAAAAAATGAATTGTTACAAAGAATGTTTGGATCACTGCAAAAAGCAGTAATTAATTAAAAAGACATAAATTTTATGTAGGAATGGTGAATAGGCTCTTGGATTATTCGATAATCAAATTAAGAAGAAGAACGGGTCACATACGTACATTAAAGATGACTAAGTTTCTTGTTGCTTTGGCAGGAAATACCAGCAGGAACAACAATGACACAGCACTCAGGACACCACTGTGACGAGGACATCAACTACACAGTGTGGCCGTCAATTCAAATGGACTTTAACATTGACTAGTCGCTACGCAACAGGCGAAATTCCCTGAAATGTTACAGATCACATGTGAAAGAAACTTTCTAGAGGTTTTTCCAAATTTATCAGCTATCCTAAAAATGTATATGACATTTTCAATACATTATAACTCTGAAAGAAACTTTTCTAAACCATTAAAAATGAAAAAAAGTTTTACAAACCATGCTAAGAGAAAAATGACATTAATATTTCTATTCTCTCTCCATAAAATGTTACAAAATTGTCACATGAAATGACCATCAGAGAGTATGGAACCAAAAATGTAGGGAAAAGTTATTAGAGAGATATGCCAGGCAGTGCAACAATACAAATACTATGTCTTTATTCTGGATTTTGCAATGGTTGTGTTATTTGCCATGTTTTAAAAATTTATAATTCATTGGAATTATTCTCATTGCAAATAAAAATTCAAGGTGACACTCAATGTCGTGTTCTTTTTTCCGAGACTGTATGAGCTTCAGGCACAAATGTCAGAGCCACGCCTGAGTCTATGAGAGGGCCTGTTCCTCATACTCCTGCCAATTCTAGGTTGTGTTAAAAGTCTTTATACTTGCCAATCTGATAAATATCATATGGTATATTTTTGTTGGTTCAGTTTATCTCTTTAATTATGAGTTAAGCTGAGTATTTTAATATGATTATTTTGTAAAGGACTTCCTTTCATTATATTTGCCTATCAGTTGCCTTTTTAAAAAAATTCATCTGTGAGAATTTGGGGTGCAGCACAATTATCCCCCTGTCAATCACGCTTCAAATCCTTTTCTCAATTGTTTGTTGAATCTTTGCCTTTGCTTGTGGTCTAATTTTTCTTTCATTCAAAAAAATTTAATTATTATGAGATTTACCAATTGATGGCAACATTTTAAAAGAGTAAACTGCTACATTTCATATATTGGGGCTTAAATATGGATTGACTCAATTAAATAAATACCTTTAATTTTAAGTGAGGTAAGTACAACTTAAGAAACATCAGAAACCTGGACACTTTGGCTTACTTTCTCCAAGTCAGGGAGATGGTAAAATGCTTTTCCTTAGAAATCAAGGATTCTGGGCATTTCCTCTCCTTCTTTTCTCTACAAAGTCAAGTTACTCTATCCTTGGACCTGGTGAGGGAATAGACCCAATCTACAGGACTTGCATTTTTGTTGACAAGAAGTGACTCTGAAAGTATAAACCTAAGCTACATACGCTGCTGTCCTCCAGGGAAAATGCCCCTGTGCTTACTCTCTCTGGGCTGAAATGAGTCATTTCCCCAGGCCCTTAGCTCTACATGCGTTTTGATGAGCAAACCATGCCAACCTCATACAACTGACAAGAGTTCTCCAGACGGAAACAAATTCGGTTCATTCAACAGCCTCCCTCCGCAGGAAAACAAACCACCATTGCTCACCTGCCTGGCAAGCTCCTTCTCTCCTTTAGAGACCCCTTCAAACGCTGCCTCAGTCAAACATTTCTGAATCCCAAGGAATAATTAATCACTCTGATGTTGATGTTTCCATAGCATTCGGTTCATAGCATCTTTATAGCACTTAAGATGTATTGTAATGGACTGTGTAGTGTGCATAGTTCTCCTTCATTAGACCGTGAGCTTCTTGCAGGTAGAATGTGCCTTGGTCGTGTTTAAATCCACGGAACCCAGCATCGAGTTTGGCACGTGACAGGTACTCAAGACATTTTGTGGAACGTATGTAAGGCCTACAAACTGCAAACGTGATTTAAGTGGATGAACAGTACGCGCAAACCACCAAAAAGTCTTATTAGAGGCACATTTATAATAACAGAAGTGTGGTATGGGCTGTTTTGGTGACAACTAAAGGTAGGGTGGTCTATGGATTAGGCACAAACAATGCAGTGCAAGGCATTCTTGGGTTGCATTTGTATTCTTGGGTTTCTTAGATCCTGCGTCCTCATGACTGAGCTCAAACCCACATCTGCTCTTGAGAGCCCAGAGCCCTGTGACACCAACATGGCGACCTGCCTTGCTTCACTGTAAAGGGGTTAACACATTTATTCCTACAACACCCTTTCCCTTCCGTGAAAACTGCTAAGATCTACAGAGAGGCATGGTTTGGGCCCTAAATTTTCAGTACACTTACTTTAATAAATACTCATCTGTATAATTACCCCTAATAAGCAACTTGGACAAAGGCTTCAACATCTTTTAAACATTTATCATAAATGATGTGATCTGGGAGAGGAAGGAAGACCCCGGGGCACCACCAAGCCACGTGCTTCTGGCCTGATCCTATCTGTTTATGACGTAGCTCGATTTCCTCAATGAATTGCTGTGCTCAGAAGAGGCTCTCATTTATTCTTCCACACTCACCAAAATACAGCAGGGTTAGGAAAGCTGAAATAGCATATTATTTAACTGGTGCTAGACATGCACATTAACAAGTATTGTTAAAGAAATCAAATTATTAACTCAGTAAAGATAGCAAATACCCACGGGCCCCACCACAATTCATTCTCATGGAGGTCAAGGACAGAAAAACATTCATTTTGGATCTTTAATGACATCTAGTCAATTTATCTAATCCATTGTCTTTTGCTCATTTATCATCTACTTGGGAAAACAAATCCCACAATGATGGATTCAAATGCATTTGACCTTTAGCTATAAAACAGATAATTCATTTACTTGGAACAGACAACTCTCTAAGAAGACTCTATTAATTGGGATTCTTTCTTGAAAGTCATAATCTTGGCAAAGTTTGTATAACAACTGTGACAATTCCACATAGAGTGAGTTATGTTACCCTTGTTCTTGATCTACTCTCTTCTTGAATATGCTATAGGGTTAAAATATCTGCTGGCTTTGGTACAGGTTCAGACGCCACAGGGGTACCGAGGGACACATGGCTGTAAAGCATCCTGGCAGACCTCGGAGAGCTAATGACTCTCAGTTATCGAATGTCTGGTTGACTCTGGCGGGGGATGAAACCTTCAGGACAAGCCCTGCATGCTCATCTGCGACACAGCCCAGCTGAGGACCAAGGCCGTGTAACAGAGCCAGAATGCAAATCCACGTTGGTGTGACTACAAGTGATGCCCTTTTAGCTATACTAGTTTCATAAAGCGCTATGTAAACTTGTGGGAGAAAAAACAACATCTGATTGGTGAATATTTTAAAGGACACTGCCTCCTCCCACATCTCTATCTTTTCAAGGCTACTCCATGAACGCCATTCTTTCTCCGTCTAATAACTAAACTGTCAGGAATGACGCTGTCTCCTGGGCCCAAGGTGAAGAATCGTCCTGCTCTCTTGAGCTGTCACAGGCCTGCCTTGTACCCACATTCACTCTCTTATGTAGGCTTCCACTGGTACCTGGTGGGCGAACTCCACCGTAGATGGAATCTTTTCATCCTACTTACACTATTCTTAACTGTCTCCTTCCCTCCCCTCTCGTTTTCAAAGCTTGTCCAGTTCTTTAAAAATTAATGAAAAACATCTTTTCCTGTAACCACCACTTCTTCTTATTTAACTTGTTATTTCAAGAGTTTTCCTAATTGTGACTGACAAATATAAGAGAGTCAACAACCACACAGCTAAAACCAAGGGGCCGTTAATCTTCGAGGCTCTGAAACTACCCAGGCGGCGCCTTCTACAAACTTCCAGTCAACTCATCCCACTACCTGTCTTTCCATGGCACAGGACTTCTGGCAAACAATAATAAAAAATTGCTTTATTTGTGTCTTAGCATTTTTTAATGATTATAATTGCAACAATATTGCTTTTTCATTTTATTAAATAAGCACAGATGTACATAGAATACCCAGCATAACTATTTAAATGGGATTTTCGGTGTGTTTGCTTTGTGACATTGTTTCTAAGGGAAACCATATTCTGGCTCCAAACAGTTGACTGATAAGTAAACTTTAATACACTTTTTAAAATGGGAGACTCCCTGTGTTCTGTCGCAGTGGAGATGCACATTTTCATTATCTGTGGCTGACCGGTTGCCGTGGGGTCGTCCTGCCTCGTGGCCTCACCCCGTCCAGTGTCCGGGCTCGATGACAAGGCGCCGGGACGCTGGGCTGGGAAGGGCCGACGCTGTGTGCGGAAGAGGCTCGCTCTTTCCGTCCGGATCTCAAAGCCGAACTTCTGATGACCTGTAGTTTCCTCTGACCACGTCCCTTTCTTTTTACCTGGTGACTGGTCTCTACTAAACAGAGCACTTTTCCTGGCTGCAGGGACGCATATGAGCAGAAGGAGCAGGGATGGGGGATCCCTGGCACCCCGTCAACAGAAACAGACCCAGCGGAGACACCAAAGCCCACCGTGTCTGAAAGAATCCAAGAACCTTTAACTGTGTTCACAAAAACCTTAGAAAAAGCGACGAGAATTTAGAAAAATGGAGAGGGAAAACCTAATGAAGGTGTGGATTAAATTAACCATAAACATTTAATCATGAATTTTAAAAATCCAACAGAGCCTATTAAGTAAAATTTATAGAGAAGATTATTGGAGAGCCAGTAATTTCACTGTGCGTTGCACTACTCTTGCAGTAATTTTTGCACAGTTGACTATTTTTTAAAAGAAGGGGACAATTATGTTCACATTTTGTTCAGCCATAAATCTCAGGAGCACAGCCTTAACTCACGTGACTGTTGGGATGGTTTTAGACAAACAGGTCTCCTCCAAACTTTAAAGCTCAGATTCGTTGGGACAATGACCTAGATTCCGCTTCAAGTTCGGTCCTGCAGGCCGAGTTGCCCCACGCAGGGTAATTGCAGGGCTCTTCCCGCCTCGGCTTCCGGGCAGATCAGGCTGAGCCAGAAAAGACATCCATTACCCATAAAGGTGAGCTTTTTTTTTTTTTTTTTTTTTAATATTTCAAATTGCGGCTGCTGTAAGAGCAATATGACATCTGAGGAATGAGCCGTAACACAAGAAGTGTCAAAGTCTAATCTAGTACGACGTTCTAACCTGATCTCTTTGACTGTGCGTGGTGAGTCCGTGCAGTGCAGTTCCTGAATTTTAGGAACAGATCGATGCATTAAGTTCTGTATTCATTTCCTAACGATTGGTTTTGGAGGCACATCCTGGCAAGACTTAGCCAGCTTTTAAAGTCTCAAAGCAAAAATACTTCCAGGTACTTTAGGTTTGAAGTGAATTTTCTCTTCTTTTTAGGACAATGCTGTTTTTTTTTTTTTCCCTGTGAACTTAAGTTTCTTAAATACATTTCCTATGGTATTGTGGGAGCTCCTCACGGCCTCAAGTCCATAAAAACCCACAATCGTATTAAGATAGCAGTTCCTGGCTTATCATTCACGTATATTTTGGAAATTACTTCTGAAAAAAACAAGTGACTTCTTAGGATGATATTTTTATTACTTTAAAGCCTTGCCTCTTATTCCCTTTTCATTCTCCAAAGAAAACATTTTAACATTTTAACATTTCTTGGGGACCAAATTAAGAATAGGATTCAAAAAAAAAGAATAGGATTCAGTCATTAACATAAAAGAAACTTTAAATTACTCTTTTAAGACAGAAGATATAATAACATCTCAGGCCAGGAATTTTACTCCAAAAACCATACCATATTTTAGAGTTGCTCAAAGCAAAGTTTAAAAAGATGCACCAATGTTACAAAGAAATGGAACTGATCACACATAAACTTTGAGGTGATAGTATTGAGTGAGCTTCTCAGGCTGTACTCAGGGCTGGAGGTGAGGTTGTCCTGAAAGGTGGTTTGTGCCAGGGATGAGAAAAGCCGTAGCAGTGAAACGGTGACTACCTGCCGCTGAGTTCCCGGCTGCCCTCCGCTCCTGTAGCTTTAGTTCTCAGCCCAGTTTCGTAGGGAGGCCTTAGGGTTTCCTCTTCGTAAGCCGGGAAACCCAGGACTCGGAGTTAAACGGTGTCTGGCCCACGGAGAGTGGAACCCATCACCTGCTGATAAAATCCCGGGCGTGTGTCCTCGTCACGCAGACTCACAGTGTCACTGAACTCTCTCGAATGCCACTGACTGGGAAGAACCATTGCAGTAAATCTCTCGTCAAGAAGCTGGAAGGGACAGTGATATGGCAGGAGGGACACGCGTTCTAGGTCCCCCTCTGTAGAGAGAGGATGCCCTCCACCACCTGTCTTGCCCCCTCCTCACTCCAGGACGCTCTGACCTTCTGTGCGGAAGCGCAGGTTCGCTCAGTTCGAAATCACATCAGCTATTGCCACGGCCCCACCGTGTGGCACAGACGTCTCCTAGAAGCCCAGCCAGCCCCTCATACAGGCCCTGCCAGGGGCCCAGGGCGGTCACCAGCATTCCCTACTCCTACTGGGAAAACAAAATTCACAGCCACGTGTCCTAATACTTAGAAGGCCCCAAATACCTGGTTGTTTTTAATAGATGACATTAAGTAGAAGCGAATTAGTGCTGTGCCATTATTATACAGAAAGCCAGCGCTTTCCTGGTGAATTTCTGAGGATATTTTAACAGGGTGGTTGGTCTCAGAATTTTTCCGAGGAAGAGAGCTATTTGTTGGAAGACACGCTCAGACACGCACACTTTTGTGGAGCGATTAAGACTTCCGGTTAACCTGGAGTAAAGCGTGCCAGTCCTGGAGACGTCGGTAGATTTTACCACCGTGTGACATTTGGTGCGAGTGGACTCCCTGTAGAACCTGGCGAAGGGCTGGGTTTTGCACCCGCGGTGACGTGGGGCAGAGGTGGCGGCACCTGTGTGCGGAGCACAGGGGACCACTGGATAGCGGGCGGCGGGGACGGCTCAGGGCCCGCAGGGTTGAAGCCTTCCCAGCCCCGCTCGGGTAGAGTCCGGCGGGCCTGGCGCTCTCATGGCACGGGAGGCTCCGCTCACGTCTGGGCTGCAGTATGATTGGGCAACGATGGCGCTCCACCTTAACCACCCCCTCAACTTCCTTTTCCTATTTTTAATACACAGTGTCAGCTCTGAATAGAGATTTCAACTTGTTCCCTTCACTCCCGAGCTTTCAAAGATGAAGAGATTGGCTCAGCAGTGTTTTTTGGTGTGTGTGTGGGGGGGGGGGGGGGCGGTGGCAGGAACAGGCAGGGGACTGTGTCATCCGGGAGAGCTCCTGGCTCTAAGACCCTTGACTGTGACACACAGGCAGTGGCAGGCGCAGGAGCAAACAGACAGCGGATCTGATCGCCCTAACAAAAGATGACTCAGCATTCTGACTCAGAGGGATTTGGGCCAATTTCTGATCTCATCCTGGAGCTTCCTGAAGCACCTGGGCTTTCCCGGGAGGTCTCCCACCTGAACTGGGGCTTAGACCACACCTGTCCGGCCCTGGGGGACACGCTGCTCTGCCTGCGGGGGTGCAGCCGCTCCTGTGAGAGCAGACGGGATCAGAGCCGCAGCTTTTCTAGAAGCGTCACAGACCCTACATGGCAATCGCGAATGACAATTGTGGCTCAGTGAAGCCCTTTATAAGGGAGGGAAACAGCCCCTGCTCAGTGAGCCACCTCCGCAGAGCCAGAAAGGTGGTGTCTGACAACAGCTCGTTTTCTTCCAGGAACGTCCCATTGCCCGGTGATCTGCACAGACCCTGGCTTTCAGTCCCAGTTTTGATCCAAACAAAAAACCTTATAGAAGAGATGAAGGAAAGTTCCACAAATTGAAAAATTAATGTCACCAATCGAGTGTTTCATAGAAGGGATTACTTCAGAGAAGAAATTGTCTGAAGGAAAATAATTTTACCTGCGGGGGTTTATGATGAGATCGAACACGGCTATTGTTTTTCAATCCTCTTTCTACACTTCAGAAAATTTTAATTTAGTGCAGTAACCTGAGAAGTGGTATAACCAGAGTCTGCTTAAAAAGTATCTGAAACTATTTTCTTTTCTCCATAAAAATCTGCAGACCACCCTCTGGGGTTGACTAGGAGAAAAATCAGGCTACAAGATGCTCCACCTTTCCCTGCCCACACGTCTTCAACATTCGAAGATTCTCAGGATAACAAGCCAGTTGCATAGCTCATGGGGTTTGGCTCCAGGAATTTTTCACAAACCCAAACTCCCAGGGTCCCCAGTGATCCGGGACCAGGGGAGAAGAAAGCAAAGCAGCAACTCCCAGAATTGCAAAACTTGGAGATCACTGCCGATAGCCACAGACACTCCACACACATTCCCAGACCCCTGGAAGATGGCCCCAAACCCAACACCGCCACGTAGCACCAGACTTACTTCGCAATGACTCAGCCAAGTTCTGCCTCCATGGATTTGGCCCTGGAGGAAGCTCCTGTGACAGCCCTTGCCGTCTCGTCTCCTGCCCCCTGTTCCCTCCCGCACGGCCTCACCTTCTCATGTCACTCTCCCCTTGCTCACCCTGTGTGCCCACTGTGTTCTCATGAGTCCTCTGCCACTGTCGGGCCAAGTGGTGACGACGCTCTTTGGCTACGTTGACGCTCGGAGAATTCTATTTGGTTCAGCAGGTGCCTGTGTGGTGGGAAAGGGGGAAGGCAGTGACACCCTCTGTCCTCGGTGCGCTGATTAGAGAAGCGCTTCGCCAGGGGAGAAGGCAGCCGGCAGGGCTAACCTTAGTCGTGCGCAAGGTGGTCTGAGGTTTGAGGAAAACAGTGGCCAAGTTGGGAGATGTTGGCACGACTGGCTTCACGTCCACTCTCCCCGGCACCGAGGCCTCCTGCACTTTGGAGTCCCCGGCAGGGCCCGTGTGGGCGTCTTTCCAGCGTCTGCGGCTCCGGCCAAGCAGGGCTGCTACCGAGTGATGCGGTGGTGCCTTCCTCAGGGGCTGGTAGTTGGTGCGTTCCAGCAAACCAAGTAAAAGGTGGGAAATAGTTCAGGTTTTAGGCAATCATCTGACCAAATGCCACATATGTGGCCTTCAAAAAATTTCTCCTTTGGGGATGTATGAACACTATCCTAGAATTTTCCAAATGCCTGGACTCTTGAAGACCTTTCCAGCCGCCATGATTGGAAAGCTGAGCAGATGTCGTTCATACCTACAGGCCTGGTGTCCCAACCTCCCGCTGTGACGCCGTGGGCTGGCGGTTCTCTGGGTGGGGGCTGCTAGGGGACCGCAGGATGCTTAGCAGCTCCTCTGGCGTCTACGCTCCAGTACTCCCTGTCCCAGCTGTGACAACGACAATGTCTCTAGCCATCGAGCAGTGTCTTCCGAGCGGCAGACTCACCCCAGAAGTGCAGCTCTGCACAGATTCCCTGCAGGATGCTGGACTGTTTCTTCTCACGTCGCCAGGTGCTCCTAAGCCGCATCTCCTTGCCCCGAGGGAACATGTGGGTCTTAAGGAAATCCAGGAGGAAATACTTTTTAATTCCGCAGAAGAATTAATGGAGAGTTGTGAGGCTAAACTGATGATCCTGTGTGTGAGGGCTGTGAGATCCCAGCGTTTCCACAGGGCTGTTGCACAGAGGCCCGAATGGCCCTCGAAAGCCCGACCCCCCTGCACCCAGGAAGTGAGAAGCTGCCGCCAGGATCCCTGGGCTCGCTGAGGACGGGAAACTGAGTTTACAACTCACACCCAGTACTGGTTCTAATTCATTCCTGGACACGGATTCCACTTACGTTCTAGCTTGGCAAGGCTACAAATCTCTTGCTGTTTCAGTTTTACCAGTTCTAATGTAAAGGGAGGCACTTGACCACAGTCCCCAAATTAACGATCGACCACAGCAAAGCCAAGTTGAGGCTGCATCCAGGTAGCGGCCAATGCAAGCCGAGGCTCGGCCGTGAGGTCTAATGAGGTTTGCAGAGAATGTTCTCTGCACTCTGAAGAAAGGAGTGGCCACACTCCAGTCCCTCAGGGTTCACTGCAAGTTTGGGGAACACTGGGATCCTGGGGGAGGATGGCAGCTTTCGTCCTGTTGGGGCTGGAATAGCACCTGATCAGCTCACTGGGGTAGAGAGACCTTTTATCCCCCCAGGCTCCTGAGGACCAGGAGGAACGGCATGGCATGCTACAGTTTTCCTAAAGTGCTCAAGTGCTCCAGCTGAAGCAAACTCTTTAAGGACATTTCTTCCCAGCCTCAGACAAGAGGACCAGAATATGAACCAATGGGTAACATTTAAACAGCGGCTTCAATGCAGACAGACCTACAGCAGTTAACATTCCTGTGCTGGGTTTCAGGGAAAGAAGGTTATCCGGCCAATACCATTTTCCTGACATTCTACCAGCGTAAAGGACCCAGATCCACTGTTTTACAGTAGTGCGTCATCGTGCGCGAGTCACAGAGCTGGCCTCTCAAGAGGGATGAGGAGACTCCCCGAGTTGACCCGCATTTGCTCTGGAAACGGCTGCACCTGGGCGGGGAGCTCTGCGGCAGGTGTGGAGCCCGCGCTCCCTCCGCTGGAGTCTCCGGGAGCGGCAGCCCGGCCCTGCGCGCTCCGGCTGCGAAGGAACTGCCCGGGCCGGGGCGCACGGCGCCTGCGCTCGGCCCGGATCCGAGTCCTCCCCAGGAGAGCCTGGGTGAGCTGCGGACGGCTCCGGTCCCCGCGTCACAGCAATCTTAGACGTCGGCGTAGGGAGAGGAGTGGGGGTAAAAGCGCAAGGCTGGTTTCAAATCCCTTTCCTGGGATCTGCCCGGACAACCGAGGTTGTAACTGAGTCGCACCTCTGAGGTCCTCGTCTATGAAATGGGTCCATAACGTCGTGTTCCCTTTCCTGTCCTGCACTGACAAACACACGCTCTCATATCCTGCTCGTACGCACACGCGCTGCTCACAACCGCTTGGAAAACTGCAATGTGCTGTACACCAGAAACTGTCATTATTATACGTCGTGTATAGCGGGATGCCCTGTGGTCCGTACAGCTTTCCAATAATTACCAGATAGAAACATTTTCCAAAACAAACGTATCTATTCTCTTGTCAATTAGAATTGCTATCATATTAGCTAATTTAAATTTTTGTCATAAATAACTATTCATAGTTATATTGGAACTGGTATGAATAACTAACAAAGGGGAGGAGGCTCTGGCAGATGTTGCAGATACTCGTGTAGTTTCCCTGTGTGTGCATGCTCACTTGCTGAGGGGATGCTTTGCTCACACTGTACTCTCAGGACCAGCCCAGGACAAAAGTTTGCTAAAGACTGAAAGAAAATGTACATTATACAACAAGTCTCCATCAAACAAGCCCCCAAGTCTGTGCACACCCTTGGCGTTGGAGGGTTTGCGTCACACATGGCCCACGATGAATGTTCATGTTCCGAACCC
The DNA here is from genome assembly GCF_041146395.1 of Eulemur rufifrons. Taxonomy (NCBI): domain Eukaryota; kingdom Metazoa; phylum Chordata; class Mammalia; order Primates; family Lemuridae; genus Eulemur; species Eulemur rufifrons. The sequence goes on along the minus strand of NC_091000.1, from coordinate 1,960,270 downwards.
AGCTGGGTGAAACTGAAGTTTGCTAGTTTTTGGATGGCAGAAACAAACCACAGATTGAAACAGAAGACACTTAAACGATGTTTCTGACATGCCTGGTGATTAAGATAGAAAACAATTCTTTAGATGCTTTAAAAGTGACATTTATTTTATATATCCCACTTTTCATTAAGCAAATCATGCAAATTATGAGTGTTAACACATATTCTAATGAAGGGTTTAAGTCAAAATCTAAATGAAAAGATGACAAAATGCAAAATAACCATTTCTGGTTGAGATCCAAGAAAGATGATTCATGAGTCTGTTTCTTTCAAGTTGTATTGTTTAACGCCAGACCCAGGAAAAGTCCCACCTTGAGATTTTGGCGCCTGTCCCACGTCTGCTGGTTCCAAATCAACCTACACTGTAACAATGCAGCGGTTCAGCAGAGGGATGCTTGCAAAATGCTGAAATCAGAATTTATTAATTTTAATTGCCTTAGAGTTGAAGAAAAGAAGTTAGAAAAAAAGTTGAGGGTTACGGGGTACTGCATAAGCTAGGGTGAGATTGTGCGTAGTTTCTACCCGTAATGATTTCTGATTACACAAAACCACACTGCAGTGGGACAAGGTGAGGGGCTAGAGATGGAATCTGACACCCACTCGGTTCCTACCTCGTGCGAGACATTTTCTTGGGCACTTTACGCATTAACTTCCCCACACACGGCCTTTCACGCTCCTTGTTTCAGACATGAGAAATCTGAGGCTCAGAAGACGTGAGTGTACGTACTAGGACCGTGGAGAGAAAATGCAAACCGCCTGCCCTGGTGGTGGGAGCCCTGCACCGCGTGTGGACCTGGAGCTGGAGGAGGGAGGGGCTGAGGGAGGCAGACTGAGAAACAGGCGCGGACGCTGGGCAGAGGCAGAAGCAGCTAGAGCACACTGGCGGGAAAAGAATAGTAGCATCACAAGGACCCCAGCAGCTGAGAGGTGTGAAATGGAGCCCATTAGTCATCTAGCCGTATGTGGACAATACGCACTTTCTTCTAGTGAACCCAATCTTCACTCTCCTCCTTCTTCTAGTGAACCCAATCTTCACTCTCCTCCTTCTTCTAGTGAACCCAATCTTCACTCTCCTCCTTCTTCTAGTGAACCCAATCTTCACTCTCCTCCTCCGCCCGGCTCAGTCAGACTGGTCAGGGGGTGGCGGATATTCCCAGACGGACTCAGACTGGGAAGGGACCCAGCCGCACAAAGGGGCAGCCTGTGTGATCGCGGCCCTTTCTCCAAGTGTGGCCCACGGACCGGCAGGACCGGCGCTGCCCGGGCTCCCAGGCAGGTGGGATCTCAGCCCCGGCCCAGACCTGCTGAGTCAGGACGTGCTTTTGACAGCGCCCAGGTGATGTCATGCACGTTGGTGTTTGAGAGCACTGGCCTAGTTTCAGCATCAGCTGCTCACTCTCACATCCTTCTTAGCTCCTGCAGAGGAAATCTCGCTCCACTCATCCCCAGCGCGGTCGGCAAAGCATCCTAGGAACAGTGGCTTCGGTTTCACTGCTTCTCGTCCTCCTGCTTTTTCCTCACATAACACATAAAAATAAGTCTCTATATTAACATTTTAATTTTGCATGTATCCTACTTAGTCTTTTCTCTTGTTCCTAAAGATTATGTGAGTACATTAGGGCTGAAATATATAGAAGAGAGTTAAAGTCCTATCAGGGAGGAACAATGAGAATGTGCATTAAGGAACACACTGTCCACTCTTCTATCATCAACTCTAGCCGTTTGCTTTGTCCAGGACTTCACGGCTTTCAGGGGAAGGTAAAGTTGGGACCAAGTGGCAGGAATCTGTCCAAGAGAGGGGAGCCTGCCGGGTATCAGGCGCTGGCTTAGGTTGGAGGCAACAACGCGTATAACATAGTATTTCATTTTCCCTCAGCAAAATACCAGCAGACTGAATTCAACAGCACATTAAAAGGATCATACGCCAAGATCAAGTGGATTTATTCCTGGGATGCAAGAATAATTCAACATACTCAAATCGATAAACAGGATACACCACGTTAACAGGATGAGAGATAAAAATTATACTTTCTAGGTACAGAAAGAAATATCCTTTCAAGATAAAACCTTTCAGTGAATTGTGTATTGAAGGAACGTACCTCAACATACCAAAGGCCACACATGACAAGCCCACAGCTAACATAATCAACAGTGAAAAACTGAAAACTTCTCCTCTAAGATCAGGAATCCAACATGGTACTAGAAGTCCTGGCCAGAGCAATTAGGCAAGAAAAAGAAATAAAAAGCATCTAAATCAGAAAGGAAAAAGTAAAATTATCTCTGTTTGCAGATGACATGATCTTTTATATAGAAGATCCTAAAGACACCACAAAAAAACTTTAGAACTAACGAACAAATTTGGTGAAGTTGCAAGATACAAAATCAACATACAAAAACCAGTTGTGTTTCTATACATTAACAACAAACTAACCACCCAGAAGGAAATTAAGAAAACAATCCCATTTACAATAGCATCAAAAATAATAGAATACTTAAGAATAAATTTAACCAGAGAGATGAAATATTTATATGCTGAAAACTATAAAATATTGATGAAAGAAATTCAAGAAGATATAAATAAATGGACTGGAAGAATCAATATTGTTAAAATGCCCATAGTACTCCCAAATGCCCATAGTACAGATTCAATGCAAACTCTATCAAAATTTCTGTGGTATTTTCCACAGAAATAGAAAAATAATACTAAGATTCATGACACCACAAAAGACCCTGAAAACGCAAACCAGTCTTGAACAAGAACAATGCTAGCGGCATCACGTCCCTTAATTTCAAAATTACAAGGCTGCAGTAATTAAACGGTATGCTACAGCATAAAATGAAACATAATAGAGAGCCCAGAAATAAACCCATGCATACATGGTTAATTGATCTTCAAAAAGGGTGCCAAGATTATGCAATGGGAAAAGAATAATCTCTTTAATAAATGGTGCTAGGAAAACTGGATACACATATGCAGAAGAATGAAGGTGGACCCTTATATCACACCATATACAAAAATCAACTCAAAATAAATTTTCTTTCTTATGTATCCTATAATAGTTTACATATTTTTTTAGACTGTTGTATTTATGTAACATGTCCACAAATAATTTCATTCTTTCTAGACCAGTTTTCCTCCAATCTTGGACCATGGGTCACCTATAATAGAAACATTTGGGCCTGCTCGTTAAAAATGCAGATTTCTGCCAGCTTGGGCAACAAAAAAGAATTTAAAAATTAGGGTGTGGGTGGCGCATGCCTGTAGTCCGAGGTACTCAGGAGGCTGAGGCAGGAGGATTGCTTGAGCCCTGGAGCTCAAGGTTGCAGTGGGCTATGATCCCACCACTGCAGTCCAGCCTGGGCTACTGAGTGAGACCTTGTCTCAAAAAAAAAAAAAAAAATTACTGATTTCTGCACCCCCTAACCCCCAGCAGATTTATTGAAACAGAATTTTGTGGCAGGGTCTGGCAGCAATATTTTTAAAGCTTTTCAGATGATTCTAACGTGCAGCCAGAGGAGAGAACTTCTCAAACGTGGTCCCCAGAGCAATAGCAGAGGCATCACTCAGGAGCTTCTTAGAATCTCAAAGCCCATCCCAGATCCACTAAAGCAGAGGCTGCATGTTAACAAGATGCCCAGGTGATTCGTAGGCACATTTGCATTAAGAAGCGCTGCAGACAGGGTGTTCTGAAAGTATGGTTTCCGGTCCAGCAGCAACAGCTTCTAGGAACTTGTTAGAGATGCACATTCGTAGGCCCCGACCCAGACCTAGTCATGCAGAAATCTGGGGATGGGGGAGGTGCAGCCCGAGTTACCCCTGGTTTAGTAAGCCTTCCAGGTGGTTCTCACGCGTGCTAACGTGAGAACCGCCGCTGTAGCTAACCAGGTTAATGCAAGGCAAAGAGATTCAGCTCACCAGCCATGGTTCTGCAGTAATAGTGATTAGGAGGCATTAACTAGCATCTCAAGGGCCAAGTAAGCTTTTAATCCCAGACGTTGAAATAATAGCAGATATAAGAATTGAGAAAAGACAGGTATTAAAATGTTGGTGAATGTTGATCTCTCATTTTTAAGTGAGTCAGGGAGTGATAAATACAGTGTAAGCCCGAGGAACTTTTCTGGCTTTAATCCCTTATTTTAGCATTTTTTTTCTGACTCTTCAGAGCATCTGTGACAAAGCCATCATGCTGTGAGCTCTCTGCAGCATCTAATATGTTCTACTTTGAAATGCTGCCAACCTCCAACCCAGATTCAGGGCACAAGAGTGGGCACTTCAGTATTCTTTTCCCTGCTTACGTAAGTGGGGGGCTGGGGAGGTGAAGGCTTTGGGGAGTGATTCATTCACTCAGCTGGTTGCTGGGCACCTACCACAAGTCAGATGATGCTGGATAGTAAGAAATCAAAGGTGAAAAGGCATCATTTTCCTCAAGTAGCCACAGTCCACTAAGGAGACAGACACAGCAAGTGTCGTCCCACTGCAGTCCGATGCCTTGTGTGGCGGAGGCAGGAATGGATTGTGTACTGTAGCCACTGGCCTAATCAACAGCAATTGGACAATGGATTTGAGGAAGACGATAACAAGAAGAAAGACTAGCAAGAAGCTCTCATAACAGTTTAAGCAAGAGGTGGAATAGTGGCAAAAGTTAGAAGGGACGTCCATGGAAGTGTCTTCTAAAACACAAAGCTTTGCAATCAGCTATTGATCCACTGCGCCCACTAGAAGTGGTGACTCAGGATATTCAAAACGATTTTAAAGAACCCTCTGACTTTGACGGGTTTTATAAAAATCACATTGCAAACCATGCAGTACGTGTCTGATGCTTCCCAACATGCCCTTTCCATTATCCCCGGCATTCTGAGGCTGCATTGTTTATGCCAGGATTATGCTTAATTAAGCGCCATGACAACGTCAATAAGAGTCTGAAAGCAAGATGTGGCACAGAGCATCCAAAAATGCAGCTCTCCTGGCAAACTAAGGATAAACCTTGCAAAAAAGAGAGACGCTTCCCAGAAATTGTTTTCCCTTTCACTGAAAGACCCAAACACAAGAGTTTGTGTTCCAAGGACGAGTGAGCACGGCGATCGCGTTATGCTGGCCGTCTCGAGCAGATGGGAACACAGTGCCCGGTCGCTACTCCACCCTGGGAAGGCCAGGCTGCCTCACACAGCTGAGGAAGGACAGCTTCATGCTCTTGCTGCAAAATGAGCAGACTTAGCAAAGGGCCTCCGATAGCATGACTCGCCCCAGGGAGCCCGCTCCGGCCCTCCCAGCCTGAGACTGCCCTTCCCAACGTCCCACGTCCTCGTAGAGCTCTCTGCAGCCTTCGGTCACAGCAGTCATCCCTCTGAACTGCAGTTACTGATTTATCGTCCTTTTTCTCCACCAACAAAAGCCAGAGGGTGTGTGGGTCATATTTACTCACATGACTGTTGATCTTCTTAGCTGTTGGTTCATTCATTCATTCGTACCGTGTTAGGGGATGTTCTAGGTACTGGGGTCCCTTGGGAGAGACAGGCTCCCAGTTAGTAAGGAGATAAAGGCCCAGTGATGGGGGCAGAGAGTTCAACACACAAACAGGAAAATAGACGATTGCAGATGGTGGCAAATGCAATTAATGACACAAGGCAGGGGGATGGGAGAGAGGGGGTGCGAGGGTGCCTTGGGCCACAGTGTTCAGGGCAGGCCTCCCCGGGGTGACGACCATGGAGCTGAGAAGGGACCCTGAGGAGATCAGGAAAGAGCCCCCCAGGCAGCAGGAACGGGAAATGCAAGGCCCTGAGCGCTCCTGTGCCTGGAGACCTCTAGAAATGGAAAGAGTCCGTCTACGCAGAGCAGCTGCAGGGTGAGGTGGGGAGGCGGGTGGAGGGAGGCTGGGCCGGCGGGCAGGCTGCGGAACGTGCCGGGCTTCACTCGCAGCCCAAGGAGGGCAAATCCTGTTCTAAATTACACACAAAGCTTCTGGTGGGTTATCAGCAGGCTGGTAGTTTTAAAAGATCACCCTGGCCATTATGTGGGGCATAAAGGCAGGGACACTATTCCGGAGGGGCCGCCGATGCCCAGGGAAGGGTGGCTCGGACCAGGGTGAGGACGTGCCGCTGGGGAAGGGCCTGCAGGGGGACCTGCTGGCGGGGTGGGCTGTGGGGGAGAAGCGTCCGGGCCCTGGGCTTTCGCTGTGAGCCAGTGGACGGATGTCGGTGCTGCCCGCCGAGATCGTGTGGGGACAGCCTGGGAAGTGGGTGTCAGGTCAGCGCTCGGCTCCTGGCGTTTCAGGCCTTACAAGGACCAAGCGTGTTCCCCAGCTTACCGTACCGCGTGTTCAACTTGTTCTCCCAGTCATGAACTAAATACCTCTTTTCCAACAGGGGATTTTTCAAAGAACTGTGGCAAATATACATAAAATTTACCATTTCGACCATATTTAAGTGCACAGTTCAGTGGCGTTACGCCTGTTTGCAGTGTCGTGTGACTGTGACTGCCGTCATCTGCAGAAGTTGTGTCCTGTTCCAGAACGGACACTCTGTCACCACTTAGCAACAGCCCCCGTCCCCACTCACCCGCCCGGCGTCTCTGCAGAACAATGGCTTGTCCCGTGCGGTGGGAACAGACGGATGGATCCTGCTGTGTGGCCGATTCCGCTCAGCATAAGTCTCCAAGGTTCATCCAGGTCGCAGCATGTATCAGAATGTCATTCCTCTGACAGCTGAGTGACATCCTATTGCATGTATGTGCCACACGGCGTGTGTCCATTCGTCTGCCGACAGCCACGAGGCTGCTCCACACCTGACTGTCGGGAGCGTTGCCCTTGACCGTGGGTGTGCCACAGAGGAGGTTTCCGAGGCAGCATCGTCAGCTACTTATCAATTCACTTATTTTTTCTTTCCTTCAGCAAATTTTTCTCGAGTGCTCATTCGGGCTGGCACCGACAGTGCCTATGAGCAGGCGGAAGTGCTATCACCCAGTTAGCTGCTGGAATGTTCCCAATGGGCAATAGAATTATTCAGAACATAACTTCTCTCCAGGTTTAAAGTCTGCATGTGGTCGGTAAACGGAGGAGGAGGAAGGGCGGCGACGACGAACGGGAAGGGAGGAGCCACGGGAAGTGAGTGGAGCACAGGCGGCGACGGGGCGGGAGGACGCGCAAAGGAAACTCACGGCTGAAAGGTTGACGCTGTCTGCGCTTTTTCCCTTCAGTTGAGAACCTGCTATTATCTTCAAAGACAGCCAAAGAAAGAAACTCCAGAGGATAAAAATCAAGATTACAGAACGAAGTCAGGCATAAAGCCTAAATAAATGCTTCGCGAGACATAGATTAATTTTCACCTCTTTGTTATCCCTAAAATGTGATTTGAGAAGAAACGTGGATGGGAGAAATCTCTCCCAGGTCCAGGTAGGTTGGGGGTGAGCGCTGGTCCACATTCAGGGATAAACTGAGGCCATCAGTCCGGGACGGGAACGGACGTGAACAGCTGTGCTTCGCAGTCTGACCCAGGACACAATCCCTCGTATTTCCATGATACGACTGTGAAAATACGTCCCTCCCGCCTTTCTTGCCTTCCTTAATGGATGATGCTTCTGGCTTGGATCTCCGTGTGGAAAAAAAGGATCTTTTGTCTCATAAAATATTACAGATGCTGCTATGGTAACACACTTTAATTTTATTCCTATCTCAGAAGATAAACATGGGAAAAAGCAGCTGGCAATTTACTCTAATATTTAGCATGAGCTTTAGGTCCACAGAGCATTTTGGTTTTTGTTTTTAAGGAACATTGGCGCTTGTGTTAACCTGCTGTACTCAATTAAGCAGAATCCTGAAGCCCTGTCTAGAAGGTATGACTCTGCCAACTTAAAAATACCACGTGGCCAAGTTTCAAACCCGTAAGGGAAAGAAAGCATGCTGCTCCCACGACAGAATTCTTAGGTGGCCAGAATGAGTTTGCATTTGTGGGAATTTTCTTCTGGGCTAAAAACAAAAACCAAACATCTCAGCATTTACGAAGACAGTATCAATCTGATTTAAAATAAAACCCATCTGTTGAATAGAGATAATTATTGCATTTTTTTTTCTGTTAGTGAACCCTGCAACATACTGCGTTAAAGCCTTTGATATTAATGCAAGCTGTTTACTTCGCACGTGGTAAATAACTAAGGTTACTGTATCCGGAGGAGGTAATCTGAAGCTCCGGTTCCCTGCTGAATTATTACATGTACATGGAGGACAAAGGCGTCCATATTTGCCAGTGTCATAAAATAGGCAAAAAGCACAAGCAGAAGGAAAGACACAGGAAACGTGGTCAATACTGCCCTGGACGGATTGAAATCCTGCGACGCTTCCTCTAGAATTGCAAAGAGACAGCGGCCCCCGACTGTTTCCCAAGAGCTCCCCTCCCGGCCAGTACCGCATCACAGCTTGTGCTACTCTGCTCTCTGGCCGCAGTGCAGCTAAGGGAGGGTGTGGTCGACTCTCACAGTTTCAGTTACGAACCCGCAGAGGTCACGTCCGATTTCCATTCACCATGTGCCACTAACCGGTTCCAGAGCCCATCCCGCCCGCGGCTCAGACAGAACAAGAATCCCGGTTCATTCATTAAGTGGTTGGAAAACATGCAGCCTGCTTAATTTCAGTGACTCTAGATCTTTATAGAATAATAAAAATCATCATTATTACTGTTTTATGTACTGATGTTTCGAAATTTCCGTAATGAATCTATGCACACGACAGCACTTTTCAAATACCACAACCTCTGCAAGTTGCCAGTGATTAAACCAAAGTGCCTACCTAAGTAGTTCTTGAAGCAAACTTCAGCCCTTGGTAATATTTTCCCTTCATAAAAATCCCCAAGTATTCACAGTCTGTAGATGAGATCATACTGTTGAAACGGGGAAGACTGACTGAGAAGGGGAGAGAGTGAAAGAGGCTGTTCACACCGACACCGCTTGCACTAAGATTCGGGGTTCCCGCTGGCCGCGCGGCGGCTACAACAATATTTGCCAGTTGCTATGCAGAGAGCGGCGGCTGCCAACTCCCTGCACGAACACGCCTGGGCCTGGCCTCTGCAGATAAGAGTGGTTATTGTTTGAGTTAATGCCCTTGCTGATAAGATGCTCACTAGAGCAGGTAAAAGAGGAATTTGTCTTCTGTGACAAACTGTACAACTGCTACAGACATTTCTCTGCCACTCTCCAAATTTTAACAGCTGTTGTAAAAAGTAAGCCAGAAGATAATTTCTCGTTTTTTTTTTTTTTTGGTTAGACTTTTCCCCTTCAGGAACACACATCTACAAAGATCACATGCAAATGTTTTCTCAAAAAGGACATTATACCTAAAATATAGAAGAATAACTTACCTACCCCAACTCTGAGAACCCATTAAAATATATTTAAAGCATTCCATGGTGCCTTTGTATATCTACCTATTGAATATATATGTATACATATATATAACATGCATACATACATATATAATGTGCATTAGAGGAGGTTATTTAGGACAATTTCCCCAAATTTCAAATGAAGTCGCTTGGGTTTGACAGGTACATACACATATCCATCCCTCTTCCCTAAACTGTGTGGGCACATAGTCACATGTGTGTGTGCAAGTTTGAACAATACAGGACTAATGCAAAGCACATGCCAATTTAGGCAGGGTTTAAACAAATCTCAAGGCAGATGTTTTCCTTTTTGTATTTAGAAAAATACCCTAGTATTTTTTCAACTTATACTGACTTTGTGCATTTTTGTGGGATTGTGTGAAGGAAAGACTGTTTAGATCCTGAGTTTAATTTCATGTAATGAACAGAGACACATGGAAATATGCCTTTAATAACTAATTTTTAGTAATAATCTCAGTACTATAGTGCCCAATACTATGAGAAAAGTAGAATAAATTACTTACCAAGTAGGATGCGTTTTAGTGCTCTGCTGTAGAATTTCTTAACAAGACTATTAACTATGGTGGAAATCATCTATGTCTCTCTAATGTTCTCTTTATCATTAGGTAGATAAAGCCTAGTGAATTTTTTGCTATATATTTGCTTGTTGGTTATTAGCAAATAAAAACTAATAAAGTCGTATGTTCTCAGAATTTCTCATGGAACCAGCAGGGACCAAGGCACCGTAAACTCTTCACTAGCATACCAAGAACTTCAACTCTCATCTTGAGTGTTTTTCAAAACTGAAATGAAAGAGTTTTTAGATAATTGAAAAAGAACTTCAATAGACAATCTTACAAGTAAGTTTCTGATACTTCAAAACAAATCATTTCTTGAACTCAAACATGGGAGAACCACGTGATGCTCCTAAAACCGTGCTGTTTCTGGAATGGAGCGACGGAGGCGGCTCGCTGCTCAGGCAGGGGACCGGCGCTCACAGCCGGAAAGCACGTTCAGAACGCGGGTCCAGTTGTTTTGCTGTTTCACCTCCCCGCCTAAGACAACATGTTTCCTGAGGAAGTTCTGAAGGAACAATCCGATGTCTGCCCCACCCTGCTCCATTTGCCAACCTTCGCAGGGCCGGCCGGTCCGTCCTCCCCGGAGACCCTCACACTGTGCCCACAAAAAATGCACACAAATGAGCCCGCTGTTTATGAGCCCGCTGTTTCTGCGGATACGCAGATTTCTTTTGCTCAGCGCTTTGTTGCAATGTCTTGTAAAGGCTGAGGCCATAGGAAAAGAATGAGGTTGGTAATATTCAGACACTGTAGGAAGAGACATACTAAGGAGTAATATGTTTACTAAACAGAACATGTTCATAGCTTCACGGACTCATGAATCAATGCAACGTCCAAAATATAAATATGTAAAATTGATAATTATAGGTAAGTGCCTCCCCACGAAAAACTGGAAGAATTTTATTCTTTATAACAAGGTCTAAAACTAGAAAAGAGTGTAAGCTGAACGGGTGTCTCTAGCAATATATTACTTTTTAGTAACTGATACTGCAGCACTCCGAGGGAACATTTTCTGTTGGATGATGGCCAAGGAGATTAGCTAAGTGCTGAGAGACCATGACCTTTCTCTTACTGCATCTCTGACCTGTTTCACACTATTATAATCCATCCATCTGCTCCCCTCGTGTCCAGAATTTGGTGACAGGACAGGTCATAAGTTCTATGGGTATTTCAAGGAAGAGGGGAGAAATCCCACTAGACAACACAAAACACATCCACCCTGCAAGCGACACCAGCATTATTTGGCTAGATTTGGAAGACACCATTTTCTCGAGGCTACAAAATTTCATGGAGCATAAAGAAAAAATACGACAAGGAATCAGCCTTTTGGTTATGGCAGCTTTTCCTTCCAATGCAAAACAGATTCCCTTCTATGAGCTTTTCTTTTCTTTCCATGGAGTGGGTGACGGCGACAGGTCAACACATCATCTGCTAAGAAACTAGAGATGCTGCTCCTAGGATCCCGCTCAGGGTCCTTGTGGCTTGCCCTTGCCCTCTGAGTGACCTTGGAATTGGCCGCCTGACCTCTCCAGACTCATCCGCCCCTTTCTCTGAGCTCATCCTGCTTCTGTCCAGCCGACAGCTCAGCAGAGTGATGCTCCGTCTGTCCTCACTGCAGGTTCGCCAGATCTGATCCCCGGGGCCTGGGACACCTTCTGTCCTACTCAGCTCTAAGCCTCCTTCGGGGCTCAGCCTGGGCGCTGCGTCCGCCCGGCTCTATGCTGCACTCGCCACACGGGCACCGGCTTGCCGAGAGGACAGGAACGTTCCTCAGTGACCCTGGCTGTACCCCAGAGGCCGCTGCGGTGCCTGGCTAGCACCCGTCAACACTATTTGTGTGACTAACATGAGTGCACACAGGAACGGTTGCTTACGTTGGTGCCATTGGTCAGAAAGAAAAAGTGGAGAACTGAAGTTTTCTTAAGGGAAACATAATATGGACTTTAGGAAACCATGTGGTCTCTTTAATGGAGCAAATATTATAATAAGGGTGGATCTGCTTTTGATCAGTCTAGAGACCCACAGGCCTTACTCTCAGTCGGCAGTGATTTTCTCTAAAACCACGAAGATGCAGGCTGAAAATTAACAATTACATGAGTGCCCTGGGGTCCAGGGAAGCTCACCTTGCACGCATGGTACCACCATCATCTCGGCTGTCGTGTCCACTTATTTCCGTCCGAGTTTCGGCCCCTAAGCTTTTAATTCCTCCATGGATTCCTGTCGTTAGTCTCAGTGGAGAATTTTAATAGGCCTTGCGTGTGCCCTCCTTGGCCATATGTGGATAATAGCTTGTTTGGTCTATCCACAGTGTTAGCTTATTTCATCTTTTCTAATAAGTTCTCGAAGAGCAGCACATTTCATTTATATTTCTATCTGTGCCTAACACAGTGCCAGGCCAAAGAGAGTGCTGAGATCCTTGCTAAGCAAGTAGACAAATAAGTGAATGAATAATATGCAGTTATATTTTTATAGGAAAAATCATAAAGAGATTAAATGATAGAATTTAAATGAGCTGCTTCTCTGCCCCTGGATGGCTGGGTCACAGAAACAGGCACCGTGGTGACAGACGCTGCCTGCGAAGTGCCACGTGTGCATCACTTACGTCATTTTAGGGTCAGTCAGCTCATCGGGATTACTAAGAATAATTTTTTTCCTGATACATCTTCATCTTCCAGTTTAAGTAAAACCTTTTAGAGAAAGTTTCAGAAGAAATCTGTCTGGTTCAAACTATGCGTGAACCTGATGCTAGAAACTGCTGAGTAGTGTCAGATGACACCGTCAACACCGCGCACAGTTCTAGCGCTTTCCAGCGTCTGCCTCCCCTCCAGCCACCATGCTCCTGGGTGAGAAGGACCTCATCGCTAAAGGGTTTGGAAAGGGCGTGGGTGTCACTGGGGAAAGCAGTGACTGGCCTCATAGAACGAGAGGAGTTTTTAAAGAGGTCCTGGATTTCATGTGGGGGACTTGCACCGCTTTGTCTCACAGCAAGCTACAAATCTAGTTATTGGTCTTCAGAAACAACGTTCTACACCCATTTCCGTTCAAGTCTGCCCTGAAGTTACTGCATTGATCAACACACCACCTCATACTCCACCTGGCACTGTGCTTTACGGATATCTTTTGTTTCCTTCTATGAAATAGACATTGCAATTTGTAAAGGATGCCATTTAAATTTCATACGGACTCAAGTATTTTTCAATAAATGCCAGGTAATGTGCACTGGTTTATATATTCCTTTTTAAATGAGACTTGTAAGTTTTCTACAAGTGGCTCTTACGTTATCACTGCAATAACATTCTTTCATTTGAAACATGCATATTTAAACACGTTATCTTAAAATGTTTCAGATCTCTTTGAAATTTCGTATAATTCCATTTTCCCGTGATCAAAACCCGGTGTCAAGGTAGGGCTATAGTTTCCCCAGCTCAAGAGCAAACAGGTTTTGCATCGTTTATCGGAAGGTTTGGGTCAATACCCCAAGCTCTCTACTGTTCCTGTCCCCTCTTTTCAGGAACACTCTCCTGGACGCCTCCATTTCTTCACGTCTTGCTGTGGCCTTGGCCGGCTTGCTTGTGAAACTGAACCGAGTTCTCAGGGGCTAAAGACTCAGTACGAAATGTCTGAGGAGGATTAAGGCAGTTATACCGGGGGCAGATATGGCGTGAAAACCTCATTATGGCTGCAAATCCAGAGTTCCTTTCGCACTTCACTGCTCGTCTAGAGAATATATTTCCCCTTTTGCTGTTAAAGGCATTTGTGATTCAGGCCGAGTTAAAGGGAGAGTTTCTTGCATCACGCTGGAACTATAAGAAACTGTTTTATGGCAAATCAAATCATGTGGAGAACCCATCTATTCCAGCCTCGTCCTGTAGTGACCTCTCGGTCCATCCTTTCAATCGTGGTGTGGGAAGTTAAATTATAATGTGAACCCTGTCATTTTATAAACACAGAAAAAGGACACACCTAGGTCATGTTTTACAATAAATGGCAGCTCATTATTGCTTCCTGTGGTATTTCCTCTGCAATGTTGATTGTGATGAACTCCTGGCACCAGGACAATAAATGCCATTCCAGAGAAATTCCATTTTCACTTACGTAGCAGGATGTCAGCACAGCGCTGCTCCGGCCTCTGCCGCAACGGAAACGCAAGTGTGGCAGTCAACAGTCCTCACGCGTGTGCGAGACAGAGCCACACATGAGGGTTTCCGAAGAAAACAGTTAAGAACCAGGCCCAAGACTCTCGGGCCCTTCAGCCAACCGAGGGTATAAAGTGTCAGCGTTGCAGGGAGGAAAGACTGGGGAGGACAGTCACGGGGAGAGAGCTGGTGCCCGGCACGTCCCCTCCCTTGGTGGCAGAGGCGAGGGAGGGGCGACACCTGCAAACCGCAGCTCGGTGCTGGGGAGGGGCCCCCTCCAGAGCTGCGCAACGTGTTCCCTGCATGAGGACACACAGGGATTGGCGCCTGGCTGTGCCTGGGAAAGGTGACGTGTGCTGTGGGCCGGGCCTCTTCTGTCCTGGGAAATTGCACAGGCAGAGGGGTCTGAGTCCCTGCGTGTTAGGAGCCAGGGAAGCGCAGACGAGCTGGTCTTCCCGTGCAGACTGCGGGGCCGGGGCTGGCGGCGTGTGCAGCTGCTGGTCGGGTAGGACACGTGGTCCGGTAGGGCAGCCTGGGGGCTGCTGGGAAGGGGGAGGGGAGGGGCCCACAGGGGCACCCGCTGAGAAACCGAGCCGGTTTCAGCCACGTCCAGGTCCAGAGACAGCAAAGCCACCCAGCGAGGAGGGACCAGCCCATCCCCTCACCCCTGCTCCCTCTCCCACGTCCTGGCTGGCAGGACGCACAGGGCAGGAGGGCAGAGGTCAGGAGGGGGGTCAAAGAGCAGGGGAGGCCCCGTCCCACTGCTGGCTCACAGCCTGAAATCCTTCTGCACTCGGGCAAGGGAGACAGTTTCACCACGACAAGCTCAGAGATTGATAACTACGTGGGTTTGGGCCTTCTTGTTCCTGGAGGAGACTTTGCTTGCGATTTAGATTAGGGCCCCTTACCCAAGAGTGGATCCAGTCTGTGGAGTTTTCACCCAGGGATGGGGGAAGGCTCCTTCCACCCAACTGAATAAATTTAAAGGGACAGGGAGGAGAAGAATCCATTGTGATTTGTTTACTGCCTGACTTGTCCCAGTTCAGTGTATTTTCATGGCTAGAATGAATGAACGAACGTGACTCAATGGCTGTGGGTCCCAGGCGAATGCCCACAGAGAGAAATGTAGAAAAACAGAACTACAGTGATTCTTCGCTTTGGGCTGGTCTCAGATCCACTGAATGTCCTCAGATGCAGGGAACTTTGCAGGGCAAACATACGTTGAACAGATAACAAGGGGAAATGTAAGCTGAGCGCCTACTGAATACCGATGCTCTGTTGGGGAGGACGACTGTAGGAACCGCTGCCCCGCTGCCTTCTAATCCACGCAGGTCGGGTGCCCAGGGAATGCAGCGGGGCTGTGAGCTACGTCGCCCACTGGTCTCAGGCTTTATGCCATTGTCACAGGGAACATGGAGCTCCCTGTCCCTAAGGGCAAGAAGGTACCGGAGTAGGGCCCAGGCTTGGAGACTTCCCTGACATCTTTCTCTTCAGCACAAATTTCTGCACTTTCCCGTTTTCTCAGTCTTTTTTGTTAAGCCGGTTTGAATTAGGATGCTAAGTGACACTAACAATGATGTTCCTCTCAGGCGCGACTTCAATGACTTAAAGAATAACGACGCAGGCTGGGGGCTCAGGCTCGTGGAGCGGATGGGTGTTTTTGGCTTTTTAAGTTCAGGCTATCGGGAAACTCATTCGCGTGCCACGAGAGCATCCTGCTGGGTCCTGCTCACACTGGTCCCACATTTCACTTCCAACAAGCCCTTTTTAAAAAAATTAAAAATCTATGTGAATAGAGGAGGGAAAATGCTTCATCTTTTTCTTCAAACTTCTCTGTCCACGTCTGCTCCCTGTATTAAGAGGTACTAATGATATGAATGATCATTTGTGAACATGTACGGCATGTTAGAAACTGGGCTAGGGGGGTTAAACACTTTCTGTCTAATCCTTGCACCGACCTTCAAGGTCGTCCTACCCACATTTGACAAGGAAGGAAGTGAAGATCTAAGGTGAAATAGGGTGGCTTAGGTGCACATCTCATTTGCCCTGAGCCTGGCACCGGGCGATCTGGCTGGATCCCTGGCTCCTGGCAATTGGGCTGTGTGCAGCTGAGCTTCTAGAGAAATCGTCAGGGAGGTGTCAAGACGGGCCGTGACGCTGACCACATGGAGGACAACGAGGGGTCAAAGCAGCTGCCCTGGAATGAGCTCCGTTTCGTCCGCA
Source organism: Eulemur rufifrons (assembly GCF_041146395.1). Lineage (NCBI taxonomy): Eukaryota > Metazoa > Chordata > Mammalia > Primates > Lemuridae > Eulemur > Eulemur rufifrons. The sequence continues at coordinate 1,943,926 of NC_091000.1, read as the reverse complement.
AAGCCGCGGTACCTGGCGAGGCTGTTCAGAGACGGACGGCGGGCTAACCTGCTCCGTGGGGATCCGTCTTACCCTGGTTTAATCGCGTGACGGAAATCAGAGACAGGGACGATTGATCTCTTAAGGTCAGACCCTCCCCTCTGATGCTCAGATCCAGGCTCCTAACGAGAATGTGAGCAGTCTCGAGGCTGCTCCTGAGAGCTCCGGAGTGGCGAGTTTTCCCAGGTCTGAGCACAGCGGTTCCACCCGCAGCAAACGGCCCTTCTGTCCCACCGGGCACACGCAGCAACACACAGCAACACGCAGCAACACGCAGCAACACGCACTGCTGAGGCTCTGAACATCTGCGGTGACCGTGGAATGGGTGACACGGTGCTCTCTAAGTCTTGCGCTGTGGTTTTGTGGCTCTACAATTCTCTCCACATTGTGAAGGGAATCCTGTGTTCGCTGCAGCACTGGTAGATTTTCCCGCTAATTGTTGGTGGCCCGAAGAGTAAGAGAGAAGCTGAATAAGGGGACTGGGGCGTGTAGACAGTGGGCTGGCTTTCCTCACCAGCCAGGAGTCACAGGACACAACACGGTCTTAACAGAGAGAAAAGACTCACAAAAAAAAAAAGCAAGGAACACGGAATGACCAAATAATGGCCTTTCACAGACGACGGTGACCCGATGTTTCCCTCCCTCACAGAGCAGAGCCGAGGGGCTCCCCTGCCAGCTGTGTGGGGCGCCGTGTGCGGGGGCGCGGTGCGGCCCGCGGGCTCATGCTCTGCTGTCCCCGGCCTCGGGCTCGCGAGCAGGTGTAGTAAACACACGGTTTTCAAATCCCACTGCTGTACCAGAGGGGGAGTACGTGCAGCAGAAGATTCCTCACAGATTGTAGGGTCCCTGGTTCATGAAACATATTTATACATGATGCCTCACCCTACCCAGAAGGCCTCCCATTGAATGGCAGTAGGCGGAAGAACATTCCAGTAAGAGGAAAATGCATATTCCAAGGCACTCAGCCGGGGAAGCGTCTTGGTGCTTGTAAGAATCTCAGATAAGAGAAAAAACAGCCGTCAAAAAACAAAGCCAGGCTAACCGAAAAAAAACTGGGCAAACGTATCTAGTGACATTTTTAGAAAGTACAGATTGAGAATCATCACACAGAGACCTACAGTCCTCGCACCCCTCCTCTCTCCTGCCCGCGGCACCTGGGTTCCTTCCCAGGCAGAAACATTGACCTTCAGTGCCGACCTAAGTGTGCGAATCTCCTCCCAGGTTATGTTTTCCTCAATCCACTGATGGCAAATATCATCGCTTTTTGTTTACCTAAACATCTTACGTTTTAGTATATTCAGCTGTGCCACTTGTGCTAATGGCTCCAAACTGAGTTACCTTCTCCTTGGATCAGTGCTCTGTCTGCCTCAGCTTTGTCCTGCTCCACCTTTGGGGACGTTCGCTGGGGCTGCTGTGAGCTCTGTCCAGACTGCCTGGCCCTGCCCACGGGCCCTTCCGTGCCCTCACAGGTGCGGCTCCCCCTTTGCTCACATGTGGGGACGGTAAAGGAGAGCCTCTTTTTCTTTCTTTTCTTTTTCTTTTTTTTTTGAGACAGAGTCTCGCTTTGTTGCCCAGGCTAGAGTGCCGTGGCGTCAGCCTCCCTCACAGCAACCTCAAACTCCTGGCCTCAAGCGATCCTCCCGCCTCAGCCTCCCAGAATGCTAAGATTACAGATGTGAACCACTGCGCCAGGCCAAGGATAGGCTCTTAATTCGATGAGTTTCAAATCCAAACTCTTCACTTACCAGCTGAGTGAGCTTGGGTGACTTACCTAACATCTCCAAGACTCAGTTTTCACATCTTTAAAATGGGCCAATAATACTAAAGACTTAACCTTATAGGGTTGTTGTGTGGCTTTAATAATTCTGCCCAGCACGCAAGGTATTAGCATGGTGCTTCACACACATGAAACATACGGTGATTGTTAGCTTTTAAAATTTTCCCTAAGACTCCCACAGCTTTCTTACTATGGAGTGTGTTGTGACCTTATATTGGTAGGATGTTTGCCATTGTCTTTCCAAACGGAAATTTAGCTAATGAACAAGACTGACTTTTCCCGGCCAGTTGGAATTCATAGCCCGTGCACCTGATGGGCCGTGTGCGGAAGCTCAGCGGTTCCAGCGATTCGTTACCCTAGAGCACTGGACCTGCCTAGACATCCCACCTCACGCTGGTCCACTTTTAAATCTGCCTGCATCTTTTCTACCAGCCCAAAGAAAACCCCAACAAACCAAACCTCCAAGCTACCCCCCAACCCAACCCCACCTGCGCCTCAAAAAGATTATGCCTGGGAACTTTCTCTGTCTTCCTTCCCAATGTGACTTGATGTTTCAAGACTTGGAAAAACTCGGTGTTGTCTGAAAATTGGAAATGTCACTGTATATTTCCTACAATATTAAAGTCAGATGTTTCCAGCACTGTCATAAGGAAACACGGCTGTTTCAATTCTCCTTCGTTCAGTGTAGATTTGTCCTTGCTTTTCTACCTCCAAGCTAGTTCACTCTCCATGGACAAACCACTCTAAATGCATAATTCACAGTGCCTTTTTTGTTTCTTATTGTTGTTAGCAAGTTACAAGATGCGGCTAATAGCTTCCTAACCCAATGAAAGCAAAAAAAAAAAAAAAAAAAAATCATTTTTATCCTGAACTACTACTGTCAAAGGGCTTTGAAAGTCTTGAAAAACACATGCCCAGTTTTGCTTTTAACCATATACATAGCTCCTTCACAAAGAGTAGATAATAATTAGTTTATCATGGTTACTCTTTTCTGAAATTTTGTTTTAATTCCCTTAATAACTAATGTACAAGTACTCAGGAATTCTACCACTTGCACACACAAAAAGTGACTCCCAAGTTTGTAGTTATGAAATATACTCGTGTGATCCTTATGAACACAATCCTTATGAACTGTCACATTGCCAGCCCCTAAGTCACACAATGTGGCTAGCAGCTTCTAATTTTGTTCTTGAGTTTCCTTAAATTACTTAAATGATAGGCAAAAGACCTGAACAAACAATTCACTAAAGAGAAAATAAAAACATAGAAAAATGTAATTCATATACAAAAAATGCAAAAAAATATTCATTTTTTTAATCCATCAAATTAACATAGATTGAAAAAGACAGACTATCTGATTCAGGCAAGAATACAGTGATTTTGGCTTTCTACTATACAGCCTGGTGTAAGGATACATTTGAATAACCTTTTGGACAACAATGTTTGGGATAAGTATTTAAGAGGTACAAAATTAATACTATGTAACAAGGGCAGAATTTGCTTGCATAGCAAACATGATTTTGAGTGCCGGCTTGATTACAATGTTGCAAAAGAGCCATCCGTGCAAACACAGGTGGGCATTTGGCACAGAGAGGCTTTTCCAGTGGCTCTTCAGAAGCTCAGAAATACCTCTATGTTAGTTCTAGAGATTTACTGTGTTTTGTCATTTTACCAAAAATGCCAGTTTTGTTTCAGTGCCACATTTGGCTTTGTCTATTAGCATTGCAGGGTTTTATTCCATTTTATCCCCAAGGAACGCAGAGCTAGAATAAAATATTTGTAGGCTTGGGGGAGCTTTGTGACTTAGATATGGTAAATTTCTGCACTGGATGGTGTGATTGAAGCACTTAACATTTTTCTTTGTTTTCATTTTCTATTTGGATAAGAAATCTGTGGTTTTACACTGGCTCAAAGTCAAGTCATCCCTTTCAAGTGAGGATTATCCCCGAGGACCTCTTCTCTCCTTTTCATTAAGTGTGCTCCACTCCCAACCCCTCTCTAATCCCGGGCCCACATTTACCCTAAATATTTCCTGACACAGAGAAATGGCACCGTGTACAGAGAGACGCGAACATTAATTCCCAGCGTTTCGTATTCCCTGTGACTGACGGATAAACTAGTTACTCAGATGAATTTTCTCTGTTTGTCGAATGATTATACAAGGATGCTGGGAGGCATAAACGAGACGTGTAAGAAAGTCTTGTAAATAATAATAATTCTGCATAAATGAATTGTTATCAGAATCATCATCAACTTCCTCATTTTGGGAATGGAATTTCATTGCCTTTTGCCAAATGCTACTATAAAGTAAGATGTTAAAAATCTCTTGGTTTTCTGAGGGTTAAAGATTTGTTTCTTAAATTCCAAGTCTCATTTTTTTCCTTGAACGAATGCCCATAAACGTCTCGTGGCTACCTTTTCTAAAATTGAATAACTGTTTAATAGATGACTTTGATTTTTCATCTCTCACCAGAATATTACAATAAATTGTGGGTGTAGTTTCCCTTGAAAATGGATACTTTTTTCCCCCCAGCTAGTTGGGTGAGGTCTTAATAAGAGGGAGAGATTGGATTAGGTTAAAAATACCAAGATCCTCTGGTACTAGATATTTGAAAAATCCATAGGAATAAGGGTGAAAAAAATAAAATAACCAATTAGTTGATTTTGAACAACATGTGGTTTACTTAATTGACATTATCATATCAAACAAATGGGCATTTTAATATACAAACTGTTGGTCTGTGTTTGGGGCTGTACAAACACACACACAGACATCTGACTTGAAAAAAATTGTTTTGAACACACACCAGGCTGGACAGCTGTTTCCATTCTCTGCCCTGATGCTTTTGGTTTAGACGCTGTAACACTGAATTTTTTTCTTTTTTTTGAGAGGCGAGACATTGAAATCAATTGGCAATTTTAATTATTACACTGATATCTTTGTAAAAGAAGAAATTCATCATTTAAAAAAAATCACTCCACATGGCGGTTTAGGTAGATGGGGAGTGAGTGACTCACGTGGCTTAAATCACCAGACGGTGTTTTTTTCTGAGATGGTTCTATTTTCCTCAAGCTTTAGCAGCAACTTTCATAGTATTTAGCACCTTCCCCAAATTGTATTTAAGTAGTTAACTCTAAGAAAAAAAAAAATTTTAAGGTAATAATTTTAAAGTAACCTTTGAAAGAAACCAACATGTAAGACAGTTTTTTGTGAGAATTGTGTTGTATCCTTTTTTGCATCATAGGATGCTCCTTCATAGAGTTTTGAGTTTAGACTTCTGCTGGCTTTATTTCTCCTGCAGTGACTCTCAACTCAGACGCACCCGGTTTCCTGGATAAAGCCAGGCTCCCCCCAGACCATTTCAATTAGCATCTCTGGGAACGGCAATCTCTCACATCCGTATTGTATTTGCCTCTTTGGAGACTCAACCTCAGGGAATTTCTTTAGACCAAGCTAGTTACGGGAAAGAACTGAGTCTTCAAAATCATCTCAAATGATTGCTTCTTTTCTCTCTATAAACCAGAAAACAAAGAAGTGTAAAGATAATTTAGAAGTGATATAATCTGCTGAAAGCATTAGAAGAGTTTTTCCCTGTTTATTTCTCATGAGTTAGAAGGACATGATCTCTTTTTCATCTAAGAGCAGAGAAACATCCTTAAGTCAGAGCCATAATAGTAAATGTTAGCCCTTGGTGGCTGAGCTCTCCCCTCCTCTTTTGTTGTTTAGAATTTCTTATTAATGGCTTTAGATAAGGTCCTCGTGTGTCATTAATTTTTGTATGCAGAACACCTGGGCAGGTGGGTCTGGTATGCAGCAGGTGTTCAAGCAGCACATGATGGGTAATTGATTGTGTGTGTCAAGAGCTCTCCTGGAATGAGATCTCAACAGTTAACCCCAGAGGGCGCCACACTCATTATGGCCTTATTGACCTTATGGTGTCATCACAGAATACAGGGATGCCAATCATGCTACTGTGCATACATTTACGTAACAATCCTTTTAGTTTAAAAAGCTGATTTCTGTGGAGCCTCTGGCTCAAGCCTGTAATCCCAGCACTCCGGGAGGCTGAGGCCAGAGGAGCTCAGGAGTTGGAGAGCAACCTGAGCAAGAGCAAGACCTCGTCTCTACTAAAAATAGAAAAATTAGCCGGGCATCATGGTGCCTGTAGTCCCAGCTACTTGGGAGGCTGAGGCAGGAGGATGCTTGAGCCCAGGATGTGGAGATCGCAGTGAGCTGTGATGACGCCACGGCCCTCTAACCAGGGTGACAAAGTGAGACTGTCTCAAAAATTAAATAAATAAAAATAGAAGCTGATTTCACAGGTGTGTGATACAAGCACGTGATAACATACACACACACACACACACACACATACATGTCACTCAATTTTCATAATAATCTGAGGCAATTTTGCCAGATGATGGTTTTTCTATTTTGCAAACAGAGAAATGGAGGTTCTGAAAGGTTAAATAACTGGTCCATGCTTGCCAGACGCCCGGTTAGTGGTGAGTGGAGGACAGCAATCCAGGGCTTGAGATCTGTGCTCCTTTTCTCTGTCCACGACACCTTATGGCCTTTGTGGGGAGAAGGCATGCGGGTCAGATCTGCCGCTGAGAGAAGGGATGACCAGACCAGAACCCTGAAATATTTCAACAGGTTGGAATGCTGGCCAAGAAAACCCCAAAGAGGAAATTTAGTAGAGAAAAATATAAGGTCTTAAGTTGAGATTATTAAAAAAAAAAAAAAAAAAGCCTGGAAATGCAGCGTTAGGGGACAGGGAGAAGGCACAGTTCCTCACGTGAAAAGAAGAGGTGGCTACGAGCACACAGGGATGGGCTGAAACGCACAGTGCAGACTTAGGCTGCGTTTACAGCACTGGCAGGAGTATGATAAGTTCCAGGAAATGAGAGACGTCCCTGTTCTCTGTGCTGGCAGTGAACCACTTGGACATGTGTGCTCCATTTTAGCCGTCACATTTTCAGCGGGACAGTGACAAACTGATGTTTGTTTGGAAGAGGGTGACCACCTTGTACTCCTATCAGTGGGTATCCTCAAAAACCGGGTCATACTGGACCACACTCTTCCACACCGGGACCTAGGGGAAGTTTAATGACCTGGAGGGATGCTGAGTTTGCGGGGCCTGAATCCTCCCGGTAACTCCCCGCTCCACGGCCCCGCTTCTCCCGGTTCAACGGCTGTGTCCCCCTTGCCCGGGCGGTTCCTCGGCTACGCTTGCGGACCTGGATAGCTCAGCTCCTTGCTGTGATTTCTACAGAATTCCACTCAAATAAGCCTTTTCTGTGCTAAGAGATTTTACTGATAATTCGAGGAGACAAGGAAGGTCTATGAAGCAAGAGTAATAAAAATTTTAAATTGAAGAGCAGGCATCCCATTCTTAAACCTTTTTTTTTTTTGGTTGGCCATCCTGCTTCTGGGAGTGCTTTGCTGGCCTGTGGATACGTTCTTAGCACTCTGATCTCTCTGGCTGCTTTCACCCCCTCCCAGTCTTGTTCTCCATTCACTTCCTCCCAGGTTTTCTGCAAGAACTCCGTATGTTTCTCAGATTACTGCACACAGCAATTCTCCTGTCTCCACTCCGTACGCTCAAACTCAGTTCCAAGCCAACCCGGGTATGTACAAAAGCCAGTAGGATGCTTGGTTAAACACAAGGGCTGCCCCAAGATTTCTTCCCTCACAGAATCCATTCCGCCTAGAATGGAATCGTGCCTCTAGGCAGCATTTTACTCCTCTGTTAAGCCAGGAAAATGAAGGGTTTGAAAATGGCAGCTTCCCAGCACTTATTTTAAGCAACTTAAAATAATTAACTCATTTACAATTGTTGTGTAAGGGATCATTCCACCTTCCCCGTCATAATCATCTATGAGTGGAAACTGTTCCTCTTTCTGACTGTAGGACGTGCCTATCGTGTATTGACCAACTGACACTATGTAACGACAAAACTCAGCTGTCACCGCACACACGTGCCAGCAGTTGTGACAATACCGCCATCGCTGTGGGGAGGGCAGGGCGGTGGGCACACACACGGAATGGACCCGGGACAAAGGTGGGGAAAGGAAGCTGCACAAAAGTCTCAGGTTAAAATAGTGAGTCAGGGGAAAAACTAAAAAGGTTTGTATTAATAATTCGCTGTATATTAGCTGGAGGAAGCAATAGAGAAAGAGAAACTGAGATAATCTTGAATTCTGTTAAAAGAGAGCAAAGGAAACAGTCATTAGTACTAGGGACTCGGGCTTGAGAGGGAGTCTGGGTAAGGAATTTGAATGTTGGAATCCAGAGAGGCTGGGGAGAGAGCTCCTGGGGAGACAGCTTCAGCCCGAACACTGAGCTCGTTTCGGGAAGCCAGCACGAGGCTTTGCTGTCACAGGTTGAGAGAGGGACCCTAACTGTGCAAGGACGGAGTGGCTGGACCTGAGACGTGGGACATCTATTTAGCCACATGATGCTGGCCCCCACCCGTGATGCTCACATATCGGCACACGTGTGGGGTTTGTTTCCTAACAGCCCCACAAAATGTGAGGTGGGCCCTGCCCTCTGGCCCTGGGGGTGACGCGGACAACCCTAGGGGAACAAGGTCAGCGGGGGAAACGCAGTCTTGGTTATACAACAAATCCTTGTCCTATTAGGGTGGGCGGACTCCTGAGATGAATTGCAAAATTAGCGAATTTTTTCAGTGAACGCTCTTGGAACTTTCTGAATAAATTAGGAAATATTAATGAAATGGAATGTGAAATTTTCTACAAATGCTGAAAATAGAAATAAGTGTAAAACTAAATTATTCTATTTGATTTCATAATTCACTTAGGTATTTTACTACTTCAAGATGATTTTTAAAAGTCATATAATCATAACTTTATATTTCAAATTAGAATAAAAATATTATAAATAGATGTTTGGGTCAATTCATTTATAAAAACAAGCTCACTCACTCATCCTCAAATGCCCAGGAGACCCTGGGAAGTTTCACATTAAAGGGTGCACCTAGGATGTGTGATTAACATGCTCATTAACCTCGAGACTGTTCCGTGCCATGAGCTATTCTGCAATATCATTCCAGCCAAGGCAGGGACTGTGTGTGTTTGTTTTCATACACACAAGGCCTGACACAATGCACACAGTAGTGACTGAAAATGTTTGTGGAGATGAATGAATAAGGTGTGTTTGTATCTTGGTGACACTGGGGGATATGCAAAAAATGTACATATAAAACTGAATTTCACATTATCTAATACTCAATATATATCAGTGAGAAAAATTATAAACAGAAAATGTACTCTAGCTTCTCATTTAAAAAGTTGAAACACATTCACACAAATAAATACATGGTTAATCAACATTTGGAATGTAAGCAATGTAATATTTTCCTTATAGAAATAAGCCAAGAAATATCTTTCCTGTATTCTGTTAGTAAAAATGGAAAGGTTATATATAAAAATAAATTACTGGCAAATAGTCTAAAGATACGTATTATGTATACATGAAAATATCTACATGTATACAGAAACATACTAAATTCATTCAGTACATTTTGAATGACTAAACAAAGCTAGACTAATCCCCTCCTTCATGAAGTTTGCCTTCTCTCTGAAGGGGGTAGATTTTTTTCCTAAGATTCTAATGTCCCTCAAGAGAACCAAAATCTTAGCAGTGAAATCCAACCTGCAGATGTGGTATTTGTTAGGACTTCTTGGAAGACAGGACGGAGCCAAAGGTGTCTCCAAGGTGGGGTATCCTTTTCCAGCTCGGCTGAGTGTGGGCAGGTACCCTTCGAATAACGACTCAGACTCTAGGGACAGACTATACTATACAATGATTAATAAAGTTAATGCTTTAGCTGACTTCCTCTACCTCATTATAAAGGTGGAAATGTCTATCCTCCATAACAGCGGCAGAGGCAGAGTAAGAAAACTTCCCGAGACGTGTTTCCTGCATTAAACTAGACGCCGCGTGCGGCAGCAGGGCTCGCCTAGCCGGCGCGGTCGGTCTCGGTGACACACGGCCGGTAAGGCGTGCAGCTGGGAGCCGAGTCCAGCCGGCCTGCTCAGGGGCTGTGCTCCTCCTTAGGGCTGTATTTCCTCTTAACGATGAACAAGGTAGTGCCGGCTCATGAGGATTTAAGGTCTGTTTCAGTAGAAGTGGCATGGAATCTTGGTGTCACAAGAGACACCAATTGTGTGACTTGGAAATGGCAGGAGCAAGAGGTCCGGGGACAGGTGAATCCGGGTGGGCTGGTGGGGCTGTCTGGAATGGCCCCTGCTCCCGGTCCCAGGAGGGAGCTGGAATAACGCCGCATTTGGGGTTGGACTCGGCCAATGTGTTCGGGATGTATTGAGGGTTTTTATCTCCCTGGCGCAGACTACCAAGTGCATTCGCATTATTATTTCATTAAACCTGGTTAAATCTCGATACACAAAAGGACCCCCAGAGGTATTGTCTGTCTGTGTTTTCCAGATGAGGAACAAAACACGGCCACTCCGCATGCGCTTAGTTGCAAGGTTGGGGCCGGGGGCTGGAGAGGACGGTAAGAGGAGGCTGTGGAGGCCTGATCTCCCCGAGGACGTGCAAGATTCCACCAGTGGGCATCGGCCTAAGCTCTCTCATATACACATATGAAAAAAAGAAGTGGCTTTACTGGTCCTGGTTTAATTGCTTCATTTATTTAATTGGTTTAACTGCTGGATTGTGTTAGACGTGAAGTGTCAAATTAAGTGGAGACCGGTTTCCGAGTCGGGAGCACGCAACAGAGCACCTCAGGATTCTGCCCCCGACAGCCTGCCACAGTGGGGAGTGGGGAGTGGCAGAGGTAGCTAGTAGGGTCCTGGGCCTGCCGTCCACTGCCTGGGTGACAGACACATCACTTGCTCTCGCTGAGCCTCAGTTTTCTCATTTGCCAAGTGTGGGTAACAGCAGCAGAACCTCAGAGGTGCGTGCATGTGGCGTGTGATGAGTTGAGAGATGGAACTTTCATTGAGCGCACAGTAACGGTGCACACAGCAATGGCGTGTGAGGTCTTACATCCACCGTCATCTTCCCCTTCACCTCTGCCGCTAAAAGGTCAGCTGCAGAGGGCAGAAATTTTGTTTGCTCCTGTATTCCAGGCACCCTAAACAGTGCCAACACACAGTAGGTGTTCAATAAATACCTGTTGTTTGGAAGGGACACTTTGAAACATTGTTTGCAGCAAATGACTTGGCTAATCAAATGGCTTATATTTCTTTAAAGACTATATCTACTATAAAATGTGAGTCAAATAACTACAAACCTAGTTCCCAGCTATTTCTAGTTTGCAATAAAATATGTATCAATGAAGAGAGGACATTTTTATAGGACAGGAGTCTGGATTTGGGTTGTTGGAAATGCTGTCATCTGAACAATTCACATAGGAGAGAGAAGCAAATATTTTTTAAAAAAGTAAAAATCAACATCACACTGATGGATGAGGAATGAACGCAGTTACCTCCCTGAATCCCCTCCTCTTCAGCCCTGCTGAGGGAACGAAGGCTCAGTTCCTTGAGTCCTAAGTAACAATGAGTCAACGTATCTGCATAAATACTGCCATGTGTTTTACCATATTTTCCATTGTTTTAAGTATACATTTCATTGCAGTGAACTGTACTCATTAGCAGAGAGACTGCAATCATCTTTGACCACAAGGAATTCTGAGACAAACTACTGTCTCCCCGGTAAGTCAACAATGTAGGCACATCCACAGCCTTTCCACAGAGATGTCCCCGGAGGCGAAGGCTGGAGTGAGGTCAGAAGGAACGCCAGACAAAAACCCCAGCTCCTTACTATAGTGCAAAAGGGCCCCTCATCATCCCAGAGAAGTGATTTTCTCTTCCCGCCTGCTAGAAACTCCATTCCGGGAGGGTCTCTGAGAGCCTTTGGATCAGTGGATTTAGATTATTAAGTATGAAATGTCCAATGTCCTTAAGTATTAAGTTTGACAGTTGATTTCACTTTGACACATTTTATCGTTATGGTGAAGGTACATCCTTACTCTTTCAAATGCAAAGTTTGGCTTGTGATTATCTTTCACATTTTTTTAAGAGCAATTTTTGTGAAACCGTGGATAAGCAAAAAATTTGTGCCATTTTTGAGTATGAGTTCCATCATGGAACAATGCAGCACAGACAGCTTGAAATATCAACAAAATGTTTGCGAAGGATGTGGCTAATGAATGCACAGTATGTGGATGGTTTGAGAAGTTCCATTCTGTTGATTTTAATCTTGAAAATGAGCCATGTGGGTGACCTGAGACCAAGGTGGATAATGAGGAGCTGAAACCTGTAGTGGAAGCGAATCCCTCTCAACCTATGTGTGAGTTAGCAGTAAGATTTGATGTTACTATTCCAAGAATATTGGACCATTTGAAACAAATCATCAAGGTAAAGAAGCTGGACAGATGGCTTCCACATGAATTGAATGAGCGTCAGAAGAGAAATCGTCTCAAAGCTTGCCTTTCTTTGCTGTCAGGACATAAAGGTGAACCATTTTGACACCGTATTGTTATGTGTGATGAAAAATAGATTCTTTTTGACAATCGCAAGCATTCAGCACAATGGTTAGATACAGATGAAGTACAGAAACAAAGACCAAAACAGAATATTCCTCAACAAAAGCTAATGGTGTCTGTTTGGTGGTCCAGTGCTGGTATTATCCACTACAGCAAAACCTGGTCAATCCATTACAATGGATGTCTACTGCAACCAATCAGATTAAATGATGAAGATGCTTGTGATTAAGCAGCCAAGATTGGTCTATAGAGACAGGACAATCCTCTTGCAAGACAACACTTGACCACATGCCGCACAAACAACGCTGCTCAAACCACAGAGGCTGAACTTGGAAACTCTCTGTCACCCACCATATTCACCAGACCTTGCACCAACTGACTACCACTTCTTCCAGGCTTTGGACCACTGCTTGCAAGGAAAAATACTCAATTCTCAACAAGCTGTGGAAAACACCTTTCACGATTTCATCACCACTCACTCTCCAGGCTTCTTTGCTGCTGGCATAAACTAGCTGCCATTAAGATGGCAAAACTGTGTTGATAGTTTAGGTGCACGCTTTGATTAATTGTACTGCTTCTTATTTGAGATATAATAAACTACATTGGGAGAGGTGACGAAGGTACCGGGACTGGTTTGACATGAGGCTGGAGCCGCCTCTCACACAAACTGTGAACCGAGATGGTGCGAGGCCTTCGAGGAACCTTTACGTTTTCCAAGACATCTTACTTTAAATTGCAACAGTGAAACAACGGGCCTTGGGGGTCTGGAAACCTAGACTTGCACTCACTCAGATGGCATCACCGTCTAGCTGACAAACTATGGAACAGGTACCAATTTCTCCGACCCTCAGCTTTCCTCATTGGTAAAATGGGATCGCGCAGCTGTGGCGAGGATTAAATGAAATAGTAATCCACTAAAATTCCTTCCTCAATCGGCACTCACAATGTTTTCAAGTTTTCCAAATTATAACTCTGCAAGCTAGCTTCATTACACATTATAAATTTATCTGAGTGTGTGAAATATCTGTTTTCATTGTCCTTAAGACCAACCTTTTTTCGGGGTGAAGGGGCTTGAGGGCATGAAACCGTAGCGTTTCATGGGGGGATTGTTTTGAAGACAGAGGGAGGAGAGACTCTACAGTTAGGAAGATTTTTTCCCCAAAGATCTGGAATTGTTCCAAAATTATTCCCAGTGTAATTTGCAGTTTAATAAGAAACCAAGATTTATTTTATGTTCAACTTTGTACGGCTGCTCTGTTCTGCAGAGGGAGAATGAGGGCTGGCAGGATGAGTACAGGCAGAACTGAAACATAAGGTCATTTGAGAAAGTGCCTACAGCTAAAATTCATTTGGGTTTATGATTTTATTTAAATTTAAAAAAAAATTTGATCCAAACTTGGAATGTCATGACTTTAGGACATATATTAAGCAATTTCTCATTCTGTTACAACTTCAGATTCTCTTTGCAGGCATACCTTTTCATTTTTAGGGCAAGGGTTTTAAAACATTTTATCTGATTCCAGGTAGAAAGAAGGGAGTGGATTGCTGACTTAGAATAATCTATACTTTCAATCACAAGGCATGTTTTATAATTATGCACATTATCAATAATCATTCCCGTTTTGCTCCAGCTCATATTTTTTTAATCCTACTTAATACCCTACTTGCTTAAGTAAATACTTCAGTAAGCAACTTAGGATACCTGTATATTAGAATAATTCAAATAAAAACACAGCTTGTGTTGGTATTGTCACTCTCCTGTGTTAAAACAGGGAAAGGATCCAAGAATATAAAATATCGCACAGAAACTTACTTGAATGGTTATTCTCACCTTAAGGGCAGAGAGTCCAATTATTACAATAGTAACAGGTTAAATGTGAATATGCGGTAGGTATAAATTACGCTGAACTGGTTTTAAAGAAAATGAACTTTTCCTTCCCATGAACCTTCACCCATTTTGAAGCTTTGAACTATTCAGATAAAATGTTCCCTGTCATTTTCATCTGCCTTTGTAGTCTGACTCTAAGCCAGGACTTGAAGCAGACACTGTGTCTCTGGCAAAATAACTTGTTCCCATGAGACTACCGGCCAGATTTTGCAGACTCAAGATGTTTGGAGAGTTTGAATAATCATCACAATTTTTGGATGTCTATCTAAGGTAAACATCAATGCCAGACCCCGAGAGTCTCATTATTAGAGTTAGTATGATTCAACATGAGGTATTTCTGCTCTTGGCTGGTTGATATAATTATGAGGTTTCTTAATTGAAATTTAATTAGAGACACAAAGTCATACATGTCAGTTTATAAAGCATTACAGCTAAACAATTTGCTCTAGTATACCAGATGAGCAGAAAACAAATTACTACATTCTTAGAACTGCTAAGCGACAATTATGTAGAATAATTGCTTCAATCATTGAAAAGATGTTATTATTTACTGATCGAGTAAAAATTTTTTTGTTGTTAACAGTTAGCACTTTAAAAGGCTACAGGTGAGGGCTGTTTACTTGTGCCTGAAATATTCCCTCAGTCCTACTTTCATCTAAACAACAAAATCGCAAGGGCATATTCTTTTAGAAATGTGTCGGTAGTCAAGATAATTAGTAAGCGCTAAAGTTCAGGAAACTCGTTCAATGCTAAAGTATTTAAAAAGGTAATTCCTGGAAGGTAATACTGGAGGAGGGGAGTACAGGGCGGCTTAACTCCTTAGATGCCAAAAGATCTTTATCCTAATGGGTAAACTTGCAAAAAACTTGTTACAGGGTTTGCTGCGATCTGAGGAAAAAGGCCGTCCACAGCATGTCCCTTCCTTTCCTCCTGCTTTGCTGAAGGGCAGAGGGGGTCTGTCTGGGCCACAGGACAGGCGGAGGTGGGCATCACAAGTCCGGGCTCTCCAGCAGCAGGCAGGAGTCATAGGTCAGGAGTAATCAGACATTCAAACTGACACTTGAGAGAGGAGCAGAAAGCTGCGACCTTAAGAAAAGATTCTGGATGGTTCTACTTAACTCTCTTTTTTATTAAGACAAGTAAAAGAGTAAAAGTTAAAATTTATTAAGTGAAGTTTCTAACCAGCACCAAGGTGCTTAGCATTCTTTAAATCTTGTAAATTACACACCATGGTGCTTATGTGATTATTTATGCGATGATGTAATAGCTGTATTTTTATGCAGAAAAAATATGAGCCTGGATTGTTGCTAAATTCCTGCTTTTGCTCAGCTACCTCCTGTAAGACTGATTTTTGGAAACTTGCCATTCAATGTCTACCTTCGTGTTTTTTTTTTTTTTTAAGATTAACGGGTAAGATTTTTGACATTTTATTTTTGTAAAGGTTTGATATGAATATTGTAAGGGAAGATTATTCATCAGCCATTAGAAGGGGCGGCTGTAACTCCCTTTATTTGCCTAGACTTGCCGAGTCTCTCCACAGGCGGTCGGTGTCCACATGGAGTGTCCCTGGCTGCGCTGTCCCCAGCACCGCGTGTTCCAATGCCGTCCCACTAGCCGCCACATGGACCTCCCATCCGTGCGATGCCCACAGGGTGACACCCCTGCGCATTTCCGGCCCTTCTCAGGCAGTGGTGTTCACACGCTCCAACTCCTCCCCCAGCCCCGGCCACCTCCACTCGGGAACCACTGGCCTCGGGTATGTGGGTCCAGTTCTCTGAACCTCAATTATTGAAGAAAATCAACAGAAGTCTGAAAGTAGAAGAACCTAATTAAGAATCAGAAATCTGGACTCGAATTTCTTGAACTTCACTTTACTCATCTATTAAGTGGTAATAAACTTTCCTATTTAAGCCACTTAATTCTTATGAAAATCAAGAGATCTTACGTACATTAAAATACTTTTAAAAGTGTAAACATCTATATAAGAAAATAATACAGTTGTTCCTCGGTATCCATAGAGAAGGGGTTCCAGGATCTCCCTCAGGTACCAAAACCCATGGGTGCTTGCGTCTGATATGAAAGGGTGCAGTATCTGCATACAGCCTATGCACATCTTCTGTATATTTTAAATCATGTCCAGCTTACTCATAGCACCTAACACCATGTACATGCCATGTAAATAGTTGTTCTACTGTATTGTTCAGGAATTACGGTAAGAAAAAGTCTGTACAGGTTTAGTACAGACACAATTTTTTCCAGATATTTCTGATCCGAGGTTGGTTGCATCCCCGGACGCAGACCCCAGGGACGTGGAGGGCTGACTGCATTGCGGGTAATCCTCAGTCGTCACTACCTTTCAGTAATGTAGTAAGTGACAACCAATCAATAGGAGAGAAGCTATTCATACACTGTTCCAGGGGCTACAGAGGATTACAAGGAGAATAGGACACAATTGGTGTCTCTGTGGCTGTTACGATGTAAAGGAGAAGATACAATGTTTACGGTCAAAAGATAATAATTCAAAGGCAGTCAGTGATTAGAACCAGACACGTAGGTTAGCATTACGACGTACGAGAGAAGTTGAGAAGAGAAAACGTATTCAACAGAAGACACACAAAACTAAAAATCAAGAAGAAACAATGTCCCTATTGCAGCTTCTGAAATGCATGGTTCTCTTTCATCACAATACATATTGGAAAAGTATCGGTCTTCTCCACAGAGGCATTTTTATAGCTCATAGATCTTGGGAACATAAAGGATTAAAACTGTCTTCTGTGGCAAACACTATCAGATGACGGGTCAGTTGCCTGCCCACTTGAATGAGACAGGTGCGGGGCGACTGGAGAGAGAAAAGGTGTCACCGCAAACGCACAGCGCAGCTGCCAAAGCGCCCCCGGCTGACGTGCCCTGTCTTCCTTGTCCCTTCCCGGCTCTGGTCTCGCCCCTGCTGGCTTTGGTCTTTGTGCCCTGACATCAGCCCGCGCTTCCCCTTGAACTTGACACTCCTGGGTATGGACTTTGGCCTCAGCTCGGGACTCTGGAGACCCATCCCTTCGGGGCCGCCTCCCGGTGCCAGGTTCCCCCCAGAAATCCAGGAAAAGTGCAACCTCGAAAGAGATGTTCTACCATTGTCTTGCTCAAGTGTTAAAAGCCCCTTGGTAATGAGGAGATGCCCAAATGCGAACAATCAGTGAACCATTTAATATATTATACAAGAGTATTTGACCATTCAGATATTCATTAACCTGAAATTTCTGCAGGAGAGATGAGACCGTCAGTTACGAAACTTGCATTTCTACTCTTCCTTCTCATCTTCTTCCATGTGGCAAATCCTCCTTCGTTGAAAACGTCCTTCTGTGGCTGTGACGTGGAACTCCCCAGGTCCTCCTTCCCGCCTGAACGCTTCTCCGCACGACCCTCTCTCCCTTGGGTGCCGTCGTCCTGGGCGTCCCACGAGGCCCTGTCTTCAGTCCTTCCCCTCCTGCCTGCCTGCTCCACGCCCGGCCGTCTCTACAGGCAAGACCCTGTCCCGGAACGTTCTCGCTGCAGCCCAGACCTGAACCTTTCAGGCAAACACGGTGTCAGCTTGCCCCGGGCCCAGCGTAACCGTTGCTCCTGTCTTTCCCATCCGAATGGCATAGTCACCCAGCTAGTCACTAAGGCTTTCAAGAGTCACCTTTAGTGTTTCTTTCGCCTTTATTCTTAGCTTCAATTACTCACCAAATCATCAAAAATATTTCCAAATGTTCCTTGGACCCAGTCCCTCATTTCTATTGCCGTAGCTTTTCTTTCCCTTCAGGGTCTTGCTGGCAACTATTGCAATAACCTTCTAATTGAATTAGCAGCCTCCAGCCTCTTTCCCTTCCAATTAACTCTATTCACTGCTGCCAGGGTTAATGTTTTCTTTTAACAGAATCCAATTATAAAAGTAATAAAAGATCATCTTAAAAACTAAAACAATAGCAAGGTAGAGACGTCTTCTCCCTCAGCTCCCAAAGGTTGGATGTGTATTTTTCCGGCCATCACCCTAGGACGTATACACGTGAACACGCTTTGCGCCGTGGCCGGAAGGGTTTGGCACATCCAGTGAACTGTTGGGGGCCAGTCTGGCTCTTTGGGGTAACCTATTTTAGTTCTTTAGAAGCTTTTGGAATTGTCTCTCCATCGTGAGGCGGCACCAAGGGCCCTGTAAGTGTTTCGGTGTTCATTCTGCCACTGCCTGAGGGCTGCGCCGCCCAGTCTGCAGGCTCCTGTGTTCCTTCAGCAAAGGCCACTTTCCTCCTAGTGCTTCCTCAGTGGTTCCTCTTCCTTCATTCTCTCTTTTCTTATGGAATTCCAGCGGAGGGACCTCGGCCTCGTGAATCTCCCTCAAGGCTCTCTCTTCCCCCATATTTATCCTCTCTTTGTTTGTGATCCACACTCTAAGAAACATCGTAACTTTTCCTTCCCTGAGATAGTTAGCCCTATCCTTTGATTTTTTTCCCCAGATTATCCTCTGAAATTTTTATTTACATAATCCTAAATTTCCTTATGTCCTGTTTTTTTCCCCCAAAGCAACATATTTTTATCAATTCTGTATTTTCCTATTGTTAATTAGGATTAAAAAAAAACCTTCTCTTTTAAATGTTTTTCTTGAGATACCTCAGCTTCTTCTGGGAGCAGTCTGTTTGTTCCCCTTGATGAAGACAGGGAAGCAGAGTGTTTCACGCTGCTTGTTTCCCTGTAATACCGGGTGATCCTTGGTGGGGGGCTGGGTTTCTGAGTGAAGACCTGGTATGTTTCCTTGGCAACAGTAAAACTCTTAGCAGGTTCTTTGTAATAAGAGTACGGCTGTCGATGGGCAGATTCTCCCATTAGACCCCAACCCCCAAATCGCCAAGGCAGGGGAGCTTTACTCAGGGACAGCGTGGTTTCCGTTCCACGTGCTCTCCAGGGGGCAGCTGATTCTGGTGGCCTGTGTGATCGCACCCCTGCGCTCCAGCCTGGGAGACAGCGCAAGACCCTGCCTCTTAAAAAAAATTGTACCTAGTCTTTTTAAGCAATATTTTTTTGTTACTCTAAAGCAGCCTTATTACCAAACATCTGACAAATGGTAGAAAAAGGAATATAAAATTCACTACGTGATCCCATAATTGTATATATTCATATATATATCAACAAATACCACTAGTATAAGCAATCTCTAGTAATTCTCTATAATCTCTAATAATATCATAACATTATTTTCTAGTCCTTTTTATTCATGCCTTGAATTAGGGGTACGTGACAAAAGGGAGAATACTATTAAAATATGCTTTGGAGTTTGCATAAGCATTTCTTCCAGGGAGAGAATTCTCTGTTGGGACCATGGAGGTGTCAGATGATTCCCAGACTTCAGAGGGGAGGAACAATCCCCTGTCCTTTACAGTGAAAATAATTCGGATCCTCTACTGCAACCAGGAGAGGAGGGAGAGTTGAGCAGTGGAGGGGGAGGGGAGAGGAGCGTGAGATGGGAGAGGCCGGACGAGGTAGAATCCCTCACGGCGTGGTGGTCACTGAGGGCTATGGGGAACAGGAATGCCTTAAAATGACACGTATATCTCCCCAGATCATCTGCCCTCTTAGCCCACTTACATACTGTGGGGATTCCTGGGATGAAAATCCCTATCTGTTACCTTTCACATCATTGTCTATGAAGTTTATTAGGCTCGTAAATGTAAATAAAAAGTTTTAAATGTGGAACTCACATCTGAGTCCACTCAGTGCAGCAGAGACGCAGCCTGTGCCGGGCAGCAGCCCAGGAGGCGAGGAAGGACCCGCAGAAGTGCCTGGAACTTGCACAAACCGTAAAACCGGCAGGGTGGGAGACAGTTGTGTCTGTGTCCTGAGAGGCAGGAGCTTCCCGTTCCAAATGTCTATGTTGTCCTTTCCCTCCAGAAATGCTAGGCTTGCAGAAGGGAGGGGCCAAATCTTTGCACCCTCGACACCTAAGAGAGCTTTACCTCAGGGAGTGCGTTATAAACGTCCCTCGCATGGACTACACACTCCAAATGTGTGCAATCGACATGCAACAGACACGCAATAGACACGCAATAACAATACGAGGATATAAGCTAGGAGACCCTACCTGCAAAGAAATGTTTTGTTTAGTGAGAAGGTTGAGACTACTGGTTAAAATATTAGACTTCCAGTCTTTGAGATCTTAATTAACTATTTTCCTTTATTACCAGTTGCAGTGGATACATTAGAGGTAGGTCTTATTGCTCCATTGCGTCAACTTACGTACACTCACTATTCCGGAGAGAAAATCCTCATCAAGGATTTTACAACATGCAATTGTTCTACAGAACCTGAGGGCCATAGCAGTGCTGAAATAAAACACTGTCAGAACACGTCCCATCTGGAGGGGTGGGAAACCTAGTTGAGATGCGTGAAACTATCTGAGGTTTACACGTCCTGCCCAGAGACCAGGTTTCACGAAATAGAAAATCCATGCGTGAGCCAGGGCTTCAGGTGAAGAAGGGGTATGTTTTGATTAAGCTTCAACAATGACGTCTTTAAACATTTGTTTTCATTGATTTAGTCTGGCTTTTATTTTGAAAAGCAAAAATGTCAGTGCTCAGTAATTTTATCTGTAATTACGTTCTCATCGACAGAGAATGCACGAATGAGAAAACTGCACAGATGACATCAGAGGTCTTTTGGACCTTCACATCCATTTGCTGCTTCTACCAAATTACAGAACTGGAGTTGAAGTTTACCTAAAAGGTCTACAGTCACACAGTGAGAAGCAAAAGGGAGCAGCGAGCTGGGAAGCTGCTTTCAAGGGGCGAAACGCGCCCTGAGCACCCCAGAGCTGGCCGCAGCGATTTCAGAGTGGGCCATCTCAGCAACGACAAAAGGGCCATCAGAAGCTGGGCGTGCCGGCGTGGTCCCCACTGGAAGAGAGGGTCCCCTGACACCAGACAGCACCAGGGGCGTCCTGAGAGGACTGGACTCAACTCTCCAGGGCCACGGCAAACGCGCGGGGACGACGAGGGGAGGCTGGGGACCTGTGGGCAGCCTCCTTCCCTCCAATGTCCCTGCAGGAGCCCCCTGCGCCCCGCCGGCCAGTCTGGGCCGGACGGCAGAGAGAGCAGGGAGGATCCGTCCACGGGAGGAACCAGTCGGGGATGGCGGGCGAAGGTGGTCAGGCCAGGCCGATGGAGCCTCAGATTTAATCCTCGTGTTTTAATAATCTTTACGCAGTTTTTGTGGCAGCTTGAACCAAATATATATATGAAAATATATGTACTAAATTTCTTTTCTGGTCCATTAAGACAGGCTTTATGAAGGCATATGGAACCCCAAAGAGGTGAAAGAGGTGTTATCTTCATTTCCTTCTGTCCCCAAGCTCAAGCCATGAGGAGCCAGTCCCAGGAACGCGACCCTTCGGCGATGACACCCCTTCAGAGGGACCGCGCTGGCTGACAGGTGTCGTACCCGAGCATCTGCAGACGGCTGAGCGGAAGGCCGAGACTGGCAGAACAGGGGGCCGTTGCATGGGAATTTCTTCGCCTGCAGGTCTGACTTGGAGCCGTTTGGACACGGATGTTGCCACGGTCCCTGGCGCTCACTCTCTCCAGCTCTCCGTGCTCGTTTCTTCTTGGACAGGTTCTCCTGTCGTCGGCTTCTAGTCCTGCGCCTTGTCTCTTTCCGATTCCTTCTTTTGAGCCTTCCTTTGCCTCCCTGTGGTTTTTATCCCCTAACGTGCAGCTTGCTCGCTGCTCCGATAATCCAAGACCTGCTCACTCCGTCCGGCTAAGTGACCCGCGCGGGGGGCGCGGAGCAAACACTCGGGGGCCGGAGCCCCAGTAACTTCTGACACTCGCTCCTCCCACTCGGGGGCATCGAGCTTGGGGGGCTCGTGCAGGGGGAGCCTGACGTCTGAGCGAGGAAGGAAAACTAAACGAGCCTCCGCACCCCCCCCCCCTCCCCAGGGCTGCGCAGGCCTCCTGCGGGGACGCGGGCCCAGAGGACCGCGGGGAGCGCAGTGCGGGATTCCCAGCGCGGATTCGAGGCAGAGAGAAGATGGACCCAACTCGTCTTTCATTTTGGGTCATAATTTGCTCTAATTCCACAGATGTGAGAAAATCTAACATTTCGACCAGAGCAAACTGTAATGAAAGACAGGTTTTGGCTGGGTTTGATCTTTTTCTGATTATTCAAAATCTGAAAGCCAGAAAACCATCAAAAGGCAAAGAGAAGAAACACATGTGAGGCGGTCGAGAACCTGAGGGGACCTCATGGAGAGTCAAGAAACCGCTGCCATCCGACAGCGCGTCCTGCAGGCAGGTGGCTCAGAGCCGGCCTGGCGTCCGGGGAACCCGCGGCCCCGCACACTCGAGCGCGTGCGGGAGGCCAGGGTCTGGGCGCCGGGCGGGGGCTGCTCTGAGGCCGGGGCAGGAGACACACCCCGCATGCCAAAGAGCTGAGCCACCTCACAGGCACGCTGGTGAAAAGATGTTAGGATTTTAAGATCTGCAGATGAAAGGGACCAGGTAAGTATGAAATTTTTAATTGGCAGCGTAAGTATTACAGGTATACATTACATATTATGCAGTGGTAGTTAAGTCACTTTGATTTGGGGTAAGATAGACACACCTTGCTAATAGGTTCACCATTTTACCTGCACTGGCCTGTTAGGACTTGGGAAAAAAATACAATAGCTCTCGTACCAGAGTGATCCAACTGGTTGTTTTTCTGTGGAATATCTGTTGTTTAAACTGTTTTTCCTACCATGACTAAGAGTGATGGCGTCTCTAATTTGAGGCAGCACGTGAAGGGTTAAGGTTAGGGTGAGCGTGAGGGTTAACGTTCCATCAACAAACCTCGAAGCAAATGGCACACCTAAAACATATGCTCCGATCCCTCCAACCAAAAATTTCCCCCAAATACTAGGACAGAAATGCTGTGTGTGTACAACTGTGCGGCTCATGTTCCCTGGGAACCAAACTGACCCAAAGCTGAGGTCCGATGGCGTCTTCCCAGAGACCTCCCTGTGTGCCCGGTGACACCTGCCCCACAGTCACCAGCCACAGGGCTCCCGGTGAGTTTCACTCTGGGGTGGGGACTGTCGGTCACGTTGATGTGTGCCCTGACGTTTCACACTGTAACAACTCTTATCTCTGTGTTGTTCCAAAGTTGACATGATTTCTTCAATCTTGAAGCTTCCTTCTTAAGAAATAGCTCCTGATTCAAAGTTAAAATTATTTATTTTGTAATAAAACCCCTTATTGAATTGTGTTTACAGCGGCCTTTTGTAGAAAGGTGTATCGGAAATGGGTCGCACTGAAGTGTTGCTGGTGCTGTTGGCCCTTTCTCCCTCCGTTTCGGGCAGCGATGACTTGTCCTCGTACTCGGCACGTGGCATCATCCCCTGCCCTGGGATTCTGGTCAACGTTGCCGACACATCCTTAATTAAAATGACGGCAACTAGACATAGCATTAAATGGTCGCATTGCTGGATCGCAAATCCTATCTTCTGTGTTCTGCTCGGGATCACCACCCTGTTTGTGAGAGAGAGAGTGACCTGGACAAGTGGCTTTGTGAGTGGAAGCCGCGTGGCCCCTGCCCCCACAGGCCGCGTCTACGAAGGCTGTTCCCACGAATGGAGATGCTGACTCTTCCTTATGACAACGTGGGCTGGAAACATGCACAGCATAAAACTTTCTCATAAGGACCGCTAAATAATTAACTGTGGCTCTTTTCTTTTGGAGAAATAATCAATAACTGCCATGTGAAGTGTTTCTGGCCGTCAGCCAGGGCTCAGCCAGGGCTCAGCCAGGCTCTGTCGGGACGCTGATCTTCGAGAAGAGCTGTGGCCCCGATTCCACCGTGTCTGGCAGGACGGCCTAGTGGTCAGAAGCACAGGCTGAGACACCAGCCTGTCTGGGTGTGAATTCCAGCCCCACCAGAAACTGGACAATTGGGCAATTTTGCTAAACTCTTCATGTCTTAGTTCCTTATGTTAAAAATAGAGATAATGAATTTGTAGTTCGTTGAATCTAATGTGCCCATCGCTGCAAGATACCATTATCTTATGAACCATTAAGAAAGAAAAGACAGCATGCGGTACTGACCGGGCAAGGCACTGAAGTGACAAGATAGACAGTTCGAACCAAATCTGTGCACAAGCAATGACAACCATAATGTGACTGTCATCTGACAGCCATTGTAAAATGTCCTCTTCTGTAAGATGCGTTCTGACTAGAGAGATGTTAAAACGTGACACAATATATTAACAGGTTTAAGAATATGGTAGTGGTCACCTTATAGGAATAAATGAGTTTGTTCATGTAAAGCCGTGGGAGGAGTGTCCGGCACACACTAAGTACTCGAGCGATGTTGGCTATTGACGTTAGTGTATCTGTTCGCACGTCTAGGAGAAAGACAGCAGCCTTGTGGGGCCCAACTTCAGCAGCGCCGTAAGAAAACAAGAGGAATTGTTTCAGCTTGTGACTTCAGAATGGGAACATGGAGTCGACAAGGGGGAAAACGGCACTGTAGTATACACATTCCGACAGCTCGGGAGCGCACGATTCTACACGGTGACCACACAGACACATACGGTGCTGGCTGCACGCTACTGGAAGTTTCTGGTGTTAACTTTCAAGGCGTCACTGGGGATAACAAAGTCCCTCGACAGGGGTGACAAGGCCTAGCTAAGCCCTTACCTTGAATGAATCCGCTCAGCCTGTGAGTAATACTATTACCCTCCTAGGAGGCGCACGGGTGCACACTCTTCCCCTACCACGGTCAAACCCACGTAATGACATGGAGCGTTCCCAGTCTCTGTGGTGGTTCAAAGTCCAAAACTGAAACAGAAACATTTCTTCCTTATCTCCCTAGACTTCAGCAACTATATTGCCCTCTCAACGCACAGATATAATTAGAACCTTCTCCACCAATACAATTGGTCTGTGATATCTTCTGTAATGGTAAAAATGATTTTCAGATCCTTCTGGCTTTTAAAGAAAGGGCCACTTATCTTCCAATGGGAGTTTTCTTTTCATCCCCTCTCCTCCCTCCCTTCCTTCCTTCCTCCCTCCCTTCCCTCCCTCTTTCTCCCCTCACACCTGTCTCTCCTTCTCCTCTTCCTCCTCCTCCCCTTCTTGAAGCTTCTCCTCTATTATTTGGAAATCCCTGTCCCAGACTTGTTTTTTATTTCCACTAGAAATACTTCTCCAATTCCAGCATCAAAGGCTAAAATCTGTCACATTAGGAAAAGGTCCTTATTCCCTAGGCATTTTTATTTGTATTCTCTGGCTTACGTGCGAGACGTGGATTATACAACCAGTGACTGGAAGCTTGTTTCTGTGGCCTAATTTACCACAAGCTGCGGTGTGCAACCAGACGTCACCATTGGAACCCACCCCCAAGAGAACAAAGCTAATTTTCACTTGCAATTTATAGTTTTTATTCCAGAAAAGGGCTTTTGATTGGATTTCTCTATCAGTGTCCAGGGGACTGGTAGTTTACTCCCATCCCAGCAGATATTGAATCTGACACTATTTCTTGGTCCAACAAAATTAAAATTAAATAGGACAGAACCATTTCTATTGCTACGCATCATTTGAACGCCAGCTGGTACATTCTTTGCATCTTGGTCAGCACAGTAAGCCATACCAAGTTCAGACTCACAACTGTGTTTACGACAGTTCTATTGACAAAGTAACTCCTGGCCTCACAAGAAAGCCATGTCTGAGAGGAGTTCTTGAATTGCTGTGATTATGCACAGACAGATGCAGGGATCCGTGGTGAGGTACTGCCCCAAGGCAAATGAAGAAACATGTCAAGAAATACTTAAATCGACTCTGCAGAAAAGATTCGAGACATTAAATGGCTTTGACTGTGAAGGTATCCGAAACTTCAGAGTCGAATTCTTTCAAAATTACTATTTCATGCTAGTTTGCATACTACTAAATTAAACTTCCAAAAAGCACATTCCTTTCCTTTGGAGGGCTGTGCAGTGTGGTATAATACTTAGGAGGATGAAAATACAAAATAAAAGCCAATTTATCCAGCTGGGGAAAAGCCTGCATTTGTTACTCAGATTATTTTTGGAGTTTTCTTCCTGCTGAAATTATTGAAATACAAAAACAAGGAGTGGCTTAAGTGTTGGAGAACCACTTTTAATTGACTTTAGTAAATATTTAAGTGCCCATGAAGCAAACTGAGGAAAATTGCAAAACAATTTTAAAAAGCAGCAAGAAAACAATAGTCCAGGAGATTTTATTTTTGGAAGGCTGTCCACATTGACAATAATCCACAATACGTCTGGCCTCCACAGCTGGGGTTTCGAGAGGATAAGGAGATAATTAGTTGCATGAGGGAGGGTAGAGACTGAAACAAATCACTTTTCCTTGGCTTTGACCCCATACACTGCAGCAGTGGAGGGCCAAGTGCGGTGAAAGTTTCTAGAAAATTCTAACATACAGAGAATGGGGAAGGTATCCCACTATTCCATGGCAGCCTCAGCGATGACTCTGACCCTGACACACAAATCTAGGACACACAGGACATACAGGACAAGAGGCACCTTTCACGATACATTGTATTTCTTATAAACTGTTCATTCTATGACGCTGAAGCGATTCCGCTCCATTGGCTCTGTACCATGTGAATACTCAGCAGTGTAGGAGAAAACTGCCAGGTGGAGATTTTAAAGAAAGGAAACACATGAAAAGATTTTTGAAAGGGTGGAGTGTATAAGTTTATACTAAATGAATGACAATAAAAGTAAACACTTTAAAATAGTAACTTTATAAATAATACATTAACATTTATTAAGATATTACTGTTTGACACAGTTTTAAATTCTTACCCTGTGTTAATTGACTTAACACTCATAATTACCCTAGCAGGTGGTTTTACTCTTCCTGTTTAGCCAACACGGAAACTGAGGCACAGAAGGTTATGTAACCTGCTGCAGTGACCTGCCTGCTGTGTGACGGACCCACACGGAACCACTCAGCAGCTCTGATGCTTGTTCCACGGGCAAATTTTTAATTCTGAAGGGATTATCTGTGGCTACTTTTATTCTTCAGGTAAAGTTATTTTGGTGTTTGTTTTTATTTATTGGCTTTCTTGTCAAATCCAGAAATTTGGCCATTGAGATGTAAACTGATGCTACTAGTTTTGCAACTGCTACTTATGGCTGGATACCAATGATTGTTATAATCAATTCAAATTTCTGACTATAAAGCGATTGATACTCCACACTGGCCTCGAATGCCAAGCTTGCTTCTAGATTCACTAAGACGGAAGTGTGAGCATCCTTGCACGCAGCTGGGATGGGCTTACCCACTGCGTCCCAGTGTCAGGGCTTGGCCAGGAGAAGGTGACACGGCAGCTGCTGTCACTCTTAATGCTCAAACTATTACACAACAGCTCCGTAAAACAGGGGCAGCTTTTCCTGGGTCTGGTGATACTGAGTTATTCCATTTCACTGAAGTCTACAGAAATAGATTCAATATTCTCATTGATGACGGCCTCGCAGTTAGACTATTATAGAGGTATAGCTAATTTTTAAAGTGAAGATTACAAGTGGACAGGTCAGATGGAAATGGGTTGAGAAAGAACAGAAAGGACAGGAAAGAGGACAAAATGTCACAATAGATCATGTGCCTTTAACGTATTAACCCAGAAATTACCTGTGCAGAGGACTCAGGGGTAAGGCTAAGTTTCACTTCAGTGAAAATAAAGGTACCATTCTGTTAGCTTAGTCTCTTTTTGTTCCTAGTTCAACAGTAATTTGATATGCTATGAAACATTTATTGTTCTCTGCAAAATATAAGGGCCTTCATTTTTTCAATTCAGTGCAAATATACAGAGAAAGGAAAAAATAAAAAGATTTAAAAATGAATCAAAGGAAATGACAAAAGATTAGGAAAATAGGAAACTATACAATCAAGTCTTGTTTTCTTATGGATTCTGTCCCATTGTGCGTGATTCTCTCACCCAACACGAAGACGGGCGGAGAGGCGAGGGGGCTGGTGAACGGTGATAGGAGACTCTGCTCAATGTTCAGACCCTCTTGCTAGTCCTGAGAAGGTACAGTGTGTGTGGTATGTGCACACCTGAGCACACTTTTTTCTTAAGAATGAGAAGCTCATATACAGATTTTTTTTTTTACCCTCTGCAGCCAATAAACTAGGTAGACTACACCATAAGATCTTTGGCACAAGATTGAATACATATAGTATTCTACTGAAATGCCACAAATTCAAAACAAAACATTTTAAAAAGCTTTAAAATATAACTACAGAATCAGAGAAAATATTCACATGCTACACATCCGATAAAGGGCTAATAACCGAAATCTACAAAGCACTCAAGCAAAACAGCAAGAAAAAAATCAAACAACCTCATTAAAAAGTGGGCAAAAGACAACAGAAGCTTTTCAAAAGAAGAAAAACTAATGGCCAACAAACATATGAAAAAGTGCTCAACATCTCTAATCATCAGAGAAATACAAATTAAAACCACAATGAGACATCAGCTAACTCCAGTGAGAATGGCTTTTTCCAAAAGGTCCCAAAACAACAAATGTTTGGTGTGGATGCGAAGAGAAAAGAACACTCATACACTGCTGGTGGGACTGCAAACTAGTTCAACCTCTGTGGAAAGCAGTATGGAGATTTCTCAAAGAACTAAAAGTAGACCTACCATTTGATCCAACAATTCCACTACTGGGTATTTACCAAAAGGAAAAGAAGTCATTTCATCAAAAAGACACCCGCACTAAAATATTTATTGCAGCACAATTCACAATTGCAAAGATGTGGAATCAACCCAAATGCCCATCAATTCATGAGTGGATCAACAAAATATGGCATATGTACACCAGGAATACTACTCAGCCATAGAGAAGGATGAGTTAATGCCTTTTGCAACAATTTGGATGGAACTGGAGACCATTATCCTAAGTGAAGTATCTTAAGAATGGAAAAACAAACACCACTTGTACTCTCAATTAAACTGGAACTAATCGATCAACATTTATATGCACGTATAAGTAAAACTCAATGGAAATCAAACAGGTTGGTGGAGGGGTTGGGTAAATTCACACCTAGCAGGTATGATGCACACAATCTAGGTGATGGGCACGATTATGCATTGACTCAAAACTGTACAAAAGCAATACATGTAACCAAAATGTCTGTATTGCTGCAATATTCTGGAAAAACACAAAAAAACAAAAACCAAAAAAAAAACACAAAAACTCAAAACTAAAACCACTCAGACAATTGACTAACATGTAACTCAGAAGGGCAAGTGGCTAGGAGCCAACCCACCTGATACATGATGCTTAAAACCAAGATATTTTGTGAATGCTTTTTATGGGCTAAATCACTCTATCCATTGGAAACACTGCTGCTGGACTTGTCAATACATGATAGTAGAGTAAAATAAAAGTCAATTCTTTTACTATAAAATATAAAAATACCATAATTTACATCTGTGTCTCTACTCCCCACCTTAAGATATAAAACATTGCCAACACCCCCATGTACTCATCAATCATATTCTTTATTCGTGAGGTTACTGCTGTCTGGAATTTACCGTTTGTCATCCCCACACATTTCTCCATATTCCTACATCATAAGCTTCAGATAGTACTATTTTGCAAATGTAACTTCATATGCAAAAACTTTACTCAGCAATTTGTGTGTATTTTTTTTTTGCAACTTGCCTTTAGTATTGGTTGATATTCTGTCTGTGAGTTTCAGACACCTGGCACCTGTAGCTCCAGTCCATTCACCGTGTGGATATATTAACACCACAGTTCAGCTTATCTATTTTCTCTACGATGAATATTCAGGTTCTTCCCATTTTTTGGAAACAATGCTGCCATGAACACTCTTATACATGCAACCTTGTGCACATGAGCAAAAGTGAGTGCCAGGTATATACCTAGGAGTGGTACTTACTCGTTTATTTATTCAACACATATTTATTAAGCATCTATTACATGCTAGACACTGTTCTAGGCCCTGGGGACACAAGGTGAGTAGAATAGATAAAGTCCCCACACTCAAGGAGGAGAGATAGACAATTAAGAAAATTAAACAAGGATTACGTGAGTTCTATGGAGAAAAAACGAGAGTGAAATAGAGAGTGGGTGGGCAGGAGTCTTCTTACACGGGGTAGTTCCGGAAGGCCACGCTCGGAGGTGGTGTTTAAGGAGAGATAGGCAGGGAATGGCAGAGTCACTCCTGCAGGGGTCTGGGGGCTGCACGCAGAGGGAGCAGGACGTGCACAGGCCCCAGACAGGAACAGGCCTGGCGCGGCGCCGGCGGGGGGTGGGGCTGGGGGTGGGGGGTGGCAGTGGGGACTAGGCAGGGGAGCCCTGAGGGTGGGGGGAGTCAGGCGGTTGGGCCCGATCACTGCCTAGAGGACTATGGGTTTTACTCTGACTGAACGAGAAGCCACTGGGCAGCGTCATGACCACAATTTCATGAAGAAGAATTATGCTGTGAATAGACATTTCTCAGAAGGAGACACACAAATGGCCAACAGGTATATGAAAAAAGTGCTCCACGTCATTAGTCATCAGAGAAATGCAACTCAAAACTGCAATGGGATATCATCTCACCGCAGTTTAAATGGCTTTTATCCAAAAGACAGGCAATGCCGAGCGCTGGCGAGGACGGGGAGAAAGGGGAACGCGAGGACATCGCTGGTGGGAAAGTAAATGGTGCAACCACTATGGAGAACAGCATGGAGGCGCCTCTCAAAAAACTAAAAATAGAACTACCATATGACCCAGAATCCCACCGCTGGGTGTACACACAGAGGAGGGGAAGTCAGTACATCCAAAACACATCTGCACTCGAGTGTTTCTTGCAGCACTATTCGCAATACCCAAGATTTAGAATCAGCCTAAGTGTCCCTCAACAGATGAGCAGATAAAGAAATTGTACATATACACGGTGGAGTATTATATAGCCAGAAAAAAGAATGCAATCCTGCCATTTGAAACAACATACGTAGAACTGGAAAACATTATCTTAGCTGAAATAAATAAGCCAAGCACAGAAAGACACATCTCGCATGTTCTCACTCATGTGGGAGCTAAGTATGAAAAACGATCTCATAGAAACAGAGAGTAGAATGACGGTTTGCAGAGGCTGGGAAGGGTAGTGGGGAGGGGGGAAGTAGGGGGCTGGTTAACGGGTGCAAAAATATAGTTAGATAGAATGGGCAGCATTTGATAGCACCACAAAGCGACTCTAATCAACAGTAAGTTAGGGTATACTTTAAATAACTAAAAGAGTGGCACTGGAATGTTCCTAACACAAACAAATGTTAAATGCCTGAGGTGATGGATACCCCAATTGCCCTGATTTGATTAATTTGTAATGCATTCCTCTATCAAGATATCACATGTACCCTATAAAGATATATTACTTAACCATAATAATTAAAAACAAAAATTAAAAAAAAACACATCCTTAACATTTCACAATCCACTTAGAGTTAATGTTCCATGAGTTCCAATAAAACGCAGAATGCTTGCATCCACACACACACGCAGAACTGTGCTGGGTGCTGCGTAGGATTCGATGTGCAAGAAGGAAAGCAAGGAGATAGGCCAGGAGGTAACACAAACATCCCAGGGAGACGGGGCGTGGGGCAGAGCCTCGTTAGCGTTAGCAGAGGTGCTGCTATCAGATTTGAAAATATTAAAGGCCGAGCCAACTGCATTTGCTTGATCAATTAGATATGGGCTTTTTGTCTTGAATAGCTGGAAGGAGGGCTGTCTTTGTTGACCCAGAGATTTGGAAAAAGAAGGTTTTTGGAGAAGAAGTGAATCAGAAGTTCTCTTTTGAACGTACCAAATTTGATAAGACTCTCAGATATCCAAGTAGAGATGTCAAGTAGGCAATTGAGTATTATATAAAGGTTTAGTGTAAATACATCTCAAACTTGTGTATTACAAAATCGTTCTCCAAATTGTTTGCACCTATTTGTATTTCCTGTTGCAGTAAGAGCACATCACCATTGGCTTTCTCAAATGGCATCTCACTGTTGACTGTACCCTTCAAGTACCCCTGGGCTCAGCCCCCTGGTCTTAACTTCCCACCCACCGGATAGTCACAACCTCCTGCAGAGGGAGCTGGGCCACGTTTCTAAAACCAAGACAGTCACTAAATGAGATGTATCACATACTGACCCCCTAGTAAGAAAACTGGATTGATGGCTCCTTTTTATTGCTATTGTCTGTGAGGAAATGGAAATTTCCACAGAGTTGCATAGATTTGATATGGCTAATCCCTTTGTTTTGACTTTTGACGATGATCAAAGTCTTGCTAATGTAAACTAATTGGAGGCGTTGGAGATGCTGGGTTTTGGTCATAAAAAGAAAGAATTTTATTGCTTTTAATTACAATTATTAAATATAATTTTATGATGCTAATAATGATGATTTAGTAGGTATCTTAAGATTAGATATGAGTAATCGTATTTAGAATATTAAAGACCGAACATGCTTGGACTATTGCTGGATTCCACTTTTACTGCAATGAGTGGGTGGTTAAAAGTGGCTTTTTCCTTTTGCATGTGCACACATTTACCCTACAACGCAATCCAGTATGAAGGCATGTTTGGACCACTGTTCATAAACGGGGCATGCTTTATTTTATTTGTAGTTATGTGATGGAGAATATTTGTCCCCTCCTCTTAAAATTTTTTTTGGTTCATATCGATTGACAATTATTGACTTAGTGCTAAAGAACAGGGGAAGGGTGCTTGCGCAGGGCTACGCTTTTTTTTTCTTATAGAGAGATACTGTGAAAATTACCAAGCTGCCATTTTCTTTGAAGATATTTGGAATGTGAATTCCAAGCCTAGAAGATTTTGAAAGATGAGGATTCCACTGGTCTCCAGTTCTGAGCTGCAGCGAGGCACGAGGCGCGCACAGCTGCGAACACAGAGCGGCCGCGGTCCGCCTTCTCTGCCCTCGGCGGTGCCGGATCAGGAACCAGAGGACCCGAGTCACATTCCAGCGTCTGTCACTAATTATCTCTATGTTACGAGACACATCATTTCAAAGGTTTCTGTCTCAGTTTCCTTATATTTAAATGGTTTATATATGGTTGTCATAATGAAATATTTTAAAAACATAAAGTGAAAATATAGGGCCTCCTTTGTACAATAGTGGAGGTGATTTTGAACTAAAATTCTCCTTGAATTTTTTACCAGCTCACAAAAGTTGAGGGTGGAGAGAACAGGGAAGGTGAGTGCGTGTCCGTATGCTATTCGGAGGGAGGGCATGAGGAACACGGAACATTGGGACATAATCAGAGAAACGAATAGCGACTTCACTTTGCCTACTGTAATAATTAAAATTGGCCATTTGCATACTACCTAAATTGTAGATCAATTATTAGACAGAAGCTTCTCTTCTACCAGCTCTTCTCTCTCCTGTTGAGACTTTGCTGGATATGCAAGAGGAACAAGGCGGGGAGAAGCGGATCTGTTCTCAGTCTTGTTTGGGGCTAAACTGGTGTTTGCACAGCGTGGCGGGGTGAAGGGACTGTGTATGAAGTTGAAATGCCTCACATGAGGGGCCTGGCATTTCCCCTACAGTGTCCGTCACTCCTCTCCTCAGCGGGGGCGACGGTGCCACACTTGCAAGGTTCACCATCTCTGGGTTTCCAGGTCAAACCGTCCCTGTTTCAGCCAAATTTAAGAAGCTCCGGCCAGCCGTGCCAGTCTAGCAATGTGTCGTCACCCCAGACCCGGCACAAGTTCAGTGACTAAGTCCTGCTTTAGTTAACCAGATGGCGCCTCCATATCCAGCTCTGTTCCTTCGGCTGCTGGAGCTACAGTCCTGCCCTTCACTCGCTTAGACCCCTGCAGGGTGACAGTGTCTCCCTGTCGTTCAGTCCCTGCATCTGGCACACGGCCCTGTGTTCCTGCGGCACATTCCTTTTACGCAGCCTGGCCTTTCCCACTGGCCACCCCCAGGCTCCTGGGCACGCCTCGCCCACCTCCCAGCACAGAGCCAAGCACCCAGCTCTGAGTGTCTCGTCCTCACAAACCAGTGTCCCTTGGGCCTCTGCTTCCTGCTTGCTTCACAGTCTCCTGACGTCCCCTGGCCTGTCCACCAGTTTGTCAGCTGCTCCTGGGACCTTAGGCAGCACCCCAGTGAGTCTGCCCAGGCTCTGGGTCCTGGGTCTCCCGGACTGATGCAGCCTGAGCCAGGCTCTCACATGCCCCCAGTTCAGACACTCCTGATTAAAGGTTTTCTTCCTTGTACAAAATTTCCTTCAAAGATTTTCTCTTAAGACTGACACATGTCTCATGTGGTCAAAAGAACTCTGTGTTCTTAGGCATTTAATGCACTTACAAATATATGACAGAGAGGACCAAGATTTTTGGAACAGAAATTAAGAAAACCCAATGCACATCTCCACTCTCCTTCTCAAAAACAAAACAAAACAAAACAAACAAACAAAAAAACACCAAACTCCAAAAGACTCTAAAGGATGCAAAAATGACCAGCTAACCTTCAAACAATGGAGCATTTTATCAAAGTTAATGATTCTAAAAGGGCACGAATTGTAATATCTTATGAACACTGGTCATGGACTTCAGTAGACTGGGACATAAGAACAAACTAGTTAATAATACTGTAGCTACTAACTAAATTAATGCCTCCCTGCCCAACTAAGGCTGAGCGTGGTGGTTCATACCTGTAACCCTAGCACTCTGGGAGGCTGAGGCGGGAGGATTGCTTGAGGTCAGGAATTTGAGACCAGCCTGAGCAAGAGCGAGACCCCATATTTACTAAAAGGAGAAAAATTAGCTGGGCATGGTGGCACACCTGTAGTCCCAGCTACCTGGGAGGCTGGGGCAGGAGAATCACTTGAGCCCAGGAGTTTGAGGTTGCTGTGAGCTAGGCTGATGCCATAGCACTCTAGCCCAGGAGAAAAACTCAGCCTAAAAAAAAAAAAGCTAAAAAAATAATTGCCTCCCCCCAAAAAAGCGGCAGAATTGTGAATTTGACAGTCACTAGAATTATCAAATATTAGTATTTAGGTGAACTTTAATACAGTAATTATGGTCTATGGTCTGCTTGAATTAATCCCATGATGCTAAATGGATTGCTTTTTGTCATTTTTGAAAGGTTATAGTACACTTGCCAGGGTCATCCATTTGGAAGAGGCTATTTCGGAAGTAAGCGTAGGTGGAACCATATGTGGTTTGAAAACCTGTGGAACTGTTTTGAGTGACAGGTGAATGTATTTCTGATGGAGAATTAGTTGTTTGTAAGATTGGTGGGTTTGAAAAAATCTAAATAGAATCTGAAAGAAATATTCAATTTCACTTCTATTCAAGACACAATATAAGAAAAATAAGTTCTTTATGAAAAACAAATATAAAGGCAGAATTTAGAATGTTTAATGCAATGAGCACATTAAGAAGGTTTTCACTGCCCCCTGCTGTCAGTTTCTAAAAGAAACAGTACAATTACTGCAAACTGACTCCAGGGGTGTTAATTGAACAAATTGGTTGGGAGAAACAAAAGCCTCCCCTACTGACAGTGCCTGTCAGCCGGCGACGCTCAGGCTCACCTCACACGTGTGATCAAGGGCTCGTCGGACCACGAAACCAACAGCAGCGAAGCGTGGATTAGCGGACACAGGGTGAGAGAGCAAGTCTGTGATTTGTGAAATCTCATTTCTCATTAATATGAGACAATACCAGTTGCTTCAAATTTTAGCCAGTGATGTCCACTTTACCACTTCTCCAAATTAATTTTGAGTTAATTTTTTAGTATGTATTTAATGTAGATAAATCATTCTTCATTAATCAAAGCAAAACTTTCAAAATAGATGAATGAATGGCTTATTTTTTGTAGTATAAGCCTGACTTGAAATGTTATTTTCATCCTGACGAGTGAAATTAAGAAGTCAGAAATGATAAAGATAGGCAACAGTAAGGCAGCAGTTGCTAGTTGCAAGGCACCGTTTTATTTTTTCCACCTATTTTCTTCAACCCCCCCTAATCCCAGGTGGGTGTTATTATCATGCCCATTTCACAGGTGAGCAGTCAGAGGGTTAAAGCACCGACTAAGGCGGCCCAGCTGGGAATGGCGAGTCGCTGCGGGAAACTCCGGGGGAGGGCTCCAAGCCGCTCCCCTCAACCTGTCCGCACATAAGGTACAAATTCTGCAACCGAGAAGGAAGAATTTGTAGGAATTGTAACGGCCATGGTGGTATGCTTCTCCACCCCACGCGCACACTCATGTCATTGTTATTTTTTGCTGTCTCCGTGCTTAAGTGGCCAGGGCCTGCGTAGGAATGACAGGCACACCTGCGACGCCCCCAGCTTGGCTCATCTTTGTCGTCAACAGGAAAGTTCTGCCCGCCTTGCTGGCATCGCTCTGGCAGCGCGTGCTGTTTACTGACTACGGGCGATGCAGCCCGCCCTGAGAGCGGAATACCTACTGGGGCTAATCTCACTGTTGGGCTGTGCACACCTGTGCCTGTCACCTCGGCGTCTCCAGACCGCTCCTAGTTTTAGCCACGCGTCCCAACACCGTCAGCAGCTCACGCTCAAACACGCATGTTTGCACAGTGCTTCGGGTAAATAAACTTCACAGCTTACATTTGCCCTAAATTCCTGGAAACAACCTGTGTCCAGCCCTCTGCGGCTCCAACCCTTGTCCTCCCCAGGCCGCAGCACCGATCGCAGACGGCCCACGACAGCGGCCACACCCTGCGGCGACAACCGCATGCTAGCGTGCAATTCCGGACGCTCCTGCGTCGCAACACGTGGCAACACGCCACCTCGGTCTCTGGAGCGCTGACGACACGGGGACTTTGTCCTCTGCCCACGTGAAAGTGACCCCAAAGCCAACAAACCGTCCGCTCTCGCAACACGAACTCTTACCTGACCCTCGGGGCGGGGTTCCCGGAGACCCTGCACTCCAGGCGCACCCTGCTGCCTTCCGCCACCTCCTGGCTCCGGAGCTTCTGCAGGAAGCGGGGCGCCGAGGGGGACAGGCGCGCGCCGGGGGCTTGGGGCGGGCAGCGGCCGTCGCGGTCCCCCGGGTGGCAGGGCCGAGTCCCGGGTGGGGGCCCCCTGGCGGGGCTCGGGCTGGCGGGCGCGCTGCGCGGGGCCGGCCGGCTGTTGGGGGACAGGTACCCGCTGTCTGGGGACGAGGACTCCCCGTTGGAACCCCTGTTCCTCGGCCTTGTGGCTTCTCTGAACACGGACGTCAGCTCCTCGATCAGCCTGGCCGCCCTGTCAGCCACGGGGCCCCGAGGGCCCGGCCCGCCCCTCGCTGGCGAGGGCCCCGCGGCGTCTGCGGTCTGCGCCCCGCGCCTGCCCGCCCGTCGGAGGCTGCGCACGTAGCTGGGGCTGGCGAGCGGCGCGGTCGCCGCGGGCTTCCTCCTCCGGGCGGACGGGGACTGGCTCTGGGCTCGCCTCTCCGCCGCGGGGCTGCGTCCGCCCGGCCTGGCCTCCCCGTGGCCGCCAGGAGCGGGGCTGGAAACCCGCGAGGTCTCCCTCGAGTCCAAGTCCCGGGTCCCCGGGCCGGCGATCGCCCTCCGGGCCAGGGCGAGGCTCGCGTTCATCTCCTCGCGGCTGAGAAAGGCGGACAGTCCCGGGGAGCAGCCGGCGCCCTCGCTCTCCTCCTGCACGTCGGACAGGGAGTCGCCGGAGTCGCGCGACGAGGCCTCGGACATCCCTGCACCTGCGCCTGCACCTGCGCCGTCCTCATGCGCCGTGGGCTCCGCGCAGGGCCAGGCTTCCGTTGGGGTCTGAAACACAGCATGGAATCGTCGTCAGTAGCAACGATTTTTTTCCTATTGTATCGTAACACTACTAATCTACAAATGGGGAGAAACATCAGTGAACAAATAAATCAGTTTTCTCTATTCTATAAGCTGGAAGAAATGCCAGGTACACTTGTGCGCATCATTCGTGATTGTACTTTAGAGTGTGCCAGGCGAGCGACACTGAGAGTCTCGCTGAGCCTGAACGATGCAAAAGACGGCATTTGCCGCAGGCACCTTTGCGTGCAGGTGGAGTCCAGAAGTCCGTACGGGAAGCTTCCCGAACGCGGTGAACCTCAGCTGCGCAACCCGTGTCGGGAGGAAGCCTGGCGGGACGTCCCCAAGGAATGCCGTGTCCTACGAGGACTGCACTGGGCTGCGGGTTTAGAGGCAGGTTTCCATCTAGGGAAGCCTCTAATTTCAAAAAGCGTTACGCAAAAACTGAGAGGGTTTCCAAAAACACAAGAATCTACCACTACATAGGATGCAGCGAGTCAGAACCTGTTAATTAAACAGAAGCCATTTATTCAGAGATCCTAAAACTCAGCATTAACCTGCTCTTTCTCCTTTAGTTGAGTGTTGTACTTTATAGTCTTAGGTGTCTTCTTAGAAAGATTAGTTACTTTGCTGTGTTGAATTATAAGATTCTCCACATGCTAGTTCTACTCTCCTTACTAAAGCATATTTCCTACTATTCTTCAAGTAATTCCTAAATCCGTTACCGTGGTCTCTTCATTGTCCCTCTCGTTACCAACCCACATATTACTCTAATTCCTTTGTCCTGTCCGCGCTCCAGGGTGGAAGTGTCCTGGCCTCTCTCCAGGTGTTCAAACATAGGCCACATAAGGAGAGACGTTATAGTCAGTGAATCTTGAATACTTCAATATGTTTTGTTCACAAGAAACAGAGCATGATTTTGAAAAGGCAAAATTATGGCAAATGTAAACAAGTATAAACATGCATTCAAGACCATAATTTTATTTGACAAATTAATTGAGGAAACCAGTAAGATGTTACAACCATTTCAAAGGAGACGCTGAAGGCCAGGCACAAATGTAGCCAATCAGGAATGCCGGCATGAACTTGCTAATGATCTGAAACTGGTTAATACTTACAGAGCAATCCAACATAATGTTTGGAATCATTTATATCAACAGCATTTCTACTAGAAAAAACTCACTTGTGTATCTGTGTGCAAGTATAATTTGCATTGCTATCAGGTTTCTGCAACGTACGGAGTTGTAAAATTGCCTAAAGACAATGAAAGCCATAGACCCCTACAGATCCCGAGGCCCTAGTGGACCTTCCAGGGACCCCGCACACACTGCAAGGGCACCCAGGGCTATTTTGTGTATTTTAAAGCCTTTTATAGTTTGCCCTAACAAGGCAGGGTGGTTCCTCCCAGTCCAGAGCTCCTCGTGCCCTGGGCCCCACAGTCAGCAAACAGGGGGTCACGCCAGGGAAAGCAGGGCCAGGATCACTTACTGTGTGAGGAGGGGAGTCCCTGGGCAACATGTCCAGAAGGGACGCAGAGATGGGAGGAGGGACTTGGGCTGAAAGTATGTTTGTGCACCGCGGCAGAACAGACCATATTTTTGTTTCTTGCAAAATTTATTTTTCTTTGAAAGAGAAGCTACTGGGTTTTTTTTGTTTGTTTTTGTTTTTTGGCCTGAGAGAAATTCAGTTTTTGTATTGAACTCAGTGCGGAGAGAGCCTGAGAAACCTTTTGTGTCAACGGTAGCTGGAATAGGCTCAGCTAAAAATCCAAGCAGATAATTGAAACAAAACCTTTGGTTCTGGAAGTGACTAACTTTTGAAACTTAAGCTGGGATAGATGTACTACATAGAAAAGCATTATCTATTCAAAATGCATTTATAAGACACCTGCTACACGCCCAGCAGTGTGCTAGGATGGGGATATAACTGTGGAAAAGAGATTTTTGACTTCTTGGAACATAAACGTCCACGTGGGATACAAATAGTGACGCGCGCATGTTACGTAGTGCGCTAAGTGCTGCGATGAGAGAAAAACAAAGTGCTGTGGTAGCTCCCAGGACGGACAGCAAGGTCAGGATCAGGAAAATCCCGTGGAAGGAGGGAAGCAGGGTGTTGGCAGAGTCATGGACACGACCTGGATTCCAGACAGAGCGTGGCAGCGCGGCGGCGGGACAGGTCCAGCCGCACAGAGAGCTCCCCGGAGCGCAGGGAGCAGGTAGAGATGAGACCAGGCGGCAGGAGGCAGGACAGGGAGGGCCGGGGGCCTCGAGAAGAGCTTGGAGTTTATTTTATGGGTAGTTGGGAGGCAAGGAAGAGGGTTAAGTCTGCGAGAAACATCACCAGGGTTACATTTTTGGGCGATAACTGAGCGCAGCCTGGCTTGGGGACAGAGTCCGGGGAAGGGAAAGACAGCGCAGCCCGCGGGGGCGCACATTGACCCCTGCCTTATTTTTGGTTGCCACCCTCTGAAGCCCCCTCTTGGTTTTGGATAATCCCTCCTGAGCTCGCTTGCAATGGCGTGTGAAATCTCCAAATATTTCCCTTCCCAGCCCCTTGGAGCCTGGGCACAAGTCAGGTAGGTGACCTAGACTGAGCAATGCGACGCGTTCATCACGGACTTTGAGGTGAGGACTAACGATTCAAGGAAGCGGCAGGTGCAGGGTCCATTCTGGCGGCTGGACACGGCGGCGCGGTGACATGGTGTGTCCAGGGCCAGCAGGGCGGCTGCGCAGAGGGGCATCGAGGGCCGGAGACGCAGCCGTGGTGTGGTCTGTTCAGCTGTGGCAGCGGTGGTGGCTGCACACGAGGGCTCGGGGGACACAGTTTTAGCTGTGGTCTCGCCACCAGCATAGACTCCAGGCCTCGTTTGTGAGTCGCCACCACTGCTCTCAATAAACCCACTTGCACTTGGACTGGCCAGAGAACATTTCTGTTAGTGCCACTAAAGAACACAATTGATAGGAGATAAAAAGATGGTAGAGGCTTGAACGTGCGACACTGGGATGGAAAACCGAAGACTGAGCCACCAGACACGACAGACGGCAGAGCTTGGTGACTGACTAAATGCAGAGATGGGGCGGGGGCGGGATGGCAGGAGACCCACTTCGAGATGAACGGCGCCATCAGCGCGCGGGCCACAAGCGGAGGAACAAGTCTTGAGAAAACAACAAGCTGAGTTCAGTTTGAGCCTTGTGCACCGGGGGGCCTCTGGGGCCTCGGTGTTGGCGTCTGGAAGGCAGCTGAGACGCTGGTCGGGCCGGGAGGAGGCAGAGCCGGCTGGGTTGGGAATGCTCGCCTGTTCTAGCCACGGGAGCAAACGAGGCCACCGAGGAGGAGAGTAACGGAGC
The DNA here is from genome assembly GCF_041146395.1 of Eulemur rufifrons. NCBI lineage: Eukaryota > Metazoa > Chordata > Mammalia > Primates > Lemuridae > Eulemur > Eulemur rufifrons. The sequence goes on along the minus strand of NC_091000.1, from coordinate 1,902,530 downwards.
CCTGCAGGGAGTCGGAGGGGACCGGTGGTCCGGGCGCCACGGAAGCGGGAAAGAGAATTTCTCAGGAAGGGGTAAGTGGCCTTTTGATTCTAGCAACTGGGAACAGTTAGCACATGGGCGACAGCAGTTTCAGTGTATGCGACAGAAATGCAAGCGGGTGGTTACAGAAGGAAAGTGAAGATGACGAGCTCGGCGGACGGTTTCGAGAACTCTGTGGGAGGGAGGAGAGACAGGAGGTAGTAGCTGAACAAAAATGTGGGATCTCGTGAGGCTTTCTGTTTGCTTTTTAGGATGGGGCACAGCGACACGTTTCAGCACGCAGGGAATTAGTCAGTAAGGAAGCTGAAATGCGCGTGAGACAGCGGGATGATGCCTAGGCCGGACCCCGAGGATGGGAGAAGAAGTGGGTTGTTACGGCCCAGTGGCAGGAAGGGGCGGTTCTGCCCCGTCAAAGGACAGGAGCCGGGGGCCGGGGAGAGAGAGAATATCTAGACACATTTGTAATTGAAAGAAATTTTCAACTTTCTCAACACAGCTATTGTAAGACGTCTGTGCACTGGAAGTTTGTGAGGACAAGAGGTAGTTTGAAACACTGTTGTGGAGAAAGGGAGGAGGTTTCCCAGAGGGGTTTATGGGCACAGGTGAGGACGTGGGTGAAGCTGGACGCCAGGCGCTGACAGCCACCCGTCCCCGCCATGGAGTCTCCCCAGGGAGCTGAGCCGGCGGCTGAAGGTGCCGAGGAAGACGGGCAGGTGTGATGTGCAGGTGGGAAGGGAAGGAAAGGGGCACGGTGCGGAAAATGCTGGCAAGGACGGGTGGACTTCGAAACCTGTGCTGGCCCCGGGGTAGGGTTTTGAACACAGAGAGGTTAAGGGACTGAAGTCCCAGGGAAAACAAAGGAAAGGTGAGTGAGGAAGACTGAGTTAAGAGATCCAGAAAGACAGAATAAGATACTGAGGTGTCTGAATCGAATATTTTAGAAGCAGAGTCCTGAATTCGTTTTTGTTTTTAATAAGGTTTATTTTATTTTTTCTAAATTTCAATTTTTATTGAGGTACATTTGACAGTTAAAGCTGTATGTATGTAAGGTGTACAGTATGAGACCTGCTAAACACATACATTGTGAAACTGTCACCACAATCGTCCTAAGTAACACATCCATTACCTCAAATGGTTACCATTTTCTTGTTCTTTCTTTTTTCTCTTGTTTGTGGTAAGAGCACTCATGGTCTCCCCTCCTGACCGCAGGTGGAGTGTGGCCACGTCATGGTCCTTGACTGTTTTGTGGAACGTGTCAGAGTGGAGCAGTTGTGACAGAGCCTGGGTGGCTCACAGAGCCCCAGGCACTTCTCTGCACAGACAGAAGCAGCTCGCCGACCGCCCGCCGCTGCAGGGCACCAGGTGCCTAGCAAAGCCGTGCGGCATGCGTAAGACCAGCAGTGATGACCACCAGTGATGACGTGGTGCGGCTCCGGCTCCTGGCCGAGCGAGCAAGGGCGCTCCCCCACCCCGCCCTCCACATAGTCACCTCTCGCTCCCTTCCTTCCACTCGCCTTCCCGGGGTGGGCAGTGACGTGAAATCAACTGAACCACGGTTTTCTCGTGCAAGAGAAGCTTCAAGGAAGACAAAGATGAGCCGGGTGCAGTTTCTCCTCTTAAATGATCTTACCATCCAGTAAGAGGGATTAGACAAGAGTAAAAAATAGCTCAGCTACAAGGAGGAACATGATAATTGCTATTAAAATAGTTTAAACAAATTGCAGTAAGGGATCCAAGATGGAAAGAGAGATCACAGTTCCAAATTTGGTCATGTCACTCTTCTGTCTGTCTGAGTGCTGCTCCCTGGCCAGTAAGGGAAGTCCCAAAGCATGATGCTCAGGAGAAAGGGGCCCGTGGACAGCCTGCCTGGACGCAGACTCCAGCCTCACCCTCCACCGTCACCCACGCCGGCCACACTCGAGCCTCCCTGGCCTCGCCACGTCCTGGACATCCACATTCTTTTGCATGTGCTACTCCTTTTGCCTAAAATGCCCCTCCCTCCTCTTTTGTTTTTCAGCCTTGAACTCCTGGGCTCAAGGGATCCTCCTGCCTCAGCCTCCTGAGTAGCTGGGACCTTTCTGCCTTTCAAATTCCAGTTTATCCTAGAAAACTTTAAAAACTTTTACTTCTTTTTGGTGTTTTCTAGGATTCCCCAGCCAATATAATTTGCTCCTTCTTCCAAGCATGGTGCGATGCCTAGCATTTTGTCATAGCATTCATCTTATTAAACTATAAATGTCTGTGTTGAGACCCTTTCCTCCTTGGACTGTGAGCGGTACAAAAGCAGGGGCTGTGACAGGTGTCGTCGTGTGGCCAATGCGCAGCACAGCGTCTGGGTCACGCACACGATGAGAAGTACCTGGTATCTGAAATGCGGTTTGAACCCTGGGCAGGATGTGACGGGAGAGGGAGCCACGGAGAGGGGGAGGCAGGAAGCGCTCTGACTCCATCTCTTGCTCCGGCAGCCAGACCCGCGGCAGTGTCTGGCACTGGCTCCCGCAGCTGAGCGCATCCTGCTGCTTATCCCACTTCCTCAGCCGTCTCGTAAATTGTCGCTCCTGCCCTGGGCTCTGTCTTCCGTTAAGATCTGGATAGTCAGTGCTATAGATTAATGTACACGTATAACACATAACTGTTAACGTGTACATATCAAATATGCATTACGTGCTCATTTCACTGCTGCAAAACAGTCATCGTCACACAGTGCATTAAAAACACTTATCTATAGACATTGATTTTTATGTTTCTCATTACCCTCAAAGAAAGTTTCTCATAAATTAGAAAAACATTTACTGTTTTCCTGCAATTCCATTGTTAGACAATAAGAATTCCATAAGCTTTGATGACTCTGTCTTTCACATGGACACTAGCAAGCTCAGGGGTAAATTTCGAGTCTTAGAAATACAAATGGTTTTTAGGTAAAAGAGAAATTTTTTTGGCTTACTTTTCTAATTATCTTATTATGTGGTCAATGTTTATTTATTGAGTGCCTACTATGCGCTAGGCTCCTCCTCTATAGGCTGGGAGTGAGATGGATTCTCTGCCCTAAGGAGCTAACATTCTAATAGGAGAAAAGACAAAAGTAGTAAATTGAAAAAAAAAAATTTCAGGTTCTTAATTTGTTTATACTACGTTTGGGCTTCTATCTTTTTTTCATTGATTTTGGGCACTTGTACTATGCTTTTATTGCATACAGCCTTAAATTAGCTTTGAAAGTTGTTAGGGTACACATAAAATAAAATAAAATAAGATAAAACAAAACGCACACTCGCGTGTTAACTGAGTGTCTGCAGAGCACGGTGGTTTGGGAGGCGCACCCTGGGCGGGAAAGCCGCGACCACCACTTGCGGAGGACGTGCTCGGGATAAGTTGTACCGTGCCACTGCCTTGTGGCGCTCTGAAGGCAAATTCCCCCGGGCGGAATTTTGAGATTTATGCATGATACCAAACTCTTAATCCTAAGTAAACATTTAGGAAGAAAGGTCTGGGAGGGTCGGCAAACACCGTGAGTCAGGGCACGTTGCCATGTGCTCTGAACCCTCAACAGGCGGCGTCCCAACATCTTGGCTCACCCCAGCAAGCGCCGCTTTCAAATGCTACTGCCATGGCCACCCGTCTGGTTAACTCACTGGGCACATTTCATTCTTAAGGAATTACTGCCACTTAATTTCTAGGCTATTTCTAATTATAATTTTATGGTTCACGACTTCTCCATAAATTTGTATCCTCTGAATTCTGTTGGACTCATGTTATGCTATGAAATATAGAACATGTAAATAAGTTTTCATTGAAGATTTTATATTTTGTATGTATATCACACATTCTGACATAAGTAATTCTATCAATCTTAAATTATCTTGGCATTACTATCCTGGTATTTGGGAAAAGATTTGAGTTACCAAATAAGTAATATGCATATAAATGTATATGGTTCATAGACATATATGGATATACAAATGATAGAAAAGATAGACAAATTTAGAAATTATGAATAACATTTGCTTTTAAAATTGTCGACTTTTGAGGATAGATTATTTGAAAACCAGATCTGTGATATTTGGGAGAATCCTCTATGTTGTCAGTTAAAAAATACTTATGGGACACCCCGAAGCTGCTCCCCCTGAAGCAAGGCACCACCTTGAAGTGAAAAAGGATTTCCTTGGCTTGCAGGAACCTGAGAAGACAAGGCGTATACGTGAGAAACAGCAGAGTCTAGCAGAAAGGAGAATTCAATTGCAAATAACACAAGCTAAGCCTCCCAGGGACTTGCTACAGAGCAGCTTCCGAGTTACGTGTTTTCATAGAGTGAATCATTTGATCCTCAGGGCAATTGATGGAGCAGACATTATTTTTCTATTTTATTTATTACTGAAAACTGTAGCAAAAAAATGTTTGATGTTAGAAAAAAGGCTGACAGGCACTAAGGATCACCCAATATCACGTATCACATTCAACAGGTACTTTAGAGCATCCAGAGTCGGGTAGTAACTTTTCAACAGTTACTTAAAAGTGCGTGTACACAGCCAAGGAAACTAGCACGAGAGCAAACAGACAACCTACAGAATGGGAGAAAACATTCGCATGCTACACATCCGATAAAGGGCTGATAACTAGAATCTATATAGAACTCACGAAAATCAGCAAGAAAAAATCAAACAACCCTATCAAAAAATGGGCAAAGGACATGAACAGAAACTTTTCAAAAGAAGATAGATTAATGGCCAACAAACGTGAAAAAATGCTCAATATCTCTAATCATCAGGGAAATGCAAATCAAAACCACAATGAGATATCACTTATCTCCAGTGAGAATGACCTTTATCAAAAAGTCCCAAAACACTGTTGGCATGGATGCGGAGAGATAGGAACACTCATACACTGCTGGTGGGACTGCAAAGTCTGTGGAAAGTAATATGGAGATACCTCAAAGAGCTACAAGTAGAACAATCATTTGATCCAGCAATCCCATTACTGGGCATCTACCCAAAAGAACAAAAGACATTCTATAAAAAAGACATCTGCACTAGAATGTTTATAGCACACAATTCACAATTACAAAGATGTGGAAACAACCCAAGTGCCCATCAATACATGAGTGGATTAATAAAATGTGGTATATGTACACCATGGAGTTCTACTCAGCCACAAAAAAAGAAAAATGGTGATCTAGCACCTCTTTTATTATCCTGGATAGAGCTGGAGCCCATTCTTCTAAGTGAAGTATCACAAGAATGGAAAAACAAGCACCACATGGACTCACCATCAAATTGGTACTAACCGATCAACACTTATGTGCACATATAGTAGTAACATTCATCGGGTGTTGGGCAGGTGGGAGGGGTGGGGGGTGAGTATATTCACACCTAATGAGTGTGATGCACACCATCTGGGGGATGGACACGCTTGAAGCTCTGACTTGGATGGGGCAAAGGCAAAATATGTAACCTAAACATTTGTACCCCCATAATATGCTGAGATTTAAAAAATAGATTATTGTGAAGGTGAGATGAGAAAAAATAAATAAAAATACATATGTAGATAGGAATGAATATATGAGAACAGTTGGAAGAGCACACACCAAACAATCTGCACCGCCTGTCTCTGTGGTGGGGTTAGGCAGTGGCAGCGGGTTGAGGGATGGGGCATTTGGGGTATCTTTTGTTGCTTATTTCATAATCTTTAAAAAAATAGTTAAAATCATATATGATTTAAAATTTAAAATTTTGCAGTTTTGTTTGTTTTCATATTTAAGCAATTACTAAAAAAGTAATATAAACTATTGATACAAAGATTTGATATTAAAAATATTTTTAAATAAAACCTAAACTATAAAAACCAAAGTTGAAAAAGCTTTAAAACTTATTTGTCTTGTTTTGGACTGACAGGCAACCCCTAGACCAAATCTCTTCCTTCCTTCCTGCCTGCTGCCTTCTTTCTTTTCTTCCTTTTGCTACAAAGCACCTTATAGGGAAAAAAAATCAAACATGAAAACTTTTTAAATCTCGTATTAAATCAAATAATGCACAACAATTTTACAATCTAGTTCTTAATAAGCACACATGGATTTTTTTCATTCCTAATTGCTAAGTAAACTGTCATTACAGGAAGATATGCCATATTTATCCTACTGTTGTAGATATCCCTTCAAACAGGATATTTTGTCTCAAGTTCAAGGACATAATCTACTCGTTTATTTAATGTCGTAACAGCCGTACAAGATATTTTACCGAGTGAGTATTTGAAGTATCCCTGGTGTCCTCTTTGTCTTATCATCTTTATCCACCACATTGAACCAATTGAAAATATCTAGATTTTACTTGTAAATCATCCATTTCCGCTACCATTACCCAAATCAAGGCTTCATGCTTCTCACTTAAATTCAAAACCTATTTACAAAATTTATTTCTGTACTCTCTAATATTATGATTTAGCAGTTAGAAATTATTGTCAGAGCTGCTTTGCTCAATCTCTGTTCCCTTTGCTGGAATTGAACCGGGACTCAGCCGTTCGCTGGATGGTCTGAATTCCTGCCTGGACCTCAGGGTCACAATCCCCTTTGGGAGCCTCCCCGCACTCATTCTAAAAGAACCGGCTTGTGTCTTGGCCTTGAAGATTCCAGTTGGTATGGCTTAAAGAAATTGTCAGATTTATTTTTAAACCTGAATAATGCTTCCCCTCTAATTTTTTTAAAGACTTAAGAGATTAAAGTGATTGTGATTGTGCTGTGTAATCCAGATTCTCCTGCTGTGAAGCACACTCTGGGGCCAGCTCCAATATCCAGCTTTAGCAATAAAACAGAGCGGCCCAAAGAGAGAACTGACCAGAGCTTCCGGGCTACAGACCCTAATCCACGCTGACACCAGAATGTCAGAGGGCTGATCTGTATTCCAGGAATGTGTGATCATATATTCACAGGGCAGGGAGAGGCTAGATACAGCTCATAGACCTTGCCTACTGTTAGCAGGAATTCGTCAAAAAGACTCTGATTTTTAAAATCCGAATAATTGAGGTGAGTATTCAAGTTCTTTCTTTGAGAAAAAAAATGGGAAGGTATCTTTATCATGTTATAAGGATTTAATTTCTGGATATATATAATTGAACAGATTTTGAATAGTCTTACATTGCTAAGAAACGGGCTCTATAGGTGGTCACATTATTCATACTAGAAGCCAATTAGTATTTTTAGCAAATGTTAAAAAGTGATATGAGCCTGAAATCATTCTGTATCGACCTCGTATATTGGATTCAAGACAATTTCATGTGCAATTTAAAACAACATGATATCAAATTATACTGTGCTGTTTAAATTTGACTGGACTCCAGAGACGGCACTGTGGTTTCCCTTAGTAAGCTTCATCTCTAAAACATAAGTACGTAAGTTTCATGCATGGACATAATTTTAACCACCTGCCATTACTACCTCAACTGATTAAATTATGCCCTGTGAATTAGTTAAGAAATCTTTTCAAAGTATAATTAACAACTTAGAATGTTACTAAAACCTAAAGTCTAACATTTTAAGCCACCAGTATTTAGCTCAAATATGAGTAAGGGTCTAAAAAACTGCATTTTCATTTTCTGTGAAACATAACACATACACAAACTTGACAAAAGTTTGGCTCCATAAATACATTTAATCCTTTTGGAATTGATAACACCAATTTCGTGTGCTGAAGTTTCTCCCAGAAAGGGTAGTTGTCTGTCAGCATAGGCAGAGAGAAAGCCAGTGGGCAAATACTGTGTATTACCTGTTTTTCAAAAGATTACAAAATTCCCATTACTTTCCCTCTCCAAGTAAAAGAAAAATTAATGCATCTTCTAAATAGTATCATAACTTCAGAAAAACTATTGTTATATTTTTAGTTTTTCCACTTAAAGAAAGTCCTTAAACTATTGTCCTACTAGTTAGTATATGAAGACACACCTTACAGACCTTTTCAATGTTTGGTCAGTTTGAAGACTCCAGAAAGGGGATGAATTTCAGACGAGCATTTTTCTTTTCTGGGAGAGCGGAGGTTGCCTTGCCTGTTCATTAAAGACTGCCTGGTCCGTGGTCACTTTGAGGCAGCAGTGGCTTCAGACTCGTATCTGTCCTCGCACTCCACTCAGCTATATTTGGTAACTGAACTCATGTCTCAGCAGACACCACCATCAGGAATTCCAGCAGCAGGCTGGGAAGCAACCCCAGCACCGAGGGCTGGGTTCTTAGAAATTAAAGCCACTTAGTGTAGAAAGAACTATATTTATGGAGTTGATAAATATAGGATTTAAACACGTTCCTCTGTATTCTGATCTTGTAGCTGGAAATCACCACCTGCCCTTTTAACGTGTTCTTAATCAGTTAAAAGTACAGTATGTGATTCCAAGTAGAAAAAGTGACACTCTTAAGGAACCCTCTTAATATAATCATCTGCTTGGTGCACTTAACTTTTATTCATGTGGCAGATTATCCTAAAATAGTAAATCCAGTAACTATTTAAAAATTTAGCCACCTGCCAAATCGAATGGAGAGTCCCACTGTTCTCTTACTTCATACTGTTAATTAAAACTTGATCTGACTGGGCACGGTGGCTCACGCCTGTAATCCTAGCACTCTGGGAGGCCAAGGTGGGTGGATCATTTGAGCTCAGGAGTTCGAGACCAGCCTGAGCAAGAGCGAAACCCCCATCTCTACTAAAAAAATAGAAATAAATTAGCTGGACAACTAAAAATATATAGAAAAAAATTAGCTGGGTGTGGTGGCACATGCCTGTAGTCCCAGCTACTCGGGAGGCTGAGACAGGAGGATCGCTTGAGCCCAGGAGTTTGAGGTTGCTGTGAGCTAGGCTGATGCCACGGCACTCTAGCCCAGGGAACAGAGTGAGACTCTGTCTAAAAAAAAAAAAAGTCATCTGTGACTGTGGTGTGTACTAAAGGCTAGTCCACAGCAGGAGTGCACAGGCGCGGGCACACAGGGCCTGCTGCAGCACCGAGTTCTTAGCTCAATGCCTCCCACATCACGAGCGTCCAGTGAATATGTGTTGGAGAAATAAATGAATGTTGAATGAATAACGTTCAGGGCAAGTATGAACTCTCTTACAGTTGTAAAAAGAGTTTCACAACTTTTTTATTACTGTTCTATAACCCCTCATTGCAACATAGTCTAATGTTCTGATCTTCCAAATAACAAATGGAGGTAACAGGAGAGAAAACTTTTCTGCTCTAAGAGGAGGCAGAAGAGGCAACTCTAAAGGGAGAAAGCAGTCACACGGAAGCTCTCAGTTAACTTGCTGAAAATGAAGTACAAGTCTGTCTTCGGATAGAACCATCACATTTGACAACGTTTCATATCTGAAGAAGTTTATTCTGATGTAGAAAATTTGTTAAGATCTGTTCTTGTGCTTTTCTTTACAGGCAAAATTGGTCCTTTTAAACGGTCCTTCTTGAAACTGGATACTTTTTTTGTTTTTGAGACAGAGTCTCACTCTGTAGCCCTGGGCTAGAGTGAGTGTCGTGGTGTCAGCATAGCTCACAGCAACCTCAAACTCCTGGGCTCGAGCGATCCTCCTGACTCAGCCTCCTGAGTAGCTGGGACTACAGGCATGTGCCACCATGCCTGGCTAATTTTTTTCTCTATGTATTTTTAGTTGGCCAGATAATTTCTTTCTATTTTTAGTAGAGACAGAGTCTTGCTCTTGCTCAGGCTGGTCTCGAACTCCTGAGCTCAAACGATCCACCCACCTCGGCCTCCCAGAGTGCTGGGATTACAGGCGTGAGCCACCACACCCGGCCAAAACTGGATACTTTTGTGGGTCATTTTACCCATTAAAATCACTTATTATGTTCATTAATATGTGATTTTAAAATTTATACTTATGAGAGGAAAAAGACCCCTCTGGCTGATTGTGTTTGTGCTGTTACAACAAAATACCACAGACTGGGTAATTTACAAATAACAGAAATCTATTTCTCGCAGTTCTGGAGGCTGGAAAGTCCAGGGTCCAGGTGCCGGCAAGTTCACTGTCTGCCGAGGTTCCGGTCTCTGCTTCCACGGTGGTGCCTTGAGCGCCGTGTCCTCGTGTGGCAGAAGGGGAGGACAAGAGGGTTGAACTCCCTCCACCAGCCCTTTAAGGAGGGCGCTAATCTCATTCATGGAGGGGGAGCCTTCCCGAGTCACCTCTCGAGGCCACACCTTCCCCCACCGTTGCAGTGCAGGGACCGTGGCATCGATTAAACACACGTTCAACCTGCTGTTTACTAAAGCCACATAAGAAAATAGTGAAAACGGAAAAGGGTGGATATTGGGAGGGAAGACAGTACACGGTGTCAGAAATGAACGAAACTGTTAGGATATGAAAACTGTGAGGATGACTCTAACCAGCCTGTAAAACTCACTGCCTGCAGAAGGAGCTGCCGCTAAGCAGGTGACTCGTCCCACAGAGTCCCAGAAAGGCCCAAGAATTGGAGGCACCAAATCTCCCCTCGGAAATAACTTTGGCCACCCTGAATGGGACAGGCGTGAGGGAGGCAGGCCCTGAACACGGAACTGGCTGAAAGAAGCCCCAAGGAGCAGTGGGCCCCTGACGTCCACCCGACTCTGGGCCGCCAGGAGACTCCCCTTCCTGCGCCTGGAGAGGAGGGGACGTCTGTTCTCTGGAAAATTGACAACAGACAGTGTCTAGTCCCAGGGACACAAAGCACAGAAGAGGAGAGGAGGAGGCAGTGGGAGAAACTTGGGGTCTGTACTGGAGAAGGGAACGGGGGCTCCACCTGTATCTACAGCTTTATCTCTGTGAAACAGTAATTGGCAAACCTGATTAAGGGACAAACTGAAAATGGGGACATGACCTGCCTGCAGAACCGCCCTAGTGAGCCACTCCCGGGCCCACTGGGTGACGCTGGGAACAAGTGTTCTTCCAACCACAGCCTGTCTCTGTCCTTCCTCTTACTTTGTGTCTGGCTTGGAATCACGTCGCAGAAGCAGGTGTGGCCCTGCTTGATTGAACAAGTCTTTATGTCGCTCTGTACGTAGCGGTGACCTTCAGATTTGTCCCCCATGAGTTCAGTTTCATGAATTGTGGTTGAATCTGCTGCATACACGTAGCCCAAGGCTGTGGGTGGTCTTTCTGTCACGTGCTTCTACTTGGGATATTTGCCTATTTGTGCATGTGACAAAAATGAACAGAGAAAAATCATCTTATTACATGAGTAATGAAAGTAGATCTGAAATTGCCTGGGAATAAATTTCATAATCTATGTTTATACGGGTATTGGGGCACAGTTAGGAACTACGATCTTCAGTCAGCAATGAACTCATTTTCAATCTACCTTATTGGGCCCATATGTAGAGAAAAGTTTTATTTAGGGTGAAAAAGCCAGGTAACATTATTTTCAAAGGCAGATTTTATTGAATTTAAGCAAAATGAGGTTAACATTTCTTTAAAAACACAGAATAACATCATTATGCCATCATATTATCATTTCTTATTTATTTAATAATATTAAATTGAAGGAAAAGCATTCACTGGTGTTTTGAATAGTAACATAAAATCTGAAAAAATTATTACTGAAAGTCATCAGTATGTTAAACCAATAATGCACCACGGACAACTGATTTTATCCAAGTCATACAGGTTGGCCCCACATCCCGAGGGCCAGGATTCCACTCACCACACCGAGAGTCAGAGGAGCAAAGCCACGCGGCCGTCGCCATGGATTAGTAGCAGTCTGGACAAAATTCAACATCCACTCCCAGTTTAAATAAACTGTGGTGAGATGTGAAGAGAATGGCTCTCCCTTAGCATTCTGTATTACGATACAGTAAAGTGTGCGTGTGTGCGTGTGTACACATCCGCACATGCGTCTGCGCGTACACACGATGCGATGGCGCGACGCGGTAGGAAGAGACAGTGAACACAGACAGCCGGTGCGCGGGTCCTGACCTGCACTGAGGAAACGAAGGGCTCGACAGCAGGAGACTGGATGCTGTGTGCTGTTCCGAAACAGGAAGAGCTGATGTTGTCATATGACCGGTTCTTCGTCAAAATAACCTACAAATATCCTATAATCTCAAGTAGAGCAGTATGTCTCGGGCGGAGCTGGAAGAACTGGCACAGGGTTTCCGGGGCAAATCAGTGAGGCAGAACATCCGGGAGGGCTGTGAGCGCAGGGTGCTCCTGGTGGGAAGCCGCCCTGCGGCGCGGGGGATTGACAAACGCCGGCGGAGGGAGAGGAACGGCGCAACGGGCTCTGCAGAATGGCGCGTCTCGCTCTTGGGTGGAAAGAGCGTTACTTTGAAACGGCAGCACATGTTAAATAACTACGTGTATTTTGATTTCTTTTTTGGCCTTGTTCAATTGCACTGAATTACCCCTCATTAAAGTTTCCAGAACTGGATTCTGATTTCACTTCATTCAGCGAAATAAAAGTTCTTTTGGCTCACACACACTGGAGAAAATATCCCTGAAGTGGAATGCATAAATAAGTGTGTAGTCACAGAAATATAGTCAAGAGAGATTTAGGATGAAAATAATGTAAACAACAGTGCATGTAGCATCATCACACATGTATGTATAATTATATCTTTATATCTATATCTATAATTTCTTTTTCTTTCTTGACATAATCAAAATTTTTAAAGTTTTCCTGGAAGGTCACAGTGGTGAATTTTGGGGACAAATGCACTCTGACCGGGGTGTGAACAGGGTTGGATGGGAGATGTTAGTCCAGTGTTCATGCTGTATTGTTACTTTCAAAATGGCATCATAGAAAAAAAAGGCATCAGAGTTTACCTTGACTATTACTGTTTCTCACTCCTTATGCTTTGCCCTATGAATAATATTTTTAAAATGTGCTTTCTAAAGCAGTAAAACAAGAAGTGATATGGAAAAGGTATCCCGAATACCTCATTGAGTGAAACAAGGTCATCATATACTAGTTATTATGTCTGGAAGGTAAGGACCCTTACCTTTTTTGCTTTTTGTATTTGAAATTTGTATGTGCTTATGTTACACTTACCGTCAAAAAGATGACGATAAAAAGAAATTTCCAGGTGCAGTAGAACACACCTGTAGTCGCAGCTACTTGGGAGGGTGAGGCAGGAGGATCCCGTGAGCCCAGGAGTGTGAGGTCAACCTGGGTAACACAGTAAGACCCTGTCTCTAAAAAAAAAATTATGCACTCAATGAGCCTAAAGTCGTTTTAATCTTTTCAAAACCTTTCTTGATTGATTACTAGAGAGTAAAATTTTTTGAAGTCCTTTGGGTATAGAACAGAGAATAATACATTAAAGAAATTTTGAATTCAGTATGTTTCAATTTGGAGAATTAAAAGTAAACTTCATTGATTGCAAATATCTTAAGGTTTTCTCTACTGTGAGTCAGATTTTGTGTGCCCATGTACAAGTGGACAGGATTCCGCGCACACTGTATGAACACTCTTCTTCATCGGGCTCACTCCAAACTGCCGTCTCATTTGACCTACTCTACCCTAGATCTGCTCCAAGGGCATAATCCTGACTACAGGAAACGCTTCAAGTAAAAACACGCTCAATCCCACGTTATTTACAGTAGCAAAAAAGTGAAGCAACCTAATTTATGGGATGGCATAGTAAACTCAAGGAATTTTAAAGTAGCTATAAAAAGTGATTTTCTTGAAGTGTTTATATTAGCAAAGGAAAAAACGCTCATTATATTATGCTAAGAGAAACAGGAAGAAAATCAGTAGTCTTTGCAGTTTGAATATAACTTAAAAAAACTTAAGAATCTTTGTATGGCTGAAAATGTTAATGTTTTAAATTGAGTTGGTTTGATGTTTTTAAAAGGCATGAAGATTTCACTAAGCTGTAGGATGCCATTTCTTTTTCTCCACTAGAAGGGAAAGGTAAATCTACCAAGATAGTTGGGTATTTAGAAATGGCTCTGACATTTATTTGACTTAAACCAAAATGGACAGTGTTTTGTTTCTCTTACCGTTTGCATTTCAGACACCACGTGGAGACACTCGCCGAGAGGATACCGACCTTGCGGGTGGCACCGTTGCCGCCAGACAGCAGGGACAGCTGTGTAGCAGGTTCAGAAGCTGCCGACCAGCGACGTCTACAGTGGAAGGGTGTGGCCGTCGCTCGCTGGCGAAACAAGTAGGAAAGAATGTGACAAAGGAGGAAATCAGCTGTTGGACCCAGAAGGGTTTAAACACTGGAGAAACGCCAGCTGCCAGCCCCATGTGGGCAGTTGCTCCACCGCGCAGAGCCCCGAGGGCTGCCACACTCCCCTCCCCTGAGCCTCGCGACTTGCTCCGCTATTCTGGGAAGGAATTTCCACAGGGCTGCTATCTTCAGCCCCCGAGGTTTCCTCTGACTGACTGATCAACAGGTGTTGAAAAAGCCTGTTGCAGAAATATCACAGACCCAGTGTGCTCATTTGACTTCTGACCTCTGACTGTAGTTTTATTTGAGTTTACTGTTTCTGAATCAAGGAGCCTTTCTGCAGGACAAAAGCTAAATAGATTATTTACAACATTTTTCGGTAATTCTTTTTCCATAGATACAGCATATGCATTTGTTAATGCCATTTATGATTTATAAATTAAACATTGTAGTAATGATTACTCAACTGAAACCTAAATTAATATAATATAGAATGAACTTTTTAAGGAAATGCCCCCCACAATGGAGAGACCGACAGGTGGATACACAGACTCACAACACACTGGAGCAGAAACCTCCAAGGACACAGTCTGGGGCACGAAAACCTGGACGGTAACTGAAACATTGCCGGGGGCTCTGTGTGGACAAGCTTGAGGGCTGACATCTCCAGGGGGACCCAGGCACAGGGGAGCCATGCTTCTGCAAGTTTTACTCTAGGAGCTCAACCGGGGTCTCCATAGTAAATACTGGAGAAACATCCCCTCCTGCTTCTGGCAGGAGGATGAGAAAAGAAACTATTTTAAAATATGCCAGAGAACTCTGTCCTTAACAAGGCCTGCCATCAGGAGAAACTAGTTGCTCTGAGCCTAATCTGCCGGGGTTTTATCAGATCCTGCTGACCTGCAGGAAGGGATACACCCCACTCTGGCCCACTCTAGCCATCCCATCTCACCTAAGGGGGGGGAGTAGAAAAAAACTGATAATCACTTGTGAAGTTGATGGTGCAAAGGCACAGGCTCCATAAAAGACCTAATTACAGGCATGTGTTGCAATGATGGAAATATGCTCTGAGAACTGCACTGTTGGACAGTTTCATTATACAAGCATGGAGTGTGTTAATACTTACGCAAGCCTAGATGGCACAGCCTACAGGCTGTGTGGGGCTTATTACTGCTAGGCTACAACCTGTACAGCATGTTACTGTACTGGATACTGTAGGCAACTGTAGCACAATGGTAAGTATTTGTGTATCTAAACACAGAAGAGGTACGGTAAAAATACTGGTATTATAATCTATGGGACCACCACTGTTATGCGGTCTTTCACTGACCAAAGCGTCATTATGTGGTGCGTGACTGACTGTACAGGACTACAGAAGGCTGCCCCCTGCCCCGCACCTTACCAGCACATTGCTAAAGGCCTGTTTACAGCAATTCCTTTTACCCACTAGTTCATGTCTGGCTATCAGGAAAAAATTACAAGGCACACTAAAAACCAAAAAAAAAAAAAAAAAAAAGGAAAAAAATGCAGTTTAAAGAGACAGCAAGCATCAGAACCAGACAGGGCAGGGATGTTAGAATTATCAGAATGAGAATTTCAAACAACTACGATTACTATGCTCAGGGCTCTGTAAGGGACAAAGTAGACAGCTTGCGAGGACAGATGGGCAGGCATCATTCAAGTCCTTGGGGGACAGAGGAGAACAAAAAGGTGGAGAAAAGGCAAATTTACTTTCCCTGCCTGAGCTGATACGTCCACCTTCTTCTGCCCTCGGGCATCAGCACTTGGGATTCTGGGGCTCTGGGACTGGCACTGGGACTTACACCATTGGCACCCCCACACCCCGCCCACCCCACCGCCAATTCTCAGGTCTCGGGACTGGGACTGAGTGACACCAGCTGCTTCCCTGGTTCTCCAGCTTGCAGATGGCAGCCTGCGGGGCTTGAAGTCTCTAACTGCGTGAGCCAGTTCCCAAAGTCTCCCCCCGCCCATATATATATATATATATACACACACACACACACACACACACACACATATACACATATCTCCTATTGGTTCTGTTTCTCTGAAGTACCATAACTAAAACAATGGTTTTTTAAAATAAAATTCTGGAATCTATATAAATTGTTTTCTTGCAAAGATGAAACAAAGTTTAAAAAGAAACATTTAAAATGGATTCATAAGAGTTTTGCCTAAGCTAATAATTCAGTTATATAAATTTATCAACTTAAGTTTGACCTAATGTAATACTCAAAACATTTCCTTTTTTGAGACTTAAAAATTCTGAAATTAAGACTTTACATGGCAATTATCCACATTGTTTTGTATTTTTTCTTCTTTTCCTGACAGCATTATAATCAGTATTTGCAGACAATGTTTTTATATGAAATGTCTGGTGTAATTTTAGTGATGATTTGTCTTTTCAAAATAAAAATCTTTAAATAACAAAAAAGACCTGAACAGACAACTCATCAAAGAAGATATACAGACAGAAAATAATCCTATGAAAAGATGCTCAACATCATATGTCTTCGAGGAAATGCAAGTTAAAAGAACAAAGAAATACCACTACACACCTAGGACAGCAGAAATCCCAAACACTAACACCACCAAATGCTGGCAGACATGTGGAACAACCACAACTCTCCTTGCTGGTGGGAATACAGAATGGTTTAGTAACTTTGGAAGACACTTGGCAGTTTCTTGAAAAACTCTCCTTGGCATTTACTCAAATGAGTTAAAAAACTTAATGCCTACACAAACACCTGCACATGGACATTTAAAGTGGCTTTACTCGTAATTGCCAAAACTTTGCAGTAACCAAGATGTCTTTTAGTAGGTGACTGGATAAGTAAACTATCCATCTGGACTAAGTCATCAAGCCATGAAAAGACATGGAATAAATTTAAATGCATATATTAGTAAGTGAAGAAAAGCCAATCTGCAAAGGCTACATATTATATGATTCCACCTATGTGACATTCTGGAAAAGTCAAAACTATGGAAACAGTAAAAGGATTATTATTAAATAGTTGCCAGAGGTTGTGGTGGGACATGAATAGGTGGGAGCACAGAGGGTTTTCAGGGCAGTAAAACTGTTCTTTCTAAGCTATAATGGTGGACAGATATCATTACAAATTTGTCAACACTCAGAGAATGTGCACTACCCCACAACCCCTATGTAAACTAAGCACTTGGGGTGCCTACATTGTAGCGAGGTAGGTTCATTGACTGTAACAAACGTACCACTCTGGTGTGGCATTTTCATAGTCTGGGAAGCTGTGTCTATGTGGGGATGAGGTATATGGGAAATCTCTGGTCCTTCCTCTCAATTTTTCTGTGAACCTAAAATTTCTCTGAAAAAACAGAGTATATTAAAAAAATAGGCCGGGCGCGGTGGCTCACGCCTGTAATCCTAGCACTCTGGGAGGCCGAGGCGGGTGGATCGCTCGAGGTCAGGAGTTCGAGACCAGCCTGAGCAAGAGTGAGACCCCGTCTCTACTAAAAATAGAAAGAAATTATATGGACAACTAAAATATATATATACAAAAAATTAGCCGGGCATGGTGGCGCATGCCTGTAGTCCCAGCTACTCGGGAGGCTGAGGCAGGAGGATCGCTTGAGCCCAGGAGTTTGAGGTTGCTGTGAGCTAGGCTGAAGCCACGGCACTCACTCTAGCCCGGGCAACAGAGTGAGACTCTGTCTCAAAAAAAAAAAAAAAGTCACAGAATCAGCAGTTCTCGAAAAACAGACTCCCAGAGACCATAAGAATTTCTACTGTCTCTTATCCTCTACTCCAAATAATTCTGATATATTGCCATGTTGGTTTTTACCCTCTACTTGTTCTATACCTTCTACTACATTTCTAGGTCTTTGGTTGGGGTACATGGCCCCTTTTTTTTTTTCTCAGATGAATGAGCAAGTCTTGACCCTTTCTTTCCCTTAGGAAGAATAACAGATGGTACAGAAAGCAACTTGGTGCTTGTTTCAAAAGAGAAATTGTTTCTAACTTTTTCAGTCCTCTCCTTGGGCGTAAACTATTGACAATAATTGTGTCCAATCTTAATTACATTGCATCATTTGAGGTCTAATGGTAGGCCCTCTCTGTTTTGTTTTTTTGTGTGTGTGTGTTTAACCAAGACCATAAACAGCAAGCTGACACAGTAATTTCACAGGGCACCCTGACAGCATTTCATGCTCCATTTATTATAATAATGTGAAATTTCTCTTTTAGTGAGTTCCTTTTCTGGAATTTTTTGGACATGAAAATACTGAATGGAAAGAATACTTCTATAGCAGATGAAGCAGTAAGATGTAAGACTCTGCTCTGGATCAGAGAGGTAGAGTTGGCACAGAGAAGAAAAAGAGTGAAACAAATGCTTCATGGAGAGAGAATACTGACAACACCTGAGACTCTAGTTTACCGAGCACCTTCTACACATCAGGCACTGATCTAGAATCTGGGCATAAATGAGTAATAGAAAAAAGTCATTGCTTTTAAGGAGTTTGCATTGTAATAGAGTAGACAGATGACAAACAAACGTGGTATAATTTTATGTAGTAATAGAGTGACTAAGTAGAGAGTGATACAGAACGTGGGAGAGAAACCAGCCATGCCAACATTTGGGGGAAAGAAATTTCCAGGCAGAAGCAACAGTAGATCAAGGGTCCCAGGGAGAGGATGGACTTGTGGCCACGCCCTGGTGAGAAGGCCAGCATCGCCGGTGGTGCAAGCAAAGAGCACAGTAAGAGACGAGTGTGGAGCAGTATGAACGCTGACAGGATGCCAGATGTTGCAGGCTGTGGCACCTACATATTAAAGAAATCCGTTGGAACATTTTGGCCGGGATATGGATATGATGTGAATTGCATTTATAAAAGCTGTTTCTAGTGACTATGAGCATAGACAGGAGGAGGAGATAGAGGGGAAGCATGTTGTTATGGAAGTCACGGGGCTTGGATGAGGAGCATGCAACTGGAAGGGATCAGTATCTGACCGTCAGTATTTAGCTTAACTATGGGTGAAGTTCCACATCACTGACAAAATTCAAGTAAAACTGAAAGAACTTGCTGATGAACCAGGTAAGGACTAGGAAGTTAAGAGAGGAAACAAGGATGACCTGTAGAATTTTGCCCCGTGACAGGGTGAGTACTAGTTGGAGAGATGGAGAAGAGATGTGAGGATGATGAAGGATGGAGAGCTGTGTTTGGAACTGTCTGGTTTGAGAAGCCTGTTATATGCATTCAAGGGAGCAGAGCTTGAAGTCATGTACAGACCAAGGCTGGAGGTAAAAACATGTGAGTAATTAGTACATAAATAATATATAAAACCACAGGAGTGGAGCAAATCGGCAAGAGTGAGCATAGAGAGAAGAGAGATGAAACTTGGTACCGTCCAACATTGTAAAGTCAGAAACCAGTTGAGGAGCTGGAAAAAAGAAATAGGAAAGGAGTGGCCAGTGAGGTAGGAGAAAAACAAGGAGAAGGTGGTGTTCTTTAAGCCACGTGTGGAACGTGTTTCAAAAGGAGGAGGAAACCAGCTATGCAGAAGCTGAGCAGGCGAGAACGGATGAGGCAGCAGGAGGGTGTCGGGCACCTTGACAGGTGCAGTTTCGCGAGGGAGCGATCACGATAAAAGTGTTGCCGGAGTAGTCTGAAGAGAGACTGGGAGGTGAAGAAGTAGAGAAAGTGAATGCAACGTTTTAGTTTTCACATAAAAGGGAACAGAGACATGGAGTGATAGTTGGAGTCATTTATGAGGTTTTTTTTAAGTTGAGGGAATTAACAGCCTACTTGTGTGCTATGAGTAGCAATTTATTAGTATAGGGGGAGAAATCAGTGAAGCACGGATGTATTAGTATCCTACGGCTGCTGTAACAAATTTCTACATGCTTGTTGGCTTAAGTTAAAAAAGAATGTATCTTCTTATAGTTTTGGAGGCCAGAAGTAGGAAATCAGTCACACGGGGCCAAAATCAAGGTCCGGCAAATCTCACTCCCTCTGGAGGCTCCAGGAGAGAATCTGTTTTCTGGCTTAACCAGCTTCCAAACCGTGTTCCTTGTATTTCTTGGCTTGTGAACACCACCTCCATCTTCAAAGCCAGCAGCATAGCATCTTCCAATCTCCCTCTGCTTCTGTGGTCACTTAGCCTTCTTCTGTAGCCAAATCTCCTCTTAAAGAGGACACCACAATTGTATTTAGGGCCCATGAAGATAATCTGGAACCTCTCATCACAGTCCAGTTCTAAGGAAAAATTCTAGTGTTTTCCACTCTGGCTGCTGCCACCTCTGAAATCACATGCCATGGAGAAAGGAGTCCTGCTTTGTCAGATCTTCTATCCTGCGGTTAAACGTTGGTGAATGAAGATCTTAATGTAATCTTATTTGGAAAGCTATTTTGCCATAGAAGGCAATGTTCACAGGTTCTGGGGATTAGGACATGGACATATTTAGAAACCATTATTCAATTATCACAATAGGAGAGAGAGGATGATGCCAGGAGTAAATGTCTCTGGCCAGGTAACTGGGTTTAGGCTTGGACAGAAATGGATATTTCGTTCTTCATAACAGGGTCATAGGTGTTGATGTTGACAGTCTGATTTGCTGGTCAAAAGATGTAGCATTTGTTCTTGACGACCAGACAAGTTTCACTGCTTGGATTCTAAATTCCCCTCTTTGCCTAACTTTATTTGAGTAGGGTTTCTGTCATATGAAATCAAAGGATTCCTGTTTACTTTAAGAGGTCATTACTTAAATTTTTATTTGAAACCATGTTTCTTTTATAATTTTTCTGCAGAGAAAATTTCTTATTTTTCAAATTTTCTAAAGAACAGATATTTGGCTATTTTCACTTCCCCTTTCAAATCAGTGACATCTTTATTTTTCTGAAATTGGATTTGAATTGGTTTTGGTACCAGGTAACTACATCTTCTAATTTGTTTGCTAGGAACGTGAGTAATGTATTAGCTGGTTGGCCAAGTAATCCTCTCCACCTTTGTCTACAACACAATAATTTGCTGAGTAATCTCTGACTTTGTCTTTCTGGATAATTCAGCTGAACAGTGGATCTCTTCCTTTAGCTCCTTGGGCTATTTTCTCAAACTCTTGATCATAGTCATATCAGATGGACAGGGATATTTATCAGGTAGTAAGGATTTAATTTCTGTGTAAAAATGATTGACTTGATTTGTAATGGTTTTATATTGCTAGCAAATAATCTTTAAATAATTTACATGTGTTCTTCATTTATGTGTATTCTTCATACCAGTAGGCAATTAGCAATTTTAGCAAATATCAAAAAAAAAAAAAGAGCCTAAAATTATTCTCTATTAGCTTCATATGCTGGATTCAGGAACATTTCACATATAATTTAAAGCAATGTGATAAATTATACTGAATGCTTTAACTCGAAGACAGAGAACATATAGTAGTTCTCTTTAGTAAGCTTTAACTTTTTGAGAGGTAAATATATAAATTTCATGTATTAATATAATTTAAAAGATGTATACTTAGTAATCCAACAGATTTATTATATCTAGTGAGTTATTTTAAAATCTTTTGAAAGTATAATCCACAGTTTCAATGTTGCTAGAAATTAAATATATAGTATTTAGCCATCAGTACTTACTTTAAGTATGAGTAAGGGTTTACATCTGCAGTCACCCCAACCCCCTGGTACCGGCCCACGGCCTGTTAGGGACCTGGCCCCAGAGCTCTGCTGCCCCTGCCCCTGGTCTTTGGACAGGTAGATACAAAGCCTGTAGGTGCAGCTTATGTGCCAACTGTTTTGGAAAGACTACAATATTCCTATTAACTTTCCTCTCCAAATAAAAGCAACATCAAGGCATCTTCTAAACAGTATCATAACTTCAGAAAAACTGTTAATTTTTTAGTTTTTTTTTTTTAAGTCCTTCAACTGTTTTTCTATTTGTTAACATTTTAAGATACACCTTACAGACCTTTTCAATGTTTGGTCAGTTTGAAGACTCCAGAAAGGGGATGAATTTCAGACGAGCATTTTTCTTTTCTGGGAGAGCGGAGGTTGCCTTGCCTGTTCATTAAAGACTGCCTGGTCCGTGGTCACTTTGAGGCAGCAGTGGCTTCAGACTCGTATCTGTCCTCGCACTCCACTCAGCTATATTTGGTAACTGAACTCATGTCTCAGCAGACACCACCATCAGGAATTCCAGCAGCAGGCTGGGAAGCAACCCCAGCACCGAGGGCTGGGTTCTTAGAAATTAAAGCCACTTAGTGTAGAAAGAACTATATTTATGGAGCTGATAAATATAGGATTTAAACACGTTCCTCTGTATTCTGATCTTGTAGCTGGAAATCACCACCTGCCCCTTTTAACATGTTCTTACTCAGTTAAAAGTACAGTATGTGATTTCAAGTAGAAAAAGGGACACTCTTAATGAAAGTTCTTCCTGCTATCATGTTCTGCTCTGTGCATTTAAATTTCACTCAAGTGGTAGATTGTTGTAAAATAGTAATCTAGAGACTATTCAAAAAAACAGCTACCAGTTTAGGTGAAGGTAACTGTATAATGATGATGAACATTATAGGCATCACTCATAGCAAGGAGTTTAAATAGATAAAAATCATAGAGGGACTGAATTTAAGCCATTTTGCTACATTGCTTTCTGAACTCAGTTCTTGGCACATGAAGAGCATTCAAGATAGGTTTGTTGAAAGAATAAATGAATGAACGGATGACTCCAAGCAGCATATTTTTATACCATATAACCTTTAAATTGGGTCATCTAAGAGTGTGTGTATAGGGTCAAGATAAAAACTCAAGGAATCATCTGTCTACACTGATTTAATTTAGCTGGTAATGACTTAATTTTCCATTTTTTCATCTATTAACAGCATCTTAAATGGGATTGTGAATACTTACAAGTAACATAACTGTAAGACTAGCGTGGTCAAAGATTTCTTTATATTGTTAATAGGTACGAACCATAAGCCATCAGAGGACATTAGAATAAAATGTAGCCGATAAGGTAGGGTAGGTCTCTTGTTTACGACAAGTGTAGGCCTTCATGTAATTGTAAAAATGCTCCACAATCACTCTGTTACTTCCTCTGTAGCATTTCCTTACCTGATTATTTTAATCCTCCAAATGGCAAATAAGAACAAAAATCATTGCTGTCCCAGTGTCTTGTAGCAGAACCATCTCTAAGGGGTGAAAATATCATTAAAAACTCTTGGTTATGTTAACTTGGAATTTAAGTACTGAGTCCTTTATTTAGGGGATACCTCATCATCACATTTGATCCAGTTTCTTATTTAAAGGAGTTTCTTAGTGAGCTTGGCTGATTTGATACTTTTTTTTTTTCCTCTGAAAACTTCCCAAATATAATAGTCCAACCCTAAAAGGACAAAGATTGGGGTAGGGGATAACAAAAGATGCCAGAAATCAACAGGAGTATTGGAAAATGGTGAACAGAGGACGCAGTGGTCTAACTAAATCACAGAGCAAAAAGGGACAAAACTTCAGCCACTTCAGAAAGACATGCTGATGACATGCAAATAATTTGTCATAGAGCCCAGAGGGGATCAGCAATTGGAAGCACCAGGCACTTCCTTGCAAATACTTTCAATTGGCAAACCATATAAGCAAGAAAGGTGAGTTAAGAGCTTTAGACAGGGTGGAAAGAATCGCTATAGAACAGTTAGACCCGACTTTCCTATCCCCACTTTTCTACAGAAAAAACTAAACCAGAAGGCTTCAGACCTAAGGACACAAAACCCAGAAGACAGCAGATGAGTCACTGGAAGAAGTCTGGGGAAACTGGATTGGAGACGGGGAAGTAAGAGCTTTGGTGTACCTGTAATTTTATTTCTTCAAACAAGACACAGTGCAAATAATATGAAAATGTTAACATTTGAAAGCTCTTGGTGGTGGTGTATTAGGGAATGGAATATCAAGGTCAATTAGATAAATGGTGAATAATAACATATATAAAATGTGCCCTTAATTTTTAAATAAAATAGATGCATTTTTCCTTAACACAACTATAATTATATAAATCCACCGTCATTTCAATGTTTTAAAATGGTTATTGTTGTGAGTAGTGCATTGTTTGGAGTCCTCCCAGGTCCTGTACCTAGCAGGAACTTGGGCAAACTCTACAACCCCGTCCCAATTTGGTGCTCAGGACATGCTCTCTCATTTTACTATTTTCTTTAATAAAACATTACTCATTTATTTTTGCTGTTGTGGACTTATTTAAAAATGAATTTTAAAAGCTTCCCTTTCTCTTAGGATGTATAAAAAAGTACAAGGACTAGTACAAGTACCAGTAGTCTAATTTCTGAGAAGTAGTTCGTGCTTGCGGGTGAGCATCGACCACCCTGGGCCAGCAAACGCACGGGCGGTCCAGGCTGTCCTGCTGGCGGGTAGGTGGCACCGCAGGAAAGAGCCAGCTGCAGTGCCATTTGGAGGCCTGTGACCAGCTTCAGTCAACTAAGAGAAGCGCCTGGACGCCCAGGGGGTGAGCGGGGCCCTGGAGCTCCCCAGGGACTAGGAGTGAGGCCGGGGGCTGGGTCGGGCCACCAGCAGGGAGGGGCTGAGCGACCTCACTGTGGATGAGGGAATGGGGCCACACAGATGGCTGTCAGGAGGGGGCTCACTCCCCTGCCCCGAGGTCCCCTTCCAAGTCTGGCCACGAGCAGCAGCCCGGACTCGCCGAGCTCGCCCGCAAGGCCCGGCGGGCTGGCAGCTTCCCTGCCCGGGATGCCGCCCCCGCCCCGAAGCCGGGCTCCCCCGCGGGGTGGCGGTGCCGCACGACATGAGGGTGCTGCCCGCGCGGCCCCCCACCTCCTGAGCTCAGTTCACAAACCTCCCCCCCGTGCCCCCGGGCGACGGTCGAGTCCGGGGGGCACAGATCTGGCCGGGGGGCCTGTCCCCGCGTCCCCCAAGTTCCATCTCTGACCGTGCCAGGGAGAAGTGTGCTGGTCCCCCGGTGCTCGTGGGTGCCCGGGCAGGTTCAGTGACGTCCCTCCGCTTCCGGGACCCTGCCCCGCTGGCTCACGGTCCGAGCGCCGTGTCCCTTGCGGGCTTCCAGGGGAAAGGCGCGAACCCCACACTCTGTGGAAGCCCCGGTGTGGCGGACACGTGGAGGAGGGGAAGCAGGGGCTCCCGACAGCCCGGCTCAATCGTCCCCGGGGGCACCACGTCACTGGGCAGTAGCAGGGGAGGGGGGACAGGAAGAGAGTCTGCACGGAGGAGAGCTGGCTCTCTGTCCCTTCCCCAGAAGGCAGCCCTCCCGGGATGTCCCGGCTCCGGGCTCACACGGTTCCCCCGGGACCCACCAGCCCCGTGTCACGGCAGACTGGGCAGGTGCTGGGAAGTGACTGTGTGGGGACCCGTGACGCCAAGACTGAAGGCCCGAAGCGCCGGGGAGGACGCGGCACACCTGGGCCAAGCAGTGCGGCGCCTGCCGGTAGGCTCGGGCCTGCGGTGAGGGGCCGGCAGCCCACGCTCCGTTTCCAAGAAGCTTCCAGTCGGCGGGTGGCAGCAGCTTTTGAACCGTGGGGGTCACAAGTCTCTCCAGCGGCCCGGGGCCTGCTGTCCGCCCGCGGCCTGAGGGACGGAGAAAGAAAACGCGCCACCTACCCTGTCCACGGGCTCCGGCTTCCCGGGCGGTCCAGCCCTGCCGAAATCTTGCTCCTTGTTCTGCTCCGCGATTTCTTCCTGTAGAGTCTCTGGTAGATTCTGGCACTTTTCCCTCAGAATTACACCTGAGAGGTTTTTGTTTTTTTCCATCTAAAACTTCTCTTTCTTTCTGAGATGGTCTGGAGCCCGCGGGTCCGGGCAGCCATCTTGCCCGGCCGCAGGCCCCGCGCTGGGCCGTGGCGCCCGCACCCCAACCCTCCACAGAGGGCCCGTGCGCCACCGTCATCGTCACCCCGTGTAGATGGCAGACAGCCAGGGGCAGCATCTCTGTCCCCAGCCTGCTGAAATGATTCACATTAGCCGACCCTAAGCCCGCTTCCCGGCCTGGCCCGTCTCTTCTCCCAGAGCCGCAGAGAAGGGCGAGCGGCCTCTGCCTCCCGGCCCCGCCCGCCCGCGTGGCCCTGTGACCCCAGGGGCTGTGAGTGACGTGAACTCTTTCCCGCCTCTGCCTCCCGGCCCCGCCCCGCCCGCCCCGCGTGGCCCTGCTGACCCCAGGAGCTGTGAGTGACGTGAAACTCTTCCCGCCTCTGCCTCCTGGCCACGCCCCACCCGCCCCGCGTGGCCCTGCTGACCCCAGGGGCTGTGAGTGACGTGAAACTCTTTCCCGCCTCTGCCTCCTGGCCACGCCCCACCCGCCCCGCGTGGCCCTGTGACCCCAGGGGCTGTGAGTGACGTGAAACTCTTTCCCGCCTCTGCCTCCTGGCCACGCCCCGCCCGCCCCGCGTGGCCCTGCTGACCCCAGGGGCTGTGAGTGACGTGAAACTCTTTCCCGCCTCTCCGTCCTGGCCACGCCCCACCCGCCCCGCGTGGCCCTGCTGACCCCAGGGGCTGTGAGTGACGTGAACTCTTTCCCGCCTCTCCCTCCTGGCCACGCCCCACCCGCCCCGCGTGGCCCTGTGACCCCAGGGGCTGTGAGTGACGTGAAACTCTTTCCCGCCTCTGCCTCCTGGCCACGCCCCGCCCCGCGTGGCCCTGTGACCCCAGGGGCTGTGAGTGACGTGAAACTCTTTCCCGCCTCTCCGTCCTGGCCACGCCCCACCCGCCCCGCGTGGCCCTGCTGACCCCAGGGGCTGTGAGTGACGTGAACTCTTTCCCGCCTCTCCCTCCTGGCCACGCCCCACCCGCCCCGCGTGGCCCTGTGACCCCAGGGGCTGTGAGTGACGTGAAACTCTTTCCCGCCTCTGCCTCCTGGCCACGCCCCGCCCCGCGTGGCCCTGTGACCCCAGGGGCTGTGAGTGACGTGAACTCTTTCCCGCCTCTCGCTCTGCGTCTGGTCTTACCGTACCTCACCCAAGGTAACGTGGTTCAGATGAGTTTCTCATGTGTTTTCACACTGACCGGGGAGCCCACTGCCACGCGCCTCGGAAGTTGGGAAGTGGGGTCAGTGACTTTTTGGCTGGGTCCCAGTGCAGCTTCCACGTGATTACAACGTCACGTTTTTCTTATCAAAAGTCCTGCTCTTTTGAAGCTCTTGCCATTTGAGCTGACCATGCTCCACCCTACTTTACTTAATCGAGACTTTGGATCCAGCTGGGCTCTTGGTTCTCTTTGCCCCAAGGCCTGCCATTACCCTGCGTGACACCAACACCCATTTATCAATTTATTCCACACCCTAGCATATTGCTTCATATTTGTTCTTTGACCTGTTATACCTATTGATTTTCACCTCTATTTATGGTCAACCCTTTGGTTTCACAGCCTCACTTGGATGTGCTCCGCTTCCAAAATCCTAAATCAAAATGTGTATCAATTATCTATTACTGGATAAGAAATTATTCTAAAACCTAGTGGTTTAAAACAATATGTACACATCAACTTAGTTTGCTTTTACACAGAGCATTAAAAATGACCTTCATTGATTTTAAATCCACAAAACAAGGTGTCTTCTACTCTAGGCCAGCTCTCATCTGCAGGGTTGCAAATCTTTAGATCCATTCATAAGTGGACCAGTTTTTGCATACTTTAAATGTTCATCCTTTAAATGTTCATATCCTTTGACCTATTCTACTTTACTCTGAGGACGTATGTGAAATCAATGTTCACCCAACATTACTTATAAAAGCAAAAAATATTGGAAACAACATAAATCTCCAATTTATGGGATGGGTAAGTAAATTCATGGAATTTTAATTCTTTTTTTCTTTTCTTTCTTATTCTTTTTTGGCCTGTTCTGCTGCTGTATATGGAATTTGAAAATGGTCATAGAAAGGGATGTTTATAATAGCATAGAAAAAGTCATTATAGAATGCCAACAGAAAGAAGAAAATTATTTGTATTTACACTGTGTATGCATTATTTAAAAATCTAAGCATCCTTTTTATGGCTGAAGGTTTTAACGTTTTAAATTGAGTTGAAATGAAGAACAATAAAGGCTTGACTAGATGAAACAGTTTGATTTTCTATTTTATTTTTCTCTACTAGAGGGGAAAGGAAATTCTACCAAAATAATTGGATGTTTAAAAATGGCTTTAAGATTTATTTGACCTAAATAAAAATGAGCAGTGTTTCATATCTTTTAAAGTAAAAGTTTGCATTTTACATGCCTCATGAGCATACTCAGCAAGGAAATATCAAACCTGCAAGTGGCGTGGTCATGGCCAGACGACTGAGGACAGCTGTGGAACAATTTCGGAAGCTGCTGACCAAAAAAGTCTAATGTGGAAGGATGTGGCTGTCACTTGCTGGGAAAACAAATAAGAAAGACTATGACAAGGAAGGAAATCAGCTGTTTGACAAAAGAAAGATTTAAATATTTAAAAAATGCCAACCACTGAAGACAGTTGCTCTGCCACACAAAACCCTGAGGTCTGCCTATTGTGTACTGCTGTTGGCCTAGCAATTTGCTCAGAACTATTTTTGGGAAGGAATTTCCAAGGAACTGGCATATCTTTAGCCTCCAATGTTTCCTCTCATTGACTAGTCAACAGGTGTTGAAAAAGCTGGGGCAGAAATACCACAGACCAAGTGTGCCCATTTTAATTTTACACCTGCATCTTGTTTTGTGTGAATGTATTGCTTCTTAACGCAAGGAGACATTTCATGTGTTTCTGCAGGATAAAGATAAATTGTTGACATAATTACTTTTTTATAGGTACACATAAGAATTTATTAATACCATAGGTTTATTTCTGATTTATAAATTGAATGTTGATGTTATGATTACACAATTCAAACTCGAACAAATTTAGTAGAGGATGAATTCTCTTTGTGTTGAAAGCTGTTGGGATTATAATTTAAGAAAGCCATGTCACTGTCTTGGCTTTTTTTAAAACCTGTTATAGCTAGAGAAATAAGTAGTATTGAATTTCCTTACAAAGTCTCATGCCAGGTGAGCTCCTGAAACAAGTATCACATCAGAATGAGAGAAAAAGCAAAAGCCAAATGATACAGTGTTAAATTGCTAAAATCTTAACTTCTTCTGTAAGACCTAATGAGTGAAGGGATGATTCCCCCCAATGCTTCTCCATTTAACAGCCTAATTTGGCATATTCTTGAACTGGAGAAGAATGAGGCTCCTTATAACCTTAATGCTGTGGGCCCCGTTAAGGCCTCATACCAATACTGAATACCATTAAAATTACTGCTGCCGTCCAATCTGAAACTGATAAACAATTTGCTCTTGTAGATTTGGCTCGCAGGTTCTGTTCAGTGCCTGTTTCAGCAGCCGCTCGGCTGCAGTTTGCCTTCACCTCTGAAGGGACACAATACACCTCCACCAGGCCACGCGTAGATACCCCAGCTGTCTTACCAGCACACACAGTCTTTGTAGGCACCATCTTAGCTGCATCCACCTTTCCCCAGGAGCACAGGCATGGCATTGCATTGGTGATATCCTCCTTTGTGAGAAACCCATTTGAAACACTGATTCAGGACACAGAAATACTCACAAAGGAGCTTTCAAAATGGAAGCGACAAAGTTCAACTCAACAGGATGAACAGAAATCTGCCCCACTTATAAATTCTTTCAATAAATGTGAATGGCTTGAACTGCTCACTAAAGAGACACAGGCTGGCCGAATGGATAAATACACACAAGCCAAGTATCTGTTGTCTTCAGGAAACACATCTAACCCACAAGGGTGCATTCAGACTCAAGGTGAAGGGATGGAAAACAATATTCCATGTAAATGGAAGCCAAAAGAAAGCTGGTATACAGTTCTGATTTCAGATAACTTAGTGTTCAGATAAACAAGAGTAATGAAAGATAAAGATGGTCACTACATAATGAAGGGTTCAGTTCAACAAGAAAACATAACAATTCTAAATATTTATGCACCTAACTCAGGTGCACCCAGATTCATAAAGCAAATCCTACTTGATCTAAACAAAACGATAAATAGCAGCACTGTAACGTCCAGGGACACTGGGGACACGAGCTGGTGCCCTCAGGACTGCCACCAAGCCGGGTGGGATAAAGAGCGGGGAAAGAGCAAATAACATGCCAAAGTTTCCTGCCTTCTTTATGGTTCAGAGTTAAACCTTTGACTATTTTCTAGAGTGTGAGAAGCTGATTCTTGCGGCGCTTGCTTGACTTTGTAATGTTTGTGCAGAGGTGCAGCCATCATAGCTGCCTGCTGGGCCCTCTGCATGGACACCACCCACAGTCGGGTTATTGTCAATGCATCTTAAATCTTTAACTCCGGAATGTTAACATGCGCATACACAAAAGCACGAAAGCTGTATTTTCGTAGTTAAATGATTAGCTTCCTCACTAGTCTAATCACCTGAGGGCTGACAGCCCACACCAGCGCGTGAGGCAAGGGTCTCCATCAGTCCAGGGTTCTCAGCTGCTTTATGGCGCACCCAGGAAACGCCAGGCCAGAGACGCACCTGTGGCTGTTTTTCTCAGAGGGGTTTTCGGGAGGTTTGGTCATTATACATCTCCTGAAAGGGGGTGAAGCACGTAGGAAAAGCAGCATAGAGTTAATGGTTACATTATTGGGAGACTTTCATTAGTGCCAGGAAATCTACATTTTACGCAAGATGAGGTGCATGTTTGACGAGAAAAACGGAGGAAAGGAAGAATCAGTTACGCTGAGTAGGTGGGAGAATGCTCGATCTCGTCTGTATTCTGCACCTGGGAAGGTGAGCTTGGCATCCGCATCACCAGTGTGGAATCAAACAGTCGTCAGTGCCAGGAGCTAGACTTAGACTTCAGGCCCAAAGTTACAATGGGCACATCCTTGTTTATGGGAGGCCAGCAAGGCATTTCCTTAGGAATGCTCTGCGGGCCCGTCCTGGGGGATGCCTGAGGCCTTTTGCCTTTCTGTGGGGTCTGAGTAACACATCATGTTAATAACAGCCGCACATCTGCAAGGGGGTGCCCCAGACTCAACCTCCAGCCCTGACCTTCACTTATGCAAAGGGAGTTTGGGGTGGGGTGGAGGCCCTGAGGTTTTTATTTGTCTTTACAGAGCTAAACTGACAATAGATAATAAAATACTGGATGCAAAGGGCGTGATCCCTTCCCTGCGGTCTTTCCGGAGCCGGTTCACTGTGCCTCTGCGAAGGCCGCAGCTCAGTTGCTGTTCATCACTTGCTTTGCTTTAGGCTGGGAGTGCACGAAAAACAAAGTTATTACCTTTACGCGTCACTTTCCCTTTTTTTTTCCTGCAGGCTAAAAATGGGAGATGCTTTCCACTTAATCAGAGACTTTGCACCTGTGCTTCATCCATCGGGTACAGACCCTTTCGTGCATGTGATGATTATATAATAAGCTAAACACAGGTAAGTGGTAATTTAAACACTTTATTCTTTTCAGGATTTCACTAAGTGAATTATGTGTTGATGAAAATGCCAATGTTCTGCTGGCATTTAAACAACTAAATGAAGCATTCAACAGAAAACTTTGGAAAAAACAAAGACATTGACATTGTTAAACTTTGCCCACGTGCTGTGTTCCTGGAAAACTGAGACAGTCAGGAATCCCCCCACCTCTTGTGTTTCAGGAAATGGCTCACAAATGGCTTTGAAGAACGACCTTTCTCGTATGACTTAGGTAAGACTCGCAGAAGACTGTCTTGTTTTTCTATGGCGGTGCCTGACACACCCTCCCAATCTCTATTCCTTGTCTCATCAGTGATCAGCCAAACTGTTTCCCCACCTACCGATCTGGACATAATTTCAGTGAGCTTGACTCAGCCAAAGTTTAGTCGGGCTTCTCCCTCCCTCCACGTTCCTAAACTTCGACCCACGGTAGCCTGAGCTGCTCAATGGCTTCTGAGTGACCCTCCCAAGGCTGCCTGGCGGCTTTCTTGGATCTGCTGTCCTGATCAGCTGTCCAAGCTCACATCAGCGTAACTCAGAATATGAACCGAGACATCCCCAAGTGAACCCTCCCAGCACACCCCACGATCATCCCACTCTCCCACGCTCAGTCCTTTCTGGTCTTGTTTACTTGTTCCTATAAAAGACAAATCCTCCTCTGGCCAAACTGATTCCGGGAAGATCTGGCGGTCAGAGCGTCTGCCTGTTGCAACGGCTCCCCCACTACGATAACCTCCCCATTCCCTACTGAAAACAGCCTTGCCGAATACAGTCCTTTCCCTTTCCCAAGTCCATATATATATATATATATATATATATTTTAATTTCTTAACCTTGAGTTTCCTGAGCTTCAGTGGAAGCCGTGCTGTGCCGAAGAAATAAAATACATTACCTGGATAAGGTATGGGTTTCATAATTTTTGAACTGCTTATAGAAAGAAAGTCTTTTTAAAAGCATATCTGAATTCTCTAAAGGAACGCTAAGATTTTTCTTCTGTAAGAATTTTAGCTGGCGAAAGTTAACACCTACGCTAAATGTCTCAAACAGTTACTATTTTGGGCTTGAAATATTAATTATGATTTTTTGAACGATAGAAATCAAACCTAGTTTAAAATGATATAACATCCTATACCAGAACAATAAGCTGAAATCTTGGAAGCAATTTCAAAAGTCTAACTATGCTTAAATGTGTCCCTTGTGCTCAGCCCCTGTGTCCCCAATGTCCCGTTCCACTGCTCTGTCAGACACGGGCTTCTGAGCACTTTTGACCTACAGGGCGTGGCCACGGGCTGGTGACAGCTTCCGCGTGGAATAACGCACTTCCCCCTCCGGCGGCGCATCCTGACCGACGGGTCCGCCCGGCCCCACTTGCCGCTGCCCTGCGGTCCCCGGGTCCCCGTGCACCGCCCTTGCCTGGAATGGGCGTCCTCCGTCCTCTCCCACCGCCTCTGCTTTCATTCCTGGCTGCGTTGTGGCATCGCCCCCAGATCTGACCTCAGTCACTGTTTTCCTGCGTCACCCCCAATGTACTGACCCTGGCGAGACAGGAGAGACCACGCTCTACTGGTGGCCCAAAGCATCTGAATAATTTCTAAGAGTCTTCGATGCTGATGGTAAAATGCGAAGCCAAAAACAGTGAGCAATGACTTTTCTGTCATAGCCTGGGCCAGTGGTTGGTTAGGAACTAACTCAAAAAAAGAAAAATTAGCTGGAGATAAATTGCCTTTACCAGAGTGGTTGTCAAACACACACACACCCCCCCCCTTGTATTTTTGCATCCAAGTTTGTTGTACATCTAATGCAGACAAGCACAGATCTGGCTGCATTTTGCTGTTTTATATCTTTATTTTCTTTTGCAGTCTGCTTTAGATGTTCATGTTTGGTTTATTGTATTCGTACAAGAGTCATAAAATTCTTCTGAGGAGAACGTCACACACTGCATTTTTACTGGTTTCCCAAATCGTGCTGAGGACAGCCTTGAGCAGACTCCCTCATTGCAGGGTATCAATGGTTCCCATTGAAATAAAATTTATTCTAATGCAATTTTTAAATTATTTCATTATGCACTATTTATATAATTGCTGATTAGATAATGGGTAAACCCAGTATCATACACTTTCATTAATAGTTTTTATTTTTAGCTTGGAATAATTTCAAAGATTAAAGAGAAAATGCGATTCTGTACTTTGGTTATGGCGCCACGGACGTCTCCACGTGGCGGGTCTGAAGCGCATGCGCAGGCCCCGCCCCCTCAGTAGTCGTCGGCGTCGCCGGCGCAGATGGCGAGCAGCGCCTTCTCGTAGTGCCCGGAAGCAAAATTCTGAAAGGAAAAAACATGTATTTGGAATGAAATGTCACAGTATTTCTTAAAAAGAACCACAATTCCTCTGAACTGCACTAGGAAAGAGCCATGGGCCATTAGCCTTTCCAGAATCATTTTTCTCATCTAAAGATTTAATATTTCCTAAGCACTAGTCTCAGTGAAAGTTATTGAAAAATAATATCATGGTTGCAGGCAAGAGTATGTATTTTGTATACAGTTGATTGAACCACAATGTATATTTATAAGAACAATAACTTGCATCAGGATTAAATCTTCTCAACTTTAGAAAGAAGTGCCCTATTATGATTATTATAAATCAGTGTAGTCTAGACAGCAAATTGACATGTCTGAAAAGATTTTAAAAGTTTATATTTATTAATGCAGTAATTCTACCTCAATAAATGTATTCAAGAAAGTTATCAATTATTGATAAGCACAAATATTTATGCTAAAAATATGTATACCATAACATTATGAATAACAGTGAAAAACTGCAAAGCAATGTATAGTAATGAGAGGCAGTTAAGTACTTTACAGTTTATGCAACAGGATACCATGATTCAGTAGAAATATTCCTGTAGGCAGTAAAACATATTGTTGCTTCTATGTTTTAAGAAAAAGACTTCAAGTACCTGTCTTAGTCCATTCAAGCTGCTATGACAAAATACCATCAGCGGGTGGCTTTGAAACAGCAGGAGCGTATTTCTCACCGTTCTGGAGGCTGGCAAGGCCAAGATCAAGGTGCCCACAGGTGTGGTGTCAGCTCAGGGTCGCCTTCCTCACGGACGGCGTTCTCCTCACTCTCACCTCACATGGCAGGAAGCACCAAGGTGCTCCCTTGGGCCTATTTTATAAGGACTCTAATTCCATTTACAGACTCCACCTGCAGGACCTAATCACCTCCCAAAGGCCCCACTCTAACACCATCACCTTGGGGATTAGGATTTCAGCATATGAATTTTGGGGGACACAATATTCAGACCATAGCAACACCTACGAGAAAATTTTATCCCTGGTCATCTGTGGTAGAGAATTAGGGCAATTTCTATTTTCTTTATATGGTCTTCTCTAGTTTCTAAATCTTCCAAAACAACATAGTGATAAATAAATATAATTACAAAATGTATCTTTGTTAAAAATCAACTATTATATTACTGTTCTTTTATACAAAGTCATGTAATTATAATTCACTGTTTTAAATGCCCATAATAAAGTTGCATTAATCATATGTAAATATTAGCAGACTTTGAGACGGCTGTGATTAATTACAGTAAACGAACTTATTCATCTAGAAAATAAATTATAACATGCATTTCTCAATGGAAAGTGTTTACTGTCACTTAAAGAGTTTGGGGTTTTGAGGGTGGCAGTGAGGAGAGCGAGATCTCTCTTCACTGCTCCTTCAACGCTTCCTCTTGGAAACCCCCTCAGCTTCTCCAGGACCCGCAAAGCCTTCTGCCTTGCGTGCTCTCTTGGGCCATCGAGTCGCGTCTGGATCAGTCTTTCACTCAACTAAAAAGCTATTTCTTGCGATTAAAAATTTCAGTTGAAAACAATGCCTAAGAGGTAACAGCATTTAGCTATGTGCAAAATACAAGATAAGGTATAGTCTTAGGTCCTTGTGCTTGGTTTAATGCCTGATCATACTTCAGAATTTAGCTCTTCCAGCAAATTGCAGAGAATGAATATTTAACATGACTACATTAATGATTTTGCTCAAAAAACATCAAAGAGGAATCACTTCTGTCAATGAGGCGAAGGGATTTTCTAAGTTAGCACCTGTGGATGACTAATTGCTGTCTGGAGGATTAAAGTAGATTATCCCTGTCTGAATACTTAACTTTTAAGACTCCACCATGAAGTTTAAATGAAGCTCTTATCTCAGTTTCAAAAAAAGATAAAATATGGGCCAAGATAAATCACGTGTAGGAGACTTACTTTGATATCATGAAATAGGGATTTTCCATATCGCTCTTTGTAGCGTTTCCTTATGGTCAGCAGGTCTATTTCACTCCTGGCAATGAGAATCCTGATTATGGTTTTATTATGGAAACCAAAGTCCTACAAGATACAGAAAAGCAGGGAGGGTGGGGAGATGAGAACATGGTACCTTAAAGTCAATCCCAAATGGACGCACCCCTTTTCTGCAGCAATTTGCTTCTCTTGGTGTTTTCCTCAAACACTGGCATCACTGTCCACCCTGCCCCCAAATCTGGCACTTAGAGTCCCCTCCGTGACTCCCCCTCTCCCTTACTGCACACTGAAAATGAGTTATTCTCTTCTAGTTTACTTCTTAAATGCCTTGTAATTTCTATTCCAGTGCCACGGCCTTGACTCTGACCCTGACCATTTCCCCCTGATTCTGGAATAATTTCTCCCTTTTTTCAGCCTTGTCAACCTTCATACTGTCTCCTTGGCCCTGCATTATAAAGTGCACATCTGATCATGTGGTCTTTCTAGGTAAAAGTACTTCTAGGTAAAACTCTGTTAGATGAACATTGATAGGTCAAAGACAGCAATTATATTTTCATTTTATAGTCTGCTTATTATTGAAAAATTGTAAGAGTTGTAATTCTAGGTGCTTCAAATATTTGCTGATTTAAATTCAAATACTAACAAACACAAAACCAATGTCTGTGTACCAGCACCAGAAATAATACTGGCTAACAAATCAGGTTCAAATTTTCTTTTCAAATGGAGTAATCATGACATCTAGTGGCCAGAAAGCATAATCTGTTTTTTGATGGCTGAATGTTTTGGATATAGATCTAAACACGTAATAATTTAAGGTGATAGAAATGAATGATCTAGCCAAGTGTCCAAATTTAAACTGTATGATAGATCATTCATCTAGAGTGCACTGGAGAAAATCACAGGTTTCTTTGGTTCAGGGTGGCTGAAAGCAGCTTTTAAACAAATATTTGCCGTTCTAAGTCCTCAGATATCAAAAATTTGATTACTTGAATATACAATCCCTCTCTTACCTCCCAACCATTTGTGAGTACACACACCTTCCTTTTTGCCTTGTAACATGCACACAGCAAGGATACAGTTTTTATTTATTATTAGAATCAGTAGCCTTGAATTTGGGTAAAGTCATTCACAAGTAAAGCTTCATTCTGCTGTTGTAGTATTTGATTCTTTGGAGAAAGAAACTGTTGAAATCATCCTATAGCTTTGCTCAATACACTATTTCACGCAAATTTTTAATCAAATTAATCAAATTAACTTTTTCTGCTTGGAAGTAGCATAAAAGAGAAGCAGAAGACTGTGATCATTGATTGTGCTCCTGCATCCTGAGGGTACATAGATGTTCTTCTTGTGAATAAATTAAATATACTCTGCACAAGATTCATAATAAAACATTCTTGACTATTAGCTTATTTTCCCAGCACTTTGGCTACTTTCAAGAAGTTGGCCTGCAAAGATTACTTTGAGAATAAAACACCCTAATTATTAAAATTACTGTCTATTGGATTGTTTTAAATAATTTCTTTGAGTTTTCAAGGCTATGAGACATAGGTAATGATGTGTATGAGACCTTTTCTTTTTCTAACTATGTTTCATACCGTCAGGGACAAGGAGTGCCATATCTGATGCACTTAAGTGTTTGTTTCCTTAAAAATGGATGCTCGAAAGGCTGTGTGACTGAACATCCCACTAAAGTATGAAAACATCCCTATTTAATTCCAAAAATAGCTTTAGAGTTTATTGTGGTTTCGCTATTTCTTTATGTACTTTTTGAAAATTAACACTTTAGGTTTAAAAATAACCACTGACATTATTTTGTGGTTTTAAGCTTCGAGAATACAGCAATTTCTTGCTTAGAGTTCGTAAGGTTTTGACATTGTCTACTTGATGCCATGCGCTTCGTACTTGCATATGTATGACTTGCAGGTCTGTGGAAATACACGGAAACATGTGCATTTGCCAGTTTCTGCAGACGCTGAGAAACTCTGAGGCACACGGGGGAGACAGACCCCAGGGAACCACACTTCTTAGGTACCTTCTGTGATTTGATGCAGAAAGCAGAGTATCATTTCTATTTGACATGTCTTGTTTTCTGTGTATAATGCATTTTTTTTACTTTGGCATATGTCCTTAGACATGTAAATATTTAAAATAATGGAAGTAAAATGAATCCTTTGAGAAAATAGACACAATTTCTGGAGAAATTCTGAAAATACATGTGCCTTACTTACATGGATTGCACTATGTAATCTATACGCAAAATAGGCTGGTTTGTCTCGAACACAGAGAACTAGAAGAAATCAGAGAGAAAAGAAGAAACATTGAGAGTGATGATATATATTTTCCTCAGAATTTGAGAAACAATAAAATACTTTTTTTCTGTTGTAATCGTCACGCTGCATTATAATTCAACACTTACAAAAATGGTAACACTGTAACCCACAGAAAAAGATAAAGCAACAATATTACAATGATTCATGAAGATTTTCGTTTAGTCTGTCCCCATCTCTTGGGACCTTGTCACCTCCTGCATATGGTCTAATGAAGAAAAATTTATCCTCTTTATCTGAAAATTGAGTAAGAGAGCTTCAAGGAGACCTGAGTTTCAACATTATTACAGACTTTTATCATTGTAGGATTCAATGTGACACAGCCGCCACACGATTGGCTCATCGTCTAGAATGCTATTTTTAGTCCCTTATAGATTTGTGAGTAGATCTGAAGTCTCTTAAGGAGAAACTGTATGGACCATAACTGGTCTAGGCCAGTTCTGAAGTCACCTACTCAAAACTGCGATGGCTTTAGAGCAGCCTAGAGCCTGGGTGACAGTTGTCTTTGATGAAGGTCAGCTGATGACCACAGAGGTTCAATACTGTTTATGTGAATAAGTAAACAAATTAATACAGGAATGAGTAATGTAGGAGAGGCTATAACTTCTGGCCAAAATAAAATCACCATAGCAGTGTTTTCTCCATAGTTTAAGTAACTATTTTAGATTGTGAGACCATATTCTCATCTTTTCTTTCCTTGTTAATACAGTGAAGCCCATCACAGCTCTGGTCACTGCTAGAACGTGAGCGGCCCAAGGGCCGGGGCTCTTGCTGTTGTCTTGCTGTTCCATCTGCAGTACCTAACCCAGTGACTGGAACAGTAGGTGCTCAATAAATGCTTATCGGATGAATAAATGAATCAGCTAAAACGTGTTCTGGCATTTCTTATGTCCACTGTTTTCTCCCTCACGCGCACTGCTTTCTGCAGTGGAAAGAGCGCAACCTTGAGATTCAGACGACACGAGTTCTAGTCCTAACTTTGCTGCTCATCCGCTGACAGACTTTGGAGCAGCCTCCTGACCTCCTCGTGCTTTGTTTGTAAAATGAGGGGTTTTGACGTGATATGTAATTAAATTTTGTTGAGAATTTGCTGGAATACATGCACCTTATTCTCAGAAAAATATGCAGACATAAATAGTCACGTCTTGTAGACTATTTTAGGGTTTTCACAGAACCCATCAAACCATTTTCATGGAACCATAGATTGAAGCTCCTTCATAAATAAGCTATAAAAACCTTCGTCTGTCAGCCTCCATGCCCATGTCTGTCTCTGCCATTCTAGGAGTGGAAAGTCCCAATATTCATTTATGCAACAAATATCTAAGTGATTCCTTGATGCACAACCACCACGGGGACATTTCACAGTGACGCCTACGTCGCAGCCCTGAAACGTGTGCTGTCGAGTCAGAGCACAGCGCAAGATGGAATGCGGGAGGTCCCACTGCTCTGTGCAGGGACGCCTCTCCTGATCTGGGGAGGGGTGGGGTGTGACGGTGCTGCCACTCGCACGACAGCCTGCAGAGATCACTGCCAGTCTCTGTCACGGTCGGATTTGCTCCTAAAAGCAAATTTATTAGAGACAGTGACAAAAACAAAACAAAACCAAAAATCCCCTTTCCTCTTGGAGGGAAGGAAACCGCTTGCTAGCATTTATCTGCTCTTGCCCAAGGGGGCGGAACTTGGTAAATGCAGAATGGACTGAAGAGGGTGAGAGGCCAATTCCGGAGAGAGAACACCTGAGAATTCTGCGTCTGCTGCTATGAACAGGAACCGGCTGTCAGGGAAGCGTGTCAGCTCCTTAAAGTCATCGGTTGCCAGTTCAGTGTGTTGTGTCAGTGGCTGATGTATTTTTCTTCTACAGGCTGTATACTCCTTTTAAATAATAACATTCGGGGGAAAGGATCCAATCAAGGGGTTACTCATGCACTTGCAATTCAGTCGGAGCCAGGCAGCATTTACTGCAGAATAAAAGGCCTGCTGTGCTCCGAATAAATTACTTACCAATCGCAGCCAGCAGCTCCTGGAAGTATCCATCATAACATTCATTTATGGCATCTACCAGGTCTTGCCCAGAAATATTTTGAAATTCCTGGAAAACTTCAACAAATTGGTATAATTCAAAGGAGATTTTGTAAATATTTTACATTTAAAATACAAATATTGATTAAATTGCTATACAGTGTGAAGATAAACATTCACTATAAAATTATTGAAAATACTATGGCCACTGTGTCTGATAGAACTATTATCTGAAACAGACGCAAATACTCTGAATTAGCAGAGTCGGCATGAATCGTGCTGTTGGAGACCCGTGACTGCTCTGTTCCCCTGGGGAACAGCTGCTGCCTGGAGGGGCCACTCGCTCACGGCTGGTTCCACTGCGGGGGCAGGGGAGCAGTGTGCTCATGGCCGTTGCTCAGGGCACGCGCAATAGTCAGACTTCGTCAACATCGAACGTTCCACTAGAGCTTAAACAGGAGAAGCGTAAAGGTCCTCTGAGCTATGATTGAAATAGTGGCCATAAAATCTAGGAAATGTATTCTGAGAAATATGGAATCATCTTTAGGGCACAGCTTAGAGTTTATTAACTTAAAATTGTGCTAAATTAGGCTTCCTTATTTCAACAACTTACTTATCTGGCTTTATCCAGGCAACTTGTAGTTCTGATCCATTCTTATAGCAAATTAGAAGCAAGGAGGTGTATTATTATTATTATTGTCTCTTGTTGACATATGAAGTATAGCAGTGGGTGTTGGGTTAGAGTAGGCTATTCTGAAAATTTTTTATAGGATTTTGTGTGCTTTATATATAAAAAAGCCAAAAGCGTCGTTGTTTAAATAAGGGAAAAAGAAAGGTGCGGCACTTTAAGGAAAGTCAGACCAAGTGCAAAGCAACATGGGAGCGGCCTACAGACCCACAGGGCACCGTCACTATCCCATAAACCACGACATCAATAATAATAACCTGATGCATTATCGGCTGGTTAAATCATGTTCACTGCATACTTTTCAAGACAACATATAATATACCTAATCAGAAGTAGCTGCTATATTTGAATAAGTTCTCCATCAAAAACAGAGATAAGTTTTTAAATATTCAGTATTTAAAAGTCACATAATTCCGTCATTGGAAAAAACAAAATAATAGAGAAAACTTTATCCCTCATTACATGAGGCACGTCTGCATAAATAAAATTCAAAATCAGTGCCCGTGAGATAACTGACTTCCTCGCTCTCTACATAACACTTGTTTCCTGGTTAACGTCTGCTTGTCACGGTGCCGCCGGCGGCGCGGCAGGAGCCGCGAGCAGTTACCCAGCCACAGCTGCTGGCAGCTCACGTTGCACAGGATCACCTGCAGCCTGGTCTTGTGCTCCCCGGTCCTCTGCTGGCAGGCTTCCCACAGCACCTGAAACCCACAGCCCGCGGGGTCAGAACCGGCCCAGTCCACAAGGGTCCTCACTGTCCCCACTGTCTGAGCCGGTCTCTTACCATGGCTTCCTGGGCGGCCGAGGCGGGGTCTGCGTACCCTTCCTCTCTGGCTCCCTGCAAAGCAAGCGCAGGTTTCCTTGTAGATGGTATTTCCAAATCATGCCAGTATCGAGGTACGGGGACCTGAGGGTTCCACCCCTTATTTTTGAGATAAAGATAAACGGACCTGGAGATGTTAGTGGATTGCTTAGCATCTGACTGCTGGAGAAGAATGACTGTTGGATGTCAGTGGCTATTCTGGCTCTGAGATCTGGTTACTGGCCTCTTCTCGTAGCTTAAAGACTCATTATGGTTAGACAATCTCTTCTGTCCACTCTTCAAGTTCTCTCTTATGTATACCCGGCAACAAATACCTAAGGCACTAGGTGTGCTCTATCTTCTGTGAAGATGGGAATGTGTGCCGTTTATCTAATAACACAAACTGACTGTGGCAATCCTCAGTCTCACCGAACTTGACCTACCAGTGGGTCTGAAGTAACTGACACTCTCCTCTTCCCACTGCACATTCACCACTGGCCTCCAGGATCCTGCAATCTCGTTTCCTTTCCTTCCATGTCACCGGTTACTCCTCAATCTTGTGAACTGGTTCCTCTTACTTTTCAATCTCTTAATTTTGGAAGGTCGCAGTAATCAGTCTTTGATCACCGTCTTGTCTG
Organism: Eulemur rufifrons; assembly: GCF_041146395.1. Lineage (NCBI taxonomy): Eukaryota > Metazoa > Chordata > Mammalia > Primates > Lemuridae > Eulemur > Eulemur rufifrons. The sequence continues at coordinate 1,860,144 of NC_091000.1, read as the reverse complement.
CCTTTATACCCTTCTCTTGGAAATCTTCTCTATTGATGCGACTTCAAATTCCAGCTGTGTCACTAACATAACGGTACCCACTTTACCTCCCCAGCCAAGCTCTATCGCCTAAGCTTCAGGTGCGCATGTTCCAACTGCGAACTCCACATCTGCACTTGACTTTCTGGCGTGCGTGTCAGATTCACCGTGTTCAAACTCCAATTCCTGGTCTCTCTGCCTCAAAAGCCTCCTGTAGCCCCAGGTCCACTCCTGTCCTGTTGCTCAGATTAAAAATGTGAGCGTCACATTGGCTTCCTCTTTGTTTTCCTTTCATAGCCCGCGTCCGATCCCTCAGGGAATACCACAGACTCTATCTTCAGAATGCATCCAGACTCCGGGCACTTTTCAGCGCAGCCGACGCCCTGGTGTGGGCGTGAGTTAACGCTGCGTCCGGCTTTGCTGGCCGTGCGGCCTCCTTGCAGCTGCCGCTGCCGCCCTGGTCGCCTGCAGTCCTTTCTCAACACAGCATCTCTTGTGAGGACTGCAAAGCATAAGGTCGCCTCGCTCCTTACTCACGCCCAGCAATGACTTTCCTGCCCGTTCCACTCAGAGGAATCATCTCACATTCTGCTAAAACACTTCCCAACGGCTCTTTGCCCCTTCCAGGAACCTCCCCGGTGGCAGCCGGCTCTCCACCCCGGCCAACAACACACACAGAGTCCTCTGCGCCAGCCAGAGCCCTGGGCAGCACCTGTCGCCCGCCTGACCCGCCCTCCTCCTCCTCCTCCTCCTCCTCCGTGCCCGCCACGGTGCTCGCTGGCAGCGCCCTGCTGAAGGCACATCGCGCACAAAGCCTGCTTCTACTTCATTCACCACTGAACTCTGTCCACTCAGACTGTCTAAAATTTGTTCTTTGTGGCATTTATTTCCAGAAAGTATGACTTGCTCACCATGTGTCATGTACAGGGCTTAGTCACAAGGCTATAAGGTTGAATAGGACAGTTTCGTGCTCCGAGAACTCAGTCAAAGGACGGCTCTGCACACAGACCCGGCGTCAGGGGTAAGACAGACCAAGAGGCTTGTGACGTCTGGGCGCACGACACTCCACAAGGGAATGAAAGAAGAGTAGTTCCTCGGAAAGTCTGATGGGAAATGATCACCTAATTCAATACTAGCATTTCTGCAGTTTGCTTGCTTGTTCTTTGTTAGAACAACTCAGCAAAGTAAAAAAAATACAAGTAAATGTTGGACCCAATTTTTCTACACATAATTTATGCCAATAACAAAACAGAAGCGATAAAAGATTAAAATACAGCCTCATCTTTGGCCTTTCATTTATCTCATTGAGACTATTCATGGTAGAATCAATTATAGAGAAATTAAAATGTAACTGACATATTCAGATTAAAACTGCATATTTTTGCTTTTCACATATTTTTCCTCTTTGCTATAATAATCAACAACATCACTCTACAAAGAAGATTAGAGGTAGGCCCAAGAAACCTTCATACACTGGTCTTTCAAGAGATTGTTTGAAATGGCCAACACAATAAGGTTATGCTCAAAAACATAAATCATGGATAAAAATGCTAATTCGTGTTCCTCTTTAAAGCTCTTTTAAGAAAGGAGGCAGGGCATTTCGTGTCTTTGTGCTTTGTTTATATATGCTTCCCTTTTGGAAATGCTTTTCGGGCCCGATGTAGTCACCCTTGTAAGTCGTCCACTCGGCATGTACACCTTCATCCTCAGCACCCTCTGCTGCCCGTTTGTCGTTCGTGGCTGCAGTGCTCAATTATTCCCTTCAGCTTCGATGCACACCCGTGTAACTGACTGCAAAACTCGTTTCTCCTTCCTTGAAGACCAACCGCTGAACACCACTTTGCAGCCACCCTGGATACTTGGGCTGCCTGACTGAGGTGTAGCCAATGAAATCTGAGCAAAAATGACATGCATCACAACGAGGCCCACAAAAACTCCCATGAATAATCCTCCATTGTCTTTCTGCTTCTGCAGGTTGAGGACAGGCATGAACTTAAAAGCCGGCTGTGAAAAGTGTGAAGATGGGAAGAGACTGAGTCTTTGGGTCACTTCTTGGAGGAGAGCTGCTCCCGGATCAGTAGCGCCTGTTCTGGTCTTCGAGCAAGCCTAAGACTGGTGTTCACTTTATGCTTTTAGTCATGTGCTATAGGTTGGATATTTGACCCTCCAAAGCTCTTGTTGAACTTTGATCCCAGTGTTGGAGGTGCGGCCTGGTGGGAGGTGTTAGGGTCAAGAGGACAGAGTCATGAGTGGCCTGGTGGTGTCCTCGCTGTAATGAGTGAGTTCTCCTTCTACCAGTCCCCGGCCCCAGAGCTCCCTGGAGAGCTGATTGTTTGAAAGAGCCCGGCAGCTCCCTCTCCCCTCTCCTGTTGCCTTCCTCTAGCTTGATGCTGCTTCCCTTGGCCTCCGCCTCAAGTGGAAGCTTCTGGAAACCCTCCCCTGAAGCAGACGCTGGCGCCATGCTTCTTGCACAGCCTGCAGAACCAGGAGCCAAACAAACCTCTGCTCTCTATAGATTACCCAGCCTCAGGTGTTCCTTTATAGCAACACACAGTGGACTAAGGCACCACATATTACAAGAAAGAGATGAGCTTAGTAGGTAATCGGCTGGTTTGCAAGTAGAAATAAAAGCGAGGGGAGTGCCGCTGAGAGTTAGAAAGGAAAACCACTTACTGACTCCAAGCAACGTGAGCTTAGCCTTGAAGTCACTTTGAAAGGCAAGGGCCTGATGAGACTCAGCCCTGCAGTAGCACCCGGCTCATTTCCTTGTCTGCGAGAGGCTGCAAGGTATTGGCTGTGAGTTGTAAAAAAAAACGGCATAAGGGTGGGTGCAAGGATTTAAAGCAATTAGCCGTATTTGGGAAATATGTCTAGGAAAGAACTTCAGATGTGAAGTCAGGTAAGGAACTAACTGGAAGCAAGTAGAGTGTGATTCTTTTTTAAGCATTTTAGGGATTCTCATTTCAAACACATCACAAACCCAGATTAAAGAAGAGTGGACTACCTAAGCTTTAAACAAACCGTTAGGCTTCTAAAGTCTCCAAAAGCGAGCTGTGGAGGAGGCGCAGCCCTCGAGGACGATACACAGATGCTCCTTATAAACTCAGCCCACCACAATGTCGTTAAGGGGGAAATGCATGTGATACACCTGGGCTCCCAAACACCACAGCCCAGCCCAGCCCAGCCTACCTGGGATGTGCTCAGAACACTAACGTTGGCTCACAGTCGGGCAAACGCTTCTAACGCTAAGCTTGTTTTATAATAAAGTGTTGACTATCTCATGCAATTTACTGAATACTGTACATTACATCGAAATTGTGATGACTATGCACCATCGTAAAGTCAAAAAATAGTAAATTTGGTCCGAAGGCGTGACCAGGACCGTCTGTGCTGCACAGGGCCTCTTCGGGTTAAGCCAGGAAGGACAAAGAACAAGGACCCCTCAAAGCTCGTCAGCAGTAGCCACAGGAATGCTTAGGGTAGAAAAAAATCCAGAAACTCATGGAGCCATTGGCTCTAGAGTGGTTCAGAAAGAGAAAGAAAGAATGGACGACGGTTGTCTTGCATCTTTCTCGGAGCTCTCCCCTGGGACCTGGGGCGCTGGGTTCCCGAGGGCTCGGGGCAGGACTCCCAGCCTCGCCCGCCTTCCGGACCCTGCGCCTTTCTCTGCCATGGGTTCCGCCTTCCACCCTCGTCCATACTAAAAGGGCATCATTTATTCTTCGTTCTTGAAAGGCAGCAGAATCTTTCCTTAATTTCACATTCTCGTGTACAAAATTCTATCTACCTATGGCTTTCAGTGAAATTTTTTTGCTACTACTCAGTTATATTTTTGAAGTATAAAGGCAAGACTTAGGGATTTAGAAATGTTTGTTTCATTTTAAACACACACACACTGCAAACAATACCGAACCAAGCCAAAATGTTGGCTTTTAAGACATTTTCCCCAGCTGTGGGCTTCTAGATACCTGTCAGTAATTAAAAGCTGAACACCGACGCTTTTCCTCTCTGCCTTCCTGGATGCCTTTGCTAAAGAGAATGACGGGTACACATGACAATATGCATAAAACAAAAGATAATTATATCTTAAAAATATTATTCATATTACAATGCTAGTATGTGGAATGTTTTAAGGAAATGTGAATTGAATGGAAATAATTACATACCATTTAGTCCGTACAGAAAAATACGGCATATGACAAAACCAAAACCTAATTTTCATGTGAATTCCTGTTCCTCTTTGGTAACATACGGCACCACGAGTTTCTGCAGGGAGCCCTGGATCACAGGCTGCACTGGAGTCTGCAGATTCAATTAAATTCCGGATTTCTACCTATTAGCTCTCCAGACAATCACAGAGCTAGAACCTTAGAATTTTGACTCTGTTTTTTCATGTCGGAGGAGCTCATGAGAATATTTACATTGCAGGTGTTTTGTTGTTATTAAATGAGGAATATGCTCGTCTCCGTGCACAATACGAGGCACGCAGGAGAAATTGAGAAAAGTTAGTGTATCCCCAACTTACTTAGCACTTTTAAAAAGTGGAATTAATTTCTAATTGGAATTATAAAGTGTGACTTCAATAATTCTAATCTTTTAACTCCTTTGGACTATACAATTAGTTACACATGTACGTATGTTTGTAATCATTTCAAGCGTGGTAGATTTTTAGCTTTTTGGGAACAGAGCTGTGCGTTGCTGTGTTTGTCTCTAGGCCGTTTCCAGCTGAGTGCTCTGGGCACGGCTTCCCTGAAGGTGACTACACAGAATTTACCGCTGACCTATAATAGGGTGGCTTTTCTGTTCTATTTTTTGGAGATGACATATATCTATTTTTTAATAATGCAAAAGGTATGAATTTGGGAATGCCATACCTGGGCCAAATTCATGAGAGTGTCTCTGAAGTGTCCTGAGGTCTCCGAATAAATGTCCTCTTGAAGGTTACGGCTGTACTCTGTACAAGAAACCATGTTGAAAATACAATTTATTATAGAACCACAAATCAATGTGCTTTGGATAAGTTAATGCTACTTCCCCAGTAGTGAGTGCAAAGTCCAGCCTATACTGCCAATCTGTTGACATTTCTTTGTTGATTAACTGTCCCCCAAAGAAATCTGTCACCTGGTGGTAACACAGGCATGGGTCTATTTCTTAAAAAAATACCTTTATTCCAAAATTAAAAAACAGGATTGAGAGTCATTTCATACTCTCTAATTCTCAAAATTCAGAATTATGCATTCTGTTTCCATAGACTGCATTATAATACTTGAAGTGAAGGTTCTCACTTCATTCCCCTTGGAAAAGTCTTCTTTTTGTTCAAATGCAGTAGAGGTGACTGTCTGAAACATTTTCCTGACATTCAATGTCATATAACCCTTAACGTAATGGAACGTGAGGCATTAACCATTTTGTAAAAGTAGATATAGTTGCCCTGTCTACTTTTGAATGTGCAAAAATCTGATTTTGAGGTAGGTTACACGGATGATGAAATTTATGTAAAGCAAAGGAGGTGTATTTGTAGAATTCACCGAGAGATTATTGCACTTTGCTTTATTCTGTTTATGTGCTGTTTATGTGCCGCGTCTCTCCTGGCTAAGAGACAAAACGCCCCCCGAACCAAGGTGCTGGGTCTTAGTGAAAACATTCACCTCTTAGAGACTTGTAATTATTTTCCTGGAAAATGTGCTTACTCGATTGTCTGGGGAATTGTTTCATTTTGAGTACACTAATCATCAGTTTTACTTAATGAGTTAATTGGTGTCGTGTGAGTCATATTTCAAATGTAAGAGTCTTAGAGAATTCTTCAAAATACATAAACTGGAATATTTTATGTTATTTAAAAAATATGACGTTCATGTGTGTGTGAAATGTATTCACATATGTATGTTTCCTTACGCAAACCGTAGGCTTCTCGCATCTGGAAAATTTCTCCATTTGTTCTTGAAGCTAATATATCAATGAGGCAGTTCTCATCGGTGCCCGCTCCCTGGGAAAATGGAAGAAGAGAGAAACACAAAAGCGCTTTTATCGGGAATCATGGTGCAGCTTGTGTGGAATAATGGGGTACGGCAACGCGGTGTTCTGAGCGGCGGCAGAAGGAAAAGGAAGTTTGTTTGGGACACAGAGAGGCCTGACTTCTGTCTGGCTCTGCCATTACTGGCTGTTCAACCCCGAGGAGGTAACATTATCTGAAGGAAACTGTTCCTTCCTTTAGAATAAAGCCGGGTAGGGATTTCTAAACAGTGTGGAAAAAAAAAAAGTTTAAGCCGTGCTCACATTTGCCTTTGCTGTTGGAGTATCAGTCCTGCAGCAAGCTGAACCCAGAATGCAGGCCTTCCAATCTCCCAGGAATGTTTCGGGGACCTGTCCCTGCCTCTCCCTAGATGTGGAGTTTTGCACAATTTGTCTAAACATCTGCTCTCTGGGGTCTCTTACAGACACACGCATGCAATAGGGATCGTTTGTGACCGTGGTTTTAAAGAGAACCCATCTTTTCAGGAAAGGCTCATTTGACTTGACCATCTGTGAACTATTGGTAAAATATACCAGCTTTATCTAAACAGCAACACGGGACTTTATTCTTATAATTTTTAGTCATATAATTTTGCAAGGGGTAGAAATTGATATGCAACGTTTGTTAGAAGTGATTAGTTAAAATTCACATGAATTTTAGACAGTGCCTCTTCTGACCGGTAAACACGATGGCCAAAATCCATGTTTCCGTGATTTTTTTCCCGTGGCCTCTTTCCTGTCACACATTGTTCCCAGACTGGTGATCTGGTCACTGGCAAGCACCGTGTTGGAATTATTGCGACAATTCTGCAGGTGTTAACATCAGCACTTGGAAAGAAGTGAAAGATCCTCTTTGTTCCCCGTCCCTAGGCAACGAAATGTGTAACAAATCCATAGCTAATTCGTTTCATGGAAATGACTTTCCTGTAAGAAAGAATTATTCTAACCGTTCAAAAGTAACACCGTGATACATCTGAGCAATTGTTTTTGAAAATGACTAACTTAAGGTCATAAAAGTAAAGATGTCATTTATATACTGTCTCTGCTCCGATGTCCTATTTTGACTTGAACCAAATTTTAACACATAATTTTAAAAGATTTTCATGATTTTTAACATGTTCTCCTCAATATACAACCCCACGCTGGGGAGAGGCGAGTGGGGACCGCCCGGAGGCGGCTCACGGTGCAGCCGGCCCAGGCCGGTCGCCCAGCACCAGCAGGTGGACCCGGCCGGCCCCGGAGGCCCCGCCGGCTCACGAGGCGCTGCCTCCGACCACATCCCCACCGCCACCGCCCTGCTTGGACGCCCTCCTCTCTTCCGTCTTGCAAGTACGTGGGGGGTCGCTGGGCGGCTTCCCCTCCGCTGACATATGGCCTGTGGCCGTTCCGGGCACGTTTGGACCCGACCTCTACCTTCATGGCGTGCCAGAGCTCGTGGGCGTCGTAGCTCGGCGGCGGGTACATGAGACCCACCATCACCTCCTTGAAGTGGTGAGAAAGCTGCTCCTTCAGGTCCTCAATCAGGTCCTACGGAGGCAAAAATAGACACTTTTATTGTATCACTTACTACATGAGAGGTGGGACAACTGGAGGAAGCCTTCCAGCAAGATTTCCTTTTCCACGTCGTTTTACACAAAAAGTCAGCGTGAAAGTGAGAATGTGGAATTTCTGATTAGGTTCATTGCCACAGAAAATAAATGGCAATGTCCGGTCTTAGGGCCAAGACTGACCCGATTCAAACCTGTGGTCTTCCCAGGGTTCCATTTCTATAATTATGCTTTTGTTTGTTTACTTCATTTTTTATTAGCAATCAACGTGTTATCCTGAAAAGATGCTTAAAAGTTGCATGATTGTCTAAATAATTTATCAAGAGAGTAAACATAACATTAGATGTTTTTGTCATCTATTAATATTAGAGACTTCCTATGTCTTGTATATTTTTTAAGTTAAAGTTTCTACTGTATTGAGGTATAATACATGTACGATGAAATACACATTTTGATTAACATATTTATATATTGGTGATGCCATTACCATAACCAATATATTAAACGTTTTCACAACATCCAGAGATTCCCTGTGTCTCTTGGCGACCTGTCCCTGGAGATCAACCCGATCTCCAGGGAACTACCGATGTATTTTATGTCACTATAAATCAGTTTGCATTTTAGAGTATTTTATAACTGGAATTAAACACTATGTACTCTTTTTGTCCATTTTTATAACTCAGTATAATGATTTTTGATATTCACATGTGTTACATGTTTCAGTATTTCATATGCATTTATAGATAAGTATTGTTTGTTGTATGGCTGTACATTCACTTCTTGTTTAATCATTCCCGTGGTGAGGGACATGGGGTGTTTCAAGATTTTAGGTAGCACAATAAGTCTGCTATAAGCATCCAGGTACAAATCATTGTAATGTGTTTATTTTTTAATTTTTTATTATTTTATTTTTAGGAAATCACTAAAAGTGGAATGGCTGGGTCCAATGGTAAGTGAATATTTAGCTTTTCAAGAAACTGCAAACAGTTTTCAAAAGTTGCATCATTTTATATTCTCACCAGTAATATATTAGAGGGCTGTTACATATCCTCACCACTACTTAGTATTAAAATTTTTAATTTTAGCCTTCTAGTGGGTATGTAACAGTGTCTAAATACTGCTTTAATCTTATTTGTATAATAATTTTAAAGAACTTTTGAAATTAGCTTTAGAAGTCATTGTATCAAAAACTATAGGCAAGAAGTTGTCTTTTTCATATAGAACATTAAAGTTTTTTATATATCAGAATTACTGTTTTGTTATTACTTTACTTTTAATTGGTAAAAATCCCCACATCTAACAGGAACAAAAATACTCTTTAATATTGTGTTGACATTTTACTCCAAAATAAAAAAAAATTTTTTTCATAAAGTTTCTCTGGACATGGAGAAATGACTGGTGATATTCTCATTAGTTATCTCAAGCCATGAACTTCACCGAGAAGTGTTCTCGAACATATTCCAATTTGAATGCTCTCTTTTGACCACACAAAGGCCCATTACAAAGTGACTGGATGTCAGCTGCTGCCCAGGGAAGACGCAACTGTTCCAGAACCTTTCTGATAACATCAAGAAGTTTAACTTTTGCTACTGGAGTGAGAAAAAAAGGGAAGACATGAGGATTAAGAAAATTGAAAGCATAATAGCTAAACATCTATCAAATTTAAAACCATAAACATTTAAGACCCCCAAATCTAAGACAATTGCAGGCACAATAAACACAATTAAAACTATACTCAGGCACTTCCTAATCAAATTTCTGAAGAAAAACTGTGCACCCTCCCCTCCCTGCGCCCCCTCCCCTCCCTGCGCCCCCTCGCCTGTGGCCAAATGGAGCTACTGCACTCCCGGTTCTCCACGGTAACCATGCCGCCCCTGGCCTCCAGGCAAGGTGCTGTGTGGGTCTTCAGGGGCCTGACTCTCAGTTCCACGTGCTGCACACCTGCCATCTGAGGCAGCCAGGAGTCTGAGCGTTAGTCTGGCATGAAATGATGAAGACTCAAGTCAAGACTTTGTCAAGGAGGAAGAAGAGAAATGTGAGGGAGAGGTGACCTACAGGCCTTGCCGGCTGACCGTGGACGAGGGCACTGCGGGGGAGGGGCCGTGGGACTCGTGCCTCCCGGTGGGTGCCGGTGAGCGTGTCAGGGGGCTTTGGCAGGAGGTGCGGATCACTCAGCAGACGTGAGGGTTTAACGCACTGCAAGGGCCCGTGTGTCCCCAGGGAAAAGTGCTTTGCTGGAGTATAAATTCTTTAATAGATTTTAAATTCCTCGAGTGTAAGCACCTCATTTTTTTCATTGCTTTACTCTGCTTCAGTGTAATTTTGTAGAGCTTGATAAAGTACTGTTTTAGCCTAAATTTAACCTGATACATAAAAAGCAAAGATGTATGTAAACCTTTGGGTTAAAACAAAAGTTACTGAAAAATGACACCCCTTCTAGCACTATGCAAGTTAAAACAGGGTTGGATTCCCAGTGATAGAACTTTTATAGTTTTTATGTTCTCTGTCAAGATAAAACTAGCACTGGTGTCTTGGCCTCATAAGCTATGCTAACAGCTTCGTGTGTGAAAAAATCTGTATCTGGTCGTTGTCTTTGGCTTAATTCAATTAACGTTTCTCCTAGTCATGGCACTTGGACTGTTAATTCTTTCTAAAACCAACAGCTATCTTTTATTTCATGTATTATAGCTGCTCAAAGACTGGGGTTTGGAGATGGAGTCAGTTTATGTGCACTAACTCTATAGAGAAAGTTTTACAGTCGTGTTTTATCGATAGTGCTCAGCCGAGAAGCAATTGCTATTTCAGGCCCCTGTGGCCTGAAGAGTTTTTGTTCTGAATCTGTGGTTTAAATGCACAACAAAAGCAAGGAATCCTTAATGGTGCTTGCTTTGAAATTAGAATGTGATTACTTTAAAACACTATGGATAGTTTTAGTGCCTTAAAGTATTTTTAAACTGCCATTCTTTTTTAATGGTCTCTATAACTGCATGCTGGTGAGAAGAAAAGCTACTAGAGAATTCTCTTTTGCTGAGAGTTAGGTGAGGCCCTGCAGAGAACTGCAGGAAAAGATGTTATTTTTTGACCTGGTGATCATTAGTATTTTCTATGCCTTCCCTAAAGCCTGACACAGGGTGTTTCCACACACCACTTCCAGCGTAATTGGACTGGCTGGCAGAGTAAGGTCACCAAACTTTTCATCTGGGATGGGAATGATTTTTGGGAAAGGACTGGTGGGCACTGTACAAACATCCCTCACACACACATGCATTTCGTGACGTGTATTTTATTCCTTGGAACACGTTAGAGGAATGAACTGTTCCTGACATACACTGAGGCCTGAAATCTTTGTGATCTGTGAGACTGAAAAAATGATAATACCTGTTGTCTGAGTGCTGTCAGCTCTGGGAAGATGGCCCTAGCAAGGTCAAGAGGAGGAGACGTACCTGGCCGTACAGGCCCCGGTAAGCCTCCGCGATCATCTGCCGCTGCGCGTTGCAGCGCCCGGTGAGCGTGTCGATCAATGCGTCCTTGTCACAGTCTGGAAGAGAAGGAAGTTTGGAGATGGGTAAAGTGGCCACTCTGTGGTTAGGAAGAACCCACTGTCTAAGGATCCAAACCAAGGTGAGGCATCATCCCGAGGGCGCTTTCAAGCAGAGAGCAACTTTAACCAAAGCTGGAAGTTCCAGACAGTCCTGAGGCAGCCCAGGCTCTGCTCTCTCTAATTTCAGTGCTGTCACCGGGGAGGGTCTCCTTTCTCTACAAAGATCCAAGAAAAAGTACAGGGACATAAAGAAAATATAGCCTTTCTTCAACCACTCTTTTACCCCACCCAAAACAGGCTTCCTTGACCTTCAGGCTGATTACTGTTTAATTAGTTAATTTATTTGTGTGTGTGTTGGGCGGGGAGGGGCTCGGGAACTCTGACCGAGGTTTAAAGGGGCACAAGGTCTCTCACCGTGCAGTTGGGGGCCACAGTGCACACACACTAAGGTCTCTCACCGTGCAGTTGGGGCCCACAGTGCACACACACTAAGGTCTCTCACCGTGCAGTTGGGGGGCCCCACAGTGCACACGCACTAAGGCGGAATGCTGCTCTCGTCCAGAGCCCGCAGGGGAAGGAGTGACGGGGGAGGACATCACGAAGCACAAGGCGTCCATGCGGCTCTGAGGGACGGTGTGAACCTGTCACATGTTGCAGGGAACGGGGTCTCTCCTGCCCACAGTGCAGACCCTGTTTCTGGAACACACGTCCTCCCCTTCCTCATCAACCAACACACTGAGCCGACAGACCAGCATGGTGCCAACTCGTTTCGATAAATGCAGCTCTAATTATAGTCATAGTGCAGTGACCAAGACATTAACTTTTCCCTCTTGTGACCAAAATTTAGACAGGTTTCTTTCTGACTAGGGGCCTGTGACCTCCCTTTTTTTATAGCATTTATTTTAGAAAACTTGTAATTGTAACAGAGGGAATAGCCTGAAAAAGGGTAAAATGCTTCACGAGTTGTCTCTTTAAGCCGCACCCCACCCTTTTTGGGAATTAAACCTGCCTCCCTGCCCAAGGCCAGTAATCAGGAGGCAGGCGAGTGTCCTTTGTATTTTTGTACTGCAGGAGATGGCTCAGCAGGGCGAGGTCAGGAGATCGTCCTCGTCCTCCGGAGATGCTACAGTTGCACAGCAATAGCCTGGAGCCGAGAACTCCTTTTAAAAGCTCCGTGTTTCCATTTATAGACAGGACGGTGGTACTTTCAGATGAGAGTCTCCCATCCTTCTCACTTACCAGCAAATTAATAAACTTCTCTTTCCTTCTCCTAGTTCTGGGCCGAGGGGACCAGTACCGAACCTTTGGTAACACAATGGGACATTCTTTCTTTGCCCCTTAGCTATGTAATCTTCTCCCGGCCTCTTGCCCAGTTTTACAACCCAGAAAGGTCTTACTGGAAGCGGTCTCTTGAAATGCAGTCCTCAAGGAAGACGGAGCCCCCGTCTCCCAGTGTCTACGTGATGGTAGGCGCCTGGCTATGGAGATTTAAAAATGCATTGAAAGACTAAAATGTTAAGCAAATCATTAATTTGGAAACTAAAGCCATCCTGGATGCTGGCAGTGAGTCCAGTGCAGTGAGTGAGGACCAGTGACTGGGATTTTCACAGGTGATTGTGCCAGTGAGAAGCAGGAGGAAGATCAGGTCTGAAAGCTGTAGCAGGGAGGAAGGCACAGACTCAGCCGCAAAGACTGAGATTGATGGCTTCTAAGAGAACAAGCAGCCTCCACGGAAAAGGCATAGAGAAACCTGGTACCTGGGTCTAACCTGGTTCCATCCCTGGACTCAGAGGAAAATAAGCAGTTGTAGAGGATTCTGTTAACTGCATGAAGGATATTCCAAAATGAACATATTTTTAATAATAAATAGAAGATTTTTCAATTACTTTCATTGCCTTGTTCTTACTATCATCACACTTACGTAATTACCATCGTCTTTCATTTTTGGTTTTTGTTCTGTTGAGAATGTCCACAACCTACTCTTCTAAATTGCTCTTTATTTTTAAAAGTTTTCACAGCAATTCTTGTTCATTTTTCCTTCCAGAGATATTTTAGAATAATTCCATATGGATCTCAAAATTTTATTAAAAATTTTTAATTAAAATAGCTGTAAACTTAGGAATCAACTTATATCTAAATAGCACTGAATGGTCTAGAAGAAATAGACTTTAAATGTAAAGACACATACAGATTAAAAGTAAAGAGGTGGAGAACGCTATACCATACTAATATAATCAAAGGAAAGCTGCAGGAGCTATATTAATTTTAAACAAAAGACTTCAAAGCAAAGAAAATTATCGTGATTAAAAGTGTCATTACATAATGGAAGAGGGCTCAGTCCTCCAACAATGCACAACAAACCTTAATGTATATGTGCCGAAAAGCAGAGTGTCAAAAGAGATAAGGAAAAAACTAACAGAAATGCAAAGAGAAGTAGATGCATCCACCGTTATGTCAGGACAGTAACTGAAAGTTCCAGCAGGCGGAAAACCGGTGAGGACAGAGCTGAAATGAACAACACCGTCCATCAGCTGGATCTAACTGGCTCCTGTGAAACACTCCAGGCACCGACAGCACAGTACACACTCTTCTTACGCTCACGTGGAACATTCACCAAGATACACCACATTCTGGGCCACAAAACACACCCTAACAAATTCAAAAGAATAGAAATCATACAAAATATGCTCTCAGACCACAGTGAAATTAAACTGGAAATCAATAACAGAAAGATAGCTGGAAAACCCCAAACATTATCGAGATTAAACACCACACCTCTAAATAACACACGGGGCAAAGGAGAAGTCTCAGGAGAATTTTTAAAAATTTCAAACAAAATGAAAATGAAAACACAACTTATCAAAATTTGTGAGATACAGTGAATGTAATACTTAGAGAAAAATTTATAACATTAAATGCATATGAAAAAAGAAAGATCTGAAATCAATAATCTAAGCTTCTACCTGAGGAAACTAGAACAGTAAGAAAAATAAATCTAAAGTAAACAGAAGAAAAGAAATAATAAAAAGTAGAGTATAAATTGGTGAAATTAAAAACAGAAAATCAATAGAAAAAAATCAATGACACCAAAAGCTGGTTCTTTGAAAAGATCAATAATGTCTATAAGCCTTAGCCAGGCTAACCAGGAAAATGAGAGAGAGACACAAATCACTAATATCAGAAATAAAAAAGAGGCCCTCTCTACTGATCTCATAGACACTAAAATGATAAAAATATATATGAACAACTCTCAGAACACACATTTGATGGTCTAGATGAAATGGATCAACTCCTTCAAAGACACACTCTACCCAGACTCATACAAGGAAAAATAGACAATCTGAATAGGCCTGTATCTATTAAAGAAATTGAATCAGTAATTAATGACCTGACAAAACAGAAAGCTCTAGGCCCAGATGGGTTCACTGGTGAGTTCTACCAAACTTTTACAGAAGAAATACACTTCTTTACAATTTCTTTCAGGAAATAGAAGCAGAAGGAGCACTTGCTAACTCATTCTCTGATGACAGCATGACTTTAATAGCAAAACCAGAGTAAGACGTTACAAGAAAACTATTGACCAACATCTCTCATGAACATACATGCAAGAATCTTCAAAAAAATTATCAAATCAAATATAACATTGCATAAAAAGAATTGTACTTAATGATTAAGTGGGATTTATTTTTCATATGTGCAAGGCTGGTTCAACACTCTAATACCAATTAATGTCATCCATCACATCAACAGGCTAAAGGAAAAAAAAGTCATACAAATGTATTGACAGGTGTAGAAAAAGCATTTGGCAAAGTCCAACACCGATTCAGGATAAAAACTCTTAGCAAACTGGGAATAGAAGGGACCTTCTTCAGCTTGACAAAGAACATCAAAAACCTGCGGCCAGCCTCATACTGAAGGGTGGAAAGATCAGGAACAGGGAGAGGATGTCCACTCTGAGCAGCACTGAGTGTTTCAGAAAAGATCAATTTTGACTTGGGTGCTCCTTTTTCAAGATTTAGGAATGTGGGTTAAAAATGGTTCCACTTGACCGGGGCCTCACAGGGCTGACCCGACAATTGTATACATTAATAGATACAAAATAAATACAGTTCTAAGAATGCGTGGGCAGGGGAAGTAGCTTCTAACAGTGAGGAATTAGAAAGTAGACAGCAGTGTTAGGGAACGTTAGTGAGAAGTGTTCCTTTTTAGATGATTAGCGCATTTTTATATAACTTAAGTCAATTTCTGTTGAAACTACTCATTTTCATTTGCTTTAGAATACATGTTTGCTTTTGGATTTTTCTAAATAAAACACAGTAGTCAGGGAAGGGAAAACCTCAGTAACTGTCTTTTTTGATTGTACTCTGCCAGGGTCCTCGGACTGAGAGCCTCTGCAGCATTTTGAGCTTGCTCTTGCTCTGGCGTGCCCCAGTGGACAGCCTGCAGTCAAACCCAAAACCTGAAATACTTCAGCCTCAAACACTGACAAGCAACAAATTACTACGGTCAAAATGAATCCATATTCTGACCCTAAAATTGCAATGACAGGAAAATTGAAACTGGAGCAAAGAAAAACTTTTTAGTGAATAGATTGCTGTGATCTGTGGTTTTAAACCAAAAATTGCACTCCAGAAGAAAAAATTAATTCGCAACTTTCATTACCTTGTCTTTATATTTTTCTGGTGATGATTTATATTTTAAAAGGCACAAAAGCGTTGCAAGCTCCTAACGTCAACTGTAGAGAGCACATTTAAAGTTCCATGTTGTTTTCCGAGGGACGCCGTGGTGAGTGGAGCCCGCAGACGTGTACAGACAGGAGGTCCGCGACGGCAGCCTTGTCTTTCAAGTTCAGAGCTGGCTTTCTTAGGAAAGGCTTTGCGTGTTTTACCCAAACGTCTCTTTTGTGCTGTCTCTGTTTATCTTTGTGCTCTTCAGAAGTCTTCTTAAAACAGGTTTTGTTTTGGGAAACTATACGGATGTTTCATACCTCCATATCATATCTTAAAGATTAGATCTTTTAAAAAAGAACCCAACAATTTCCCTCCCTTCTTCTTTCTCTATTCTTTTTCTAAACTCTAGCGTCATTTATTATTGAGCACCTGCATGCCAGAGCCACGCTCTAGGAGTTCTCAGTCTGGTGAGCGGCGGGGGCAAACACTAGCTCACACAAGGTGGGCACAGGAGGTCGGGGGCTGCGGCCGGCAGGCGGGCTGAACCTGCAGTGCCCCGAGAAGGACGCAAAGAGGGAGGCTCATTTGAACAGATTCTTGAAAGAAGAGAATTTGGATGAAAAGTAGATGAGAGAAGAAAATGCCATAATTAGGCCAATTTATAGAGATGTTAAAATAAAATAAAAGCAGAGCCATTTGGGGGAATAACCAGAAGTTTGATTTGACTGGAAGTGGAAGTAGCAAAAAAAAAAAAAAAAAAAAAAAAAAAAAGGCAAAAGTCAAAAAGGGATGCTTTATCCTAGATTAAAGTATCTATTTCAGTTTGTGATTTCATTTAGTGGTTGGTGATGAGGCATTGAAGGATTTCAGTGAAACATGTCAAAGTTAGATTTGCAATTTCTCAAGGGAAGTCTGTTCACCATTACTGTCTTTTTCTATCACTTTTCTTCTCATTCCACTCCTTTGCCCAGTTTTTTGTTTAATTTGTGTCTGCCTTTTATAAGACACCAGCTATTTTACTCATAGTATAGCCTTCTAAGAAAGTCAAACGGAAGAAATTACAATACAAGTCAGTAGAGATGGTCCGACTCACCAAAGCCCTGCAGAGCTGCCCCCAGCACCTGGGCATCCAGCACAGGGTTGAAATTGGGCGCCGGGAAGATGGTTCCTTGGATCTGGCGGGAAGAGTCGATGAGAGATGGTTGTAACTCACATGAAAGGTTTAACATTTTTTACAGATAAATGAAACCAGAAGTGTCTTTTATATGTTCAAGCTACGATAACACATGCACACACGTCTATTAAACACACATGTCCTAATTGTGTGTAATTGTAGAAAGCAAATTTGGTTGAGTTTATTTTATAATATCCATTGGCCTCTGCTATGTCATCATCTATTTTTCAAATAGGAAACTGTGACACCAGAACCAATAGTAGAAACATGCAAGAATCAAATTAAAAATATTTGTCTTCTTAACAAACAGTATGTATTTTCTTAGAAACTAGAGACTATTTTTCAGGAACTGAGAAAACAACTGTATTGGGGCAATTTCTGTCATTAACAGGAATGACAAGTGGCACTTGCCAACACAGCTTTTTTGCAAATAAGGGGCCCTAAATTCATATTAGAGAAAATCGATATGTTTGAATTTGGATCATGAGATACATAAAAATCTAGGTGATGTAGCCAGGGCAGAGATTATTCAACTGAAGCTCACAGTTGCAGAGGAAAACACAAACACCTGACAGACAGACAGACATTCCATTTCAATTCTCTCTCTCTCTCGCCGGTAATAAAATGGCAGAACATTTAGGGCAGCTTGTGATCCCTGTGGTTGATTGTTTTAGACAGAGCCAGCCAGGACTAAGCACGACAGGACCACACTCAGCACCACAGAGCTGTCAATTAAGGATTATCAATATTAAGGGCAGCTCTTCCGTTTGCTGTCCGTGTGCCCAGAAACACTGGGGGAAATGCCTTCCCACAGCAAGCGAGTCCCTGGGCCTTGAGGACTCGGACATTCACTGAGCTCTTCGCAGCTATTCAGTCTTAGCTGGAGATGGAGTGCTCCAGTGCCCACCATCTGACAGTTGAAATTAAGTAGTTAATGAGAACAAGACTAAGCCATAATTTCTATCAGTAGTTAAATGAATACACATATGCCAATACCAAAATATTTATTAAAGGATCTGTAGAATTAGGAACATAAAACTGAGAACTAAATTCAGTTTGGATCCTGTTTCACTGATATGAATAAACATAAAGTTGTCTATTTGAAATATACCAAAAACCATACAATGATTGTGGTAGGGCCGTATTTTCATACTTAGAAGTATAACTATGTTCGTGGAATGAAGCAGATTCTTTCAGTCATTATACTTATCACATTTATTGTTTTGCAGTAGGAAAACAAAACAGAAATAAATCCAACGGACAAATATGAATTACCCTGGAGAAGAGGGTTTAGGGGAAAGAGCTGATCCCTGGTGACAGGGCAGAAATTCACCCCAACCAGACGCGTGAACAAGTACATGGCCTGGCAAGACCTGGTAGTTGAGGCACATGAGTATGGAGACACAGAGTTGGGGGTGGAGAGACGAGATTACTCTCAGACATCTGTGTTTTTAAGTAAGAAAGAGATACGACTTGATTTGCATTCCAGTAGTAACAATTTATAGCCATGTAAAGGGTGAGTCAATGCAGGCTGCAAGGGTGACTAACCTAGAATCCCATCTGAGATATAATGTGGACCAGAACTGAGGCAAAGATTTAATAGCATGTGTTCAATGAATACAGACTGCTTGGTTAACTGACTGTAATCTAACCCACTAATTTTGTGACACAAATTTTAACTTAAGCTAGTAACAGTAGTTTAATCTGAAAGTCTGTTGTTTCAGGTGTTTTTCATAATTCATACGTTTAATGCAATGCCTTTTTTGATATACAGGTTTCTATTTTGTTCTGGTTTTAGGACAAATTGGCAATTTTGAACAAGTGTACATTTGTCAATGTGTCAGTGAAAAATAATGTGTGTGCATGTATTAAGATTATTTTATTGTTCTTGCTTTGAAAATGTACAGATTTAGAAATAGTATCACTTGCCCAAGGCAAAATAAATTCTAATGCCTGTCATTTCAGTTTGAATTCTTACCACAAGTGAATCAAAATACCATCTTTGCTTCTAGTCATTTATGAATTTGGGTTTCGACAGGGGAATAAAGAATCCTCTCATTTTTAGAAGACAGAACAAATAGCCACATAAACTTGCTATGCAGAAAAACAAGAGCAATTTGTACCTAAAATTTGGTTCTAGAAACTGCCTCCCCCATCCCATGAATAGACTTCATAAACTGACAGAAAGATTTCAAAATTATTAATATTTGGCACTGAGTACAGACTGAAAAAAATCATATATATTTTGCTCATGAAGTGGATAAAATTATTTTCACCATCTCATATCAATAGGTACATCAATAAATGCATCCGATTTCATTTACTCCTAGCCAATCCAGCGGCCAGGCTCCATACAGCCACAGCCTTCCAAATGCAGCATCCCAAAGCCACCCACATTTCAATCCTTTTTCCCATGTGGCTTTTGAGCCGCACACACCTTGACAACCCGAGAGCCTCGAGACTTCTGGGGTTTGACCCGCTGGCCTCGCAGGGTGACAGTCTGACTCCCTGGGCGCCTGCTAGAGCGTGCGCTTCAGTGGTGCTGCAGCGTGTTTGACGTGCCTTAGTTTTAGCGGAGCTGAGATTAGATCTCTAGTTAATTGAGGATTTTTAGAGCCCTAGGAGGAAGTTCTACACAACTCTTGGGATTCCCTTTCGTAGGTCCCTTCCCTCGAGCCAGGCCCTGACTCAGCCTTGCTCCTGGGGTCTCATGTGGGCCAGACCCACATGGTCTACACTGCCTGAGCACATGCAGCCACGGACATCCTCTGCCTCTCCCAGAGTTGCTCCAGAGCCTTCCATAGCTTTAGACACAACCACGCTGAAGGTGATTAACCAGCACAGTTTCCTCTTCCTCGCCCTTCCGCAGCCGACGCGCCCCCAGCCCCGTTTCACCGCCCTGTTCTCCAGGGGGTTCCCGTGTGCCTGCCCTTCTCTAATTCCCCGCATTGCCCCCTTCGCACGGGCCTTCCCGCTTCGCCCGTGTCCTGCCCAGCACGCTGCGGGGTGGAGCCGTGTGCTGCACTGCGGGTGGTTTTTCCACTGCGAAGGAAATACAAGACGTGTGCACAGTGAACTCAAGGGCGCAGATGTAAGTTATATCCTAAAGTCCAACAGAATTCCATGGAATCTGGAGGGAGGAGAGGATCTTCACGTGAGAAACAGGAAAGAGTTCAAGGGAAGGCTTCCCGAGGAGGGTTTTTTATATTTGTTTTTGCGTGTGTCTGTAAAAACATGTTTACTATAAAGAATGTCAGCAATGCAGAAACAATAAGAAAAAATTAAATCTCACTACTCAGAATTAATAATCATAAACATTGAATGATACAAAATTAGAAGGATAAATATTTTTAAAAGACAAAATTATTTTTAAACAACTTTTTGTGAAAGAAACAAATACATTCAATGAAGTACAAAATTTTAAGCATACAGCTAACTGAATTATTATATATACTCTAAGGTATCTGTGCCCTAGATCAGGATAGAAAGCAAGAAATACTAGAAAGCAAGAAATACTTTTTATGAAGTGCAATTTGGGATATATACTACTTAAATCCAATGAAAAGAGATTAATGAAGAAATATGGAAAAATTTACTAAATTAAAAAAATCCATTTTAAGCACTAGAAATATTCTTTAAAATCTTACTTTCAGGTTAAGAGAAGAAATAACAAAAACATCAGGATTGGGTCATTGTATTTCATGAACAATTTTCCAGTTTTAGATGGATCCAGATACAACCATATAAAAGATGAAGATATTAATACTCCCGTTTCTCCTGATTCCCCTCTTCTCACTTTCAGTATTGTTAGGTGTATTATTAATATTATTATACCATCAACATTTGTAACATTTACGTTCTAATATAACATTATCATAATGCTCACAATTATCCAATATCATTTCAATAAACGTATAGAAATACATTAATGGAATTAAATCTTACAACCAATTATTTTACTTAGGTTTTTCTGTTCCTGAAGTGTTAATAAGTTCTT
This sequence comes from Eulemur rufifrons, assembly GCF_041146395.1. Classification (NCBI taxonomy): domain Eukaryota; kingdom Metazoa; phylum Chordata; class Mammalia; order Primates; family Lemuridae; genus Eulemur; species Eulemur rufifrons. The sequence goes on along the minus strand of NC_091000.1, from coordinate 1,839,185 downwards.
AATTGGGTTTTGCCAACAAGCATTTTTTTCCTCCCAAGAAATGCTTATGAGTGATGTTTTATTTGAGGTGAAAATCTCACATTTGATTATATGGCAACAGGTGGAAGTGTCTTGTTTGGAAATTTTATGTTTCTTGGAAACCAGGTTTAAATAAAAATAATGTGGCCAGTTTTCACATTCGGGACTAGTTCTAGGACCAGAGCTTCCTAACCTGATTTCTCTCCTATGAATCGCATATATAGGAAGGTTCATGTATATATTTCAATGTTCCTCTCAAATCCCATCTCTGTTAAGTGTTTTCTGGTCACCATGGTTAAAAAAATTATCTCTCATGAATGGCTATAATAGCTGCCACTTACAGGGCTTCAAGCACTGCACAGAGCTCTGTTTCACCGGACTGCAGTCATCCTCAGAGCCGCCCCGTGGTGTTAGAGGTGCGTTGTCCCGACTGCATAAACGCGAGCTCCGAGGCAAAGTGAGGCTGGGGAATTCACTGTGTCTACACAGCTGCGCAGTGGCACAGAGAACACTTGAATCCAAATTTACCTGGGTACTGAGCCAAACACTTGCTTCCCCCGATTCCTTGCACCGCTTACCTCCGTGTGTGTAAGCTTTACCTAGCACTGTCTTATCACATGGATAATTTGTTTGAGGGCCACGACCAAATCGCACGCTCTGTTAACTTAGAAATCGTGCTTTGTACAGTACTTCCCATTAATATTTCTCAAAGCTCAAGGCCTGGCACTTTGCCTGGGTTTACAACTAATCAATTGTTTGATGTGTATAAAAATATTTCAACATTAGACCATCTATTAACCAAAGGGATATATATATATATATATATATATATTTTAGTCGTTTAACCTGTCTTCAACTTGCCAAAATGTAGACATTCGAATCGCAAAGCTCAGTGTGAGTTATTAAGTCCAGGTACTTGGATACGGTGTGAATCATGGAGCATAAACACGGGCCTATTGCTCGGTGGCTGCTTTGGAAGAACTATAAACTCTCTTGAAACTCTGAAATTCTATGATTCCATGACAACTGCTTCACTATAGCATTATGTGAGAAGTGTCTGCTAAATGGAAAACAGCTTTATAAGTCAAGTGCGTCTTCAAACACTTAGGTGTCCTTAGTTTGCTGTGACAATTTCCAATGGCGTGGACGTGCGATGTAGGTTTCCCCGACTCCTCGTACCAGGGTTTCTCTGTGAGGTTCCACCTCATTCCCGAGAGTTTTATGGGCTGACACTATTCACTCCTTTTCACTTTATCATATTATTTCCAGCCCTATTTCCTAGTCATAGATCTAAATGATTAGAAGTAAGAAAAGAAGACTTATTAGAGTCTTACACTTTGTGGGAAAACTATATATCGAGGGAACATTAGACAAAAATAAGGCTATTAATAATTAAATACAAAAGCAAGCATTATAGATAGGTAATATTTCCAAGTAGTTGAGTTTCTACCATCTTTGATCGTTTGCACAAATATTATCTTCTAGTAGCCAGATAATCTAGAATTAATGTTTTAAAACATAAAGAAATATAGCAAACTATGAATCGTAATTTTTACTTTTTGATATTTCTTTCTTCAGATAAAGAATAGGATATACCATACAGCTGTCCTGGTACATTTCAACGATATTTTCAGAATTGTTTCCTTCCCAGTTAAAACAAAATATATATACACACACATGTATTTTTCCCTTTAAGCAAGTCTGTAAAAATCTTGCGCGCCCTGAGCGGTTCCAGCGCGGACCCCTCCCCGGTACAGACTGTCCTGCACAAAAGGGCCAAACACCAACCCCACCCGTTAGTACGACTCACAGGAACAGAGCGGGGGTGCCGTCATGGGGTCCCGGACGCCCCAGAGGACAGCCACGTGCAGTCCTGCTCCATCACGAGAACCTGCAGTGACAGCAGCTTCCTCCCCAAACAGAGACTGGCGGGCCACCGCGAGACCGTCCGTCAGACGACACTCTACGTGACTCTGTCAGCTGAGACAGAAAATGCTCACGCTTCTCCGAAACCTTTCGGACAGCTCGGCGGTTCAGCATCCCGTGCTCATAAGGCCAAGGGCACGTTTTTCCTGTTGTCTCTTCATGGCTTTACAAAGGTCCCCAGCCTCACCTAGCAGGTCCTCCATCATGTCTTTATGTTCAGTGACGTCTCCTTACACTGTAGGTGCCAAAAAAAATTACTTCCCAGCCGGGCCGCAGTCCGTGTGCGGCCTGCACCTTCTCCCCACGTCTGCCCGGTTTCTCCAGGTGCCTCCCAGAGCTGCGGGCGTCAGAGAAACCGGCCTGCCTGCCTGGGCCCAGAGTGAGCAGGTGTGGGTGTGAGTGTGGGCGTGCATGAGTGTGGGTCAGTGTGAGTGTGCATGAGTGTGGGTGTGTGTGTGCATGAGTGTGGGTCAGTGTGAGTGTGGGTGTGTGTGTCTGGTGTGCATGAGTGTGGGTCAGTGTGAGTGTGGGTGTGTGTGTCTGGTGTGCATGAGTGTGGGTCAGTGTGAGTGTGGGTGTGTGTGTGTGTGCATGAGTGTGGGTCAGTGTGAGTGTGCATGTGTGGGTGTGTGTGTGTGTGCATGAGTGTGGGTGTGTGTGTGTGCATGAGTGTGGGTCAGTGTGAGTGTGGGTGTGTGTGTCTGGTGTGCATGAGTGTGGGTCAGTGTGAGTGTGGGTGTGTGTGTGTGTGCATGAGTGTGGGTCAGTGTGAGTGTGGGTGTGAGTGTGGGTGTGTGTGTGTCTGGTGTGCATGAGTGTGGGTCAGTGTGCGTGTGGGTCAGTGTGAGTATGGGTGTGTGTGTCTGATGTGCATGAGTGTGGGTCAGTGTGCGTGTGGGTCAGTGTGAGTATGGGTGTGTGTGTCTCATGTGCATGAGTGTGGGTCAGTGTGAGTGTGGGGTGTGTGAGTGTGGGTGCATGAGTGTGGGTGTGAGTGTGGGTGTGTGTGAGTCTGGTGTGCATGAGTGTGGGTCAGTGTGGGAGTGTGGGTGAGTGAGTGAGTGTGGGCGTGCATGAGTGTGGGTCACTGTGAGTGTGGGGTGCGTGAGTGTGGGTGCATGAGTGTGGGTGTGAGTGTGGGTGTGTGTGTGTGAGTCTGGTGTGCATGAGTGTGGGTCAGTGTGGGAGTGTGGGCGTGCATGAGTGTGGGTCAGTGTGAGTGTGGGTGTGAGTGTGGGTGTGTCTGGTGTGCATGAGTGTGGGTCAGTGTGGGAGTGTGGGTGTGTGAGTGTGGGTCAGTGTGGGAGTGTGGGTGTGAGTGTGGGCATGCATGAGTGTGGGTCAGTGTGGGAGTGTGGGTGTGTGAGTGTGGGTCAGTGTGAGTGAGTGTGGGTGTATGAGTGTGGGCGTGCATGAGTGTGGGTGTGAGTGAGTGTGGGGTGCGTGAGTGGCCCTGGCCGGTTCCCACCTTGTGCCCTGAGCCGCCAGGATGCGCTACAGCCACCCATGACCCTGAACTGGAGTAAGTGAGTAAATAATTATCTTTTTTGTTTTTGTTAATCTTTCTTAAAGGTATGTATGCTCACATTTATTTCAGTGTTTAATATTGGAAATATCTGGTCTTTATGCAGAAGTTCAGCATGTTTCTGTGACCAGAACTGTGCCAGAGGAGCTTAGCTCTTGTTTCTATCAACCAGCCTGTGGTGGATTGTTCTCCTTTTCGTTGTCTGGCCAAAGTCTCGGCTTCCCACGGCTGTCCACGACGCTAAGTGAGGGCTGCCGCCCAGCGGCAGAGCCACACGTGGGAGGTGCAGTCCCTGTTCGCAAAGAGCTGCTATGTGGCTGGTAATGCTGCAAGTGTGACAGGAAAGCAGGGAGCGACGCGACTGAGTCCCGCTAAGACTGGAAGATACAGAACATACTTACGTATTCAATCATCAGGGGCATTTTTAACAGGACTTATTTTGGAGGACACACTTTTTTTCCAGTTGCTCAAAACCACTTTGGGAAAACTATTTCAGAACTTCCTGCAGAACTACTAATATTGAATATTTATCCATTAGTGATAGATTTGATATTTACAATTAGCCAAAGCTAGGCCTGAGATGGAGAATAATATAGCTGGAAAATACCACTTTGCTTGTGTGTGAAATATTCACTGTGATATTAGTGAAACTAGAAGCAATCTCTAAACTTAAATTGAAAAACAATTGCTAGTAAATTACATACTGTTTCTTGACCAAGTGGCTTCAATTGTTCAAACTTCACTTAGCTGTTGGGTCACAAAGAGCACGAATTAAAAAGATGCGAATGATTTGACTTAAACACATCCCTACTTCTGGAAAGAAGCTTGCTTTCCTGAGCCCTGGCTGGCTGTCATCCTCCATGAAGAATGGCACCGTTTCTGGGATGATACCACCTCTCTGCCTAATGGACATTTTTTTCTTAGTTGTTAGAACATTTGATGGTTGCATATTAATTGGACTTCCTCTAAAACAATAAACAAAATATGATAATTTAAAATAGTGCCTTTTGTTAATTTAAAGTTAATAAAACTCTCATACATGTCTGATTCAGTAGCTTAGACACTGAAACTTCCAGGATTTTATATATATATATATATATATATATATATATATAAAAATATATTTTTTGGCAGAGGATCTAGAGATACTAATTACTAATTCTTTTATTTGTTTGTTTTTTTCTGTTATTCTGCTCACAGAGGAGGCTGCAGTTCTGTCAAAGTGAGTGGTCCCTGGCCTGCTACTGTCCCCTGGGCAACACAACTGGCTTGCAGGGACAGGTTCTGAGTGATTTTATCCAAAATCTCTAAGCTAGTCACACCCCTCAGCATCAGTCTTTGGGTTTTATTCATGGTTGTCAATAGGCTGTTTAAATAGTGGCTTCTTAGACGTAGATTTGCAAGGCAAAAGTCCTTCTTTCTGCACCTACTCCATCTACAGGGACTGCAGCTCACCCAGCATTTCAGACCCAGCTCAAACTCTGCCTGGGATGTGAAGTCTTTTCAGATTCTCTCAAGTGTTATCTGTTATTCACACTGCATCTCTGCTGCATGTGGCCCTCTGCTTTTTGCATTTGTCTTTACCTCTAAATTTTAAACTTCTGAGGGCGGGTCCCTGTCTTTTCCTGCTTTCCAAAGTGTCAAGGGCCATGCGTCAGATACAACGCAAGCTCAAAGAACGTTTAAAGTGTACCACAGTGACGTTTTTAGTTTACCCAGTAGTTTTAAAAATTCATTATTCATATAAGCAGGCTTTGCTGTAGGCATTTTCACCTGCGTTTCCTTGGTAATCACCACAGCCGTCTCGCGGGACTGATACTATTAATCTTGTTTCACACATGAGGGGATCATGAGGCTGAGTCAGTTGTTCAGAGCCACACAGGTAGTGTGTCATGAAGCCAACACTCAGATCCAAATTTAACTTCATGGTTAGTGCCCTTTCCATTATAACTGTAATTTATGTGAAATAAAATAACATGTACTATGGAGGCTTTTTTTTCTTAATCGTTGCAAGGGGAAAAAATTTCCATTTGCAAAGGACCCCACAGGTAAAAACAAAATTTCAAAAGCATGAGCTCATATTTTTATGTCAGTTCAAAGAGAAAGAAGAAAGCAGAGTGTGTGTGTGTGTCTGTGTGTGTGTATGTGTGTGTGTGTCTATTAGAGGGAGGGATTCAGACAGAGCAAGAAAGACAGCCAAAAAGAAGTTTCCATTGGCTGGGCTGCCAAAATGTGCTGAAGAATAGAATGTCTAATTTCCAGTTATTTGCAGAACCCCAGTGTGTTGACATGAAACCTCAGCAAAGGGGGTTGGGATAGCTTTAGTTGGTGGCGTCTGGGAGAGTGAGGGAGTGAGGGCTGTGCCCTCGACAGGGTCACCCAGAACGCCTGCATGTGCTGGCCGGGTGTTCCCTAAGCTAATTAATCAGAAGACATGAAAACGTGGAGCTTCAAGAGAGCGGCTAACCTTTATTCCCTGTGCTCCTCTAACCTCAGGAAAGAATTTTTAGGGAAACAGCAGCTCTGGGATAGAATTTTTGTGAACTTAATTAAATATTAAAGGACAGTATGACTTTAGCTTATATCTGTGTTATGCTTATAAAGACATACATATTATCTAATAAAAATAAAGTTAAATGAACTGATGGCTGGTTCATTAGCACTAGTACAGCTAGTGATATTAACATAAGTTTAGCTATTTTGTTTTTCAAATTGATGCAGAAGTTTTTATAAATATAAACCAATTACTAAATTAGTTGCTGTAAAGTCTTTACAACTTAGCAGATAGATGTCAAGGAGGTCAAGAAGTCTCTAATCATCAGGAAAATGCAAATCAAAACCACAACGAGGTATCACCTAACTCAGCCCCAAAACAACAGATGCTGGTGTGGATTCGGAGAGAAAGGAACACTCATACACTGCTGGTGGACTGCAAACTATTAATAGTACATCCGCTATGGAAAGTAGTATGGAGAGACCTCAAACAACTGAAAGTAGACATACCATTTGATCCAGAAATCCCATTATTGGACATTTACCCAAAGGAAAGAAAGTCATTTTATCTAAAGACACTTGCATTCAAATGTTTATTGCAGCATCATTTGCAACTGCAAAGATGTGGAATTAACCCAAGTGCCCATCAATACATGAATGGATTAATCGAATGTGATACATGTATACCACGGAGTATTACTCAGCCATAAAAATGGTGAACTAATATCTCTTGTATTAACCTGGGTGGAAGTGGAGCCCATTCTTCTAAGGGAAGTATCACAAGAATGGAAAACAAACACCACATGTGCTCACCATTACATTGGAACTACTGAGGGGCACACTTGCACGTATGGAGGTAAAACTCAATGGAAACCAAGCAGGTGGGAGGGGAAGGAGGGGAAGGGTGAATTCACACCTAACGGGTACACTGCACACTATCTGGGTGATGGACACACTTACAACTTTGAGTCAAACTGTGCAAAAGCAATTCATGTAACCAAAATGCTTGCACCTCTGTAATATTCTGAAATAACAAAAAATCTGAAAAAAAAAAGAAAGAAAAAGGAGAACTGATTTCACCTACACAATCTCTTACAATGAAAATCTAAAAGAGTGTCTTCATTAACATGATGTTACTATTTCAGGAAACAATTTTCCAGTAAGATATAATTGAAAACAACTTTATCTTAATAGAACACTACTAAACTTAACCTAATGAGAGTCAAACAGAGAGCATCAAATGACTGCTGACTCCTCGAGGCTCCAGGTATCTGATTTCTGACTCTGGAAGCTGTCCGTGTTCTCTAACAGGGCAGAGGGACTTTGCAGAAGTGAGTAAGTTACGGGTCTGGAGATGGGGAGATTGCCCTGGATTATCCGGGTGGGCCATAAATATAATTCCAAATGTCTTTCTGTAAGAGGGGGCCGAGGAAGATTTGACCACAGAAGAAAAAGGCGATATGGTAATGAGAGCAGGATGCTATGCTGCTGGCTGTGAAGACGAAGGAAGGGACCGTGACCAAGGAACGTGGGTGGCCCCTGGGAGCTGGAGGGGCAGGAAACTGCTTCTCGTCTAGCGTCTCTAGAAGGAACCGGCCCTGCTTACACCCTAACCTTAGCCTGGTGAAACCGACTTCAGATTTCTGACTTCCAGAACTGTAAGAGAATAAATTTGTGTTATTTTAAGCCTCTAAACTTTTGGTCATTTGTTGTAGTAACAACAGGAAACAACACATTCATATTGAGATCCTGTGTCCACCATTCCTAAAGTCTATGTTGCAAATGTGCCCAATCCCAATTAGCTTCCTACACCATCATCCAGAGATATGTGTATATCTGGAAGAGAAAAGAGCAATGAAAGAAAAATAATAACAAGGAAAACAGAAAAAATTCAATTCATGAAAGAATAACATTTTTAAATGAAAAGGGATCACCTCATATTAGAGAATATTAGTGAAGAAAATGAGATTGACATTTGAAACATAATGTGAAACATAATATTTAGATATTAATATTAAACATAATATTAGATATTAATTAAATATTAAATAAATAATTAACATTAATTAAATAAATATTAAGCATATTATTAGATATTAATATTAAACATAATATTTAGATATTAATATTAATATTTAGATATTAATATTAAAAGAAATAATAAAATTGGCCTCAGAATTCTCTTCTGCAAAATTAAATGTGAAATGTCATTTGATCAGCCTTTCTGGATTCCAGAGGAAAAAGTCTAGGACTCAAAAGTTTTAAACCCAGAAAATTATAATTTAAAAGAAAGGAGAAAGGAAAAATCTATACATCTTTTCCAAAACATAATACTCAAGAATGATTCCAACCAAATGGAAGCTGAATCAGTGTAAAAAAAGCCAGGGGAAGAAAAGAAGTAGTCCCACACCATTAGAGCTGTAATCCAAAAATAACAGTCAACACTTACTGAGTTTTCAATATATAACAAGAGTAGCGCTAAATAATTCCAGTTACCTCATGCTATGGTTTGAATGTCGAGTGCCCTCCAAAATTCCTGTTGAAATCCAGGTACCAAGCTGTGCTGTGGGGAGGGGGAGCCCCTGGGAGGCGACTAGGTCATGACGCCCCTGCCCTGTGAGTGGGACCAGGTGCTCTCACAAAACAGCTTGACAGAGGGGCTCCTCCCTTTGCCCTCTTGCCTTGTGCTACAAGAAAACACGGCATTGCTCCCCTACGGGGGACGCAGCATCCAAGTGCCATCTTGGAAGCAGAAACTAGACCCTCACCAGACAAGGAACAAGCTGGTGCCATGACCTTAGACTTCCAAGCCTCCAGGACTATGAGAAAATCAATTCTTGTTCTTTATAACAAGTTTATATATACCCAGTTTCAAGGTCTCAAGTATTTTGTTATAGCAGCACGAAATGGACTAAGACAGCTTATTTAACTTCAGGGATCAAATGATCACATATACAAACAAATGAGGTCGGTACTATCGCCACAGGTGAAGGAATTCAGACTTAAGAGAGGGTAATTTCTGTTGTTAGATTATGTGATCAGTAAGTAATGGAGCCCAGGTTCAAACCCAAATGTAATTCCAAAGCCCATGCTCATAATTGCTAGACTAGACTCCCATATGTGGCAGAAAAAGAGATGGGAATATTTAAAAAAATTGGTAGACAGTTAATATATGTTTAAGGTAATCAATTTGGCAAATGAGGACATCTGTGACATAAAAAGTTAAGAAAATCCATTTTTTACTTCATTGTCTACAAAGTGTTGTCAAATATTTTAATAGCTGTCGTAAGAGGAAATAGTTTGCCAAGTGCTCAGCTTGTCTTTTCCTATCTTTACGTGTAGGCATGGCATATTTGTTTCCAGTGGAGTCACACTTACATTTTATTTGGTAATCTGCCTTTTCTCTTCATAATATACCACTCTATATGATATTTCTTATAATCAATTGTGCTATTTTCTTATTTTTGAAGATAAATATCATGGAGCAGATTGAAAAATGCTACTCAACCCTCCTTATGAATGGCCTAATTAATACTATAATAATATGTCATTGCAAGCTTTTTATTTTCATCAATATATTATTTAAAAAGAACTAACATTTAAATCCAATGACCATATCTATGCCCCAAATAAAATAGCAAATAAATGTACTTTTCAAGTCATGATGTTCTAGAGATGAAGGAGGCACTGTAGTTATTTGTGTAGCTACTGTGCAATTTAAACAGCACTTTCATATTCTTCATCTAATTTGATGTCATCAACAAGGGTGTATCAGGCAAGCAGATGTTTCCGTTTCTATATTATATATGAAAAAGGTGACTCACTATTTATGCAAAGCCACTGGATTAATAATCGGCCGCCTAGAAAAAGGGTGTTCTGACTCTACACCAGTACTATGCAAGCATATCTCACCTGTCAGTTTTCTTTTTACTTCCCTAGTTATTATCCTCATATTTCAAAGATTAAGGTTCCTTTTTATTTGTTTAAGTCTTATTAAATGGTTAAAGGGTCTAATGTACATAAATTAACCTAGAGAGTATAAAACATACAATAACTTAAAAATTTTAAAGGGTTAAATGTGAAGCAAATTTATGTAATTAGGGTCTCAGGGACTGTTCATGCTCAAGGAACACATGCAGGCATGTGAATTTCACACCTAATATAGAGATTGTGCTGGCATTTAGTGTGTGAAGAATTGCATTTCATGGATTTATTAGGACAATTTCTGCAAAATGATCTTGCAGACCTTAGATAAATGGTGATTCTAAAACTTCAGCAACTTTCATCTAATTTGGTATTTTTAGAGAAGTTACTAATCAGCACTCTCAAAGCACAGTAATCTATTTCACAAATAGAAACAGACTCCTGTTGATTAAAAATTCTCTAGCTTTCAATAACAGAGATCAATGATATTGTTATCTAGAGAACTGTATGTTCTTGAGATGTTAATGAGAAAAAGAATGGTCCTTTTGCCTACCTTTTCTCCTTTTTGAATGCAGATAGATTACTATGGACAATATCACAAAGTTCTATTACGAACAGATTTTATCTTTGTAATGATGCTTGGTCCTGGCTGGTTTTATGTTTTTTTTTTTTCCTTTCCTTAGTTAATACTCACTGAAGCAAGGGTATATGATTTTAAAGTAAAGCCAGTTTTCAGCTAAATAAAATTTTCGCTAGGTAACCCATAAATAAGTTATTTAGTTATATAATAAAGAACTTGTACATTTTTATACTGAAGAAATTTAATACAAACAGAAGTTTTAGAATTTTGGAATTAATCTTATAGACATATGATTAATATGTATTATAGAGTTAGAGATAAAAGCCAGTTTGTTTAGGATAATTTTTAGCTTGAGCTGTTTTAAATAAGTGTCCTACATGGCATTTCTATTCTATTTGGTGAATGAGATACACAAATCTCAAAAAAAAAAAAAAAAAGAATTACTCTGAAGATAAAAAATGTGGCCTCATTATTATGAGTGGAAGGCATTTGATTATTAGAAATTTTCTTTCTTTATAAACATTAGTTGTACATCTAGCTATAATTAACCCAGAGGATAAAGGAAACAAAAGGAGCATATTTTATTTTCATTGGTTTTATATCAGCTTGCTGACAGGTTCCTACTTCTAACAGATCTCTTTCAACTATTCAAGGAAGAAAATAGTACCAGTTCTATGAAGTTTCCTCTAGGAAAGAGAAGATAATACTTTCTGACTCACTTTACAGAGCTAGATTATACTAATACAAAAGTCAAATCAAGATTCTAAGAAAAGAAAATTGCAGAACAGCAATCCTTATGAACGTAAATGCAAATGTGCCCAACATAATATATGAAAATCCAACGTAGATTAGATCCAGGAACAGGAAAACAAAACCAAAAAATATTAGCAGAAAAATAGGTATAATTCAAATAATTTATCTGTGGTTTAGTTAATAGCACTAAGCTTATGTTCATACCCTGGTTTTGTTAACTTCAGTATGGTTATGTAAAATGTATAAACATTAGGAAAATCTAGGGGAAAGTTAATTGTAACTCCAAATTACTCTTACAACATTTCTATAAGTCCAAAATTTCTCGAAATAAAAAGTTAAAAAATAGTTATTTTTAGCTGCCAATTTAGTCTCATAAAATCAGACATGGCAGACTTTTAAATCAAAAATTACTACATTGATTTAAATGTAGCTTCAAACAATATAGTCTGAAACAGGATTCTGCAAGAGTCACAGCCGGAGGACCAGGAGGTTCGAACGTGAGCGTGATCGTGGGCGCAGCAGGACACAGATGCCGTGGCTGCACCTCTGCGTGGAAGCCGAGAGCAGACCGGGCGCCTGTGCGGGAGACTCGGAGAACAGCTGTGTGAACGGAAGGGTGACAGTCACGGCCACGTGGGAACGTTCCACGTCACACGTCGTCACACTGCAGTGACCGAAAGCTTCACGGGGGACAACGGTTCTGTAATGAACCTGTGTCACGTCCCACTCTGGGGCAAGAAGGTTTTGTAGATCAAAATGGGAGGAGGGAAAAATAAGTTACATTGCCACAAAAGCTAAGTATTTATAAAATGAGTCCTGTCTGCCTGTCTACACCAGGGGAGGAAAACATTCTAGATTAAAAAATGTGAGTCAGTGTAGTGAACGTTAACCTGACGCCTTTGGTTACGACAGAGCATTTGACGACGCTTCGGAGTGTGCCGCGCCTATCCTAGCAACAATATTCTCATGTCTGATTCCAGATACATGATTTTTTCTGTGAATAATGTCTCAATATACAAGAATTAGGAAAGAAATGAAAGGAAATAAACCTAGATCATAAAACTGAACTCCCGCATCTTTCAGGAGAGAGGAACAAAACCTAAAATTTGAGCCGGACCAACCTGTTTTGTTGTTATTCTTGGCAGACAGGTTATATGTAATTCTGTGATTCTGAGAAGGGATATTATTTAGTGCTTATTTTCTTCTGCCAAACAATGAAAATACCATTTTCTAAAAACCATTTCCATCTCTGAAACATTCAGATTACTCCATGCAAAGATCACACATAAGGGAAAGATCAAGTCCATGAAGTCACAAAATTAGAAGTCATTGAGTATCTTTAAAGAAAACCAGGCACATCTACCCGCGGTCATCCTAGAACTGCAGGGAACGAGGTCCCAGAGAGTTTCTTCTGGCCATTACATTGTGATAGGCTCAGTTGTGACGGTGGTTACACAAAAAACTCCATTTCAAAACCAGTAATTCACCTGTCGCTGAGGGTTCGTGAGTCTAACCCTTTTCTGCTGTGCAGGGACTACTGAATTCGCTGTGAATATTTACTTTTCTCCATATCAGCTCCGATCTGAGCACACAGCGTCAGCACAGCAGGTGGGGACCGGTGCCCAGAGGTGCCTGTGCCCCCAGGTACCGACGCCCTGTCTTTCAGCATCTTGGTCTGTTTTCTTACTTACCCTTTAGAACAACGACATTTTGAGGCTGGCGCTAAATGCATGCCTAGAGGAATGTGTACACATACTCAGATCTCCAAAGAGCTGAACAATAACTCAGGGAGATTACTACTGTGGCGATGGCAACAACAAAAGAATAACCCATCGGTAAAATACAATACGATTGACATTTTTTAAAAACCATTACTAATACACAGCACTTAGAATGATGTGTCTGTGGGGTTTAAAGCATTTCTTTTTTTCATAACTCAAAAAATATTACGACAATGCTTTCAATTCTGGCTTACTTAAAAATAAAACAGGACAAACGTTTCAATTAAGAGATAGGATGATAAAATACATTAAGATAGCCTGTTGCTTTATGACAAACTGCCACAAAATCGAGATGGAAAGCTAATCGCAAATCACTGTCAGTGAGTTGATTCCCATTTTATCCATAATAGAAATACACAAAGCACATTATCTCGTGGACAAATTATTTTTATGTTTTGTATGTGATTAACCTGCCATACTCGGTTAATTTTTTTTCTGGTTTTCTTCTAGCATGATTACCAGCATGTCTGCAGGACGTAAATAAAAGTGTCATTGAGAAAGGACGGATTTGTGCGTATGCATTGTGACACCTGTGACGCTGGCGAGGACAACAGGCCCCGAGAAGCCATTTGCACTCCGCCCCATGACAAATACACGTCCACAGCAAAAGCAAAGTTGTACAATCGTCAGAGACAATTCAGAAGAAGCTGAGGCTGGGGGACAGACAGCATGAACTCTGAAATCCTTTTTTTTTTTTTTTTTTTTTAAATTCTTGTAATCCCTTCCTTTTTGGTGAATCAGGCTGAGCCACTCCTGATTACACAGAATTTCTGCCGACAGGAGAGGCGGAGGCGGGGGGTGGGTCTGCTGGGTGTTGTCTGGGTGTGGGTCTGGGTGGGGTCTGCTGGGTGTGGGTCTGGGTGTGGGTCTGGGTGGGGTCTGGGTGTGGGTCTGGATGTGGGTCTGCGAGGACCGGCTGCAGGGCGGCAGCTCAGCACGCAGTGGCCTCCCCAGGGCCGCCTCCCACTTCCCACCCACCGGATCACAGAAAGACGTGACTCATTCAAATATCTGTTACTCACATTGCTCAAGCATCATTTCTTAAGACTTTTATCTTGTGATTTCAGGAAAAAAGTATAGTTTTTAAAAGCTTATAATTTATGACAATCTGATGACTTTGTTTTCCTGTACTGTTTGTTAAATGGGCCGGTTAATTAAAAATAAATAAATAAATAAATAAATAGTCAGTTACCTTTCCTCTGTTCATGGGGAGTTTTAAAACTCCCAATGCTATTTAAGTTTGAAGCGGGTTCTAGGTTTAAACTAATACTTATTTAAATGAGCACAATATGTAGATTTTAAGAGTAGAGATATAATGTCAAAACAACTTTTCAGATAATTTTATAAGCATCTGGAAAAGTGACATCCCAGAGAAACCAACATATCTAGAGAAGTGTCCTAATTTTTACAAGACCTCTGATCTATATACTGAAATCACTTGGAAAAATGCGAGTGATTCTACAGATTTAAGCCTTATTATTGTTTTTGCTACTATGGGAAATGCTCTAAGAGCTTGTGAACCTGGGCAAACAGCTTTCTCAAAATCTCCTCATTGATGATTTTACCTCCCACTCCATCATTTTGCCCAATTTGAGAATGAAGATGGGCCCTATTCACCAATGTCACGAGAGTTTCGAGAAGGTAGAGGTTTTGACAATCATGTTTACTATAAATCTCCAGTACCTAAAAGTGGAATCAGGGACACCAGGCAGGAAGTCACTGCATAAAGTCAGCAGGTGATAACGTAAGGTATGAGAGAAAGAGATAGGGATAATGGCAAGTTTTTTATTTTTTACTTTTTTTTCTTTGCCTGAACTAGTAAGAGGATGGAGTTTCCACTCGCTGAGTTGACACTTAGTTATTTGAATCTGAGGTTCAGACACAGGTGCTGGGTTGAAATATAAATTCAAAAAGAGTCTGCATGCTAATTGTAATTAAAACCACGATACTGGATGCTATGACCAAAGGAGAGACCCTATGTAGGAAAGAGAGAAGTTTTAAGAATTCAGTGCTGGAATACTGCCGGCAAAGCAGACTGCCAAAGAATGCCCATGTGTACAGTAAGATGAGGAGAGAGAGCTGAGCGTGGGGCTCGGCCACAGGAAGGTCCCTGCTTACCTTCCTGAGAGCAGTCTCGGTGGGGCATTTGCAGGGGAACCCGCTGAGAGTGGATGCAGAGAGAATTGGAGCAGAGAAATTGGATATAACGAGAGCAGTTCACTTCTGAGCTTTGCCATAACAAAGAGAAGAGAAGCTGACAGTCATTGGTGAGGGAAGTGTGTCTATGTAATTTTTAGCGTGATAGAGACCTACTCACAAATAAAAATTAGGCTGAGTTTAAGAGGAAATATATTTTCACTCATGGAACTTCAGATGTGACTCAACTTTTTCCATAACATTTGAGCTACATTCATGCGTATATATTTTTTCCATCAATAATATTAGCAGATACAAACTGAACCTCCTCTCTAGAAGCAGTGCGTTGGGCTGGTGAAGACCAGGGACTTTGAATTAGGCAGAACTGGAGTCAACCTTCGGCACTGGTACTTAATAAAGCTGAATAATACTCACACTGTGGGTGCTTTCTATGTCCCAGGTACTCTTCTCAGTGCTTTATCTGCCAACTAATTCTCAAGAGACACTTACAAGATAGGTGCTATTATCATGCTCACTTAACAGGTAGGAAAATGGAGAAGCAGAAAGATGAAGCAAATTGTCCCCGATCCCATGGATCCTACCCAGTGAAGCTGGCTCTGAGCGTGCGTTTAGCCAGCACTCTGCATTGAAAGCAACCTGTGGTCCTTACAACGGGATTTTTAAAAATTAACAACATGCATAAGTATCACTTTGAGGAAAAAGTTACTATGTTTCGTTTTCCCAGTCCAATACCTACGAGTTCTACAGAAGCTTCAGTAAAACTTGAAACCATAAACCAGCATGATTCATAACTTTTGTTGAATCAAAGTGTGTAAAGTTCAGACAATGTAGTCTTGTGATAGTGAAAAGCAATCTAAAGTATGAATAACCTTTTAATAGTATTTATTCAGTAAGTCATATTGCAGATAAACAATCAAAGTCAGATTTCTTGGATGGAAGTTTTTCTCCCAGGAATTCCTTGCTGTAGGATAGCAGCCTGCTCGGCAAACAACCCGGCCTTACCAACAGCCTCTGCTCCCACGGGAAGCATCTCCAGCCGCAGTCACTCCTAGGTCATACGCCCCAAGTTTCTCTCTGATTTACGGAGTGCTTAGCCCACTGCTAAGAATCAATGCGTGTATTCCTCTTTAGCTGGGCTAAGATGCTGGAAGTTTCCTTGCCCGTGGTAGACACTGCCTACCCTCCCTGTGCCTGACTTTAGTGCTCTTGAGCCATTTGGGGGCAAACTCATAAATACAAGTATCCTTGTATAGATACTGTTGCTAATTTTCTTTTACTTCGATTCACAAAGAACCTACTCTGCCTTATAACATGAAGCCATAAATTATGTAGAATCATCACCCCTAGGCATTTCTCTCTCTTTCTCTGGCCAAAATGGTTTTGGAGTTAGACAGGAACCTATTATTGTATTTGCCTCTTTCTGGCCTTTTGCCCCTTGGAAAAGTATTTAACTTCTCTGAAACTCAGTATTTTTACCTGGAAAATGGGGATGATAACGCTGTCTTTGAATGATGTTAAGACTAAAAATAATATATGTAAAACCACTTAGTAGAATATCTAGTACCTCCAAGAAGGACTTCAAAACTTTTGCATGTTAAATAGTATTCTTATAAAGCAGTTTTCTGTGAGTGTTCAATTAGACGGGGTATGCAAAGCCCCTGATGTATGTTAGACAGGAAATTATAATAATAATTTCCCTACTTTATATGTAATATATAATGCTATTTCAGTATGAAATGTGATATCAATATGTTATATCGCTTTTATTAATACTGCTATGATTAACCTTTGTCAGCCAATAAATACGGTAGAAATAGGAAAAGGTGTCAAAAGGAGAGAATAGGGGATAGGATTAAAGTTAACTTAGGGGCCAAAGGGAAGGGCATCATCACAGAAATGAATCTGTCATAAATTAAATGCTGCTATACAAAATAGGGGGGATCAATTGATAGCAAAACAACAAATCAGTCAACAATTTCACAAGAATTGGGCAATATATTCTGAAAAGGTGGTATATTTTAGCAGGATAGAATGTGAGTGTTAGAGACCCAGGGATCCCTGGGTTTGGATCCTGGAGTGGGCAAATGTTTTATCACTGTGTAACGCACTTCCCTCCATTCAAACAGGGATGTTACACCAGTGTCTTCCTGAAACACGATTTAAATCTGACTAATTAATGAATCAAAACACTTTCAGGCCTGCAGTAATCACCTAATTAGATCTGGCTTTCAATAGGTGGTCTTACAATCAAGCGCATAAATAAAATACACCTGTTGCACCAAAGGTAAGTTTACTTTCTTAATGTAAAAACACACTGAAACCACCTTAGTCACTGAGGGCCGACTAACTCCATAAGTCTAGACAGTAATTTTTAAAACACTACGTATGCCTATTTCATGTAGAAATGTAACTACTTTTCTATGATGCTTGCCTCTTGCTTGATGTATATTTAAATTTGCTATATTTTGTAACTGACAGTAATGGACCACCTCAGTGGCTTTCGAAAATAGTAACCCATTTATACCAAGTGTATAAGTTCAAATATCACATGTACTGAATCAGAACTGCTGGGTAGAGGATCTGAGTCTATTTTTAATAAGCAACCCAGTCAATATTTATCCACGTCAAGAAATGAGAACTTTCTTGCCTACAGAAGAGCTTGCCTTTCGCTCGAGGACACCAGACAGAAGCAAAGACCATGAGGTAGTGATATTGGCCCCAATATTGTCTTCTTGACACCAAATGCTAAGCCCTTGGGCCATATAACTTAAGATAGAAAATTGTTTTAAAATATAATGACATTGATTATATAAAACCATTTTGCCATCTGTACTTGCTGTGATTATACATAAAATGTAACATTTGTCTCTAATAAAACTGAAAAAAATATGCTTAAAATGAATTTTTAGTTATGCTCAAATCCAACTCTTTAATCTCCAATTTTCTTCATCTTCTCTAGGAGCATAGCAAATCTTTGCATGTCCTTAAAATCTTGTTATGATAATTTTTCATAATCCCTGAAATATAATTTAAATATTCCCTAAATGTTTCATTTGAAAAATTGATATATAAATATTAATATGAGACTATATAGTGCACAGAATATAATGGTAATATGCAAATAATCGTACTTGAATGAATAGAAAGGGATAAACAATAGGCCTTTTCAAATTAAGTCATTTGCCATACTGGCCTAAAGTATCCGATACATTGTATTTCTCTGTAGTGGAATATAACTGCCTCACAATTAATATAATGGTGATGGTAACTTTCAAATGCAACTATGTAGTCAGAGAACTCGACGGCTATGGTGGACCACTAGGGTGGCTGCACTGAAATGGTCAGACAAGGAAAAAACTGAAATGACTGCATTGCCATATACAGCATGTCAGCAGACAATTATTCAAAAATAAACAATTTTCTGAAGAAAGCATGGACTAAAAAATTAATGACAAAAACTATTTTAATTTCTTATAAAGAGAAATAAATATAGAGACAAAAATTTTGTTATGACTTCAGTTAGATTTCTGAATCAGGTTACTTAATATAAAAATAGGAGTAACTAACTTGCCTCTATGGGATACTATATTGCTTCAAAATGAACATAGATTTGAGATTTAATAATAATATATAATAACTTAATGTAATAGTTACATTGAATTTTAGGCATCATAAATGTAATGAAAACAAAACACCATTATTTCCTGTTGAAAATGTCAAGTAAGGCAAACGAAACTTTATAAATAAGGATAAAATCTCAAAAGACTGGAAAGTTTTATGAAAATAACCATGATACTTACATAGTCCCCACAAAACATTTTGATGATAATGGGTAACTTGAGAGTAGATCAAAATATCTCAGTAAGTGATCAATTGCATAGACTTGTTTCGCTGTGAAGCCAGAACAAACTGAGGTTGACTGTTCAATCAAATTTAAATAATGTTCTCTGTCTCTCAGGCAAGAAAATGTAAAAGCAATTCTGGGTGCAGCATGACTCGAGATACAGTATTTATGCTCAGCTATCAGTCATCGGTGAGTAGGCAGCCTTACTGCACAAAATCAATAGAGCCATTAACCCAACCCCTGGTTGTGTGTTGATTTAGGACACATAAATTAGCCAACTAATGAAAGAAGTGTAATCTTCTGAAAAACCTGATGACTTAGGAAAGGTAAGTTGATAAGCCACAAAGTTAATGATTTATATTCTGCTTAATTGTTGTTAACATCCAGACACTTTCAGGTGCTCCAGCCCTTACTTCGTATTTTGAATTGCGAGGTTCTATGTGCATCTGCACCACTTTATAAATACTCTGAATGCTGTTTAATATGCTCTTATGTGAAAAAGTAACATATTTAGGACAGAATTCACTCCTCAGAAATAAAACTGTCTGGAGAAATACATTCACCATTATTTTTGGCACTTAATTTTCACATATATATTATTTTAATATTTAACTTTATTGCATTTTAAGGAAACAAATTTTAGAAAAACCTTCGAAGTCTAATATAGTGTTAGGAACTATCTATCCTTATAAGTTTCCTACATCATTCCAAAAATAACAAATAAATGTGTATTATGTCATTTCACTAGTTGCTATTGAGTGAACAGAATAGTGTTCATTTAGATTATAAAAGTTTTAAAAGATCTTGAAGAATTAGGAATAAATAATTTTTGGTTGTAAGAACAGAGTATTACAAGATAAGTGTCAACTGAATGGCTTCCACAGCTCTAGAACTACTTTACCCAAATAAACTTGATGTTAAAATATGAGTAAAAGTCATGAAGCAGAATGTCTTAATGATATATATATATACATATATATAAAATGAGCAGAAAAATATCTAAATTTCTCACCATTCAATTCATAATATAATCTGATTAACTTAATAATATACTTGGTCCTGTGAAACATGTATAGAAGCATGCTGCCTGGCTCAAAGATGCTACAATCCGTAAGTCTTACCATGTATTAAGACACGTGTATGTGTCTGTATTTCTAAGTGTCTGAATCAGACTCTTGTGTTTTCTTTGTGCATATTTAGACAGTAGAGAGCAATTATAAAATAATAGTTACCTTATGAAATATATAGGATTCAGAATTAGAAACAAAAAAAAATGAGTTTTCAACTAAAATTATCTATTTATGATTATTTAAATAAAAAAGTTATGGAACTTATGGCTTTCATTATAGATGAAATGTGCCAGTGTGAAATAAAACTTGTCAAAATATCTGAGGCCAAAATATTTTCCCTATTCTTAGATAATTCAGAGAAAACAGATTTGATATTTCCTAATTTCCTCCCAGACAATAGTTGCTCAATTTATATTTTTATTCATCATTGTTTAGTCATTTAGCTTCTAATAACACATCTCCAATTCAAAGTATGATGTCTGGTGTTTGCTTTATAATACTCCACACACACACACACAAAAAGGTGCATGACACAGTGTGACAAAATCCTAAAACTAATGGGGAGATGGCAGTTAATTAGATAATTCTGTTTCTGTGTGCATTTGAAAACTTATCGATGGGGTATAATTTTTATGTGTGACAGCAAATATCCGGTGTGTGATAATCAGTTCTGACAATACTTGTCTTTTTTTTACTCTCTTGAATGCCTATTTTACATTTTATCAAACTTCAAACCCCTCTACTCTTCTACCCTTCTAGTCGCCAGCTGCCCTCTTTCCTGTTGTCTCATTGAGGACACGTCCATTAATACAAACGACGGGAATTTTTCATCCTTCTGCAACGGACACCTGTGTCCTCACACTCTCCCCCCCACCCCCGCCCCTCGTAACAACGCGCATGGCTCCTAACTCAGGCCTTTCCCGTCTATACCCAAGCACTGGACTCACGTCTTCCTCTCACCCAAGGATTTCAATGCCAAAATTGTCCCATTTCTAGGCAACATCATCCATTTCTTCCCTTATTACTCCAGTAGCTTAGAATCATGTTATATTGTCTCTCGTTTTAAAAAGCAAGTAACCAACCAACCAGAAACAGACCCCCCTGACTCCACATTCTTCACCTGCTACAACCTCGTTTTTCGCTTTCTTTTCGTAGGGAAACAGTTATCTCTGCCCCTCCCTTCACTTGGACTATTCTGGCTTCCCCCCACTTCAGTCAAGGTTTTGCCCACAACACGGAAACCGCCTGGTCGTGAATGACGGTCGCTTTGCAAATTAGTGGCTTATTTACTCTGTGTTCTCATCGTGACACAGCTGCCTTGTCCCGAACACGCCTTCTCCTGGACTCCCCTCCCCCGGTTCTGCTCGGACTTCAGGGGCTGTATTTTCTCAGTCACCTCCACTGTAAATTTTACTTACATGACTATCTCTGCCTTATTCTCTCTTCTGGTTCATCTTTTTACTAATAGAAATTACACTTTTCTTTATATTTTTAGTGTATCTCTAACACTAGAATAAGCTCTATAAATAGAAAAATTTTTAGTCTTGTTCACTACCACCATTACAGTACATCAAGTAGTGTATAAAATATAAAAAATATTAAAAAAAGCATCCAACAAATGTTTTTTGAATTAATAAATTTGGTTTTCTAAGAATGTGGAGCTGAGGGCAAGACCACCAACCATGTGGTGACGTTCTCTACATTTCTCCCACCCTCTGTCGCGGCACACAGAGCTTCCGCGAGCTTGAGAACCAAGGTTATGTGTCACCAGATCTATGTACTACTTCTCTGAATTTCTTCTCCCAGAACTTTAAAAATATTAGTATTGGTTACCCTAGCCAGCAATATTTACACCCTCATTCTTTGTATACGTCAAGATTCTTTCTAAAGCAAAATAGCAAAAATTATCTTTCCTGAACTGTATTGCTTATCATTTATAATAATAGGTTTTTATTGCATATACCACACTTGTTTTACTGAAAATGCAACTACTTTTTTGACGGATTGTTAAAGAGAATTGATGTTGAAATTTAAAGCAATTTGTCAGGTAAATCTATATACAATACACTGTACATACCCATGTTTTAGGTAAATGAACAAAATATGATTTCAAAAATTATGTTTATTTCTGCACTTTGTACATATTCTGATATTCTAAAGTCCGTTTAAGATTCACTGGAATTGGAAATTGGTGCTGACCCTTCTCATTTTATAGCAATAGAAGTTATGAATAAAAATTACCCAATTTTAATTATTTTTCAAATTATATTTCCTAATCCTTGTAGAATAAATTTAATTAAAAGTCAAAGAAAAGAGTAACTTAATATAAAATTATGTTCATCACTTTGAAAATTAAATTCTAGTATATAAGTCATATATGTTAATTTGAAACAAAGTTTACATTCCTAGAATAATAATTTTCATACAACCCACAGAGATTAGAAGTCAGAGGATCATTATCATTAAAGAAAAAAAAAGTGCTGCTAAATTGGTCTCATCTGAATAGATAATAAGAAAATTAAACTCAAAGTATATTTAAAAACAGTATCAAATGTCTCTGAATCATATATACCTTTTGGTTCATAAATACTTCCTTTTTGTTTTGAAATAAACTATTTATGTTCAACATGATTGACCTGTAACAGGGAAGAGTATGTTCTTATGGAACAAATGTGGCCGTAAGTAGAAGCTTAAACTTGATTGAATTCTTCTTAGAATCAGTAAAACAAAGTCTATATCACAATATGAAAATACTCTGTTTTTAACATGCTACTCTTATCCGTTGAAATAAGATATACATTTTTATTAAAATACTGGATTTCGTTATGATGTGTGACTATAAAATAATAAAAATATTTAAATATATACGCAAGCACTGTATTGTCCTTGACTCTGAAAGACTGTACTTACACTACTGTCATGAAGTCACTGTTCCAATGACAGAAGATAATATTTTTAAGCACTGAATGTGCCAGTTCTGTCCTAAATATTTTAAATGTGTGAGCTTGTTCCTCAAAACAACTTTGGCACCATTACTGCTCCCTGAGACAGATGGAGATGCACAAATTGAAAACTCGATCCAGGTAATTGAAGGGACTCGGGAGACTCTGAGAGCATCCCGTGCAACCTTGGCAAGGGCGAAGGCCACGGCGGGCGCCCGGCTCTGCTCACCAAAGTCCCTCCCGCCCACACAGGCCGTGCTCCCCTCCACACTGAGCCTTCGCTTGCGCAACGGACTTTGTTTCGGGAGAGCTTCCTAAAAGTTCCCGGTGGGATCTTTTCTGTCCTTCTTGTCATGCAGCCGAGCCAGGCAGACTAACCGGTGATGGCAGTGTGACTGTGTTATTTGGGATTTATTTTGGTCATGTTGCATTTTGATACCTGAGTCCAATTCCATAACAAATTTATTATAAGAATATAGAGCCCCACACGGGGGTTTCTTTATTTTCCAGGGTCTCAGGCCCATTTTCTGGACCATATTGCAACTCTGTTGGCTTCGGCCTAAGAACTGGAAAACGTCACTTGTGCTGTTGTCTAGTTGCTCTGACGCAGCAAGGAGCATGGCTGCTTCTGCCCAGTGAGTGGATTTATGGGTCACCTTCTCAGTTAACATCATTAGCGCTGTGACAGTAGGCTGCATGTAGACTGAACTCGCTGGGTGGGGCTCCCACCCTCAGGGCCCATCTGAACAGCTGCGGCTTGCCCGGCACCCTTTGGGAACATGCCATAGGAGGGGACTTTGCTTATGTCCTTACGCAATTCCCCTGGAGTTTACTGGACATTTTCATTTAATAAGGAAACCCTCCTCCTCATTTCCTTCCGTGTGGGAATAAAGATAGGGCTCAACACGGGACGATGGGTACCTCTTGTCTCCGAATAAGTTTTTGTCCTTTTTCAAAAGAAACAATCTCAATTAAAGCCTCAACAACAATAATAAGCCAAGAATCGTTTTCAAGTCGTGCTTTTCTTAAGTTGTGATAGGTTACTTTCCAGTTCAAAATACCAGTAGTCACCACCGGGTGTCAGCCAAGGGCTTTTGCAGACGTCCAGTCCTCACGGCTGCTTTTACCCCATCAAACCACTGGAGCTGGGGGGCTTACAGGGACCATGAGAGTGGCAGGGTCACAACGGGCTTGACTGTGCCATGGTTCTCTGAAACTCTAAAAAGGGGAAAAAAAAAAAAAAAAGAAAAAGAAACCCAACAAACTGCCATTGCTCAAACACCACTCAAATTCAGGTTTTTTCCCTTGGTAATTTTGTGAACAGGGGCTCATACATTCCTCAGGTGCTGTACGAGGATACTCTAGACCAAACAACCTAATCCAGCTCCGTGTTGCTTGCTTTGATTTTGGAGTTTGCAGAAAAAATAATTTATTTTTGGTTGTCTGAGGGATGCCCTAGTTGCCTCTGTTCAGATGATGCAGAGGAATTTCAATATTTTTCTGAGCTCTGTACCCTACTTGAGTTAATCAGCCGCCCTCCAGGTTCGTATGATTAACAGCATTTATAATTCAGTTTTAGCTTAGTGTTCACAGTGATATATAAACACTGTATCATTAATATAACAAATAACAGTACTTTCCAATTGCATCAAGTCTAATTCTCGTCTCGTCAGGTGCAGCAGTAAATGTGCACAGAGAATTTAAATGTCTTTGTGAGAGCACAGTAAATGTGTATTTTTCCATCTGTGTCCCCTGAATGCAAATTGGCTTTAAGTTTCTTCCTAAGTGGAAATGGAAAAGGAAGCACGAGGCAAATTGGTCACGGAACGACAGTCTCCTTGGCCCGCTGCGCGGCTTGAATCCTCAACACAATATCGTGCCTGACTCCTGGCCTGGGGGTTATTACTTATTATTATTTTTATAATCTACAGAGAATCTCTAGGATTCATCAGTTTTTCTCGCAGGCCATTAAACAAGGAATTTGCAGGTATTAATATACCTGGATCTAAAAGATCTTTAATTAAAATCAGAATTTCTTTATGCACCTCAGGTATCCGACCCTAGCATATCCTAATTGTTTTAAATTGGCCACCTGAGTGGGCGTAGATGACTCTAAAGTCTCCCATCTACCGCGCTCCGTTGACGGGAGGTGAGAATGGACCTGCAGGACAACCTTTCCTGACAGCCCGGGCGAGGTCAGAGGCCTCGGCTGGAACACCAGGTCGGTGCTGGTCCCACATTCTGGGGGTGACACCAGACCACAGGGACCTCTGGGTAACAGATTCCTGCACTGCAGACACACTGTCACCTGCTCTCGTTCTCAGCGGTCACCATATCGCCCCGACTCAGTTCCCTCGCCTGTTAATTTTTCATTGTCAGGCTTTGTATGACATGACACGGATGCCACCCTCAGGCCATCCTGCTCACACCATCACGACACCGAGGGTCGAGCCAAAGGCCCCAGCCCGCTCCTCTGCTGGACAGCCTTAATGGGCATCGACTCTGAGGGGATTATAAAGCTCTTTTTGTACTGAATCATGTTTTTAAAAAAGTCATTAAGACTCGGGTGCAGTGAGCCAATCTGTCAGAGTTCCTTTTCAGTTAGGAGGACCAGGCTGCAGGGGGACCCGAATCTCCAGGCTGTGATTCATGCAGCTTCAGTAGCTGCGCACCTACCTCCTCCTCATCAGTGTTATTTTTATTGAACCTTCTGACACATTGGTTTAACTTCTCTGAGCTTTTTTCCACCCCTTTTATTTGTATGTTCTTTTCTTTTGAATAATCCTAACCATTTTCTCAGCCTTAACCCCCACTTGCGGCAGCCGGGCAAGGAGTCTCCCATAATTTCCTCCATTTCATCTTGTCCCTGCGACGATAAAGCCACAGAAGGAGGCCAAGCAGGCGGAGCCCCTCGTTTGCACAGAGCAACCACATATGGACCAGAAATATTGAATTAGGAGAATCATTAGAAGTAATAAAAGTTATTACTTATGGTCTCAACATTTCAGCAACAGGAATATTATGTTTAAAATCAACGGGTGCATTTGGACGGACAATTTCCCTTTTCAAAATTTGTGTTATTTACCTTTGACTTTAGACCAGGCGGCAGGTTGTGCGTGTGCCCCTCTATCCACATTTCTGCCACAGCTACGGCCCCCGCGGGTCCCGGGGAGGCACCGAGGTGCGGGCGCATCTGCAGTGCGGACCCGGGACCCAGGGACCCAGGACACAGGGACACAGGGACCCGGGGCACAGGGACACAGGGACACAGCGCTGGGATCCCCCGCGCAGCGCGGGCTTGGGGGCTCAGAGGGAACCTGTGGTCCCCTGCGAGGAGCCCTGGCCATGTAACCGCATATCCTCGCGTCTGTGTGGTCTCTGCTTCCCTCCCGCGTGGTGGGTGCAAACACTGATTCTCGCTCACACGGGCCAGGTTTCGGTTGAAACAGGGATCCTCCCGACAGCCTTCGGCGTGACCGTCCGAGTCACGCGCCCTCATCTGCGGCCCTGGAAGCCGCCGGGCTTTGCTCTTTCAACCTCGCCAGCACAGGACGCGACCCTGCCGGCGACCTCCGCTGGGTCTGAGCGCCCTCGCAACCCACCTGGCGGCGCGGTCCCCACGCAGGAGTCTCCGTCTCCAGCAGCCCCGACGGGCGTTTCTCGCCGCAGAGGCTGCGACCGGCGTTTGCGCCGCGTCCCATCAGGACTGGCCTCATTTTCAGTTTCCCCAGGGGCTTCGCCGCTACCGAAACCGCGGAGCAAACTAGGCCAGCTGCACACACTACAAGAGACGCGACACCCGAAAGGATCCACAAGGTTCCGCGAGGCGCGCACGTGGACGGTGTCACTACAGTGGTAGCGAGTGGGACGGCACAGAGGGCGGGAGGGTCTCGGGTCCAGCCCCTCAAAGCCGTTCTCACGCCCACGTGGCACCACCGAGGTCTGTGTGGTAAGTACCGTGTGGGGAGATCTTCCTAAACATCCCCGTAGGGTCTTCTATGCCTCTGATCACTTCCTCAGGGAAGGCTGTCTCGCCGGAAATACCAGGCGTCAGCCATGAATAATTTCACCAGTCTGGGGCCATCAAGGAAGCTTTGAACTTTAAATAGCACATTATGAATTATTAGTTGGAATACCGCCTTCCTCTCTCCTGACCAAGAGTCAGTTCCAGACTTTCAGTTATCCCTGGAGATAAATAAAGAGGTGTCTCATTCCAGCCAGAACATACAGGCACATACATTGTTATATTGCACTTCACTGCGTGTTGCAGATATTGTATTTCATAAAAATTGAAGATTTGTGGCAACCATGTGTGGAGCAAAGCTGTGGGCACCATTTTCCCAATAGCATGTGCTCACTTCGCGTCTCTGTCACATTTTGCTAATTCTAGCAATATTTCAAACTTTAAATTATTGTTATTATTATATGTTTTATGGTGATCTGTGATCAGTGATCGTTGATGTTACTAGTGTGATTGGTTTGGGTGCCGTGAGCCACACCCGTGTGAGACGGCAAACTCGCTCTGTGACAGCTGTGTGTGTTCTGACTGCTTCACGGCTGCTGTCCCCATCTCTTCCCTCTCCTCAGGCCTCCCTATTCCTGGAGACACAACAATATTAAAATTAGGACACGTACAACCCTACAATGAATGACCTCCAAGTGTTCAAGTGAAAAGAAGAGTTTCATGTCTCCCCCTTTTAAACAAAAGCTAGAAATGATTGAGCTTAGTGAGGAAGCCACGTCCAAACCCAAGGCAGGCAGAAAGCTGGGCCTCTTGGGCCAAGCAGTTAGCCAAGCTTTGAATGCAAAGGAAAAGTTCTTGAAGGACTAAGAGTACTAACTACTCCAGTGAAGACACTAATGATAAGACAGTGAAACCGCCTATTGCTGATATAGAGAGAGTTTTAGTGGTCTGGATAGAAGATCAAACCAGCCACAGCATTTCATCAAAGTCTAATCCAGGGTCTCTCTCAGCCTTCACAGAATTTAGGAAGCTACAGAAGAAGAGGCTGAAGCTAGCAGAGGTTGTTCATGATGATTAGGGAAAGAAGCTGTCCCCATAACATGAAAGCACAAAGTGAAGCAACAAGTGCTGATATAGAGGCTGCAACAAGTTATCTAGAAGGTTTAGGTAAGATAATTGATGAAGGTGGCTACACTAAACAGCAGATTGTCAATGTAGACAAAACAGCCTTCTGTTGGAAGAAGATGCCATTTAAGACTTTCACAGCTAGAGAGGGTAAGGCAATGCCTGGCTTCAAAGCTTCAAAGGACAGGCTGACTGGACGACAGCCCCTCTGTTTACAGCACGGTTTACTGAATATTTTAAGCCTATTGTT
This sequence comes from Eulemur rufifrons, assembly GCF_041146395.1. Classification (NCBI taxonomy): domain Eukaryota; kingdom Metazoa; phylum Chordata; class Mammalia; order Primates; family Lemuridae; genus Eulemur; species Eulemur rufifrons. The sequence goes on along the minus strand of NC_091000.1, from coordinate 1,810,833 downwards.
GAGACCTGCTGCTCAGGAAAAAAAAAAAAAAGATTCCTTTCAAAATATTACTGATAGTTAACAATGCACCCGGGCACCCAGCAGTTCTGGTGGAGATGTACCAGGAGATGCATGTTGACTTGATGGCCACCAACACAATGTGCCAGCCCAAGGACCAGGGGTCATTTTGACTGTCAAGTCTCATTATTTAAGAAATAGATTTCATAAGGCTGTAGCTACCATACATAGTTGTTCCTCTGACAGATCTGGGCAAAGTAAATTGAAAACTTTCCGGGAAGAACTCACTGTTCTAGATGTGACTAAGAACATTCGTGATTCATGGGAGGAGATCAAAATATCCGCATTAATAGGGGTCTGTGAGAAGTTGATTCCAACCCTCATGCATGACCCTGATGGGTTCAGGCCTTCAGTGGAGGAAGTCACTGCAGGTGTTGTGGAAATAGCGAGAGGATGTGAATTAGAGGTGGAATCTGAAGATGTGACTAAATTGCTGCAATCTCACGATCAAACTTCAACAGATGAGGAGTTGCTTCTAATGGATGAGCAAAGAAATTGGTTTCTTGAGATGGAACCCAGTCCTGGGGAAGTTCGTGAAAATTGTTGAAATGATGACAAAGGATTTAGAATATTCTATAAACTTACTTGCTAGAGCAGTGGCAGGGTTTGTGACAATCTACTCTAATTTTTAAAGAAGCTCTACGATGGGCAAAATGCTATCTAACAGAATCACATGCTAAGAAAAATCTTTCATGAAAGGAAGAGTCAAGCGACGTAGCAAACTCCATTGTTGCCTTATGTTAAGAAGCAGCCACAGCCACCCCCACCTTTAGCAACCGTCGCCCCGGTCAGTCGGCACCGCCAACATGGCAGGACCCTCCGCCAGCAAAAAGATTACAACTAGCTGAAGGCTCAGACGATTGTTAGCATTTTCAGAGATGATTTTAATTAAGGTATGCACATTGTTCTTTTAGACATAATGCTATTGCACACTTAATAGACTATAGTATAGTGTAAACACTACTTTTATATGCCCTTGGAAACCAAAAAATTTGTATGACCCAATTTCGTGCGACGTTTACTTTTTTGCAGTGATCTGGAAGCAAACCCGCAGTATCTCTGAGGTCGCCTGCAACTGTATTTCAAGCATGCGAAAGCACAGAAGGCCTGGCCGAAATGCACACAGTTAACAGGTAGTAGAGTAGGGGTTTGAATCCGAACATTCTGGCTCTGGACCTGATCGCAGGTCCTTGTTAACATTTCTGGAGTATTTGTTATTGTCATTAGAGTAATTTAGAGTCTTATAAGACAAAGTCACTAAACTGACAGGTACCGGTGAGCAAGAACCGCAGCCTCCCTACACACTAAACTCCTAGGACCGTGCCTGGCCTGGCCTAGGGGATTGATGTTTATTAAATGAAATGAAACTGAAGTTCTTACTTTATAATCCCACTTCATGTTTATGTATCATGTATTCCAAAACAAGATCTCTAGTCTGGTTTAGCTAATCATCAATAAAGAAAAGTGGCACACAAATAATTAGACTTTGGGGCCAGTTCCAGTCCCAACATTCATTTGAGTCACGAAATAATTGAACTGGCTGATTCCTTTTGAAAAAATGAAGCTAGTCAGTGCAGAGTCCTATAGGCTCTCTTCACTGCACAAGCACCCAGGGATACGAAGATTTTGCTACTTTGAGTTACAGAATCCATTATGCCAGAGTTTCGCACACAGAAAAAAATGATGTTTTGATACAAGCATGCAAGGTGTAGTAATCAAATCACAGTACTATATAATATACATTTGTAGTGTCATTTATACTGTCACACCACATAAATCTGTTGAAAGAGAGATACTAGTAAGATAAGATGTCTCTTTTTGCCTGTAGGCTCCCCAGCATGTGTCTGAAGCTGTCCTTGTTCCTTCGCCCTGGGGAGGTGGGCAAGGACAGAGCCCCGATTGGGAACAGCAATAACCGCACACTCAGCCCTACAGGGATGGCAGGGAACGCCTCTTTTTCCCTTTATGACAACAAATTCAACATCTTGCTGGGAAAGATTTTCCTTGATCTGTGATTCTAGTAGAAAATATTTGCTTTGGTCAACACACAGATTTGTGATGGTAAAAACATGTGTTGATTTATGGTTAAATGTTATGCTGCTGAATGGAGAAGATGAAAGGCCAATTGTCTCATCAGGCCGGGAGGGTAGGGGAGCCTCTCCCGGGACCACCTACAGGCACGCTCCTGGTGTCTACCACTGAGTTACAACGGACATAGTGTTACAAAGGGCAAATATATATGTGAAAACAATAATTAGCGTGTTACATACCAAATGTATTTTAAGCCATATATAAACAGAGCTATAGATTTAAGGTCAGCTAATCCTCATATGACCCCAGAGATGAGCATTATTATTTCTTCCATTTCACAGAGGAGGAAACTAAGGCACCAAGAAATTGCTCAAGATCAACAGGTTAATGACAAAACAGGAATCTGAGTCTGGGTAGTTTATTTGCAGTCTATTTTCTGAACTTCTGTAGTCCATTCACTGTACTTCTCTCATGGAATTGTTACTATTACTGTTACTCATTATTATTCATGGCACAGAGCTGTGGAAAAATAGTATTGATAAAATATTAAATTACTCCATATAAGTGAATTATCACAAGAGTATTAGTGGGTTTTCACATCTTATACAGACTCTGAAACATGTCATGGCAATTCCAAGTTTCCATGAACTCAGAGCAGGAGAGACGCAGGAAGATGTGGGGTCTCGCAAAGCTCCCTCTGGTGTGTGCTGTTGCTTACCTTGGCACCAGAGTTGCGGGTTAACCCAGCACAGAGCGTAGTGCAGCTACTTGCTCCCTGCAGTAGGTGACTTGGAACTATCACCTGTGGCTGCTCACAGGGTGCAGTACATCAGCAGGAGCAAGCAGCTGCCTGGATTCAAAAGAAAAGTGGGTTAGACAATTCAAGTCTCCCAGTAAAGAAGACCTATTATCTCTTTCAATTTCAGGAACATTTTCTTTTTAAGTAAAGCTTTGCTATTACTTCTTAATTTTCTACTTCAGTTTGTATGTAGGTATAGTCTTGTGACTAACCTCAAGTTTGTTTAAATTGTTAAAACAAATTTGGTGTGTTTGGTGTCTTCTATTCCTCAATAAAATCATTATTTTCTCTTATTATTTTTATATTTTTGTATGTATTTTTATATATATTATTTTGTATGAGATATAAATGCATGATCGTAATCATTATTAATCACTATAATTTGATAAAGTTTTTGAGGCCATACCAATTATAATGTGGGTTTATCTTAGTGCAATGTCCTCTTGCACTTTTAAAACAAAGCCCCTGATGTAAAGACACTGTTATTTTAAAGTGAGTATAAAGCACCATGCTGTAGCTTTATTATTCTGATATATGATCAAGTCTTTTTCCCTAATAATTTCTAGCTTTAACGGAAGCCAATTTCATAACAGAATATAGAAAATGTACAACAAAGCAAAAGCAACAGTAAGATATTTATTTCTAGCCCATTGTACATTTAAATTTATTTAAAAGATGCATTATCATTTTGAGGTAAGTCCCGTCTGTGCCTATTTTGTTAAGTGACAAACCCACAGCCAACATCATACTGAGCAGGGAATAATTGAAAGCATTCCCGCTTAGAACTGGAACCAGACAAGGTTGCCCTCTATCGCCACTTCTATTCAACACAGTGCTGGAAGTCCCAGCCAGAGTAATCAGACAAGAGAAGCAAATCAAGGGTATCCAAATGGGGGCAGAAGAGGTCAAACTATCGCTCTTTGCTGACCATATGATCTTATATCTAGAAAACCCCAAAGATTCTGCCATGAGACTACTAGAATTGATAAACAAATTCAGCAAAGTCTCAGGTTACAAAATCAATGTACAAAAATCAGTAGCATTCCTATATGTTAATAACAGTCAAACTGAGAACCAAATCAAAGACTCAATACTCTTCACAATAGCAACAAAGACAATAAAGTACCTAAGAATATATTTAACTAAGGAGGTGAAAGACCTCTACAGGGAGAACTATGAAACACCGAGGAAGGAAATAGCAGAGGACGTAAACAGGTGGAAAATCATACCATGCTCATGGGTCGGCAGAATCAACATTGTTACAATGTCTATACTTCCCAAAGTGATCTACATATTTAGTGAAATCCCTATTAAAATATCAACATAATTTTTCACAGACTTAGAAAAAAATAATTCTATGCTTTGTATGGAACCAGAGAAGAACCCATATAGCAAAAGCAATCTTAAGCAAAAAGAAGAAATTGAGAGGCATCAATTTACCAGACTTCACACTATATTACAAGGCTATAGTAACCAAAACAGCCTGGTACTAGCACAAGAACAGAGACACCGACCAATGGAACAGAACTGAGAACCCAAATATAAATCTATCCTCATATAGCCATCTAATCTTTGACAAAGCAGACAAATACATATACTGGGGAAAAAAATCCTTATTCAATAAATGGTGCTGGGAAAACTGGATAGCCACATGTAGAAGACTGAAACAGGATCTGCACCTTTCACCTCTCACAAAAATCAACTCACGGTGGATAACAGACTTAAACCTAAGGCATGAAACCATAAGAATTCTAGAAGAAAATGTTGGAAAAACTCTTATAGGCATTGGCCTAGGGAAAGAATTTATGAAGAGACCCCAAAGTCAATCACAGCAACAATAAAAATAAATAAATGGGACCTGATCAAATTAAAAAGCTTCTAGACCACCAAGGAAACTATCACAAGAGCAAACAGACAACCTACAGAATGGGAGAAAATATTTGCATGCTACACATCCAATAAAGGGCTGATAACTAGAATCTATATAGAACTCAGGAATATCAGCAAGAAAAAAATCAAATCACTCTATCAAAAAGTGGGCAAAGGACATGAACAGAAACTTTTCAAAGGAAGATTGACTAATGACTGACAAACATACGAAAAAATGCTCAATATCTCTAATCATCAGGGAAATGCAAATCAAAACCACAATGAGATATCACTTATCTCCAGTGAGAATGGCCTTTATGAAAAAGTCCCAAAACAATAAATGTTGGCGTGGATGCAGAGATAGGAACACTCATACACTGCTGGTGGGACTGCAAACTAGTACAACCTCTGTGGAAAGCAATATGGAGATACCTTAAACAGATACAAGTAGAACTACCATTTGATCCAGCAATCCCATTACTTGACATCTACCCAAAGGAAAAAAAGACATTCTGTAAAAAAGACATCTGCACTAGAATGTTTATACCAGCACAATTCACAATTGCAAAGATGTGGAAACAACCCAAGTGCCCATCAATACATGAGTGGATTAATAAAATGTGGTATATGTATACCATGGAGTTCTACTCAGTCACAAAAAACAATGGTGATCTAGCACCTCTTGTATTATTCTGGATAGAGCTGGAGCCCATTCTACTAAGAGAAGTATCCCAAGAATGGAAAAACAAGCACCACATGTACTCACCAGCAAATTGGTATTAACTGACCAGCACTTAAGTGCACATATGATAGTAACATTCATCGGGTGTCAGGCAGGTCGGAGAGGGGAGGAGGGGATGGGTATATTCACACCTATGGGCACATCTGGGGGATGGACATGCTTGAAGCTCTGATTCAGGTGGGGCAAAGGCAATATACATTACTTAAACATTTGTACCCACGTAATATGCTGAAATAAAAAAAAATTCTGAGGAAGGAGCCTAGTGACCTTTGTTGTTGTGTTTTTTTTTTTTTCCCCCAGTTCTACATGTTTTTGGACACACACTTAAGTTTGAGAACTGCAGCTTTGAAAGTCTATTGTACGTCCCCAAATAATCACTGAGAAGTAGTGATTTGTAATTTAAGAGAACTTGTTTCTTTTTTTTTTTTTTTTTGAGACAGAGTCTCACTCTGTTGCCCAGGCTAGAGTGCCGTGGCATCAGCCTAGCTCACAGCAACCTCAAACTCCTGGGCTTAAGCGATCCTCCTGTCTCAGCCTCCCGAGTAGCTGGGACTACAGGCATGCGCCACCATGCCCAGCTAGTTTTTTCTATAGATATTTTTTTGGTGGCCAGATAATTTCTTTCTATTTTTAGTAGAGATGGGGTCTCGCTCTTGCTCAGGCTGGTCTTGAACTCCTGAGCTCAAACGATCCTCCCACCTCGGCCTCCCAGAGTGCTAGGATTACAGGCGTGAGCCACCGCGCCCGGCCAACTTGCTTGTTTCTGATTTCTACTATTCTCCCAGCATTGTAGCTCTGAGAATATTCTTCTTATCTTGAACTTGGCCTTGAGAGGGTGGCACAGGAATTGTTTTAGGGCGCTGAGGACTGGCAGTTGGGCCAATGACACGTGAGCGAGGAGGGGTGGATGTGATAGTATAAGCTGAGAGTGAGGTCTTTAAATTGGCCAGGCTTTCCTGAGTAGCTTTAGTTTTCAAGCCAAGACCTGCCGAAATGGGGTAACTGAAGAAAAGAAGGTTTAGGTTTACATTACTCTTGGTATTCTCGACTTCACCCGGCATCCCAGTCCCTCCAGCAAGTGCCCTGACGGGATGGACGGCCAAGCCTGGCACTGGGGATTGCGCAGTCCCACAGCTTCTACTGGGTGGGCGCTTTCCTCCACGTAACGTAACGTCTCTGCATTCAGTAACCTAATTCTCTACGATGCACTACTGTGGACCTCCAGCTGATTTATCGCAGGCTCTTTAGCCTTATTTAAATAATCGTGTAGCTTAATTTATTTAATCCATTGTAAATTACAGAGCTTATTGAAAACATAGAGCTCCAACATTTTAATATATTTTTATTACCGTAAGTGCTGACATCTATTCATACAGCACATTATTATTTGCAAAGCATTTTCACACGTGTCTTTCTTCCCTGGGCCCACACAGCAGCCGTACGTTAAGTGCGGAGGCGTGGTCAGAAGAGCAGCAGGGCCAGCACAGGGTCGCCACGCTGCGCGCCGCCTGCTCCTGCTTCCTCTGTGTGGCTGTGGGAAGGATGAAGCCCAAGGTTTGAACATTAGCACACTATTGCATCTAGGATCGTAGTTCTTGAGAAGTGAAAGAAAGAGACTTTTTGTATGCTTTGAATTCAATTTTTTTTTTTTTTTGATTTGAGGGAAGAGATAAAATAAACAACAATCTTCTTTCTCTGCATGAAGATATTCTGGCTGCCACTTTGAGCTCTAGTCAACCTAAATTGATGTTTTGCTTATTAATTTGTATCTTGGTTGACTCTTTCTCCTTGGAAATCCACGGGCACCTAGACTTTCATTATTTAAGTACCCACTTAATCTTTTTTCTCATCATTACATCTGTTTAAAAGTAGACTTTTAAAATGGGAAAATGGTTCTTTTAATCTAGTTAAACTTAGAACCTTGGAGAAAATGTGGAAAATATACTAAGGCTTCTATAGTCACTAATTTAATTGAAATCAGATGGGTGCACCAATAAAACAAGAAAACAATCTTGATGAAGTGCGGTGCCTAACTGACACAAACCCTGCATGAAGATGTCTTATGTTGTTTCCAAATCACTCTCAGTCCTGAGTATCTCCCAGGTTTGTGTTTACAACTCTTATGGTTTGTAACTGCCACAGACTAACTTTGCAAACTGGAAATGACGTTCTTGCTGTTCTGTTGAACACTATCTGCTGTCAAGTAAACAGAAAAGAGACAATCAAGGACAGCAAGGGAGTCATGATGTGCTTTCATTGGGAGACAGAAATTTTCTGCATACATGATTTTTATTTATTTGTTTTTCTTGTAGAAATATAGACTTCTGGATTTTTTTAATGTTTTTTTTCAAAACCATGGTGCTGAAATCTTTAAGTTTACGTAGTGAATGCTCTATATTGCAATATGTTTTTATGTACAGTAATGGGCCTATCACTGACTTACAGCAATTCAATTATGATGCCTTGGTGTTTTCTTTGTGTTTGTTTTGTCTGAGGTTTGATGAACTTTTTGAATCTACACATTTATAGTTTTCATCTAATTTAGAAAATTTTTGGCCACTTTCCTTCAAATATGTTTTCTTGTCTTTGGCTTCTCTCTCCTCTTTTCTGAAATTTCAATTATAGGTTTGCCAGCCAGCTTGATATTGCCCCATGGATTACTCAGACTTTGATAGCTGCTTTTTTATATGCTTCAATTTGTATAGTTGATACCACCGTATCCGCAACTTCACTGACCCTTCCTTCTGCCATGCTTAGTTTGCTTTCAGCCTCAATAAAGATATTTTTAATTTCATGTTGAAAATTTCAAGTTCTAGTTGTTTGTATGTTTGGGTATGTTTGATTTTGTACACGTTTTTCCTGTCTTTTTTCTCTTTATTTTTATTATTATTTTCAAATTCCTGAGTTTTTTGCAATAGCTGTTAAGGAACTTATCTGCTGATTCCAGTATTTCCATCAGTTTTTGGTTTTAGTAAATAATTTTTATCCAGATTATGGATCACGATTTCTGTTTGTATGTTTTTTTTTTTCTTTCCTTTTTTGGGCACACGACTATTTTTCATTAGATGTCATTGCATTTATTCTGTTGTTGAGCATCTGTATTTTGTTATCTTTATAGAATTTCGAGATTTGGTTTGGCAGGGAGTTAAATTACTCGTTTCTGTTATTAAGCTTTTCAAGGGTGGATTTGAAGCAGTTAGAATTGCCAGATAAAATATAGGAAGCCCAGTTAAATTTGAAATTCAGATAAACAACAAATCATTTTTTAGGGCAAGTATGCCTCATGTAGTACTATAAATAAAAATCAGGGCATTAGGCTGAAACTTCAAATGCAATATTTGATATATTAAAAAATGTTGTTTATCTGAAATTTAAATGAACTAGGCATTCTGTATTTTTACCTTCTACATTTGGCCATCCAGGTGTTGTCTATTGGGAGTCACTGCTACTGACCTAGGTATTCACTAGGTCTCTCTACTCCGGCTGGTTTGAAATTGATCATTTCCCACCCTCTCTGACCTCCAGGCATTTTTCAACTTACAACTTGCTGACCGTCTCTCTTTGCCTGACCTTGTGGATTTTCATCCTACACTGTGTAGCTTAGTCTTCAGACAAAGGCTTAAGAGTAACCTTATATACATTTCTTGGAATCTGTATTAGTTTCTTATGGCCGTTATAACAAATCATCACAGACTTGATTGTTTAAAATAATAGAATTTAATTCTCTTATGCTTCTGGAGGCCAAAAATCTAAAATCAGCATCACTGGGCTGGACTCCAGGTGTCAGCAGGGCCACACTCCCTCTGGAAGGTCTAGGGGAAAATCCACCCTGCGTCTTCCAGCTGCCGGTGGCTCCTGGCCTCCCCCGACTCGCAGCCGAATCTGCCCAGGCTGTGCCTCCCCCAGCCGTGGTCCCTTCTCCACATCTGTCTGTGCCAGATGACCCTTCGCCTGTCTTATAAAGACACTTACGACTGAATTTAGGGTTGACCTATATAATTTAGAATAATCTCTTTTCTCAAGATTCTTAATATCTGCAAAGAATCTTTTTATATAAAGTAATGTTCACAGGTTCCAAGGATTAGGACCTGGTGTAGCTGGAAACCACTGTGAAGACTACTGCAGACTCCCCCTTTGTCAGCTCTGTCCACTCTGCATGCCGGCTTCTGCAGCGTATCCAAACTGCGATCTCTGTCGTCTCAGCTCAGAGACACTCTGCTCTGCTTGGCTTCCCGCTCCTTGTGTTGCAGTTCAGAATATGTCTTTCAGGCAGAAAGTAGGGTGAAATTAGAAATTTCCTATTTATCTGCTCAATGAATTCTTGAAAAACAGGAAGTCTGTGCTGGGGGACTAAGTTAAAATGCATCTGTTAGGGTGAGCCCTAATTTAATATGTAATCCAATATGACTGCTGTCCCTGTAATTTACAGTTGCTAAAAAACATATCTAGGAATAAATTTAACCAAAGAAGTGAAAAATTTCTGCAAACATAAAACACTGTTGAAAGAAATTTAAGAGGACACACTAAAAATACGGGTAGATATTCCATGCTTATGGATTGGAAGAGTCACTATCAACTCCCTGTATGTGTAATTGGGAAACTGACCAGCTGGACTGGGTGAACTAGTAGTTCACTCATCACCACACAGTAGCCTCCCAGTCCCTCCTCCACAACACAAAAGAAATGTTAAGAATGAATGCAGAGTTGCAAACATTAAATTTTGCTACAAAGGACTTTAGAAAGAGACTTACTATAACCATTTTAATAAAGAGAAGTTAATTTAATTGAGAAGGTGCCAGTAAGACATCATTTCAGAGTAAAGTTTCATAATTTCTAAGAAACTGACGCTATCTGTAATTTTTTCCCTGATATGAACTGGTATCATTTTGCCATGAATCCGCACCAGTCTAGACAGTGTTCGGGAATAACTAGTCTAGACCAGTGGTTCTCAAACTGCATGCATGAGCATAACCCGCGGGGCCCCACCCACAACATCTCTGATTCCACAGGTCTGCTCGTGGCTCGAGAACCTGCATCTCTGACAGGTTCCCGGGTGATGCTGATGACACCACGTGTTCAGGACCACACTTGGAGAACTGAGGTCCTAGGCAATTCCTAATATCCTTACCGTACAAACTTGCATGATTGTACAGATTCTTCTAGAATTAATTGTTAAGCAAGTTATAGCAAAAATAGTTATAAATGAATGATGTATTATCTACCTCCTAAAGCTTTTTAAATATCAAGATTTTAAAAGCGAATTTATATAATGTATTCAACTTGTATTAAATACTAGGAAATGACCTTAAATATTTTTTGCTACACAAGAGCTACAAAATATTCAGTATTTGTACAATTAAAATTTAAGACTATGTAAAAGGAAGAACACCAGACCCAATGAAAAGTAGGCTGCACAAACATTCTCTTGTAAATATATTTTTAAAGTTCAGAAATCTGAAATCAGAAAAAAATTACCATAAAGTGATTCTTTTAAGGTCTTGTGTGTAACATTGGTTTTGGCTTTTGAACTTTGCATGTGATTTATATGAAAGGGAAATAAATGGCTGCATAGAGCTTTCTATTCAATTTTAAATAAAGTGAATTCTTTTGAAAGGAGAAGAAATCTCACAATATTGAGAAGCATATTTTCTAACTAGTAATATAGAAGCATTTCAGCATATAAACACTCTGTAATTATTTGCTTTCAAAACTAGACAAGGAGACGATCCAGCGTAATTAATAGTGTTGCAATATAACTTTACTGGCAGTGCGTAAATGCCACGGGAGGGATATCTGACCTTAGCACTGTAATCTCGTTCGGTCTAGGAAGCAGACCGAACGAGCCGGAGGACCCAGATACCCACCGTCCAGTGTGCTGCTGTTACCTTGACAACTGGCAATTGGTATTAACCGTTATTTCATTTGTAAAGTGAACTGATTTTTTTTTAAACAGGCACCTTATTAATGGCAGTTAGTTTAAAAATGTAATTGTGGGCATCTCAGCACAATGGTTATTGTACATGCAGATGGCTGAAAATGTCTCTGTAATAGCTTTTTGTGATTTTAAATACAATATCTGTTCATCAAGCAAATGTATTACACTTAACTTTCTGAGGGTTGGGAGTATGAAAATAATTTTTTTCTTACTTGTCATCTTTTTCTTTTCCCAAGTCTTATCATCTATGTATATTTGTACTTGGCTTTTTAATTTTTCTTTTAAAACTATTTATTTTAGCAGATTATATTTTAGGGAAATGGTATGGGTAGACATTCAAATAAGCAACTTAAAGAAAAGTATGCTACAAAAAAGTTACTTACAGTTTATGTTTCTGACATTAATATACATGATAATTTTCTCGTGGATCTAAAGCTTTGGATGAAGAGTTGATAAATTTTACGACACCCTTGTAGGAAATAATCGAGCAGTATGTATTCTTATTGGACAAAGGCACAGTGTTAACCTTAGGCAGAGCTTTCACATGATCAAAGAAGAAAAAGAAAAAGTAAATACCAGTAGGGTCCCCATTATTATTCTCTACGACTGTGACACACAGCTGTAAACGCCAGGTTGCTTCGGAGGACGTTACCTTTCTATTGATGGCAGATTTCACCCAGAAATTAAAGGATACTCTAGTTATCACTTCTAATATTTCAAATGCTGTTTTGGTTAAAATACTTAATTGGAAGTGGCCCCAGAACAGGAACAAAAACAATCTGTTGAATCAATAGCTTCATCCAAGTGAGAAACAGTGATTGTGTCAGAGGAGAAGAATAAGAAAGGCTCAGGAGATGTTTTGGAGGTAGCGTTGATAAGATTTGGTAATCATCAGATACATGCTAGTGCAAAGTGGACGTAACGTGATGGTTCTGGGTGCAACTAAGTGGCTATTATTGGCTTAACACAGGATAATTTGGGTAGCTGAAATGTAGGTGAATATTTAATAACAAATAACTAGTAGGCAGTTAGTAAGAGAACTATAGAATTCAAGAGGGAAATTTGAATTGGAGATGCAAACTGGGCATCTTCAACTTACAAACTGCAAGCTGATAGTTTGGGTATGGATTAAACTATTGAAGAAGAGTACAAAAAATAACATGAGAACACAATTGGAGCATATCTTTGGGGGATATCGAAATTTGAGAGGAATTAAAAGAGAAAGTATCCTATGAGATCTATAAAGAAGAAATAATACCATAACTTTTAATCTTCCAGAAAATAGAGAGAAAGAGACCACTTCCCAACTTAATTTATAATGCCAGTAACATTAAAGCCAGACAATTGCAAGAAAACTATGGGCCATTATTATTTATGAATGTAGATGCAAAACCTCTTAACAATATATAAGCAAATCAAATTCAGCAACATATAAAAAGTATTATATATCATAACCAAGTAGGATTTATACCAGAATTTCAAGATTGGTTTAGCATCAGAACATCAATTAATGTAATACACTGTATTAATAAAATAAAGGACAAAAATCATTTGACAAAATATAACTTCTATTCATTACAAAAACTGGTAAGAAATTAGCAATAAAAAGGAACTTTCTCAACCTGATAATTAGCATCTATGGGAAAACTACAGCTAAGATCATACTTAATGGTAAAAGACTAAGTGCTTTTCCCCTAAGATTGGGAACAAGGAAAAGATATTTGCTCTCACCTCTCCGATTCAACATCGAACTAAAGCTTCCACCAGCACTGTGAGGAAAGACAAAGAAACTAAAGGCATCTATACGAGAAAGAAAAAGTAAAACTGTCTTTATTTGCAGATGACATGACTGTATATGTAGAAAGTCCTAAGAAATCCACAAAACCACTTCTAGAGCTAATAAACAAGTTCAGTAAGTTCACAGGATATAAGAACAATGTATAAAAATCAGTGGCATTTCCATATACTAGCAATGAACAATACTAAAATAAAATTCAGAATTCAATTCACATTAGCATCAAAAAGAGTAAAATGAATAGAAATAAATTTTAAAAAATGTAAGACTTGTACATTGAAAACTAAAACCATTGTTGAGAGAAAGTAAAGAAAATCAAAACAAATTGAGAGACATCCCATGTTCATGGATTTGAAGATTGAATTGTTGAGAATGGCTATCTCCACAACAATCTCAGCAGGCATTTTGCAGAAATTGACCTGCTGATCCTAAAATTTCTATGGAAATGCAAAGGATCCTGAGTAGCCACAACAACTTTTAAAGAGAAGAGTGAGTAGGAGGACTTACAGTTCTCTGTGTCAAGACTTATTATGAAACCACAGTAATCAAAATAGTGTGGTATTAGCATAAGCATAAACATTTAGATCTATGGAATGGAATTGTCTTTAAAAAACTTTATTGATTTCCATACAAAGGAAACAAAGGAATTCCATGAAAAAGTATAGTTCTTTTAACAAATAGTACTAGGATAACTGCATGTTCACACATACAAAGATGAATTTAGACTCTATTTCATATAAAAAAATCCAGTAGATATTTAAGAGATAAAATTATAAAATTAAAAAAAATATTACAAATAATCTTTAAAAACTGGTTAAGCCAAGAGTTCTAAGACACCAAAAGCATAATCATATTAACAAATGGACTAGACTTAATCAAAATAAAATAACATTTGACCTTCAAAATATACTATTAAGAAAATGAAAAGAAAAGCCATAAACTTACAAAGAAAATATTTGAAAGTTAAATATCCAATAAAGGACTTATATATAAAACATAATAAGGACTCTGAGGACTCAATAATAAAACAACCCATTTCAAAAATAAGCAAAAGATTAAAATAGCCATTTTACCAAGGAAGACATACAAGTGGCCAATAAGGAAATGAAAAAATATTCATCATTATTATTAATTAGGATAATGCAAATTAAAAACAATGATTTACCACTTCATAACCACTGAGATAGTTGTAATAATTTTAAAACAAGTAAAACAACAAATGTTGGCAAGGATGTGGGGAAATTGGAACATTATTACATTGCTGGTGGGAATCTAAAATGATACAGCCACTTTGGAAACAGTTTAGTGGTTTTTGAATAATGGTTAATATAAGTTTACTTTGCAACCCAGCAATTCTATGCCTCAGTATCTGCCTAAAATTAATGAAAACATATATCTTCACAAAGACCTGTACCTGAGTGCTTATGATAGTATTATTTACAATATACTTGAATGCTATACATCCAATAGAGGACTAATAACCAGAATCTACAAAGAACTCAAGCAAATCAGCTAGAAAACATCACACAACCCCATTAAAAGTGGGCAAAGGACATGAACAGAAGCTTTTCTAAAGAAGATAGAGTAATGGCCAGCAAACATATGAAAAAATGCTCAACATCTCTAATCATCAGGGAAATGCAAATCAAAACCACAATGAGATATCACTTATTTCCAGTGAGAATGGCTTTTATGAAAAAGTCCCAAAACAATAGATGCTGGTGTGGATGCTGAGAGAAAGGAACACTCATAACTGCTGGTGGGACTGCAAACTAGTGCAACCTCTATGGAAATGGTATGGAGAGTCCTCAAAAAGCTGAAAGTAGACCTACCATTTGATACAGCAATCCTACTACTGGGTATTTACCCAAAGGTAAAAACGACACTTGCACTGGAATGTTCACAGCAGCACAATTCACATTTGCAAAGATGTGGAAACAACCCAAGTGCCCATCAATACACGAGTGGATTAATAAAATGTGGTATATGTATACCATGGAGTACTACTCAGCCATAAAAAAGGTGAACTGATACCTTTTGTAACAAGCTGGACGGAATTGGGAACCATTCCTTTTTTTTTTTTTTAATTGCAACAAACAATGCGGCATTGGAGACCATTCTTGTAAGTGAAGTTTTGCAAGAATGGAAAAACAACCACACGTACTCACTATTAAATTGCAACTAATGGATCAACACTTACGTGCACATATGGAAGTAAAACTTAGCGAAAATCAAGCAGGCAGGGAGGGGGAAGGGGGGTGGAAAAATTCATACCTAACAGGTACAGTGCACACTATCTGGGTGATGGACACACTCGTAACTTCGACTCAAACTGTACAAAAGCGAATTATGCAACCAAAACGTTTATACCCCCATAACATTCTGAAATTTCAAAAAAAAGTGAAAACAATCAGGATGTCCATCAACTCATGAATAGAAAAAAATGTGCTACATCCACTCAATGGAATGCTATTCAGCATTAAAAAATGTACAAACTACTGGGACATGTTACAACATCGGTTATCCTCAAAATTACTATGTTAAGAAACCATGTCCAAAGAACTATGTATTGTATGATTCCACACAGACAGAGACAGAAAGAAGACGAGTTTTGCGTCCAGGGCGGGGCGAGAAGGATGGGACGCAGGAGGAAAGGCAATGGACTGCGCCAGGGGGGCCTGGGCTCTTTCTGGAGTGACGGAAATGTTCAAAAACTGGATTGTGCCGATGGCTGCGCGACTCTGTTAACTTATTAAGAAGCATTTAATTGTGCGTATTAGTTTTTGTCTGAAATGCAACTCAAAGCCAGAGAGACAACAAAAGTCAAGGGAAAGAAGAGCTGTTTCTGTCTCGTTATTATGTTCCAAGGGCAAACAGCTCTCTCATGTTCTGTGAGCATTTTTACTATAAGTGATTTTTTTTCATTTTTAAAACTTTTTAATTATTATGGGCACATAAAAGCTGTATATCTTTATAGAGTACATGTGATGTTTCGATACAACGTGAATCAATCAAAGAGGGTGATGGGGTATCCAACACCGCTGGTACTTACCATTCTTCGTGTTAGGAGGATTCCAATTCTACCCTTTTAGTTATTTTAAAGGATACCCTGACTTATTGTTGATTATAAACATGTATGAAGGGAAAGACATTTTGTTAAACATAGCTGTAGGTGTGTGTAACACATTAAAACATATTTAAAATGCAAAATATATTTAAAATGTGAACGCAAATAGCTTGGGGAGCTTCCCTGCACTGTATGTGTAAAACAGATGGTATATAAGTATATTTAATATGTTGTATCACATTAAATTAAAAATCTCTACTGAACAGAGATGAACTGAGTCTTTAAAAAAATCCAGGAGATATTTTTTTCAGTATAAGTTTAAATAAAAATGATACAAATTTTATTTGGCTCTAGAAATTTATCAAACTCAAACCTACCTTAAGGTATATTTGGGCCTCTTGATTATTCCTAAACATACAGAAAATGAATTCATATATTTAAATAATTTATTTTATTTTTTGCCCTTTTAAATTTTTTTAACTTTTTTCTTTGTAATTGTTATGGGTACATAACAGTTGTATTATATGTACAAATAATTTAGATACCAAGACTGGACACTATAACCCACCCCAATAAAAATTTAAAGAAAGCCATTGGCCTTTAGTAACATAAATAGATGAACAAGTGCCATGGTTTTAAACTCATTTAAACTAAACCTCACTTTTACAGGAACTTTCTTTTTCCCATCTCAACTTCCTGACAAGAAGAGCCTAGCTATTATGAGCGTGCAAGTGCGTGCATGTGTGTGTGCGTGTGTGCATGTGTGTGCGTGCGTGTGTGCACATGTGTACATGTGTGCGCGCGCGTGTGCATGTGTGTGCGCGTGTGTGCATGTGTGTGCGCATGTGTGTGTGCGTGTGTGTACATGTGTGTGTGCGTGTGTGCATGTGTGTGCGCGGCAGGTGCGGAGGGATGGTAGGGGGAGGGGGCATAAGCGCAGAATTGGAGGAAAAATTACAATACATAATTTTCCCTAAGAGATTGTCTAAAATGTTGTGTTGAGTACATTTTCTTTTACTGTTCTTCTCAATTATTGCTTGTGTGGGAAGCATGAACTCACCAGAGGAAAAAATCCACTAAGAAAACCTGCAGGGAGACTCATTATGCAAAAAACCTTGAAAAATGCTTTTTCCCTGATCATTACTGAGGTAGAAATTAGGAGTGTCATTTTACTCTTTCTTTCTGGCAGAAATTCATCATCAGTAGAAACAAAAATGTAGGTAGTTGCCAAATCAGCAAACAACTAATTGAATACTTAGAGCTTTTATCGCTATATTGTTCAGTTTCATAAAAAAAAGGTTTTTGCTTTTATTTCAAATATAATTTTTCTTTTAAATTTAATAGTGTAGTAATTTTTCACTCTTGACATTATAACACTGTACTGTTAGTCATGTGAAGAGCAAAGGCTGAATATATGTACAAGATGTAATTAAATTGAATCTAATGGGAAATATTACAAATACTTTTTTATTATATGAATATATTTTATTTTTGTGAAGTTCTAGGGCAATTCTGCATGTAGTGATTTTTACCTTTTTTAAAAAAATGGAGTTAATTCACATCTGTTTTCCAGTGATAAAATTCAGAAAATATGGTTTATAATTAAAGTGTTTTTTGTTTTTTGAGACAGGATCTCACTCTGTCACCTGGTAGAGTGCAGTGTCTGCACCTCAAACACCTGGGCTCAAGTGATCCTCCTGCCTTAGCATCCCTAGTTGGGATTACAGGCATGCACCACCACTCCCAGCTGATTTTTCTATTTTTTTCCATTTTTCCACTTTCTATTTTGTAGAGATGGGAGTCTTGCTATGTTGCTCAGGCTGGTTTTGAACTCCAGGTCTCAAGCAATCCTCCCTCCCTTGGTCACCCAAAGTGCTAGAATTACAGGCACAAGTCACCATGCCTGGCCTATAATTAAAGCATTTTTAAAAAGAGAGGGTGCTTTTACCTGGACACATTACAAAACTGCCATTGCTTTAGATTGATTGCTAAATACAGTATTTAATTGTAAAATTGAAAGTAATATAAACCATTATATATCAACGTAATGCAGTCACGAATGTATTTTAATTTCTTTCATTCCCCCTATAATGTGCCTTTGCTGAAATCATACAATATTAACTTTATCTTTGAGAATTTGTCTTCTCAAGTTTCTGGTATCTGGTAGATATTACAAACCATTTGTTTTACACATACGAGAGTTATAAATTTATATTTTCTATTTCTATGATTTGGGTATTATTTTTAAAGTAGAATACTTATGTTTTTAGTTTAGATAATATAAAAAGTTTTAAAAGTTTGCTTTAATGTACATGTATGTATATGTATATATTTATTGAACTTTAAACATGAGATCAACTCTCTTAAATTTTTTTTAAGTGCACAACACACTATTGTTAACTATAGGCATGATATTGAACGGCAGATATCCAGAACTTATTTATCTTTCATTAATTGGATAATATCTTTTTATTTTTAATAACAGTGATATGCTTTTAAAGACTTGAATAGCCTACTAAGAATTTGATTTTGGTTTCACAGACTTACAAGGGCCATTATAATAGTAGCCTCCAGAAAAGTGCTTATCTTACAACAACAGACTTGGGCTAAATTCATTTCATAAACATATATATATGATGAAAAGAACATTTATTGTATTTTGTTTCATGCATTTGATTTACTGATATATGGAATATGAACCTGCTTCCCATGGAAACTTGCACAAATTTTTAGTCTTTACCTTTGTTCTACTCTTAGAAATTAAGGTTATTTATGGATTATCAAAGGATAAATAGAATAGTGACATCTGAAATAACATTTAGATCAATGAAAGAGAATTTCTAGGGAATCAACTTGCTATTTCATCCATAATCTCATGATAAAGTTTTAGAAGCTAAATTAAACATACACCCCACATACACACACACACACACACACACCGCAAAACTAATGGATTTTTCTAAAAGAAATGACCCATAAGGGAACTTGTATTGAATATTGGAATTTTTGCATTTTGTGGATGTGGTACAAGTGATTTAATTTCTGGATATAATGGGATAGTGGTTGTCAAATTAATATGAAATTTTTGGTGTGTTTGTTTATAAGTTTAGTCTACGTTTATTTTCCTTTATTTTCTTTTATTGGGTATTCTAGTAAGACACATGGTTAAATAAAAAAAAAAATCATAGAAGAACTTTTGGCCATTAGCTGTCTTTTAAAAATAGGTGGATATAATATTTAGGTCTTTTTATTGGCCAAGGTGTATCAAATAAATAAAATATTTATATATGTTTGTCCAAAATTACACAATAAAATTTGGATTTTAATTTTCTAAGAACAGTACAAAAATACTTGTGCATGAATTCTGGGTGGAAATATCATCTGAAGTATTCTCTGTCGGTGAGCAGTTCATCGGTACCGTTTTCAGAGAGTGACTGTGCCCTCAGACTCCGGGACAGCCTGCGGTATGCGGCTGCGTGTGGCCCCCCGGCTGCGTGGCATGTCATGTAGCATCGTGTGTGCAGAGCTCGCAAAACCAGGTCAGGAACCGGGAGTTTGTGTCTGGCTTTGTCCACGGGGACTATATGGTTAATCGAGCCCGCGCAGTTTCCGCGTCCGGCCAGAGGCGGTGACATCTGCGGGCACCTCCGTGCGCAGTGAGGGTCCGACTTCCGCACCCTGCAAACCACACTCAAGGCACATTGTCGGCTCTGACATTGACCTGGTGTCTGTCCTGTTGTCGTTATAAGAAAATACCTAAAACCTGGTAATCTATAAAGAAAAGAGGTTTTCTAGCTCGGGGCTCCACATGCTGAGAAGTTCAAGGGCGTCGCCCCGGCGCCTGGCGAGGACCATTGTGCAGCTTCACAACACAGGGGGGAAGGTCAAAGGGGAAGTCAACACGTGCGAAGAGGGGAGACCCTGGGGGAGACCCTGGGCGTCCCGGCTCAGGACACCCCAGTCTTGCACCCACACGGAAGAGCAGCACCCAGCATTAATGAGGGACCCAGCTCCTGACCCAGACACCTCTAACACCAGCACATTGGGACCAAATTCCAACACGACATTGAGGGCTGGGAGCAAACTATATTTGAATCATGGCCCTCGGTCTCCGAAGGCAGAAACCCGTGTTGTATGTGCAACATTCAATGCACGACCCAAAGCTAAAGATCCCACTCCTGCATTACTTTAATGTAGCTTCTGACCTTTGACATCACTTGCTCGATCTATGGCAAAACGATCTCTTAACTGAACTTATCACTAAGTTCCTTCTCTTAACTAATATATTCCCTCCATTTTCATATTACTGGAGGATTTTGTTCCCAAAGATATGTTTTTCTGCCAAAAAAAGAAAACCAATTTTTAACATATAGCCAATGTCTTTCTTGCCTGTAGGATAAAACCTAAATTTCTTAATTTTCAATTGTGTAAAACCATTTACAATCTAACACTAACCCATCACTCCAGGTTTGTGTCTAGCCACGATCCAAAGTTCTCTCCTTCTTCCCAGTTTTAAGTATTGTGCTACATTCAGACATTCTCTAGACAGGGCAGGTCCCTCAAGACTACACTCCTGAAATGGCATTTTTCTCCTTTTCCTGTTTGCTTCTTCAAGACTTAGCTAATGTGCCTCTTCCTGTGGGGTAGGCTGAGCATCAACATGGAAAATTTTTTAAACAGATTTAGCCCATTATTGAAAAATAAGAAACAAATTCATATTGTTATTTGTAGCATTTTAAGTTTCAAAAATTGTTGTATAAAATAATATACATATTTTAAAATTCTCATGAAAGTCATCATCATTAAATAAAACATTAAATATGCCATCTGGATAATATGAATTTTATGTCATAACATTCATTTCCCATTATATTTTGTCAGTGTTTCTGCTGATGTTCATTGTATCTATTATAAAAATTCTCAATATTCATCTTTAATATGATAATACTGATTAATATGGTTATCCTACTTAGAAGTATATTAAGTTTATATTCTATAATTTTCAAGATCTTTTATTTCTGAATGATGGAATAGTTAATTAGCAATTTTCAACACTTTGCTATCAGCTTAGCATTATATTTCAAAGTGATTTAGATAATTGAATACATAAAATTTACAGCTGGGACTTAAATCATTAGAGAGAGAGCATTTTGAAAATGAAAAACTGTACAATAGCATGTACTTTGTAAATTAGAATTTTACTCTCTGGCAGTATATCAATGAGTATAAATCATATTTTGTATCATGCTTACATTTATAATATAGAGACATTTCTTTTAATAATTTAAGGATTTATGTAGAATATCTTTAAAAGCAGGCACATTTTTTATACCTTAGTTTTTAACTTGATTGCTTGGTTTTAAAGTCATTAGACTTCCACAGCAAAACAGCTTCTTTGAGAACATATAAGCTTATGATTATCATAGTTTAGACGTGAGGAAAAATACAATAATGAAGATATATATATCTATTCTTTCAAGCTTGCAGTGTGTTTAGCCTGAAAGACTGGAAAATTCCAAGTTGCCACTGTAGAGTTTACTTTGGTGCGGGTAGTTTTTATTTTTACTATAATTTCAAACTTACAGAGAAATTATAAGAACAACGCAAAGAATTTCCACCTAACCCTTTCTCATTTGCTAACTTTTTGGCCCATGTGCTTCCGCACTTGCTCGCTCTTGGTCACTCTCCCACTCTTCCATGTTCTCTCTCCCGTGTTCTCCCTCTCATGTTCTCCATTTTCACACACACGCACACAGGCACACACAGCAAAACACGCACATTTATCCCTAAATGTTTCATTCCATATTACCTAAGGACAAAAAAAATTTTCTTTCTGAACCATAGTATGATTATGTGATTTACAATACTTAATATTACACAATGCTATCATGTAATCCACAGCCCATATTACAATTTCACCAATTGTCCCACGAGTGACATTTATGGCTATTTTGTTCTTAGCTCAGCATCTAATCAAGGATCACACATTGATTTCAATGATAATGACTTTTTATTCTCTTTTAACCTGAAAACATTCTTGAGATTTTCATTGTGTTTTACAACCTTGCTGTTTTGAAGATATAGGCCAATTATTTTAAAGATATTTTTAAATATGTGTTTAAGAATCTGTCATGATTATACCAAAGTTAACCATCTTTGTCAGGGATGCAGGAGAAGTAATGCTGTCCTCCTCACCGTGCCTGGTACCATCAGGCACAGGGCCTCAGACTGTTCCATTATTTGTGATGCTAAGTTTGCTCTCTTGGTGGTTTTTGCCAGGTTTCTTCACTCTCAAGTTATTATTTTTCCTTTTGTAATCAATAAGCAATTTGCAGGGACATTAGTCTGAAACTGTGTAAATAACCTGTTCTTCATCAAACATTCATCCCCTAGATTCTATTGTATTCCCTGAAACAATTACTATTGTGGCCAACGCTGTCATTCTCTAACTCCGTCATTCATTCTGCATGCGTTAGCTGGCATTCTGACAGTAAGAAAGGACTGTTTTCTCTCCCATTTTAAAAATTTTGTCATTTATTTATATCACTATGGACTCATAGATTATTTTACTCAAATTTTATTTACTTTGATGCTCCAATTCTCTCAGATTTGACCAGTGGCAATGAACCCCTTGAAGCTGACTCCTGTATCCTTGGGATACTTCTCCATCAGTTTTCACAGCCTCTCCACTCCAACCCACACAGTGTTTCAGACTCATCTTGCACTGGTTCTGCTTAGACTTCTGATCAGCCATTTCTCCAAAGACCTGGTTCCTTTCGAGCAGCAAGTATTGAGGAGCCTTCTCCACACCAGTGGCCGCCAGGGCATTGGTACTTCCAGGCCTTCTTAGCAGACAGGGCCAGGAAGTTATGCACCATCTGGAATATATCCAGGCATACATTAAAAATGAGTTACCTCTGATATTTTCAATTCCAGTTGAACACCTAAGAGTCGATTCTAGTTCCACCTTTTCTCTATGTATAACTTGTTTCTCCAAGAGCGAGAAATCTGGCCTCCATAATTTCAATGTATTTACTCATTTGATTAATTCTACAGAAATAACATAGAAAGTGTTCAGAAATGTTATCCTACGCTGTGAAAGAGACATCTGCTAACTAGAGGTCAATATTTCTTTTCAGGTCTATTTTTGTCTTTGGACAATGTACGTTACTTGGGTTAGCTCATTTTTCCCCTCTCAGTGTGGATATTGTGTTTTCTTGAAATAAAGTTTGGTTCATCTGTTTTTATATAGTTTTCTATTCTATGGCCATTGCCCTTCCTTCTCGTGGGAAGTTAGCATACCGTGTCGGCTACTATCTCTGAGTGGAAAAAATACTGAAATCATAGTGGTGTAGCATTCCATTTTAATATGTTTATGGATTCTATAGGTCGAGATTCTGACGGGCCATGGCAGAGACGTTCCGTGATTTCTGGGTCCTCTCTTGGGAAACCCTCAATAGTGGAGTGACTCAGTGACTGGCCGGGGACACTCTGGAGGCTCCTTCACGCACATACTTTGCCGATGACTCTGGGTGTTGACTGGGATCTTAGCCGCAGCTGTTGGCCAGACCACCGGTGGCCTCTCTGAGTTTTCATCAAAGCGTAGAACTCCTAGGGCAGCGAGACTTCTTCCATGGTGGGTCGGGCATCCAAGATCAAATGTTCCATCTCACAAGAACAACGCTACATCATTTTTTATGACCTAGTCTTGAAAGTCACATGCATCCCTTCTGCCGCACTCTATTGCCTACGAGTGAGTCTGAATCCTGCTCAGACTCAAGAAAAAGAGAATTATAACCCTCCTTGGGTGCCAGGATGGCAAGTTTCGGAAGAAAATCTCGGATGCGAGGGATAATATTGTTACACTCATCGTTGGAAAATGAAGTTGCTATGGTCTACTTACCAGCCACAATAGTTCACGTCACTACCCCAGAGAAAACACAATTTCTTCCTCCCGACAACACACAAGAGTTTTAGTTTTTAGTGTTTATCAGCCTCAGGCTTGAGGTCTAAGATATCAGCATTTAAATCAGGTCTTGGCTTGTACAAGTTTCCTCATATGCATTAGTTTTCTGAATATTCTTTTTTTTTTTAATCTGAAGATTTGTGAAGTAAGGAGAGAAGTTGTCTGGCCACGCCCAGCGCACAGTGGGAGGACAGGCACAGGGCATCTACCACCTACTTGTTCAAAGGCTGGGGAAACAGGAGGCACACGACAGTCGCTGGTGCACAGAAATTCTGAAATGCAGTTAGGGACAAGCCCTTGCTGAGAGCGGTTTTCTTCAGCTCCCGGCTTTGCCCACTGGAATTTGAGTCTTCACTCAGTCGTCCTTTCTTGTTGGTGAGCAGTAGCTTGTGTTGGCATCTGAGTTACTTCCCCAGCCTGCTACTTGCCAGTAAAAAATTGGAGGGAATCCAAAGGTTTTTTTTTTTCATTTTGTACATTTTCTATCCCTTTCAATATAACCTGACACAATTCCTTTAAAATACTATGGGATTAAAGCATTGCAGATACCACTTTCTTGTCCATGAATTCAGACAAAAAGCACACTCAAAGTCTCTCTGAGGTAAGCCCTCTCTTCACTGGCTTTCTGTGCGTAGCTGGGGAACGGCATCGTTGGGTCTTAAGGCGTCAGTGGAGTGATCTGGAAGCAATTCTCAAAGATCCTGAACAAGCTTCTGTCAGTGTGAAACGGCACAGAGAGCTGCCTAGGTCTGTGCAAGGGCCTTACGGCCCCGCCTTACACTTGATCTTTGCTTGAAAGGCCATTTCTCAATTCACGAACAATTTGCTGAAGAGGCTGTTTATTTCCTCAGAATTCCACTCCAAACTGGTCATTCTTGAATTTATTTTTCACTTCTCTCATTTCATTATAGACAGAAAAATTAAAAAAAAGGCAGTACCCTCAACCTTTTACCTGGAAATCTCCTGAAATTAATCAAGTTAGTGCATTTTCTATTTCCCACACTATGGGAAACAGTTAACAAGTGGTTTCCAGCCTGCAGTAGCACTGTCATTACTGTCCTCCAAGATGTTGCTGGCATGCGCGTCCAGGTGCCTGACGCTTCTGTTGACACTTTCTGCGCCCTGTAGGCTTTTGCTGATGGTCTTCGCAACGCCGTTCAGCCCACGCTGCTCCCCGACTGTAGCTTTTCTGGGGGAGAGCCCAGCATTCTGATAGCAAACTGTCAGCTGGGATTTGATGAGAGATGCAAAACTGTTTGAATAACATAGAATAAAAGAATGATTACAGTGATTAGCCTTCTGCAGTGGTGGGAGCCGGCAGGTGAGTCTATGCCAGGCTGTTTTCTGTGTGTCTGGTGCTAAGCGTCAAGTCGCAGGTAAGCTGCACCAGCAGCCGAGAAGGAACGGTAGCCCTGCACAAGAGAACTCACAGGTGAAACCTCCACGAACAAACTGGAATTCAGGGAGAGAAATGCAAGCCACGAGGCAACTGCCACCCACAAGGACAAGCTGGAATCACGTTCTTCTCTCACTGCCTTGAGCCTCGATGCCAGGACTAGGCTTCAGCAGTGACGGGATCCCTTTGCCACGGAGCTGCACACATCAGAGCAGTTTATGAAGTTCCGACGCAGAAACTGGAGGAGCCCAGCGGTGGCTGCCACCCGGAGTGACACAGTGACCCAACAGACCAGCAGCAGTGCTGACCAGCTGCCACAGCCAGAAGTCCAGAAGTGACTTCAGAACGTAAGCATGTCTGCTACTTCACTTTGACCTTCCAAATTTAGCACAGATTTCTTATGGCGAACTCGAACTTGGAACCACACGGCAGGGAATCCCGGGAAAGGCAGCTGCAGCTTAGCTAAGCAGATGTATCACTTGGCGCACATATATGTATATGCATATTTGTACATACATGCTTCGTGCTTTGCTTTTATTTGCTTGATTTTATTATCTTGAAAATCATGTCTTACCAGTTGAAACATAGCTTTCTCAGCGTTTATAGATAGCTGAATATTTCTCCATTGTTTGGGTAAATTGTTTACTCAGTCAATTCCAATTCCTCTTCTATGAGTTAAAGTTGATTCAAATAGTTTTGACTTACAAAAAAATGAATAAATTTTTGAATATATATATTTTGGAAGTGTATCTTCAGGGCAAATTCCTAGAAGTTGAATAGCTGAGTTAAAAAGTAACATATATAGAGTTTTGTTATATATCACCAAATTCCCCTTCACAAAGGGACCAATTTTGCATTTCCACAAGAAAAGTATGAATGTCCATTTTCCCAAAACCTCAACAAAAAAATGTTGTCAAGCTTTTAACTTTTGCCTATATAATAGAATAAAAATGATATCTCAGCAATGTTTTAATTTGCATTTCTATTGCTATGATGGAAATTGAACATGGTTTCACTTTTTAAGGCCCTTTTGATTTAGTTTTTGAATTTCCTATTTCAGCCTTTTGCTCATTTCTTAATAAACCTTTTGGTATTTTCTCCTCAATTTCCTAAGAGCTCTCTTTATATTAGTAACATTAGTCTTTCTCCAATTATGTTTTTTTGAAAATTTTCTACAAGTTTGTCATTTGACCTTTGGGCTTGCTCTTGATTTTTTTTCATGCAAATGCAATTTTTAAAAAAATTTTATGCAATCTAATTATTAATCATTTATTATATTGCATTTGGATTTGAGTCATAATTAGCCTTTCTCTAGAAAGGCTAAAATGCCCACATTATAGAAGAATTCACTCATGTTTTCTTCTAGTACTTCTGCAATTTTATTTACCACATTTAGAGTTTTATTTTCATTTGGACCTTATTTTTCTATATGCTATGAGGAATAGATATAATTCTATATTTTTCTAAATAATCATCCAGCTATCACAGTACCATTTTTAAAAACAGTCCAACTTTACCCAGCGATGAGATGTCATCATAATAACACACTGAATTTTCACACGCACTTGGGTCTGTTCTGAATTTCCGTTCTACTCCACGGGCATCACATATGTTCCTGTGCCAGGACCACATAATTTTAACAATGCTAGGTGTCAGAGAATGTACTAGCTTCTTTTCAGGCTAGTCTGTCCTTTTCGTTTTCTTTCTTAAGATTTTTTCTTAGCTATTATTGTCTGTTTATTTTTCCCTGTGAACATTAGTAACTATTCTCCACTTCTATTTAAAAAAACAAACCTCTTGGTTTGTTTATTAAGATAATATTAAGTTGATAAGTAAACTTCGAGAGAACTGACAAATGTTTTATAATGAATCATTTTTTCCAGAATGTCCAAACCATTTTTGGACTTTCGCAAGTTTATCTCGTATAGGTTTTATACAATTTCATTAAGTGTATCATAATGATTAGATTTTCTTCACTGTGTTGCCTTAGCTCTGAGCCATTTGATATTTTCCCAAAATCAAATAAATAGACTTTAATAACTTTAGACATTAAAACTTATTTGTAAAAATTTGAATTATATAAAATTTGAGCCTCTGTAAATTTGCTCATTCAGTCTATGTGTCAACTTGGCTGGGCTGTGGGGTGCCCAGACGTTTTGGTCAGGTGTCATTTTGGGGGTGTCTGGAGGGTGTTTCTGCACGAGGCTAACATGAGGACTGGCGCACGGAGTGGATGCCCTCCCTGGTGTGGCCGGGCCTCGCCCGTCAGTTGGAGACTGGAGGGGAACAGAAAGGTTGAGCAAGAGAGAACTCCTGAAGTCTGACGCTTTGAACTGGGACGTTGATCTCATCAGGCCTCGGATTCCTGAGACGTTGACTGTTCTTTCGTCTCAAAGCCTGCTGGCGTTTAGCATAATCAACCAGCATGGACTTTCCTGGTTCTCAGGCCTTTGGATTCAGAGTGGAACTACATATTGGCTCTCCTTGCGTATAATCTCCTATCGGTTCTGGTTCCCTGGAGAAACCTGACTAATGCAGTGAGTAAGGAGTACAAACAATTCTTGGTAACATTTGACAGAAAGATAGATTGGGGTGCATTTAGAAAAAACCCACTTGTATGAAAAGAAGTCTTCAAACTATTTCAGGAAGTATTAAAGGATAATGAGAGACTTAGCTTGGAGGCAAGTAGACCAGGAGGAGAAATGACAGCTTTCAATACTGAGAACAATGTCATAGAAAAGAGGGCGTCTGCTGTTTGCTCTGGGAGGTGTGGCTGGTTGAAGGTTCCCAATGAGTCAGCGTGAAGTGTGATAGTGCAGGTCACAGGGAGGCACAAGGCCGTCCCCCACTGTTGAACTCACACTGTGTTAGTAATATTATAGAGCGATAGCTCCTCAGTGTTGGAAGTGCTTAAATAAGGAACAGATGGGGTTAGCTTAGAAATAGTTAAAAAATTAAAATAAATGCTTCTCTACAAATTTCCCAACAATATAATGTAGTGAATCTCTATTCAAATTGATTTGAAGTGGCTTATATGTCTGACTTGCTTTTTTGTTCAGACAATGCTCAAGTATAAATGAGCTTATTTTCTCCTAAGTTTATTGATATTTGTTTCCTGGATAAAACAAATCTATGATCATATATTATTATTTTTATGACTTTTTTATATGTGTGAAACACATAAAATATATGTGGACAATAAACTACCTTTGTCACAATTTTTTATGTTAATGAAAAATAGAGCATATACCAATAATTTTACCTGGTGACAAACATAATCTACTTCCATAGATTAAAGGGGATGGTGGCAGCTAGAAATGATCTGTGATCCCACATACTATCGTAAGTCGTAGATTTAGATTAGCACTTTTACAGCTTCTTGAATTGAAGCAATGCCAAATCTAGCATTTTTCACAGGTGTAAATAATGTTTAATGTAACCAGACAAAGCTTTAAATTTTCTGCTGAAAGAAAAAATTCAAAGCTATTTTTTATTTCTGTTTGGAACAAACTGCAGGCCCTTCTGTTGACTCTGCCAATGTTTCCTTCATTTAAAAACATAATTGAGTTTTCAGAGTTAGAGAGAATGCTAGAGATTACCTAGATGACATCGACTTTTTATTTTAGATGTGAGAAAATTAGGGCTGTCTGACTTGCAACAGTTTGCAAAATTATCCTCCCGATGCAAAATGAAATCCTCACTGCTGGTGTTATTCACCTGCCTCATTTGCCAGGTACCCCTGTGTCTGCCTCTGCTTGGGCTGCACCTCTGTCTCTGGATTCCTGCTCCCGGGCAAGCGTGAAACACAATCGCTCATTATTTTCTACGGGAGAACCCTATTACTAACCGATTTAAGCAATATCTAGCTTGAATTGTTTGAATTAAATTTGGTCATTCATTTTGCAAACTGACTAAAGTTCATTTAACCTCAGTTCTTAGGTGGCTTGTGCTTTATTCACCCAGTTTCTCTTTCTTTCTTTCTTTCTTTTTTTTTATTTCACAAAGCTCATTTCTATGACTCAGGATTCTTACTACACTCAAAGCTAATCAGTTCCCGGTCCGCCTACTGCAAGTGCTAACATATGACTAACGTGGAGATAAGATGTCCTCAAAGGTGTTTGTGCTGAAAAGATTCTCATCTTAGGGTGTTGAGTTTTTTCTTTCTCTACTTTGAATGCTATAACTCACATTTGAGTTTCTTTTCTTGACATTACCACAGATTATGTGTTGAGCACATATTGTAGCTGTTAAAATCAGTTTTCTTTTAACTTAATGCAAAATTAACAAAGTAATCTTAGATGTTTAGTGAAATTATTGCCAGATTGTAAGTCCTTATGGAGATATGCTAGTGAAGACAAAATATTTCAACATTTGTCTTAAATGTTTGCTAATGAAGACATCCTTTGAAATTTGAGTGGTTTCAACTCGCTCTCGTTCCTTAAAATACATATTCAGCTAAAGAAAAACACAGTAGTGTTGATATTCCAACAATCTTTTTCCCCCCGATTGATTATGCATGGAAATTACAGTCCTATGTTGTCAAAATTGGGGAATATATTCCATCTGAGGTGTTCTGTTTGCCAAAAACCTGCTTAAGCACATTGAAACTTTCATATTCAAAAATTTTCCCCCAAACAGATAAAAGCTGTTAGCAGCAGAACTACAATTGTAATGACTATATGCTGGGCATGTAGTGAATGCTCAACATGAAAATTTTCTTTCTAACAGTACCCCTTAGTAATTACCATTTTTCTTTAATAAAGAACATTTGACCATCCTTTGGCTACACCCATAAATTAATATGAAACTAATTATTGAAGTGTTTTAAATGCATTTTTGTGATCTCTGTGGCATACAATTTGCTATTTCTCTTTGCTATTAAGGAGTTTTGTGGCAATAGCTAGGACTTCAATGATTTATTATATTATAGAGGCATTATTAATTCTTATGACTTATAAATTTCCGAGATATTTATCTAATTTTTAAAGGTCTCATACCACTGTCTTTCTCACTGCCACCCTTATTCCTAATGATTCCTTACATTGCACCCGAAAGAATGCTTACACTGACATATTTTAGGGTGTTCTCATAATTCCATGAGATCAGTAATGTCATGCTCAGTAGAAAAAACCTTAGGAACAAAGTTTACATGATTTGTGGATTTAGTAGTGAGCTTTAACTGTCAGTCAAGTTTGATTCAGGAGGAATGTGATTGAAGTAATGAGATTCATTTTCTGGATTCTTACATATTAAATAAATAATGGAATTAAGAAGTTTAGAAACCAGAGAAATTATACATGTCTTTCTGTTGCTACAGACTCAGCTACCAGTTTATGTCAGAATATTACCTCCAGCATGAAAGGGGAGAGGAAATAAATGTAAATAACTACTTATATTTTGAGGGTGAGGTTAGAGTGTTGGCCAGATGAAATCTGTAATTAAAATGTTACGCTTAAACTTTTGCTTCTGTCCATGAATATTCCTGGTACAGAACTTACTCTCTGTTCAAAGAAATTGGATAAAATCTGTGAAACTTCTGTTTTCAGGCATTGGTACAAAAGCCAGAACGGGAATGAAAATCTTGAAAGAAAGAACAGAAATGAGTTGGGCCCTAAGATTGCACCGGGCTTGTCAGGTCTGCGCGGTGTCCCCATCCCGGTCCCAGGGTGGGGACCGAGCGCTGGTTCCGAGTCCAGCCACGGCGGAGCGGTCACGGACACAGAGCAATTTTACAGTCTGTCACATAAAGGAAAGAATGAAGGTACAGCAGGAAGCTACGCAGAGTGACAGCACGTTCCGGAGGGTGCGGGACAGGTCAGTCTCCGCGAGTGCAGAAAGGCCCCAAGGCCCGAGCGCAGCCGCCTGTCCCCGCTGTCTGACGACCTCTGACACCGCCACCGTGTGGAAGTTTCTTCCCACAGCGCGTCGGTTGGCTTTGCCGTCTAGCAGAGCATTCCAGAACATGCTGTTAAAACCACATCCGGCTGCTCGCTCACACTGTGCAGATCGGCGGCCTGGCCCGCGCTGAGCCGCGTGCTGCTCCTGTTCCCAGCTCGGTCCGCGCACGAGCCGCATTCAGCAGGGCTGGGCGGTCTAGGCCGGTTCCAGTCAGAATCCGTCACTGTCAGCACCTGTGGCCGCCTCCCGCGGGCATCCAGGCTCGCTCACACGGGGGAAGATGGGGTTTCGGACGGGGGTGAGGACAGGCCCGGACTCAGGGCTGGCACCATGTCACCGGCTGTGCTGTATTTGTCAAAGTCAGCCTAGAGAGATGGGAGGCAGACGCCGCCTCTTTAGGGAGGACTGCAAAGTCACATGTCACAGAGGCGTGGACGAGGAGAGTTAGGACACCTGTCCAGGCCATTTCCACGACAGGTGGCGCATTAACTTTCTTCAGGCTCTGCCCAACTAACGGTCGCAGAGGCCTGTCCTCCCGGCCTGTCACCCGCGGCTCTGCCGAGAGACGGCGCAGGTGAACGCAAGTGACGCTGTGAGGTGGGCAGGCCGGGGGACGGGGACGGGGACGATGCGGGGCCTGACAGCTGGGGCGGGACCGGCGGCCCGGGAGGACGCGTCAGCCGGCGGGATGTGGCTGCGCGAGGAAATGCGGAAACTGTGAAGAACGATTCGATTCGGTTTGCTGACGTTGGGCCTCCCGGCCTGGGGAGGATCCGTAATCACTCGGAACAATGAGAGGGTAAGGATGGTGACACCTGTCGGTCACTCAAAGGACGGACTGCAGTGACGCACGTGTGTGTGTGTGTGTGTGTGTGTGTGCACTTCACGGAAACTCAATCGCATCCTCTAAATTTCCCTCAGATCATGATTCTTCAATCAATGCTGTCAAACAGATATTTTTAAGTTAACATTTAATAGGCACAAAAATTCTCATTAATATCTCAATAACAGCAGAGCTAAGATACAGGGAAGGGTACTAAGAGTACCTGAAGAAGGAAGAGAAGGTAGAAAAAGCTCTGTACCTATTTTTTAAATATCAAACAGAAGCAACCAAAAAATAGTCCCCAAATACTGGCATTAATGGAAAGAAACAGACTAGCCAACACGAGATAGAACGTGCTCCTGCACCTCTAAGACGCAGTTTGCAGACGGAAACGAAAATCTCTGTGCAAATGACTGTCTTTATATTGCTCATAAATAACGATTTATTCACGCAGATCCCTCCCCCCCCCCGCCCCCCTGCCCGTGACCGCACAGCTCGCAGACTTCTGTCATTTCCAGGACTCAGCCATGGGGTCCCCGGGAGTGCCCTCTCCAGATTCCCAGATGATTGTCTTCGTTTAGAAGTTAAATTCATTTCTTTTTCTTCCCTTTCCCGTAGCACTCTGCCCAGTATGCTAAAGCACAAGGTCACCTTTGGTCTC
This sequence comes from Eulemur rufifrons, assembly GCF_041146395.1. Lineage (NCBI taxonomy): Eukaryota > Metazoa > Chordata > Mammalia > Primates > Lemuridae > Eulemur > Eulemur rufifrons. The sequence goes on along the minus strand of NC_091000.1, from coordinate 1,777,794 downwards.
ATTTTCATTATCTTTCTTTATCGCTCAAGGAAAGTGTAAAAGAAAGATCAGTGAGAAACAAATAAGACGAAAGTGAACTCCTTGGTCTTGTGTAAGATGTCAGTAAAAAGGATCTATTGGTTAAAAGAGGCAGACTAAAGATTTCTCAGATAAAACAGTGAATCAAATTTTATATCAAATTATATATGCTTACTGAGAGTCTAAGCATTAGCCAATAACTGTTGTATATATTCCCTCCAGTTCTAACAATTTAATTAATTAATTCAAGTAATATTTACTGGAACCTTCTCTGTGCTGGTATGTGAACGCAGGTGGTTTGATTTCAGAGCTCACTCTATTAGCCATAATGCTGACCACCTCCCATGATGTATGCATGCGTCTCAGCGCGTGTGTGAGCTCTTTCTGGCCAGCTTACAGCATTGTACTAATTTCTATACACTTCACAAGATGCAGAATGGTACTTTGATCATGGAAAGTAACCAGCAATGTCTATTTAAACTGGAGGGAGATTTTATTTTTGTCCATGATTTAGTTTATTACATTAAATAATTCAAGCCCCAAAGAGGATATTTGCTCTCAATTTTCTAGTTGATTATTTAACATACTGCATGTAAGTAGAACATTTCAATTAGTTTTTTCCATTTCGTTATGTGAAATCAGCTTCTAGAAATATATTTGATAATTTAGTTGCCTTGAATTAAGAAATCATTGTGCTTATGAGATACTTCAGAATATCTTAGATTCTGTAACGGTGAACAATTTATTTACCATTAATTCATGAGTCTCTGGCAAGGATGCAAAAAGATAATTTACGTAAATTTACAGTGGAAACCCTCAGCAATATACATTGTGAGACATTATTATTACCTTGAAAAGTACTAGCTAATCACTTAGTAATAAAAATTTCAAAAGTACTTCTTGCACAGTGTTTTGCTGCTTATTATTCATACGTTTTGCTACACATTAGGTAATACAAAATTTTCTCTTCTCTTTTTATTATCCAGAAAAGGAAGTTTTATATTTTCAGCAGCCAGGGTGCTCAAGGATAAAATATGTCATTTTTACACGTACTTTATCGGAGCTCAAATGCAGAATTATTTTGTAAGAGCTTAAACTGAATTGAACACATGACCTAGAAGATGCTCCACCCAGCATGAACCAAAGTATGAAACCCTAGTTGGTCTCCGTTGAATTCTGTCCTCTACCGTTGCTTATTTCCCTGGGACCAGCCCCTCACACCCAGGGGCCTCCTCATTCTGCCCTTCAGCTTTTCTTGCTGACTGAAAGCGGGAATCAGTGAGCTGCGGTGCTGGAGAAGCTGCGGATGTGCGGTGTGTTTGCTTCCGGGTCAGGGTCAGATACTGCCTGGCTGTCAAATATGTCCCATAACCGTCACTACCTTTTCTTCTCAGACTTTTAAAACTAAGATAACCAACCTCAAATCTAATTTTCAATGTCCAGGCAGTGATATTTGATCTCCCAGACAATTTCCTGTTGTTAATGAATTGCTGAGTTAAGTTTACGGCTCACAGTGATGGCCGAGGCACTCAACCTCAGAGGAACGTCTGTTCTTACAGAGCTGGAGAAAAAGTCGACGTGGGGATTTCAGGTTCATGTCGGGCGTGGCGGTGGCTGCTGGCGTGTGTGCTGCAGGCTTTCCTCAGCCATTCTCTGGTTGCTTCAGAGCTCATTTCTGAAATAAGTAAATCATCCAGTATGAGAGAAATATTTTCTCAGCTCTAAATGTTCTGTAAGAGTCGTATGAAGATTAAGCAGAAATTCTGATGTAATTTATTTTTCTTTTTTAAAAATAAAAAATGTTTACTGGATGATAAAAATAATATTGATCCTCTGAAGTCATAGCCTCCTTGTGTGATTTAAATTCTTAGTTACTAAACAAAGTTGCAGAGTTTAGTCCTCCTCTGTGCGATCAGGTGACCTCCTCACTCTCTCCAAGACTTTCGTGGTCGAGAGGAAGACGATGACAGCCGCAACCCCAGGCTGGCCAGGTTTTGGTCCTCTGGGAAAGTTAACTTAGGAATTTGGGAGCTCTGCTGCATCTCATTCCACCAGATATTGCTAATTTTTCTAATTTTAATTCTTTGTGTCTGTCTGTAAAAATACGTGACTTTTCCTAAAAATGAAGTTTACCCATAATCCTGCTGAGTTTTCCAGCTGCTGTGATCTAGTTATTCCCTTCCCTTCATTATGAAACTTCTCAGAAAGATGGTCCACACTTGGTTTCACTGTCTTCTCTTTCATTCACTCCTGATATCTTGGCGATTTTCTTTAACCTTTACCATTCTCCCAAAACTGCTTTCTCGAAGGTTGTAAATATTTTCCTAGTCCTGAGATCCTTTTTTCAGTCTTAATTTTTTTTTTTTTTAGACTTCTCCACTCAGCTTAGCCGTCCCTCTTTACTTAGTTTCTTCCCCTTGTTGTACTCACAGGGCCCCGTACTTGAGCCCGGCTTCAGAGATGCTTCTGTTGTCTGTCTCTGCTTCATTCCTTCCCTTCCACAGAGAAATTCTGTAAGCGCAGTCATCTTCCCTTACCTTCCCTCTCCTCGTCTTACTTTCCCTCAACTCCTTTCCCCTTCCATTTTTCCTTTCTTCTTCTTCTTTTTCTTTTGGTAGGGATGGGGTCTGGCTATGTTGCCCAGGCTGGTCTTGAACTCCTGGCCTCCAGCAATCCTCCTGCCTTGGCCTCCCAAAGTGCTGAGATTATTGGCTTGAGCCATGTGCCCCCTTTCCTTTTTCTTTGTCTCTTTAGCAAATCTCATCCTTTCTCAAGACGTGAACCGTCCCCTCTGCAGGATCATTCTCATTCCAGGCCCCGACGTGTGAGTCCTAGTCCCTGGGGCCATGCTTGTCAAGGCCTACTGACGACCTCAGCCTTGGGAGCTCACTAACAGCCTTTATTTAAAAAATCATTTTTATTATCTTTACCATGAAACAAAATTTTCCTTTGTATTCATTTTTTCAAGAATATCATAGGCTATTTTTAAAAATATATCAATATCTCTATTTTTCACTATTCCCTAAATTATCAGAAACCTTATCATTTTCAGCTTCCACTTCTAAATCTATTCCCACATCCAAATGACTACAAAGTCCCTTTACTTCATATCTGTAATCTGACGTATTACTGCTAACACCATAATTAAGTCTCTGTCTCCTAGAATACTTTAATATGTCATAAATTTCTATAGCCGGAGGTCATATTCTCTGTCTGTTTCTGTTTGATAACTCTCTACCTTGCTTAGGCTAAGACAGGGCATTGCTCATGGTCACTTAATAAACATTTACTGCATGAACAAAATTTAAATTTAAATGCAGTGTTCCCTTATTAGTTTTGCTTTGTTGGTTTTGTGTATTCCAGGTGATGGCAGCAAAGGGCCTTTGCTCCATCTGCATGAGTGAAAGGACAAGGCCCACATGCTTCTCCCACACCAGAAATAGTCCTCTCCTCGCCAGACGACACACACAGCTACACAAACACACATACCACACTCACACAAAATGAATGTGCAGAGACAGAAAGTTATTAAACTTGTCAGTTAATAAATAATATGTGTGTTTTCATTTAATTTATTATCTGTTTTTGTCTATGACATGTTTGAGTGTAAGACTCAATGCATTTATATAATTTGATGAACTAGTAGAAATGTTTATATTCCACCTTAGGCATTTTAAAGTGCACTTGGATGAAAAGAATAAATGGCAAGCTCGGGAATAGGTGAGACCTCAATAAAGCTGTTTGGTTCAAATTTGTCACATAAGGAAGATAGCACCAGAACTGTGCTATGTCAATGACAGTTTTCAAATGAAAAACATTACATTAAGCCTTGAGCATGCCAACTGGAACTGCAAAAGATAGGACGTTGCAAAAGGAATTGGTGGAGAAGAAGCTTAAAATAAAAAAAGTAGACACATAAACACCTTAGAAATAAATGCATTGCAGTGTATTTTTTAAATTTATTTTTAAATATTATGTGTATATAATAGTCATGTATCTTTATAGGGTATGTGCGGTGTTTTGATATAGGCACACAATGTGAATTAATCAAATCAGGGTAATTGAGGTATCCATCACTTCGGGCATTTAACGTTTCTTTGTTGTTGACAAATAAGTGTGTTCTGATTACTTCTCTAAGCAAAGAGGTGGCAGCCCTGAATTTGTGTATTCCCTGGAAAAATGTATTTATGACAGTGGTGATATTTACAAGAAAGAAAAAGAGAATAATATATTATTACTTATTGATATTGACTAATATAATTGCAATGTTTCTCTTGTGAAAACTCAGTATTCTCTAGATTGATTTTATATTATTCACGCTTCCTACAGAAAAGAAATGCTGACAGTCCCCATCATAACTGCTCAGAGTCTTGTTGTTATCAGAACTTTTGTACATTGTCTTATTAATTGCATTCAGAATTTATTATTATACATTTGCAATTGAAATGGCTGAGATTCAGAAATGTTCAAGGATTTGCTCAGAGCCGTGGAGCGTGTCAGAAGACGTGCCAACGCAGCTGAAGACCTGGGGCTGCTTGTGACGCCCACTCACGGCAAGGACGTCCGTCCTTCCCCCGGCCCCACCCGCAGCATCAGGCTCGCTACCTTCACACAAAGACAGTTTTGTTTTTTCAAATTTGATTGTAAAAACAGGGCATCTTTTTTTCATACAAGTGAGCATCTTAAATAAGGGGCAATATAACAAGCTCAAAAGAAAACTATCATGTACATTTTCCTGCAAAAAAATTTTGAAGTAAGTATAGTCTATATCTTATATGTAAGATATATGCATGTATATATTCACATTTTAAGGTGACTTCTGACGTTTTAAGTACCATCAGAATAATGCAACAAAACGAGGAGAAAGAGAGAAAGATTTTGTAGTGCATGTATGAGGCGGTCATTGGACCATGTAGCAGGAAGAGGAAACTACGTAAATGGGGGCACGAAGTCGCAATGAGGACAACACAAACCTGAAGATAGAAACTAAGATCATCATAATTCGCCGAATATTTAAATGCCATGCAATACTTTGCCTGCGGAGAACTATAGAAACATTCTTCTGAAACTTCAGCAATATCATATTTATTCAATGTCAATAACTTTTCCTTAGCTCTTTAACTGGAATGTGAATTTCTGTTGTGATTTTTAACTCAGTGATTAAGAAAAGCATCATTATTGAATAATATAAATTTAAGGACTAGTTTCCATTTTCCCCTACTGAGACCTATAAATCGAACCTTTCTTCCCCCACACGCACACACAAGAACCACAGACTTCGCGGTTGGCTGAAAGTTCAGAGCAAGCTGCATGGTTGGAACAGTCATCTAAGGATTTCAGCAGCGGGGCACACTCGCTGTCTTCTGTGCTGGCCAAACTGTTTTGCTCTTTCCTATTTGGATATTGTACAATTTTTTTCAATGCTAATTCTAATAATAGAACATAGGATTTTAAGTAAGAAAGAAACCATGTAGATTATCAAGCACACTTAGCAGATAACTGGTAATTTCCTTGTTGTATAAATGAGAACACTCAGCACAGAAAGCTTTAATTTACTCAAGATCTCACTACTATTTGGCAGCTGGAACCCAAGTATCTTCTACACCTAGACTGGGCCTCTATGTTATTATATGTTGTCTCAATGCCTCCTCTAGCTCTAAGTGTATGAAGTATAGCAAGGGAATAAAAACTTAAGGACCAAATCACTCTTAAATAGAACACAATTTGTCAAAAACAAGCCAAAATATTTGGTAACTGTTTAGACATTCTCCACATTTTATTTATTTATCAAAAAATTCATGGAGACAGCAATGAGACCCAGTTGACCCCATGTCTTGGAGCCAGAGATGCACGTTGACTGCTTTCCGCACAAGACTGAGTGTGGCAACGTTACTAAGGCAAAACCCCTCCTGGGAGGCGTGGGACTCGCCTGCAGACTGTGCCGTGAGGACTCCCAGCGGCTTCAGCACGCGGTGTCAGACTGCACAGGCGTGTTCTGCAGGGCCATCTCCCTCTCCGAGGGCCGGAGTCATGCTGTGGTCTGGCGACTGTCCCGCCCACCCTAGGACAGCTGCCTCCTGCCTTCTCTCACACAGCCATTTACCGTAATAAAATACTAACACATGTCATGTTACCGTGGAACAGCTTCTCAGCGAGCTCGGACTCACAGAACGGCCAAGGAGTTTCCAGATCTCAACAGTCTTTCTCAGAATATTCCAACACCATCATTGCCAATATGTAAATGATTGAAACTAAGTATGGATAACCTACAATTTACATTGTTATTAACAACTGTTAAAATATCTGTGTGAAGAAAATGAAGTCAAACAGAAAATATGTCAAGCATTTGGTAATAATAAGCTTTATTGTGGTGTTTTTTTAAATTTTTAAAACTTGCCATGTTACAAGTGATCATTTCAGTAAACGTTATGCCTTCTTTCGTGCCTAAACAGGAAAACTCCTCTCCTGTACTTGCTTGTGTAAGCTCAGCATGCACATCGAGAACACAGAAACGACAATTGATAAGCGTCTACGTACCGGCAATAATTGAGCACGTCGCAGACTGCGTTCCTCCGGGTTCCGGTTACCCGTGCTGCGAGGCCCTCGCGACCTAAGTTACAACAACGTCAGGTCCAGGTTTCGTTACGGGGAAGTCTGTGCAGCGGATCCACGATGAAGGTCAAGCCCACGGGACCAGGGACGGGTTAAAGGTTCCCCTGCGGCGGATGCCCGCCGAGGCTGTGCGTCCACCGTCCCCGCGCTCTCCGCGACCGCGGGCGGCTGCGCCGCTGCCCTGTGCGGGGCAAAGCGGGTTGCGCCGCGGAGCTCACAGGCCGGACCCGCAGCTGCTCCCCCGCGACGGCGCAACAGCAGGCCGCTGTGGGCACCCGAAGCACGGCTGCCGACCTCCCCGTGCACGGCGGACGCTCATCTGCAGAAGCCGTGCACGGAACTTTCCAGAGTCAGCTACACTGCCGTGCTGAATGCGACTGCATGCTGATGCCCGCCCCACCCCCGCAGACAAAACATCTTAGTGATGCAGAAAGAACGCATTAAAGTACCAGAAAAGCTTAGAACGGCACACAGATACATAAACGTACAGTAATTCCCACAGTAAAAGAACTGTGCGTGTTTTTCTCCTCAGTTTAATTTGTGCCTCTTAAATAATACTGGTCATAAAAATCTACATGGGAAATGAGCTCCCTTTCATTCAAAAACATTTGTCTTTTAATCTCAGAGTATTCGTGTTCGGAAGCGGGTCCGGGAGGCGAAGTCCGCACGCGTGGACACTCACAAACGCGCACGGCACGTGCGGGGCAACGCGGGCGGAACGTCCCTCTGGCCTGCGGCTTTGCTGGGGCTGCTGCACCGCCAGCTGGTGCCAGCGCCGCTGCAAGACTGGGGACCCTACACTGCCCACCGTCAAAACACTGGCTGAATTTCCGACACAGAGAGCCAATCCCCAAATGCTCTGCGGCCTTTGCCACCTGGATAATGCAATCCTCGAGCCTCGCAGACGATTTAATGGGACTCGACTTACTTTATTCTCCGCCAACCCCACTGAGACTGTTTCAGTCTGTCAGGCCCTGTATCACTTTCATACAACATCCTTTTATTGTTTGTATCTTGAATTTGACTCTTGTTCTCTGGGGACCTGAGTAAAACTGCCAGAAGTCATTTCACTTGTCGCCCTTAACAACCATCAGAAAGACGGAACTACATCCACCTGTGACAGGTGTGAGTTTTCACCTAACAAAGCACAGGGCTGAAAGATGCTCGCGTTTGATTTACAAGCGTATCGACTGGACCCCGACTCGCTCTGCCCCGCAGTCTGTGATCACAGCCCGGTGCCTGTTCTCTTTCCCGAAATGATCCGGAGATATTTTATTTTACCTCTAGCCAGGCACCTCCAGAGGTTCATAAAATGAAATGGAGAAATGACGGGTAAATTGAGTCTTTTCATTGTGCTTAACACAAATTGACTTAAATCTTTTTGTTTTCACTTGTTCCCTTCCTTGTGACTCTGTACTGGGACTTTTGTGATATTTAAAATACTTGAACGAAGGGGTGGGGGTGCAATATGGCTAATTAGAAACACGGACCACGCTCCCCTCCACAAGGAAATGCCAGAGCAGCCAGTGGACAGTCACCTATCTGGTGAGCACAGAGGGAACGCTGGAGCCAGCGGGGAAGTGACGGGGACCTGGCAGGCACAGAGGAGGCGAGGCCGAGGCCACCCAGCCCGGAGGGGCTCGGAGCCAGCACGCGCTCCGGCAGCAGAGGCAGGTGAGATGCCTGGGCAGGCACATTCCCACCGCGCCGGGAGAACCTCTCCCACCAGTGGGCGCCGAGACCACTGCAGGAGTTTGCGCTGGGTCCCCCGCATGCCCAGGGCCCGGGCAGCTGCAGCACGGCACGGTTTTGAGAGCCCAGCACCCCCCCACCCCCCCGACTGCATCCTACCCTGGGCCCCTCAGCCCCTGCTCCTGCGCAACCTCGGAGACTCACTAGCGCCCCCCACACCCACTCCGAGGGCAGCAGCATCAGGGTGCTGGCTGGAATCCGCAGTGTGCTTGGGTCCCCAACACTCAAACCCGTGCAGTGCCCTAACTCCCAGGGGACAGGTGGTGCAGCACACCAGGGAAGTCACCCTGGGACAAGGGGAGCAAAAACACGGCTCCCCAGAGCCTGAGAGCAGCCTGCCTGGAGCCACTGCTACTGACAACAGCCCTGTCACCCCCGCAGCAGGGCTGCCGCACACTTACACAGACTTCAGTGGGTCTACTCTGCTGACCCAGCAATCCCACTACTGGGTATTTACCCAAAGGAAAAAAGGGCATTTTACAAAAAAGACATCTGCACTCAAATGTTTACAGCAGCACAATTCACAATTGCAAAGACGTGGAAACAACCCAAGTGTCCATCAATCCATGAGTGGATTAATAAAATGTGGTCTATGTATACCATGGAGTACTATTCGGCTACAAGAAACAATGGTGATCTAGCACCTCTTGTATCATTCCTGGATAGAGCTGGAGCCCATTCGACTAAGTGAAGTATCACAAGAATGGAAAAACAAGCACCACATGTGCTCACCATCAAATTGGAACTAATCCAACACTAATGTGCACATATGGAAATAACATTCAAGATAACAGCTCTGCCCAGGTGACACTTTGATTTCAGTCTTTTGTCTTTCCTTTCCTTTCCTCTTGCCTATCTTCAGAATCAGGATTTCAGCCTTACCTGTCTCTGAGTCTTTCAGTCGTTCTGTGCCTGTATTTCTGACCCACTGAAATGTGAGACAGTAGAGGGTACAGTTTCAAGCTGTCAAGCTGGCAGTACTTTGTTGCAGCAACAATCAAAAACAGACACAAACTGCATGCAGTACAGTCTATCCTCATTATTTTCAGATTTTGTATTTACGAATGGTCTACTTGCTAAATTACTTCGTAATCCCAAGATCGTCACTCTGGTGTTTTGCACTCATTCAAGTATGTGCCAAAGTGGCAAAAAATCTGTGGTCCCCCTGCAAGTGCCAAGCTGAGGCTGAGCAGGGACATATTCTGCCTTCTTGTTTAGCTCCCACACCATAAACGATTATCTTTCTCACGATCTATTTCTTGCCATGAGTTTTGTAATTTGGTGTTTTTGGTGACTCCAGTTTAGAATGTTTCCCTAGTGCTGACGTGCTGTCGTGTGTCCCTAAGTACAGGAAGGCTGTGACGTGCCGCAGGGAGTGAGGCAAGTCTCACCCGGGCGTGGGCTGTGGCGGGGACGGTGGCGGGGACGGTGGCGGGGACGGTGGCGAGTGCAATGTCAACGAATCAAGGACATGAAACATCCAGGACACAGAAGAGGAACTTCGCTGATCTGTGCATAAGGCCACTCCAGACTGTGGTAAAATAGCATCTACAGTGCATGAGGGAGCTGTGGAAAGGATGAAAAAGCAGCTAAATTTGTGGATTCATGAAATGATCACCGATAAAAAAAAAAAAAAAGTAGCAGATAGCTTTGCTGTGAAGCTGAAAGTCAAAGAAATCCAGTCGCTGAACCCACGGTCATGAAAATGTTAAGCCTTTCTTGGCCAGTGCTGACTGACTCACACAGTTCAAAAGGTGATATGGGAGGAAAATGTCAAACCTGCAGGTGAGGCAGGTTCCGAAGATCTGGAGGTGATGGAAGAGTTTTAAAAATACTTGCTAAGTGTTATACAAAAAAGGGTTATGTGGAAGAGTGAGTTTCAACAACGAGATTGGCTTGTTTTACAAGGATATTGGCAAACAAACCTGTGTAAAATAAATAGCTCCAATGTTCCAGGCTTAAATATTTCAAAGACCAATGACTAGTGTGACTTTGCTCTTGTGCACCAAAGCCAAGGGAGACTTTAAAGGTAAACCTCTAATGGTATTAAGAGTTTAAAATCTATGAACTTTGTAGAGTTGAGACACTTGGAAAAATAATAAAAGGAAATAAAATCTGTGAGCATTTAAATGGAAAAGCCTGTACTGTATGCTAGTCCATTTGAACAATCCCAGAAGTTGAATGCTATCTCCAGGGCAAAAACCTTCCCTTCAAGATTTTATGAATTTTAGATAATGCTGCAGAATATTGCCATAAACTCAAAAAGGCCAACTCCAACATAGAAGTTCTTTTTATTCCCCCAGTCTCCGTGTATCTCCTCCCACTTTTCATTCAGGGCATAATAAAAGCTTTTAAGGTGCACTGCATGAAAAATTTTGAAAGTTTGGAAGTTGTTATAGAAAATATAAGAGAAAAGTGCCAAACATAATGTACACTGCATGACAAATAAGTGGAGAAGTTGCCAATGACATGGGACAAGAAGATGTGGGAAAAATTTTGGCAGACAAGACATTAGAACTCACCAACAAATATTTTAGTGAGATGGCAAAACCCAGCTTCAGAGTAAGCAGTGACAAGGACTGCAAGGAGTGTCAGCCCAAGACTTCGAGAATTATCCCTCTTATAGCAGCCATGGCATTGGAATGGAACTCTGCTTGGCACAATGTTACCATGACATGCAGGGATGTGACCCTGTGCTAGGACACAGCCCTGAGTTTAAACAACCAGCTTCCACTGTGCTCACCTGTTAACCTGAGGTGCTTATAGAGCTGGGGCAAAAGCCAGAGACAAGTTCAGGAAGGAAAATGGCCTGTGCTATACACAAGTCACAAGAGTCACTCTTGAGGTGGAACTTTGAGATACCAACATGGCACCCTTGTCAAACGTCTCCCCTGCAGAGTAAGTTCCACCACCCTCTCCTGTGGTCTCTGTGGACCACACTGTCCCCAGCACATGCCACAGCGCCACTGAAAGTGAGATTTCAGTTCAAGGTTTTATAAAACGTAAATGCTTAGGTTTTGTTTAATGGTTGTCTTCAGGGCTTTATTTGCACGACTGTGCCGTACACTGTACGCTGTGTGTTCACAGTTCTGCATGTGGTTACTCTGTATGATTATTACACAGTACTGCACACTGAGTGTCCACGTGAGTACTGTGTGTAGACACTATGTATGTGTGTGCACAACTGGGTGGAAGAGTTGAGGTAGCACAATCGGTGCAGCAGGAGACATTATACAAAAATGCTACTATTGGAGTATCATTTTAAAGAAATAGTGCATATATTATTTGTAAAAATTATGTATTAAATGTCTTTAAACAAAAATAAATATAAAACAAGGTTATGTATTGATTGGTTGATGAAAATACCGTGAGCTGAAGCTCTCAGGAACCTGAACTTGTATTTGCTCTAGAAGCAATGGTTCAGTCTGCACTACATTAGTGTTCCTGGTTACTTCACAGAATGAAACTACCCAGAATAACAACAATCAACTGCATTATCACTTTACTATAATTGCCATTATTGCTTTGTGCATATAATTTTTGTTTATATTCATCTCCAGGTTTACTAATTAATTTGCTTGATATTCCCACCTCTATGACAGACTCTTTTCTGATAATTTTTTTTTTCTTATTGAAATACATAGAAATTCATTTAGTGAATTCCGGTTGGGCTAGATTTTCTCAGCGTTTGTTCACCAAAAATATCTTTATTTCATGTTTATTTGTGAAAAATCATATTGCTGTATGTACAATTTTAAATTGAGAGTTATTCTTTTCTGACATTTTGAAGATATTCTACTATTCTGTAAACACTATTATTGCTGTTAGCATCTCTACACTCAGTGTAATGATATTACTTAGTACATGATAGGCCATCTGACTTTTCTTTCTGGCTGAATTTAAGAATTTCTCCTTTGTTTTTTGATATTCTATAATATATTTAGATATGAACTCTCTCTCTGGACTGTTTTTTGTATTTGTGGATTTGTGTCCTTCTCAACTGATATCTATTTATGATATGTCCTCTGCTCTTAGTCTGTTTTCTTCCATGTTTTTCAACTACTCTTCTGTGTTTTCCATCTCTTTGTGCCTCATTTGAAGTATTTCCTTCAGACTCGTCCTCAGAATACCAATTCTCTTTTTGTGTTGTTTAACTTATTTTCTAGAAAATCTGTTTTTATTTAAACAATGACTCTTTTTAGTTATAGAAGTGCAATATGGTTTCAAATATGCCAAGTCATTTTTATACTTTCTTCTGGCTCTCTCATTTTCTTGATTTCATGTTTTTATTTCTTTAAACATTTAAGATGAGGGAACAAAGCCTGTATATGATAAATTTAGTATCTTACATTTTTGAAAAGTATCTACTGTGTTTTTTGTTCTTAATCTGTTGTTTGTTTCCTTATTCATTTGACAATTTTTTAATGCAAGATGATATTTGAGTTAATTCAACTTGTGGCAAATCTGAGCACTTAAATTTTGGATATATTTTCTAAGACGATTTGCAATTCCTGCTGTGTGAGTTAGAATGATAGCAACCTGGGACCGTTTCTGGCTTTTTGATGATCCTGGCTGAATATACAAATGCTGTACGTGCACACAAGTTTTTGCCCTCACCTTCTAGGCAAAGGTGGTCATTTGCTCCATTGCAATCTTGACTGCTATTTGCTCGTAGGTCACAGTATCTTGTCTGCTTTCTGTAATGATTTTTATACTAGATTTTCCTTAAAACAGCAAAGGACAGAAATAGCAAAACATTAAAAAGTTTGTTTTACATTTTAATTTATTCAGGATCTCATCATTGTAATTAGTAGTTATTTCAGAATATTTAGTGTACTACTCCGCTAGAAACATTCTTAAATGTATCTTTTGGTTCAAATATATATTAATTGCTGTTGGGTATATTTCTAAGATTGGAACAACTAGGTGATGTGTGTGCATTATATTCAGCTATATTAGCAGATGAGAAGGAGATAATCAAAATGCTTCTGTTAACCTGCATTACATAAGAGATTCAATAATTCCATATCCTTTCAAACTCTTGGTTGTGTTTCTGTGTTTGGGATTTTTTGCCAGTTGGGTGAGAGTGTAGTAGAATCTACTTGTGGTTCTAATGTGCGTGTCCTAATGCCTAGTGATGATTTCGTTGTCTTACACGTTTGGATCTTTTCTTCTGTGCAGTGCCTGTTCGAATATTTTGCTCACCTCCTTAAACTGGGTTGCTTGTCTTTCTAAAATTGATTTCTAGAGTGCTCTTATATATGTTGGAAACGATCCTCTGTGAGATTCTGTTTGGAAAAAATAGGAAATGTAGCAGCGAAGGAAAGAAACTGAGTCAACGCCGGCTCTGAGTCAACGGAAGCTGAGAGTTAGAAAACTGACGTTTTCACGCTGTGGTCTCTAGCAGTGCAGACCCAAGGCCCAAATGTGCAGGCAGCATGGCCGCTATTTACCCATCACTGTGTCCTCCTGTCAATCCAACCTCCAGCAGCTCCGGAGAGCTGGAACATGGCTAACGTGTAGGTGACGGGTGAAGTTTAGTTTTAGATTCTGAAGGGTAACTTATTACAAAATATGTGTTAAAATGATACTAACATTGCTCCCATTATTTTTCATTAGTGAAAGATACTTTCAAATTTTGCTTCACATAGCAAAAGGTTTCATATATATGTTAAATTTAGGAGAGCCCTGAAAATTAATGCCCCTAATGAATGGGGATTCAATCGGTGCAGTTTTCCAACCTGATAATTAAAAGAGTTCTAAAAGTAGAAGCTAATTGAATTTCAATTTACTTCTCTTTCTGCATCAACAGCGTGATTTTAGAGACTTTAAAAATAGCCATGTTATGTTCAAATATTTCATTGTAGCATGACACTAATGATCTTGTAAGTAGGCTAATTGTGGATTCCATCCCAGACCCCCCTTGGAGATCTTCTGTTCAACGCTTAGAGCTGGTGAAATAGATATAGTTCAAAAGTCCACTCTGATATTTATGAGATTTTTACTTTCTTAAATTCATAAGTTATAAATCAAACCTTTCATACAAGTACAGACTACTTGAAACCACGGAAGAGGTTTTTGTATCTTTATATCACCTGGGAAATTATTGTGGGTTCTTGTAAATTTTGCATTAAGTAAATCCCATTTCCCTGTGTATGTGCCTTCATCCAAGTGTGTCGTAATTTATCCCAACACGGCGCTGCATACAATTCCGGGGTATTCACAGACCTGAGATACCCAACCGTGGAGTCCCCTGGGCTCACAGCTCCCTGAATTAAGAACCCTGGTCTAGACGAAGAGGAGGCTCCTTATCACCAGGCCGGACACAGGACCCTGCTGTGAGTGTCACCTCACTTGAATGTTTCACCAGAAAATAGTTCTGGGGGCACGAGGAGGATGAATAATGGCACTGGGGAAGCAAGGCGGAGGGAACTGTGTGGACAAGACACCACAGTGACTGTCCCAAGGCCTTGTTCCATAATCGATGTGAAAACCGTACAGACTGAATGACTGGAAATCTACATTTGATGAACTCCTCCAAAGCCACAGTCTCCTACGTGCTTACTGCTTTATCAGCTTTAGGAACTCAGATCAGGAACAGTATTTTACATGTTAAAAACATGCACCATTAATACTTTTCTTTCATTGTGTTGAGAAGAAAAAAATTGAACCAAAGGCCTAGGGGAATGAAAAAAAAATGTTCCTAAAATTTTTCTGCCAGGGATTAATAACAAAGTATTGGAATTTCTAGAGAAAAATCTATTCTCATGGGTTACATTGCTCAATTTTTTGGAAATTTAATGTTTTTTATTTTATTATTTTTTAAAATTTCAATAGATTTAGGGGCTACAAGTGATTTTTCGTTGCATGAATGAATTGTATAGTGGTGAAGTCAGGGCTTTTGGTGAATGGTGTACATTATACTTCGTAAGTAATAAGTTTTTAAATTCTTCTTGACAGTAAATTCCATATTCCACAAACCTTGCAAGATATAATAGAAGTTTTATTTTTGCTCTTGGGATAGCAAGGCTTTTAGCAATGAAAAATATCAAATAAAATTTAAATTGAGCAAATCTTCCTGTTCATTATCATATTAGATTATATTTTTTCTTGAAGCTTTTTAATCTGCATTTGTATTGATGAGTGTAGTACATATAATTTTCTGTCCTTTCTCTCTCATGCATGTATATGTGTGCACAAAATATTGGACAATGAAACCTGGGCAAACAAAAATTTCTGATGACTTAAATATAAATAAATCAGAAATGTAAGAATTAAATTTCAATTACATTATCTCCAAAAGAGGACAGAATACGTAAGTCAAATTCATTTTGTTTTGTTGTGCATTAAACATTTTAAAGTAATTGCAATGTTTGATAAATTCTGTTCATGCTTACACAGGATTCTAGGCTAATACACAGCCCTTAAGGAAATGAGACTCCTGATTAGTATTACATGGTCTAGTTAGTTTCCTGCATTAAGCTCCTCAGCGGTTCTGTACAGGGTTGAAAAGTGCCCCCTCCCCAAATTCATATCCATTCTTAATTGGACGTAGACTCTTTGCAGATGTTACCAAATTAAGACGAATTCACACTGGATATGGTGATCCCTCGGCCAGAGACTGACGTCCTTATAAGAAAACGGCAATTTGGACACAAAATCAGGCAGGGGCTCTGTCAAGACAGAGGAAGACACTGGGGTTTTGCTGCCACAAACCAGAAGAGACCAAAGACTGCTGGTGGCCTCCAGGAGCTGGAAGAGACTTTCTCTGGAGACGCTGGAGGGACCATGGTCCCGCAGGTCACTTGATTTGGGGCCTGTGGCCTGCAGAACTGTGAGAGAATGAATTCCTGTTGTTGATGCCTTTCACTGTGCTGGTGCCAGGGCAGCCTTAGGGAGCAAAGGCACATTCCCGTTGCTTCCAGATAAATTCCAAATTCTCACTGCAGCCGCTGAGACACTGTGATCAGGCCCGACTCGGCCCACCCTGTCTCAGCCCATCGCGTCTTTTTGCCCTACTCTTTCTGCAAAGTCAATTGAACAACACTATCATTAACAACTTTGCTATAAAATAAAAATATGTATGTTCTAATTTATATACAAATCTCCATTCTGAAGTTAAAAGACATTTGCTAAGAAAATACTACGCTGCCCAATCTCTGGGTGCAAACAGGACTGTACCGTGCTCCTCTCACAGCGGGAGACGCTTAAGTCGTGGTTTCCATAACAATGACGTATTGACAGCGTCACTGCTGAGTCATTCTCAGGCTTGGGCTGATCTGTGGTGGGTGGACATGGAACCGTGTCAGCAATCCACGCATTTGTGGACGGGTTACTGTGATGGTTAATTTTATGTGTCCACTTGAACGGGGCCAGGGTGCCCAGATGCAGTGGAAACACCGTGTCTGGGTGTGTGTAAGGGAGTTTCCACAAGACATTAGCATTTGACACCGCAGACTGAGTAAAGGAGAGGCCCCCTCGCCCATGGGTGGGCATCAGCCCCTTGGTAGAGGGCTGACACAGAACAAAAAGGCAAAGGAAAGGCCAGTTCTCTCCTGGAGCTGGGACATCCGTCTTCTCCTGCCCCTGGGCCTCAGCGCTCCCGTTTCTCAGGCCTTCGGACTCCGGGAGCTACGCCAGTGCCACCTTCCCCCTTATGAATCTGTACGTCCCGCTGGCCCTGTTTCTCTGGGGAAGCCCGACTAACACACCGACTGTCTGCTAACTGCGAGTATGATGCCGCTTAGGGGTGTGAACCCTAAGAGTGCGACTAACATTCAAATATATTTCTTGTAATTACACATCTTAGGGTGCTGTTTATGATGGACTATTTGGCTGTTGAGAATCCTAAAATTTGGCAAATTACCCTCAACATTTGAGACAAATGTCATATTGAAAAGAGGTTTGGTTCTGAGGTCGTCACTCCATGTCATTATATTTCTAGCTGTGTAAACAGTGGCATCTTTCTGAGCCTGTTTCCTCATCAGTGGAATCGAGACGATCACCCCACAGCACTACAAGGGACATTACACAACACATACCGTGTAATACATCCCGGTACGAAACTCAGTACGCCCAACATTTTCCTAGGAATGGGGGCAAATCCACTTTTTTGATTGTGGAAGAATAGTAAGAGATTAAAGACAGCGTGTACCAGTTACACAGCAATTCCCACAAGAAAAAATGTTTCGTAACAAACCAACCTAATGATCAGCGGCTTAAAACAACAGCCATTGCTCTCACAGACCTGTGGGCTGCCTGGGTTTGACTGAGGTCCCCTCCTGCGACCAGCGGGCATGTTCTTACGGTGACGGTGGCGGTGTGGGAGGGAGAGCCCGTGTCCAGCACGGATGCGTCAAACACCCTATTGGCCAGAACAAGTCCATGGCCAGTCAAGGTGTGCGGAGATTCGCTCCTACTAAGGGTGGAGGTGGCAGTCAGGGGTTCCAAACTGCAACAGGAAATTAGAGATTAGAACCATCAGTGCAATCTCATTGAAGAAGGACAAGACAAACATTTTAATAATGCAAAGACACAAGGCAAACATTTTAATAACACAAAGACACAAGACAGAAAAAAGAAGTCTGCTGAGGGCTGGTGCGAGGCGCACGGGCCGTGTGGGACCGTGGGGAGAGCGCGGCAGGCTGCCTCCACCCCTGTGACTCTAGAGCCACAGGCGAGCGATTCGCGGTGGTCTCAGCTCAAAGCCCTCGTTCCTGAGGCAGAAAGGAGTCTAACTGCGTAACACTTTTTCAGCTGCCATCACCTTGAAGTTAGTGAGAAACTAAAAGATCCTAACATCCCTTTCAACGTGCCACTTAAGGCTCACTGCCGTCATTAAATAGGTGGCATCCTTCTGCATTCAAAATCTGAGTGGCCTGCGATGGTGGCGTCGTCTATCACTGAAGCTACGACAGCATGCAGAGATATGGCTCATGTGGGTCGGCACGCAGAGATCAAAACTGGCCACGGTTCCCAAGTGGCTGCTACTCCAACAGCAAAGTATCCCTAGAAGAACTGGGTAAACAAAGAGCAGGGACGTTCTCTCAAATGAAGGGGCTGTGGTCTCCCGTCATCACTTTGCTTAGAGTGGGGACAGCAGTGGCAGAGTCCAATGGCCTAAGTTGGTGTCATAGCCGTAATAGTTAATTATGTGACTGCCATATTTTTTCAACCTTTCTGATCTCTTTTCTGCAGCTGTAAAATAAGTAGAGTTACATCTTACAAAGGAGTTAAGACATGACTTGAGGCCTGCCGCGGTAGCTCAGGCTGTAATCCCAGCACCTTGGGAGGCTGAGGCGGGAGTTCGAGACCAGCCTGGGCAACAGAGTAAGACCATGTCTCCACCAAAGGAAAAAAAAAAAAATTAAAAAAGAAATCACTTGAAACATTTGTGAAGGAATTTTACCAATTGTAAACCATTTACCATGGTTTTGGTTCGTGCTGTTGTCAAGTTGACAGACGGATAGGGCTCTAACG
The DNA here is from genome assembly GCF_041146395.1 of Eulemur rufifrons. NCBI lineage: Eukaryota > Metazoa > Chordata > Mammalia > Primates > Lemuridae > Eulemur > Eulemur rufifrons. Next base: position 1,758,933 of record NC_091000.1, on the reverse strand, counting down.
TTCTGGCGATTAACTTCAGAGAAAGCGTAAGGTGAGGTGGAGGAACACGTGGGAGCTGGACGGCAACATGCCGCGAGGATGTTTGAGCTCATGCTGCAGCAGGGAGAGCTTCAGTCCCAGCCTCACCATCATTCCTGGTCACAGGGTGCACCGTGGACGCTACGCAGTGGCCTCATTTGACAGCTCCTGTTTCAGAAACACTGAGCGAGGCTGCCGGGGACACGCACGGGGCGGCAGCCGGGGAAACAGAGCAGGGAGAGGACAGTCTCCAGGCCTGGCTGACCTGGACAGGCAGTCTGACCCCTCCCGAAAGTACCCACGGCTTTCAGTTTCAGCTCTTGTTAAAATGCTTGGTGAATGTCATTTTATGGAAATTACTTAAGAAGTAAGTTCTTTAATATTTTAAAATGCAATGTATTTCCAAGGGAGCTGGTGGGGAGATTACTGTTTTATATGCCATTCACTGGGTGAAAGAAACATGTGATAAGTTTCCAACTAATTATTTTCACTAAAACTAATTGTTTTCTATTGACTTGTCGTGGTATGAAATACTGAAGAGATCTTACTTTGACCTCACGAGATAAAGTCGTTGCTCTGTGTGTGTGTGTGTGTGTGAGAGAGAGAGAGAGAGAGAGAGATTGGGAAGCTTTTGTTCGCATAGACTTATAGGCATCATTTTCAGAAAAGAATGATCAAACCGCCCAAACTGACCCCTAACCACGTGTTACTGCACATATGAAGGTAGGCTTACGCAATTACTAGTGCTTATAAAACAACACGAACTGCTCAAGACAAATAAGATAAATTAAAGGAACCAAATCTGTTGGCAGGAATAAATCAAAATTTACAGTCATCAAGAGCCTGGGAACAGACCTAAAAATACAGTCCTTAAATGAAAAGCCAGAGCTGTCCTTGATCTGATAAAAAGCTCATTGTTTCACATCTGAAATTTTTCTGATATTATTTGTACAAATTTCTTGTTAGCATTTTTTTGAACAGTACTGGCGCCTCATATTTTTCCCTCAACAAATAATGTTCTGTCTGAGTAATACTAGTTTTCTGTAGAACATAACATTTCGGGATGAGGCGGCAGGATATTTGAGCTTGTGACACAGTCAGTCAAACACAACTGCACAAGACAAGGGACGTGAATACAGCTGAATCACAGTTCCCGCAGACCAGAAAACCTGCCTCTTTCAACGATGAGTATGAAGATCTGTGTGCTGTTTAGATTTAAAAAATTAAAATAAATAAGACTTCATAATCATTATTCCCTCTTTCCTGTGGTTTTGAATGGGCTGCATCATCAATGTGTTGATACATTGTCATTACTTTGCCATTGGCACTAATGTGACAGCTTTATTAAGGGTCCTGCTAGCTTTTCCTGGACTTGTCATCCATCCTCCTTTACGTTAGTTGGATGTCAGGGGTGGGTTCACTGGCTGGAGGAGAAACGCTTTCACAGAAAGCGTTCCGTTCTCTTTTGCCTTAAAGGCAAGAAAACACTCATGACCACTTGTCCACAGTGTCCTCCTCTGGCCTCTGAATCTATATCCCCCCCACCTCTGCACCTGTCAGCCGGTTTGCACGTGGGTTGGTGGTTCTTATTTCCTCCTTGGCCAATGTGGAATCTCACGTGGTTCCCGGCTCACCCGGCTGCACCTGCCCTCACGGCACATGCCAGCCCACAGCGCAAGTGCTCATGCAAAACACGGGGGCACTGGGCAGAGACCGGGACAGGCAGCCCCACAATTCCCTGCCATTGATTTCTATGGCAATAATATCATATAATCAAGAAAGGGATGGATTTGCAGAAAGATAGGCTGTTAGTGCTTCAAAAACTTTTCTGAGACCTCTTTAAATTCTATACTCTATTTTCAAGGGCAGAGAATGTATCATAGGTCTGAGAAAGATGTTCATCAAAGTATATTTTTAATGTTTACATTTGCTGCATCCAGCAGTACACTGCACTGAGCTAGAGAATTCCTGCGAAGGAAATGGCTTACTCCCCAGCAGGAGAATAAACGAAGCATTACTATAAACAGGTAAGTATAAAAGTGAACTCTAAATACATGTAAAGAAAAAAGGACAAGTACATGGAACCTCTGTTTCTGTTTTTGCTCATCCTAACAGATAACTACTTTTCTTTCCTTTCTAGGGCTGGGGGATACAGAGCAGGAGTACGTCCTAAAACCCACTCCATTCACGTGGATCTTGCAGATAACAGGAAGAAAGCCCTTTTCTCTCTTAATACTTTTGACAGGTCAAAGATCTACTTCTGCCTCTGACAGAGCAAAAGGGCTCCTCTGAAACGCAGCCATGTGTTTCCCGGGCTTTACGATCAGCTGTCACTTCCCTCGCAGGCGTGCTGCAGATTGTGTTAGGACAATACAGCAAGTCATATGAAGAAACGGAATACGATAGCACCACAAGTAGTCGAGGTTAGAAAGCAAAAAAAAAAAAAAAAAAGAGTAGGCTCCAGCATGTGTGAGTTAGTTGTGCAGGTAACGACAGCTATCTCTTCACTATGATGTTTCTAAAAGTTATCTGCACTTTAAAACAGAGAGTGTAATTTAAGATAGATTTGTGGTAGTGGTTGTTATTTTGTTACTTTCACCCATCTCCGTCTATAAGAAACATTATGCAAATCTGCCTATTTTTTTATTTTTTGAGACAGAGTCTCCCTTTGTTGCCCGGGCTAGAGTGAGTGCCGTGGCATCAGCCTAGCTCACAGCAACCTCAAACTCCTGGGCTTAAGCGATCCTCCTGCTTCAGCCTCCCGGGTAGCTGGGACTACAGGCATGTGCCACCATGCCCAGCTAATTTTTTTTTCTATATATATTTTAGTTGGCCAGATAATTTCTTTCTATTTTTAGTAGAGACAGGGTCTTGCTCTTGCTCAGGCTGGTCTCGAACTCCTGAGCTCAAATGATCCATCCGCCTCGGCCTCCCAGAGTGCTAGGATTACAGGCGTGAGCCACTGTGTCCAGCCAATCTGCCTATTTAAAAAATTTTTTTAATAGACTATATTTTTAGAGTAGTTGTAGGTTCACAGCAAAATTTAGAGGAAGGCACAAAGATTTCCCACATACAGCCTCCCTCTGTGCGTGTGTATCCTCCTCCATCATTGGCTTACCCCACCAAGTGGTGCACTTGTGCTGACTGATGAATGTACGTCGACAGATCAGTGACATCCAGGGTGCACACGTCCCATCAGGGCTCATTCTTGGTGCTGCACATTTTATAAGTCTGAATGAATGTATAATCACATGTACCCACCATTCCCCTGTCCAGTATCATACAGAATACACAGTTATCCATTTACCAACTGTGGAACATCATGGTTGCTTCCAACTTCTGCCAATTATAAATAATGCTGCTATAAACACTGATGTACAGGGTTTTGTTTGGACAAAAGATTTCAACTCCTTTGGGAAACACAATTGCTGAATCCTATAGTAAAAGTATGTCAGTTTTGTAAGAAATTGTCAAATTGCCTTCCAACAGGGCTGGTACTACAAAGCCAGTATCACCTTGGTACCAAAGCAAGGAAAGGACATTACAAAAAGAGAAAACTATAGACCAATACCTCCTGTGAACATAGATGCAAAAATCCCTCAACAAAATACTAGCAAACTGAATTCAGCAACACAACAAAAAGATAATTCACCATGATTAAGTAGGTTTCATCCCAGGGATGCAAGGATAGTTCAACAGACGCAAATCAATAAATGTGATTCACCACATAAGCAAAAAAAAAAAAAAGGACCCTGTTATATCAATAAACACAGAAGAAGAACACAGAAAAAGAATTCAAGAAAATCCAGCACCTTTCCTGATAAAAGCCCTCAGAAAACTAGCCATAGAAGGAACATTTCTTGCAAGGCAGGTTTACTGGCAAAAAATTTCCTCAATTTTTGTCTGAGAAAGTATTTATTTACACTTCACTCTTGAAGGATAATTTCTCAGAATACAAAATTCTATATATTTTTTTCTCCCTTTAAATATCGCATTCCATTCTCTTTTTGCTTACATAGTTTCTGAAGAGAAATCAGTAATTTTTATTTTTGACCCTCTCTAGGTAAGGTCTATTTTCCCTCTGGCTTCTTTCTGGATTGTTTTTTTCTTTTTCTTTAATTTTTCATAGTTTGAATATAATATGCCTAGATACATTGTTTTAAAATTTAGTGTTCTCTGACCTTCCTTCTCGGATCTGTGATTTGCTATCTTATCTCATTTTGGATAATTCTCAGTCATTATATTCCATCTACTTCTGTTTCTTTATATATATGTTTGTATATGCTTATATATGCTTATGTATAAATGAGAGCAATGACACAAGGGATGGTAGGGAGGGATTAGGACGATTTCATCTGGAGAACGTACTTGCACTATCTGTGGAGCAGTACAGCATTATTGGCAAATGAACTTGGATTAGTTGTCAATGTGTATTAAAAATTCTACAGCAAATACTCAAAAAGTAAATAAAGAAGGACAACTGATATGCTAAGAAAGCAGAGAAAGTGGAACCATATAAAATTCTTTCTGCCGTGTCTGAAAATATTGCTCTGACCATATTCCCTAGAAAGAAGCTTTAGAATTTAACCATTAAGACTGACACAACGTGGCTCCTGAGATTTAATATAACGGATGCAGCAGTAAAGACAAGTAAAAGCAACTCAAGGAAAGCCAGTATATATTCAAGGTAGGCACTGTGGAGAGTGGCTAAAGATTGTCTGATGTGGCAGGTGAAAGGGATGCATGGAATTCACTGAGTGGCAACTCAGAAAATAATTTCTTTCCTGGATAGATACTAAAAGCCTCTGGGGAAATGGGGCCATGTCTTCTGATATACTCTTACTGTGTTGAAGTAACACTCATCATAATTGAGGTTTTCTAGATGACACTTATTATCTCCTCAGTCCAGGATTAAAGGGATTTCTCATATCACTGCCACTATTTTCTGGATGATTTCCCCAACATGGATTTGGCTGTTTTAATTCTAAAGATTTTTTTTAGATGCTAATATGCTGAGCACACATGTGCACAGAGGGAAGTAAAACTCCATGGAAATCAGGCAGCGGGAGGAGGGAGCAGGGGATGCGCACACGCCTACCTGATGGGTGCAGTGCGCACTGTCTGCGTGGTGGGCACGCTTACAGCCCAGACTCAAGCACAACAAAAGCAATCCATGTAACTAAAAACATCTGTACCCCCGTAATAGCTTAAAATAATAAAAATCCTAAACAATACCATCTACCAAAACGACAAGGTTAAGGACTTAGAGGCATTAAAGGCCAGTGGTGGGTAATTCTGGATGAATCTTACAGCTTTATTCTTTTTTCTTTGTTAAACATTATCACAGGCACGAAGTTCTGGTGATTTGAGTGCATTTTCTGTCTCCTGTTTGTGTTTTAGACTTTGTATGTTGCTTTCACTACCTCTCCCCATATTTGATGATACTCAAACAGACACATTGGATGAGTGGATCATTAGTTCTCAGTTGCCTTGGAACTATGGTGCAAGCACTTTTCCATGGACTACACACTCCCCATGACCTGCCCTCTACCTCCTTCCCTAGATATTTCCAGTGCCTGGAACATATTACTCATTGAGGAAACAGTGATTACATAAATGAAGGGACCAGGTGCTTTATTGTACTATTTTGTACTTAAGGAAACTAGTATGCAGAGGTTATTTGTACGGGCTAAAGAGCAAAGTTTGGACAGGGCTCAAACTAAATTCAATGCTCGTTGCCTCAATTCTCTCTGTCTCCGCCTGTTAGAATGTGTGTGTGTTCATACATGTACATGTGTGGTGGGGCAGGGGCCTGGGGAGAAGACAGGAAATGACCAAAGAAACCCCAGGAAAACAAATAAAAGGGGATATATTCAGTTCTTTTGAAATAATCCAAGTGGTAATGTCATCATTTGTTCTTTGCTTGAAAATCCAGCATGGCTTTTACAGACCAATTTCCTGTGCTACATTTCCAATCAAATACTTAGCTATAGCATGTGGTGAATCCAAATGGGCATATCTAAACTAAAATGGCATGCATTTTAGCATCATTCCACCTCCGCAAGTCTCTCTTCAGAATCGGAGTAAATCAGGATTTCATTGAACAGAAAGCCTGCATGAAAGTGATAGGATGAAATCTCTTTTCTTTTTTAAGGTAAGTTTTTCATTGCTTAAATTGCCCTCTTTTGTATAATGGAAGTAATATAAAGTTACAGCCATTTGATACAGATAATATTCAGGTTTATTACTCTTTTAAGAAAAAGAGAGTTTGCAGTTTCATGCCAATGATCACATCTGCAAACAATCACCAAGCAAATCTATTTCCCTGTACATCTCCTTTGCAAGTGTGGGGATTACTAGATTTTACTGACTCTCAGAACCATCTTGTTGGAATTATAGTTTATCCACAAAGCCCTACCACTGGCAGATAGATAAGCACCGTCCAAACCAAAAAGCACAATTAAATATCGATGATTATGATTTCAGAATCATTTGTGTATTCTGAGAGTAACTACTGCTATTATACCATGAATGCCAGAAATTTATTCACAATACATAATAACAAAAGGATATGTTATGAGACTATAAAAAAAAAATCAAACTAATTCTATCATACTCCATTTATTTCACATGCATAAATGTGCTCTTTTTAGTGAAGCACTTAGGGTTATTTTAAAAACAGCAATGGACTTTCAAGTAGGACTGAAACAGCAAATTAGACTTTATATAAAGAAAGTGGATAACATTAAAATGTAAGTAATTATGCCTATAACAGTTTTCTAGAACTTAATAACATAAGGTTAGAGAATGAAGCCCCCCAGACACACAATGAGACAATCATAACCATAAACATACCTTGTTATATTAATGTTACCAAGCAGTCATCTGTCCCCATGTCCCCAAAACTTCTAGCTTTGTAGAATGATTTCCCTTCATCCTATGTGTAAAAACTCTCAAGGGGTATACAGTTCTACAGTTATCTCTTGCTATAATTTCCTCCTTTCCTTGAGTTTTTATATCACTGATTCTGTGTGCTTGTGATTAATCTCTAGACATAGGCCCTCTGCCTTTCATCTTACAAAGCAATGACCAATGTGAGTCAACTGCATGCTTTGCAGAGTTTTACTAAAAGTTCGGAGGTAATAGTGAAGATTGTGCAACAGAGATACAGTACACCACAGTGCAGGAAATGCAATAGATAACTTGGAATTAAATATTGAACCCCTTAATGTTTTCTAATCACTTCAACATCCAATATTTCTCATTCTCGTACATTATGTATTTTTTAAATCAAATGATCCATATTTTGTTTTGCAACTTACGTAACTTTGATGAAAAAAAACTAGTCTGCTGGTTTAGCTTCAGAACTGTCAATTTTTTTTTGTTTTGGGTTGATCATAACTGTGAGTCAATTATAGGGTAAATCTATGCATATCTTAATATTTCTATGGAAACTATAATTTAAAATATGTACTTGCATCTTCATAATCCCCCAAGAATTTGCATCAAGGGGGCTTTTCATAAGCATTATACTGCTGAGAATTTTTTGCTATTTAAAGTATTTGTATAACTGCATGTGATAAGATTTAGTTTAATAAACCTCCTAGATACCTTTTTGTTTACCTTTTATATTTATAGCTAAATATATAGCTCTAGTTATCTTTTACAAAATTATTAAATACTTTGTGTTACCACTCTAATTTTTTATCACTCAAGTTATTTTTCCACTGGAATGTGGGAACAGATGAGGTATAAGAAGAATGGGGCATTTTTCCCTGATTGGGTAGATGTGTTTGTTACAAGTCTAATCTAAACCACACATTTTATGCATTCAACCACCATTTGGCAAATACTCTCCAATTCTTTGTCCTCTTTTTCTGCTTTATTCACCAGAGAAAATTATAACCTGGGCTCCAATCCTAAGCAACTATCTATGCATCTATGATGTCTTGGCAGTATCATAAACCAAGACCCAGTATCACAAGTTCAACTATCCACGGGTAATTGTGGGATAGTTTTCCTCTTCAAATTAGAACTCATCATTTTCCCCTAAAATTATTTTTCTTTTTTTGTATTTCCTATTATAGTCACAAAATACAGAAATCTGACCCTCACACTATTTTTCTCAGCCCTTTATTTCTCCCCTTCAATTATTTTCCATTATATTATTAATATATATCCTTAAATCTAGAATATTGCTTTTTGTGCCCAGTATGCAACTGTATCAACTGTTGCATATTCATTCATGCCTTTCTCATTGGTGACTTACATTAATATACAATGACATTATGATTGGCTTTTTTGCCTCCAGATTTGCTCTCAAGTAATTTCTAGGAGGTAACTCTGGTCATGCTTCCACCTTACTTAAACCCCTTCCATTTGAAGTCCAATCTGTGCCAATGAAAATAATGCCCTTTAAAGTTTTCAGGTGCTTTTCTTGCTGTGACTCTCTCTCTCATTTTATGCTTCAGCAATATTGAGCTTGTTCCTCACATACCAATGACTTTGTATACTCAGCTCACTATTGTTATAATACCTTCTTCTCCTCTTCTCATCCTATTTTTTAAGTATGTGTCCCACTCAAAACTCAGCTCAGCTATCATTTTCTCTTAGAATCTTTCCCTACTTTCACTTTTCCTGTCACCCAGTTTCGTCTCTGCTCCTAAGCAACACAATGCTCTTCCAACCTTGTGTATAGTTGTAGCTATTTGTTTATCTTTCCCATCAGAGTGCAGATTCTTTAAGGACATTGCTATTTTTTTTATGTCTTTACATCTGCTTCCTAACCTAGTATTTGGTGTATAATGGGCAATTACATACCAATATCTTAATTATTTAGAGTAATAAATATTTAAAAATATAAGCATTATGTTAGTCTTAAGAGAAATAAGTAAGATGTATAGTGATATCTTCCCTGCCTTCAGGAAGCATTTGAAACAAAAAAAAAAAAAAAAAATAAGAAATTAATGAAATGAAAAGTAGTTTCCTTAAAAAGATAAACTCAACAGACCACTAACTAGACTAACCATGAATAGAAGGGAGAGGATTCAAATAAGCTCAATCAGAAACAAAAAAGAAGGTATTACAGCTGATACTACCAAAAATGCAAAAGATCATCTGAGACTACTACAAACACCACCATGCACACAAACTAAAAAATCTAGAGGAAATGGATACATAACCTCCTAAGCTTGAACCAAGAACAAATAGAAATCCTGAAGAGACCAACAACAAGTAGTGAGATAAAATCAGTAATAAAAAAATCTCCAACCAAAAAGAAATGAAAAGCCCTGGACCAGATGGATTCACAGCTCAATTCTACCAGACCTACGAAGAACTGGAATCTATTGTACTGAAACTGTTCCATAATACTGAGAAGGAGGGAATCCTCACTAAGTCATTCTATGAAGGCAGTTCCACCCTGATACCAAAGTCATCAAAGGACACAACAAAAAAGAAAAAAAGAGACGAACATGCCTCATGAACATAGATGCAAAAATACTCAACAAAATGCTAGCAAACAGAATCCAATAGCACATCAAAAGAATAATTTACCATGAGCAAGTGGATATAATCCCATGGTTGCAGGGATGGTTCAATATATGCATATCAATAAATGTGATTCACCACATAAACGGAGTTAAAAACAAAAACCATATGATCATCTCAATAGATGCAGAAAAAGAATTTGATTTCATCCAGCACCCCTTAATGAAAAACACTCTTAACAAACTAGAAGGAACATGCCTCAAAATAATAAAAGCTACATGTGACAAACCCACAGCTAACATCATCCTGAATGGAGTAGACTTGGAAGTATTCCCCCTAAGAACTGGAACAAGACAAGGCTGCCCACTGTCACCACTTTTATTCAACATAATACTGGAAGTCCTAGCCGGAGCAATCCGGCAAGAGAGGAAACAGAAGGGTATCCAGATGAGAAAAGAGGAGATCAAACTGTCCATATTTGTCAATAACATGACCTTATGACCCTCAAAACCCTAAGGACTCTACCCAAAGACTCTTTATATTGATAAATATCTCCAGTAAAACCTTGGGCTACAAAATTAATGTACACAGATAAGCAGCATTTTTATACACTGATTACAGTCAAACTGAGAGTCAAACCAAGAACTCGATACCATTTAAAATAGCTGAAAATAAAATAAAATAAAATAGCTAGGAATATACTTTACTAAGGAGGTGAAAGATTTTTACAACAAAAAAGACTGCTGAAAGAAATCATGGATGACACAAACAGATGGAAAACCATCTCATGCTCATATATTGGAATAATCAATATTGTTAAAATATTCTTTCTCCCCAAAGTGATTAACATATTGAATGCAATTTCTGTCAAAGTACCAATGTCATTTTTCATAGACTGAGAAAAAAACAATCTTAAATTTTGTATTGAATTAAAAAAGAGCCCAAATAGCCAAATAGGAAAAGCCATGCTAAACAAACAAAAAAAAATTATTTATATATGCATCACATTACCTGACTTCAAATCAAACGAGAAGGCTTGGCTTACAATAATCAAAACAGTATAATATAAAAGTAAACACATAGATCAATGGAACAGAATAGAGAACCAAAAAATAAATCCAAACACCTACAACCTTTGACAAAGCAATCAAAAACATACACTGGGGACAGGACGCTCTATTCAATAAATGATGCTGGAAAAATTGGATAGCCACATGCAGAAGAATGAAATGTATTGCCATCTCTCACCATACACAAGAATTAACTTAAGATGAATTAAAGACTTAAATATAATTAAATAAATTAAATATAAGATTTGAAACCATAAAAATTCTAGAAGAAAATGTAGGAAAAATTCTAGATATCAGCCTAGTCTCTCTATGACTGATACCCCAAAAACAAATACAATGAAGGCAAAAATAAATAAATGGGACTTAACGAAAAAGTTTCTTCACAGCAAAAGAAATAACCATTGAGGTAAATAGACAACCTATAGAGTAGGAGATATATTTGCAAATTATTCATCTGAAAAATGACTAATATCAAGAACCTACAAGGAATTCAAACAAATCAGCAAGAAAAGTACAAATAACCCCATTAAAAAGCAGGCAAAAGACACAAGCAGACATTTTTTCAAAAGAAGAGGTACAAATTGCCAACAACCATATAAAAAAATGCTCAACATCACTAATCATCAGGGCAATGCAAATTAAAATGACAATGTGATACCACCATACCCCTGTCAGAAAGGCCATTATTAAAAAGTCAAAAAACAGTTGATGCAGATACAGTGAAAAGAGAATGCTTACACACTGTTGGCGGGAACATAAATTAGTACAACCTCTATGGTAAACAGTATGGAGATTCCTCAAAAAACTAAAAGTAGACCTACCATTTGATCCAGCAATCTCACTACTGGGTATCTACCCAAAGGAAAAGAGTCATTATATCAAAAAAACACCTGCACTCATACGTTTATTGCAGCACAATCCACAATTGCAAAAATATGGAATTTGCCTCAGTGCCCCTTGACTGATGAGTGGATAAAGAAAATGTGACATATAGACCATGGAGTACTACTCAGCCATAAAAATGAATAAAATAATGGCTTTCACAGCAACTTAGATGAAAATGAAGACCATTATCCTAAGTGAAGTATCTCAGGAATGGATGAACAAACACCTCATGTACTCACTTGTGAGTGGGAGCTAAGCGATGGGTACACTTTGTCGTACAGAGCAGTATAATAGACTCTGGAGATTCAGCAGGGAGGGGGGGAGAGGAGTGAGGGATGAAAAACTACCTATTGGGTACAGTGTAAACTATTTGGGTGACAGGTACACAAAAGCCTTTACTTCACCACTATATATTCATTTATATATAAAAAATTCACTTGTATTCCCTAAATCTATTGAAATTTTTAAAAGGCAAAAAAGGGGAAATGTCTATAATAGAAAAAAACATAAATTGTATTTTCTCAAAATTACTAAAGACAGAGTATGAGAATAAAAAGACAAGCTATAGGCTGAGCAATATTTTCAAATTACATCTTAAGTAAGAGGTTTGTTTATTAAGAATTAAAAGAAAAACTTTAAAAATTGAGCAAAGAACTTTAATAGACACTTCACAATAGGGATGCCAAATAAGCACATAAAAATATTTTCAACATAATTAGCCATTAAGGAAATTAATATGAAAGCCATGCTAAGCTACCAATACACACTTACTAGAATGGTTAAAATAGGCACTAGTAATACTACCAAATGCCAGTGAAGATGCGGAACAGACTGGAGCTGGAAGGAATGCAAAAATACTGTTGCCAATCTAAAAAAGGGTTTGGCATTTTCTCATAAAGCTAAAAATATACTTGTCATGTGACCCAGGAGTCCCAATCCTGAGTATTTACCATAGAGGACTAAAAACTTATGTTCATTAAAAACACATAGGCAAATGTTCATAGCAACATTATTCATAATTCCCTCAAACTGAAAACATCCCAGATATCCTTCAACAATTGAATGGATAAACACACGTATATCCGCACAACAAAACACTACTGAGAAGTAAAACATGGAGTACATACTGACACACTTCCAACTGGGGTAAATCTCTAAGACACTCTCTCAGTGAAAGAAGATAGTCTCAAAAGGTTAGGGACTATATGATTTCATTTATGTGACATTCTCAAAAAGACAACATTATTGGGAAAGACTCAGTGGTTTCAGAGAGTGGAGGTGGAGAAGGGTGTGGCTTTAAAGAGTGAGCAAGAGGAAGTTTTTTGGGTAACTGAAATGGTTTATACCCTGATTGAGGTAAGGGTGGAATAAATAAAAATAAAAAATAATAATGACAAGTATTAAATTTCATAGAACTGTACACCCATGGAAGAAAAAACAGTTTTATACTATAAAAGTAGAGGAAGGAAATAACAATTTTAAAAAGTGCATGTGAAATTTAAGGTGATTTTTCAGACATTCATTATGTAAAATGTTGATGCTATTAGTGATGCTACTATTTACACGTTTAACAATGGTTAGGGAATCCGTGATCTAAGCCACGCTGCATGTCAAATTGTCTGAGTCGATTGTGAATTTAATGTAAGAATCTAGTCTAAAAATAGGAAACTAGTAGAATTCTTTGATTTTTTTTAACTCCAGATCTTCATTATAACTAATACAGTGTGGAGTATCCTTTGTATAAGTAGGCAAAACACCTTAATTTTTACAAGGTTCATTGTTAGTACTTAACCCAGTAGTCACTTGGTAAAATGAGTTTTGATTTTTTGTATGTATATTTATGCTCTAGACTCCTCCTCATCTGTCAATTTGTAAGAATTACATTAGTGACATGCATATTACAATGCCAACGCTCTGGTTCTATTGTGATTCTAGCTGCAGATGTCTTAGACAGAATGAATTTAGAATAAAATTATAATTTGCTTCACAACTTGGTAGACAGGGAATGATTTTACAATGGTAAAAATGATTGTTTCCTCATAAGTACTTTTAGGTTAACCAAAAATAAAGGTCTCATTCCAGAATCTGGACTGACCTCAATGCTCTTAAATAGTGCAGACATGAATCCTCATAAAATACTTCTCATTAAAATTCATTTTATGCCAAAAAGTGTTTCCTCTCCATTCTGACAATTAGTGAAATGTTAAGAAAAATATAATATACATTTAACATGTATTAATACATTATTTAATATATAATTTATATACAGTCCCGAGAACAGTACAAAATAATTTTCACATTTTCCTAGACAACTGGTGATAACCATTTACAAATATGAAGGGAAAAGGAGTAAGTCTGGAGCAGGATTCACCGTGTGAAGAATGAATAAGACAAGGCAAGCAACTGTGGAAACAATACTGTGTTAGTCCAGCAATTACTTCGTCCCACAGTAAAAGCTTCTGAAGCATTTGGATTATATTTACCCTTTTAATTTCCAAATATATATTTACTAATGTGGTATATTGCTTATGAAAAGGGGATCTCTTATCATATTGTTTGTGGTTCAAATAGTAACTTCACATATTAACATAATAAAATTTCTTATGTCTTAACATCACTGTGCCTTAGTTTCCTCAGCTACAAAATGAGGATAATGATAGTAGTTTCCTCATGAGGTTCTTGTGATGAGAAAAAGAGATGATTCACATATGTTACCAACGTCTGGGATGTACGTAACCAATAAATATACTGTCAGACTATGAAACATAGAATATATTTGACATACAAGTGATTAGGCAAGAAGAACTTAGTGACAGCAGGAACTATGGTAAAAATATTTTTGAAACATTTACTTCTTTCAAGTAATATTTGAATCATCAAAAATCAAAGTCTATTCTATTTCTGGATACGTTTTCAAAGTTGCAAGAGAGAGTTTCCTCCACCCTAAGAATGAGAACAAGCTGGATAAAAACAAAATTGTGTTTGTAAAGAATCCTTCGGAGAGTTGGTTTAAGGAAGAAAATGAATTAAATTCAAGAAAGTGGCAAGCCTTTCCTAAAAGAGAAGAGATCCACAATCGCAATTATCTCAGACAGAACAATAGGAGAAAGATAACTGTACTACTGATGAAAGTGAGAAGAAACCAGCTGAACTTTGAGCAAACTTTGGTCTCGCCGTGTGTGGGCTGAGAAGACTGGAACCTGGAAGAGCCCAGCAGTAAGGCAGGTCGGCCCCTGCTGACCACGTCAGGCCTCGGGCTGTGTGCTCAGTGTGCGGAACAGTGACCCAGAGTCTGGGCCCAGGAAAGAGCCAAGAGAAATCTTCTGAGGTTCTTGGCGGAGCGCATCGCAGGCCACTGACAAGGGGAGGGAGGCGGAAGAGCTGAGAAATCTCTCCCAGGCACCCCAAGCTTTTACCAGGTGCAAAGGCTGGAAACTCGCAACAGTATAGAGACATCAAGAAATCTCCAGAAACCTAAAAAGCGGGAAGATGTGTCCTAAGGTGCAAAGAAGCAGTGGGGGGCGGGGGGAGAGGGAGAGAGAGAGAGAGAGAGAGATCCCAAGAAAACCCAAGATTTAAAAAGCTGCTGACTTGGCTTTAAACATAAATAGAACACCTCAATCTCACCAGAGCTCAGAGCCTAAGTCTTGAAAAGTTAATTCTAACTCTACCCTCAAAATATTAGAAATAAGTGATGAATTGAGTTTAACTAATTTTTCATCAAATCCCTTTCGGGATAAATAACAGATTAAGTTAACTCAGTCCCCCACACTAGTAATGTAACGGTAGAATGAATGTGCACTTTTCTGGTTTTAAGTATTATCTACTTCAGTCTTTATTTTTTTGTACACTTAGGGCCCAGGATAAAACCAAAAGTTATGATACATTGAGAAGCAAAGAAATGTAACTCATATTCAGGAAAGGAAGCAAGCCTGGATATTTTGAGATATCGGAAATATCTGACAAGGACTTTAAAATAACTATGATAATTATGTCAAATAAAACATGAAAAAGGCAGGGACAATAGGGATTTTCAATACATATATGAATATGATAAAAATAACCAAATGTAAATGCTGAAAATTAAAAAATAGATATCAGCAATAAAAAATTCATCAGATGGACCCATTATTTAACAATATCAAATAACATACATTATAGAATGATATAAAACAATATATATTATTGTAGTCACAGAAGAGGAGCCGAGAAAAAAGATCCAGTTCCTGAGAATTTTCCAGAATTGAAGATAGCAAATTATAAATTCTGTAAGCTTAGCAAACCTCCATGAGGATACATTAGCAACAACAAAATATCAAGAGATAGCAGAGTCAAAGAAAACCACAAAATACCCACAATATAATGCTATTGACTTTCTTTAGTTATTACTTGAATTTTTTTATACTTCACTGTCCACCTTTCAATATTACTAGGTTTTAATTCTGTGTCTTATAAACACCAAATACCTGGATTTTGCTTCCTAACCAGAAACACACAGCTGGCAACTACAGCACGTGGACTGCAATTGGCCTGCCTCCCACTCTTTCTGGACTGTCATTTCCTACGGCCTTTACATTTTTAAATGGTTGAAAACATCAAAAGAAGAAAAATATTTTATGACACATGAAATCAAATTTTAGTGTTCATAAATACAAGTTTATGGGAAGGCAGCCTCACACCTTCATACTTTGTCTAAGGTAGCTTTGTACTGCACGGCAGGGGACTTAAGCCATTGTCAAAGAGCATATTTGCATGTGACACTGCTTCATGCTACTGCTCCGTGCTCTACAAATTGTGGTGACACAGGTAAAATGTGGCAGTATTCCAAATCCCAAATGTCAACATAACGTTTAATTTATATCTCATTATTATATACAACCATAAAGTCAAAACAAAACAAAACAAAAGAATAACAGACTTCAAATGTTGCATTTTTAAGGCACTTTGAGTATGGATTGTTTTGCATTCAAT